>NC_042616.1:85532034-86146092 GCF_901001135.1 Rhinatrema bivittatum
GTAGATGATATTCTGGATGTACGTAAATGTAGAAAGCAATGGGAGTACCTCATATCCTAGGAAGGATTGTTAAAAATCCCATTTGTTTACAAGAACAACTCTGAATCTTTTACGTTTCTATTTTTTATTATATGTCATTCATATACTATACATAAGCAACAGGAAAATGGATCCCTGCTTCATTTTCCTGTTGCTTATGCCGGGTTTCGGCACTTGAAAACAGTAGTTTTTGGAAAAAATCTTTCTTCATACACCCATTTCTTCACTCGCTGGTCAACCCCCTCCTGTAATTATCTCTGCCGTTAAACTTTAACTGCCATCAAGTTCTAAACTTCAACACCAGAAAGTGCATTCTCTAGCAATCAAATCAGTATTTTAACTTAACACTAGAAATTAATTTGTTGTATAGTAGGGATCGAATTCAACTTGATACAGGCAAGAATCACTTCTGAACAAGCTTTCATTAAGTATGCTGGACAATTTGGAAAAGAAAATTTTTTAAGAGACAGGCTTCCCTGTGCTATAGCCTATCCAAGGGTTAACTCTGATTCTTGGCTCCCGAAGGGGGATGGGAATGCGAGCGTAAAACTGAACCTGCTGCCTGGGAATCTATTCCTGTATTCTAAATTAATGCAGATAGTATGTTGGAGATCTTCCTTTTTATTGCTCAATAATCTACAGTAATTGTTGCGGAACTGAAGCTGAAAAAAAACTTCTGTCCTCATACCAGCTTTTAAATGCATTTCGTTCTGCCCACACTGCTTAAGGGAACCTATAGTCCTGTGAAACATAATAAAAGCTTCTGGGGTTGCTTGACCCCCCTTCAAGCCTGCTCAGCTTTTTTTTTTATAAAAAAGAAAAGGATTCGCTGACAATGTCTACGGGGAAAGGCCTGTTATCTAGTATTATAGGCCTTGATTGGAGACAGCTTTCCTACACAAGCTTCGGCCTCAGAATCGTGTTTTCATAGTAGGGAAGACAAATACATTCCGTTCCCTTGGGTAAAACTAATTTGCAAGTAAACAAAGGCAACGGGGAGAAAACAAAGAAAGAAGAAAATCACCTGTTAAAACATTATTAAAACATTTTGTTCACAAAACTTTAGCAGTGACTGCTTCACTTAAATGATGTCAGAAGCTATTGCATATTCAGTACACTCTCCTACAGTCAGTAAAGTCTGTCGTCATGTATGTACAACACAAAATGATACAAAAACAGAACACATAATGACAGAGAAACACAAACAGAAAAACAATGAAAGGTCAAGAAGTAGGCCTTTTAAAAGTAAACACAAAAATCTTTGGATCCAAAATTAAGCAAAAATCAGAATTTTCAAAACAGATCTGTTCAGGAAAAAAACAAAATCTAGGAGAAAGAAAAACCCTCAGCTTTTATTCTTGTAAATCTGTAAAAGAAAAATCTCACATACAAAAAGAGGTTAATTCATACTTTTAAAAAACATTACAAAGTATTAAACGGCTAGCTATAAGTAACTGAGCAGCACCGTGATTAATCACGGTTACATTCCTTCAAGTTTAGTCATGTGAGGTAGATGGAAAAAGTCATGTGAGATAGATGGGAAAAAGAAAAAATTTTAGTCTCTCCCTGCTTCTGTAAAATCTTTTAGCTAAATCTATAGCTGCACAATTAAAATATTTCATTAGGTTATCAGCTGAGGCCACTTAGGGGCCTGCCGGGAAGGGAAGCTAATTACTGAATGTAAAATCCAGGGGTTTGTGACAATTTTGTCCTGTATGTCCTTTTCTCCTGCATCGATAACAAATGCCACAAAACTTCTAACTCAATATAAGCCTCCCTTCAACATCCTGTTACAGATGTATGCAATGGCATACATCTGTAACATCTAATTAAGCGTCCTAACAAACGGCACCGTCTGTTGTCACATGATGCACTATTCTGCTTTCTGCAAATAACAAAACAATTCTGAACACAGGCCAGACGTTCCCAGTATAAACAAAGCAGCCCTTCACAGTAAAAGATCAAGAAACACAGACACAACTGAAAGGCTCATATAAAACTGTCACCACTGATTTTCAGTATTCCTATAGCATTTTATATGATTTATTCTCACATACCGGGAAACCAGGAAGTCACTATACTAATTTGCTTTCATTTTCTACGGCTCGCTGCACTTTCTGCCACCACTGCCACCTTAATATCTCTAGTTCTCTTCGGGCTGCGGCTAGTTGCTACTGCAACTCCTTAACCCTTAAGTCAGCCTTCCTATGTCTCGTAAGAAATATCAATCCCCGCCGGACGATGCATGCTAGCTCTTTCCCTACAACTATTGGAACTCGGTGGGGGAAGGGAAAAACAATCAAGACAATTATATCCATCCTCTTGTGGGGTTCTATGCGCCCAGTTTCCTATCACATTAACCAGCAGTAAGTTACATCTTCCCAGATGGGAATTACTGCTAGGGCTTTCTCCTCTGCCCCTTCAAATTCTTTTCTGCCCGTCTTCTGTTCTTTCTCAGGCAGATTACACACAGTACTAAACGCACACACCATGATACAAGATAAGAGATATACAATAATGAAAATATAGCTTTATTTACAGTACACATACATCATTTCCCGTAGCTATCAACGGGAAAAATCCGGCGCCACACATCAGTGCACAGTGAGGCTCCTTTAATTACTGGGACCTTTTAGCTTCGTTATAATATCTACAGGCTCGCCACCTCTATCTCATGCCTCTGCCATTCCCATATTCATAGCCCATTCCTGTGCCAGCACAGAGCAGGGAATGTTTGTCCATCCTGGGATATTAACATCCAAAGGAGCAACTGGTTCGGATGGCTTGCTTTGCTTTTTATTTTATTAGATAGAGCCTTAGGAGTGAGGTAGGTTAGGAGTGAGGTAGGTGAGAATACGGTAAGAGTAAACTAATATACTATCCTAATCATTCTAAGTATTAAAGGTAGACAGTGTTAAGTACCCCATAATATATATATTAAATATTATACAATTCTAAGCATATACAGTTCTAAGCACTTAAGTAAACAGTCCTCAGTATTAAAAGGTACAGTCCTTACAGTTCTAAAGCATCAAAAACAATTCTAAGCATATGCATCTATATTGTTTCTCCACAGTTGGCTTTTTAAATACAATACAACACACATAGTAACATATGGAGGAGGTTCCCCAATTATTGTCTGACCTCCTGGTATGGTCACTTTTAATCTCAGTAATAATTTTATTTCGTGCTTTTATTTCCACTTCTGCATGGTAAAGATCTCCAGTGACGGAGAACAAGTTCCATACATGTAAATGATTTCTAGTTTTTCAACGCACTAATAACTGGGTATGGTAGCAAATACAAAACAGACTGAAAAATATATACACGCTAATAGCAAACCACACAATAAGTACAAGAAAAATATCACTGCAATCCTTTCTGCAGTATGTTAACCCTGGGTACCCACAGGACAAACAACAATTGCAGCAGTGTTAAAACCCTCGGCGCCTTTGCTCAATTCACCATTCACACAGGACTCGATCCGTACTTTTGCCGAGAACGTGAATCTAAACCCTTAGGTGCACCTTTCAACAAGATTCACACATTGGCTCCAAACTGATTACTCCTGAGCCTCAGCTGATCAATCAGGGCCCTGGGGAATCACCAAAGGAATGAATCTTCTACTCTGCACAAGAAACAATCAGAGTTGCTTCTGCAAACACATGTGTTCTCCCCGGCATCTCCACCAATTGTTAAAAATCCCATTTGTTTACAAGAATTTATTTTTGTATTAATGTGGTATGCCCCTTGACAATTAGATATATATACAGTGTTGTGTTACTCTGCAGATAATTCAGCTTCAGTTAGTAGGTCACTTTCCAAGTTAGTTTTTTTATACCAGAGGCCCCGGGTTCAATTCCCGGCTTCTTCACCATTGCTGAGTAGGCTGATGGTATTTCTGCTGAAGGAAAAATACCAGGCCTGCCTTGAATGCCAGACTTTGCAAAAAGAAGTTATAAACAACTCTTGCAGGACCTCAGAGATAACAATGTGAGACACAGGAGGAGGAGGAGGAGACAGCGCAGCAAGGGTACGAAGCGGCTTATCTGGGAAGGATGCAAGGGAGAGTTGAGATAAGAGGGAGACATAGCATAAGCGTAATAAACTTTGTTGTGTGAATTTTGCAAGCAGAAGCCAGAAGGCGTGCTGATTTTGGTTTTTTTAAACCTGTTATAAGTAGAGCTGATAAGAAGCAGGTTTTTTTAAGCATGAATGTTCCTGCGCGAGAAATGTGCTAGCTATAGCCATTATGTAAGTATGTAGGATTATTCTTTCTCTGTCGGTATATCCATTTTCCTGTTGCTTATGTATAGTATATGAATGACATATAATAAAAAATAGAAACGTAAAAGATTCAGAGTTGTTCTTGTAAACAAATGGGATTTTTAACAGGATATGAGCCAGAAGAAAATACCTGGGAGCCTGCTAAAAATATTCTTGATAAGAATTTGATTCATCAATTCCACCTAACTCATCCAAGGAAGCCGAAACCCTCTGGGAGGGGCCCTAAGAAGGTGGATACTGTTGCTCCCGTCGGTCGCAGATGGCTGCGACCTTTGTTGCTCACCTCCTTTTTTCCTGCACCAGCGATTTTCAGACGAATGGCGGCCTCCGCCTGAGCTTGCTGCTTTCATCGGCGTTTCCGGGACGGCGTGGGCGATTCCGTCTGCCATCATGAATTGGGGATTACCTAAGGCACGTGCACGCAGGCCCATCTTATGCACATCATGTTGGGAACCTCGGGGGCGAGTCCTCCACATGATGTCACCCGCCAGTGCATACTTAAACCATCTGGCCTGTGCATCCTACGAGTTAGTAAGGACTTCCTTCCTGCTTAATTCCATTCCTCTTGGAGACACTTCACTATTGCTACGCTGAACTCATTCCTGACCCTGAGACTTGAACGCCTTAGGTACCCACTCCTCGGGGGTCTTGTCGCATTCTGGCTATCCGCTCCATGGAGGGCTTTCCTGTCTGGAGATTCCTCTACGACTGCTCAGGACATGTCTTACTTCAGCTTCATGAGTACATCTTCACCTGCTGATGGAACCTCCAGTGTACCCCGTGCCATGGGCCATTACTGTGCTCACCTCAGCAACTTTCCATCTACACTACAGAGTGAGTGTCATCATCTACCCAGCTCTGCTGACCTCCTGCACCTCTCTTGCCAACTATAGCGTGATCCTCGGTGTAACCTGCACTGCGGGCCACTACAGGATCCATCTGAGAGGTGATCCAACTGAAGGAGGACTTCCCTGGCATACCCCTTTCTGCGGGCCACTACTGGGGATATTATCACTGGGCAACCTTACTACTCTGGACTGTGTCTCTTCCCCCACATGGTAGGTATTTCCTTTAGGGATGTGAATCGTTTTTCTGACGATTGAAAATATCGTACGATATTTTCAAAGTCGTCAGAAATCGGGGGCTCCCTGAAACTGATAGGAAAATCCCATGAAATTGTTCATGGGGTTCTCTTATCGTTTTGGGGGAGGGCGGGAAAAAGGCACACAAAAACAACCCATAAACCCACCCTACCCTTTAAAACAATAATGGATGGCTGGCGCCATCTTTAAAAATGGCGTGGGCCATCCAGTGCTCCTACCATGTGACAGGGGCCGGCCAATGGCATGGATACCCTGTCACATGGTAAGGGCAAAGGGCCATCGGCACCATTTTTATTAGTGGCAGCCGACGGCCCGAGAGCGGGAGATCACCCCCGGGAACCACACTGGACCACCAGGTACTTTAAAAAAGTTTTGGGGTGGGTCGTGAGGGTGGGGGAAGCTAAGAGATCTGTTTTAAAGGATCAGGGTCGGTTTTTTGTTTATCAGCTCGGGCACAGCTGATTAAAAAAAAAAACAAAACTATCTGACCGCATGAAAAAAATTTCACGATGTGAATCGGAACCAACTCCGGTTCCGGTTCCGGAATCGGAACCAAATCCGGTTCCGATTCCGATAAAGCATATTCTATTTGTGTCCGTCTCAGCTGAGGCCATGCCTATCATAGAGAGTCCCCCACAGGGCTCCTCCCTGTGGGTGGAGTCAGCTCTCACTACGATCCAGGGTCCACAACCTTACCAAATTATAACAGAATAGAAACCACAGAGAATATAAATAGATATATTGATATATTCAAGCAAATGATAAAAATGTGTACAGTAGAGCATGGGGGGGGGGGGGGGGGGGCAGGGCAAGGCAGGGGTTAGTTATAATGTATGCATATGTTACTAGAACGAGGTCCACTCAACCTCCTGGTTCAACCTAGCAGGAGCCAAGGACTGAAGATAAAAAGTCCTGCATTGTTCTCTTTGTAAAAGAGTATTTGCCATATCACCTCCTCTATGATGGGGATTACCATGTCAATTAAAAAATAGCATAAGCCCTATATTGTGTGACATGCTTGCACCCAGTGTGACACAAGGGACTTCCTCGAGCTGATGGCGCAAACAGCTGTAATGCTCCGAAATATGAGTGCAAATGGCACGGATAGTCTTGCCAACATATATCAAAGGACATGATCAGAGAATTACATAAACCAGTAATTTCATCTTTCATCCAACTTTTCAAAAGTTCAGGTATATGTATTATCATATTTCATTTTTTTAAACTGGCAGATTCCTTTCTCACATACACTCACAGAAAGAAGATCGGCGCCAAGACTTAGGGGGTGCTGCGGCAGGCAGCCAGCTCCCGACTCGCCCTGCCTCCCCGTCACATGTAGGGTGCCCCTGTCACATGGTAGGGTCTGAAGGTAACCGGCGCCATTTTGCTTAGTGGCAGCCGAGGCCCCGGGAGTGACAGATTGCTCCCGGGACCTCCACTGGACCACTAGGGGGATGTCGGGAGGGTGGCACTGGCGGGGAGGCAGGGTGAGTCGGGAGCTGGCTGCCTGCCGCAGCGCCCCCTAAGTCTTGGTGCCGATCTTCTTTCTGTGAGTGTATGTGAGAAAGGAATCTGCCAGTTTAAAAAATGAAATATGATAATACATATACCTGAACTTTTGAAAAGTTGGATGAAAGATGAAATTACTGAATTTTAAGCATCCCTCTTCTGGAAAATAAAATAAAACTTAAAGTGGGTAGAGACAAATTCTAAAGCAAAAAAAATTCAAGTATTTAAAATGTTCATCTCAGCAAAATCACAAATTTAAGATACTGATGCCAGGTGGATTTGGGGTTTTTTTTTGTTTTGGTTTTTTTTAAAGCATAGTTTAAGCATGAAGACTAGAATAGAAATGGTTTTGGTTTGGATTTTTTTTTTTTTAAGCCTTTAGAAAATGTATATTTTTAAGTGACTAAGACTGGAATCTTCCCATTTAAAAGGGAAGTTGACTAAGGATGTCTTTCTGTTCCATATCTCCCACATGAATAATCATATGACTGATAGTTTGAAGAAAGACACTTGCTTTATTGCCTGAAAGCGTAAAACAAGAGAAGCTATACGGTGTGGGTGGCTGTCCCTTGGGAGGACAGAACCTGAAGGAAGGGTGTCATTTTGCCTTTTGATAGGAATGTGATTTTCTTATTTAATGGTTGGGAGCATCACTTTCACTTTTAGTAAAAGTGAAAAATGCTGCAAGTCTGAAAGCAAGGTGCTTCTGTGAGAGTGTAATGTGTATGTGAGACAGGGAGGGTGCTTCGTGTATGTGAGACAGGGAGAGTGCTTCTGTATGTGTGTGGTGTATATGTGAGACAAGGAGGGTGCTTCTGTATGTTTGTGGTGTATATGTGAGTCAGGGAGAGTGCTTCTGTGCGTCAATGTGTGTGTGCGAGAGAGATGGAGCAAGTTTTTGGCTGGCTTGTGGCTGTGAGAGAGGGCATGTGTGTGATTGAGCCTGTTTGTAAGTGAGATAGAACATGTGTGTGATTGAGAGCTTGTGTGAAAGTGAAATAGAGTATGTGTGTGATTGAAAGCCTGTGTGTAAGTAAGAGAGAGCAAGAGCATTGTGTGATTGAGAGAGACTGGCCAGAGAGGTAACGTGTGTATGTGTGAGAGAGACTGATCAGGGAGATGACTGGTGTGTGTGTGTATGTGAGAGAGAGAGAGAGAGACTGGTTGGGGAGATGATTGGTGTGTGAGAGACAGAAACTGGTCCTGAGGGTGTGACTGGTGTGTGTGTGTGTGTGGTGTGTGTGTGTGTGTGTGTGTGTGAGAGAGAGAGAGAGAAGAGACTGGTTGTGGTCCCTAAGAAAGAGGACTGTGAGGACAGCTTCAGCAGCTACTGCTGCTTCTGGTGTGGCCTGCAAGGGAAAGGAGTAGGAGAACTGCTGGAGAGGGTAAGTAAAGGTGGCTTTTTAAGTAGTATGTGATGTGTCTGCTGTTTGAAATATTTTATTGGTGTTTGGTAAAGCTTTCAAAATTTGCATGAGTCTTTAATTATTGGATATTCTATTCATCAGCTGTTTTGAAATTATTTTATTTGTATGATTTTATAATTATGATTAATGATTTATATATCTTTATTTTATTGATTTGTTTCACGAGGAATGGTGAAATTTTTGTTTTTCCATTGTTACACTGTATAGAGTCTGGCGTGATGCGTTTTACAGTTCAGCTTTTGTCTGCACATTTCTATTTATACTTTATGTGGCTTTATTCTGTATTTGGTGAGGGTTTGTGTTCTGCATGCAAAGTCTGAGATGAAGCATTCTTTTAGCATGTGGTTTCTCTGTATGGGTCTGTAGTAGCTTGGCCTGTTCTGTTTTCCTGATAGGAGGTGTATTGATATTTTAGATTCTGATGTAATATTTTTGGTATTCTTTTTCATAGGTAGGGTTGTTATTCTTTGAGTGTTGGCAGATAGTACTGTGTTGATACGGGAGGTCCATGCCGAAATATATCATAATAGGTATGATGCCATATGAATTCCAAGATGCAAAGTTTTCTTGTTGGCATCATAACAGTGCATGAAATTATCACAACAACTTGTATATTAATTTTACCTCAGAATGTCATTTTTCATGTAAAATATGTTATAAATGCATAATTTAAAATTGTGTATGGGCACCAGACTATAAGGTTTGCCTAGGGTGCCTAATACCCTTGCACCGGCCCTGCAAAGCTGATGTAATCTCAGGAACTGACCCGCTGGGATGTTGTCACGAGCAAGACACGGATGATGACTTCTATAGGATAACGATGTGTTTTTATCCATCTCCTTCTGAAAAACAGAGGTAAACAGCCATCTTGTACCTGTACCGACACTTCTAAAAAGGCAATCCGTAATTCATGCATGGAATGAATAAAATGTAAGTTGGAATCACATTCATTAATCCAATTCAGGAACTCTCAACTAGGCCGGCTGACCATGATAACAACTTTCCCATCCCATCACTGGGAACAGGGATCAGCTTTTCCTGCTCTTCAGTCACTAAATTTATTAAGTGATATCCAAAATTGCTGCCTTTTGTTTTGCTCCTTTGATCTATAAAATAAGATCAGATGTTGGAGGTTTGAAGAACATTTTCAGAGTATCTCTTGGTTCTGTTAATATTATGAGCTTATATTATTAACTTCAGTAACAAAATTGGAAAGGTGTATTCCAAGGAGAGCAAAATGTTCCAAAGGCATTCTTTATACTGAGTGTAAATTTCCAAAGTATGTGTGCATGACACATGAGGAGGTTGTGTGTGTATGCGAGTGAGAGTGAGAGTGAGCTTGAAACTGCATTTTTTTGTGTGTTTGAGAGAGAGATTATTTTGTATATCTGTTTGTGTGTGTGTCAGAGAAGCAAGAGTTGTGGTTGGGGGTTTTTTTTGTATGAGAAAGAGGCTTTGTGTGTATATTTGAGAGAGAGTTTAGTTTTGTGTGTTGATGATAGAGGTTCTGTGTGGATGTGTTTGTACATGTGTGTGAAATGGAAGATGTCTGTGTGAGTATGTGTGTTGGTGTGTATATTGGATACTAGTTTCTGTCTGTGCCCTTTTAAAATTTCTGCACGTAACCTTTTCTTGTCACAGTACAGGAAAAGTATGCACTTATGTAGACTTGGATGCGGGAATGAATACCATTTTACTGCATCCCATACAGTTGGCATATGTGCCTATTTTCCCTACGCTATGGAACATGCACATGGAATTTTCCTGGAAGGAAAAAGTTACACATATAGGTTAAAAAAAAAAAAAAGACCCAGGCTGAAATCAGCATCAATATAAATAATTCACCAGTCCTTCCTGTAAAGAATGCCCGAAAGAGTCACCCAAATCATGTTTGCATATTTTCTGAGATTGTTCTGAAATAATTTGCCGAATTTAAACAGAGAGACATAGAAATGATGGCAGAAAATGACCAAATGATCTGTCCAGTCTGCCCAGCAAGCTCATGCTAGTATCTGCCGCGCCGTGCAGATTACCGCCTTGCTTATCGGTTTCCCAGACCGTAAAAGTCAGGGCCCTCATTGGTTGCTATTTAAATCAAATTCCACTTTTCCCCTTGCCATGGAAGCAGAGAACAGTGTTGGAGCTGCATCAAGTATGAGGCTTTTTGGTTAAGGGTGGTAAAAGCTGCTTCAGCAAGTTACCCCATTCTTATTTGCTCCCTAGACTGTAAAAGTCAGGGCCTTCGTTGGTTGCTGTCTATATCCAATTCCCCCTTTCCCCCTGCCATTGAAGCAGAAAACAGTGATGGAGTTGCATCAACAGTATCAAGGCTTATTTGTTAAGGGTAGTAACTGCCACATTAGCAAGTTGCACTCATTTCTTCATTTCCATCCTCTAGCCTTTAGGGGGAACCACAGTGTTTATCCCATGCCCCTATGAATTCTTTCACTATTTTTGTCTTCATCACCTCCTCCAGAAGGGCATTCCAGGCATCCACCACCCTCTCCGTGAAGAAACATTTCCTGATGTTCGTTCTGAGTCATCCTCCCTGGAGTTTCATTTTGTGACCCCCTAGTTCTACTAATTTCTTTCCAACAGAAAAAGTTAGACGTCCGTGCATCATTAAAAACCTTTCAGGTATCTGAAGATCTGTATCATATCTCCCCTGCACCTCCTCTCTTCCAGGGTAAACATATTCAAATCTTTCAGTGTCTCCTGATAAGTCTTCTGATGCTGACCCCACACCATTTTGGATGCTCTTCTTTGGACCGCCTCTAACCTGTCAACAGCTTCCATGCTATCCACTGTTAAGGATGATGTTGCAATTGAGAGCACTGATTTATATTCACGTATGTGTCTAACTTTCAATGAATAAGGAAAAACTAATCAAAATGGAAGATCTGATGTATTTGATTCTGAAGAGGAACTTGTGGAAAGCAAAGCTCATTGGACTTGGATCTCTGTTTCCTGCAGTCTGGGGGATAATATATTTTGTGAAGTAAAGCCTTTGCGAGTAAGATGATATTAGGAGATCTAGGGCCAAAGTTAAGCAGCTGAAAGAAGTAAAGCAAAAAGAAATTGCAGAAAGCCTGTTAATCAAGTTGCTTTTTTTGGCCTGGCAAGTTTCCTTTTAATTCTTTTTATTTCTAGGTAGGATCCAGTGTCCTCAGCCTTTGTTCATACCTTAGATCAGTTGTCCTATTTTTATATCCCCCCTACCATCTCAACCTGGCCTTTGCAGCAGCGGTTCAGGGGGCCACAAATGTCAGCTGCCTCCAGAATCTGGCTAGCATGGATCCTACGTCTGGCCACTAGGTATTGCCATTGAGTGATGGCTGAGAGTCCCTGCCTCCTTCCCCCTGGGGGTGGGCCTGGAATGCTGGCTCCACAGTATCCCCAGCCCTGGTCCAACCCAAGAAATGGAAGCCCTGATGAAGGAATCAAACCCAGTCCCCTCCCCCCTCCCAGTGCACAGCACTGCCGCTAAAGCCACTGGACACTCCCCATGCATCTTTTTCTTAGAAATGTGAATTTCCTATAACTTCTTGAATGAAGAAAATATTCTTTAGAATAAAGTATGCCAAGCACTGTGGAACTTTGGCCTGATTCTTAAACGTACTACGTAGTACGTTTGATTTAAAATACATTTTCTTTTGTATTCTTGATCGCTCTTCAACCAAAGGTGCTATATATGAATAAAATAAAGAGAACTTATAGAGGGAACTAAGCAACACTTTACTCTGTATTGTTTGTAAAATTGTAGTTCAACTTTCTAGCCAATGTCATCATGATATTGATATATATTAATAAAAAAACACTTAGTGAAATTTCATTGTAGTAAACAGATTAGGGAGTAACAATGATTGAGTGGGCATTTCCTAAAAGTTATTGACCACTGAGAAGAAGAATATGAGGCAAAGACTAGTGCTCTTAACCAACTAAGCTTTAACAAAACTGGCCATTACTAAATAGAGAATGCACAGCTTCGATTTTTGTCCGAGCTGTCTGCACGGTATTCTGGAAAAGAGCAGCATAATATGCATGAATAATACAACAGTTTACTTTTCTATTCTGAATCCCCAGTGATTATAGCACTTTCGCTTTGTAACAAACTCCTTTAAAACAAACATTATCTAAACAAACTGAAACTGTGGGAGCCTATGCACTAAAACTAACGCTAAAAATATATTAGTGCGCATGTGGTAAAAAATTAATGTGCATGCTAAAGCAGCACTTAAAGGGGCAGTGCACTAAATGTTTTTAGTGGCGCACTAAAAGAAAGGTGTGTGAACACATTTATTATTTCTACTTAGCTTACACTTTTTCTTTGGTAGCTCAAGGTAAGTTATATTCAGGGACAGTAAGTATTTCCTTGTCTCCAGAGGGCTTTTCAGCTGTTTGTATTTGAGGTAATAGAGGATGAAGTAAATTGCCCAGGGTCATCAGGATTTGAAGCTTGGCTTCCCTGCGTTGTAGCCTGCTGCTCTAACCTCTGGCCTACTACTCCACAGGAAGCATGAAAGGCCATAGACTGTAGCTTCTGTATACTAATAGCATGTGTGTACTAACTGGTGTGAGTCGGCGACAAAAATAACATGTGTATGCTAAACTGATCAAAGGCAGACCTCTTTTCCTTATGCCTCAACCTTCTGCTACAGTCAGGTATAAAACTAAGTCTGAAATATGTAGCTGCTTGAGGAGCTAACGGCAAAAGCTGGAGAGCACCTGGACTCAAGAGAGGAGCAGAAAGAAGAGACCTCCAGGAGAGGAATAACTAGATGAAAATAACATGCTGCAAATTTCTGGCAGGAGGATAAGGATTTTCAGAAGATGCTTCAACCAGCTCTGGCACATCCTTCCCATTTATTTATTTATTTAAAAGTGTTAATGTACCGCTTTTACAACCTATGTCGGTCGAAACAGTTTACAACTGTTAAGAAATACATAGTAAAATGACAGAAAAATTAACAGCCTAAAACAAAATTAAATATGGAAAACAAAAAAAATATATATGATAGCTGTCTGTTGCCTTAAAAACTCTAAATATGGAAATATGTATGTATATACATTAGTTAGTAGAACACTGGAATTAAACACGGAGACCTATTGGGAGGTGGAAAATGATCCAAAGGCTAGAGAAAATAAATATTTATTTAGATCTTTCTTGAATTCTTCGTGAGACGATATCTGCCTTAGATAGTCTAGGATGGAGTTCCCAAGTAAGGGGCCGATGACTGAAAAAAGCACATCTTCTAGTGATATCAAACCAGGAGATTTTTATGTAAGGAGCTTCCAGGAGATTTTTATGTAAGGAGCGTAATTGCCTGTTAGGTTGATAGATGCGAAGTAGCGAGCATAGCCAGGAAGAAGAATCATTATGTATTAAGTTGTGCATAAAGGAAAGAATTTTTGTTGTATTCTGTAGTAAACAGGGAGCCAATTTAAAGAGTTTTTTGATTGGAGTAATATGGTCTTTCCGAGAAGCACCAGTATTTTGGATTAGCTGTAGTGGACGAAGAGTGTTATCATGGGGACCGAGGTAGGGAAGGAAATCTGTCAATTCTGAGCTGGAAAGACACTGAAATCTGATCATCCCTCCTTTACAAGCATCCTGTAGTGCTGAGTTTGCAATGGCATATTGACAGCTGGTTATGCCGAAGCTTAACACCTGCAGTTGACTCTGGACAAAATTGGGGAAATCCACTGCTTATCCCTGGGATCCTTTTTGGGATCCTGCCAGGTACTAGCCTGGATCGGCCACTGTTGGAAACAGGATACTGGCCTTGATAGACTTTTGGTCTGACCCAGTATGGCAAATCTTATGTTCTAACTAAGCATTGTAATGACAGCAACGGCCATCTCCATATACCAGCAAAGCACTTTCAGGTAGCTGAGAGCACCACCATGTGCATCCCCTGAAACTACTCCCCTCCCACACCCAGACTTCTGTGATGTCTATTGTATCTACACCATGCAGGACCAACTATCTTAGAGCGCCATGGACTAGTGGTGGAAAAGCTAGAGAGGGGCATTCAACTTTAGATGGTATAAGGTTGCCTTGTGAGCACCCCCCCCCCCCCTAGTTCTCTCTCAAGACTTTCTGGAAACAATTTATGGTTCAGCCACTGCAACCTTATCTGCACTGCAGTACCTGTCATGCAGTCTGTTCATAGCATCTGAGACCATGCTGATGCTACAGATGAGCACATACTGTGCAATGTTTCAGCACAATCATGGCATTCAGTTAGAACTTGTGAGATGAACCTTTATCTGCAATAATTATAACATTATGCCTTATACACTGTGAAGTATGCAACAGTGTTTGAAAAACAATGGTCATTAGTCATCCTTTGGTTTGAAAATACATTTTCTTGTGTAAATAATTTTTTTTAAGTGCTCAAGTATGTGTTGGTGTCTCTCTTTTCTGATCATCCTCTCTCTCACTTTGCTTTCTCTTTTGTCTCTCCTTTGTTCTTTACACCACACCACTCACACATTCTCATGCTCTAACGGTCCCATCTCCTCCATCAGTAGTGCTCATTGCTCAATGCATGTTTTTAACTGAGCCCTTTGAAATAGAGAGCATGATAAAAAGTTAACCCCTAGTCTGAGGTAGTCGTTAAATTGTAGGCCTTTGTATCTTATAGTGGAGAGTATACTATGCCACTTCCCATGTGTCCTTGAAAGTCTAGTTTTCATATTATATTCTTTCATTTATTGATTATGGCACCTACCCACAAATGTCCTCAGAGATCCATATAGTGTGTAGAAAGGGCTTAGGACATAGCTTGCCATTCTGAGGGCACGCTAAAACAATCCCTATTTAAAACCAATTTTAATTCTCAGCATATTTTGTATAAAGCTGGACCACTGTGTTTATTCAGTGAACATGGGTAACCTAGCTTTTCACTGTCTTTAGCACAATTATTTTAACTGTAAAAGACAGAAGAGAGGAAGAATAGTCTGTAAGAAAGAGCGAGCAGTGAGTTTTGATTCTAGAAAAGTCCTGGAACACAAGTTTGAGATTCCCTTGTGCCATGGGTTTTTTGCCTGATCTTAAGGAAGTATCTTCTTGGACCTCTGAACCCAACTGACAATAAGAAATTTGTCTTAATTAGGCTTTTCTAGTCAACAAATTTAAATATAAAATAAACAGATGAAGATAGATCTGATGTACTGCAAAATCTAACTGAGACATTTTATTGAGATTATTTTTCTTTCATTCTTTTTTTTAGAAAGCAAATGAAAAATGAAATTTTGTTTTTTTCCTTCTATTTAAATTCGTGCACAGCCCCCCTGCTGATTATAACCGCACTTTCAACTTTCAAAATATTCCCCTCTCAGACTTATCCTTAATCCTTCCCACCCCTTCAGCTGCTCCTTCGTTACCTCATTTCTGGGGTTCAAATAGGGAAGAAGCAATCTCCTGTCACTCCTGCCACACCAGCACTTTTTTTTATAGTATAGCAAATGTGGGACAGGAATGACTGGGGCTAGTTTCTGCCCCATTTGGACTTTGGGGATGGGATAAGTGAAGGGGATGACCAAGAGGGTGCGAGGGATCAAGGCTATGTGGTGAAGGGGGGCTTTTTGAAAAGTTGAAAGGGGGGGGTTAATCTGTGAGCGAGGGAAGGGAACTGATGGTGAGCAATGCGCATGCAAACTTTACTGCTAAGCAGGCTGTTTGAACATTACTTTGGATGTGCATTTGTTTGAAACAAATGAGGAAAACATAACAAATAAACCCATATGTGTTTCATTTGTGGCCCTGTGAAGGAGTGTACCAACAACTCCCTCATTCTACCTTTGAAAGCCCGGCTCAGGGTTTTAACCCAGTCATCCTTAAGGCAGAAGGCTACAAGGGGTTCTGGGTGAAGGGAGATTCTTTTCATCCTACCATAAGAACCCAGGCCTAGAAAGCTGGGGGAAGCCCCAGGGAGCTGGTAGGACCTCACGATACACCAGGACGGAGTAAGTTTACCTGATGGTTGTGCCTGACATAAGGAGAGCTACTATTTTGGTTTCTGAATGTTTGAAGCGCTGTAAATAATAATTGCACCAGAATTAAGTTAGTCCAGACATTGTGTTCCTGAGCTGCTATTGAGGCCTTAGCAGGCCCAAATATGCTACATGTGATGTCAATTTGGGAATTTTTTTTTGCTTAAGTGGGAAGCACAAGTAAAACCCACAGCCTTCCCCCTCCCCACCCCACCAAAGAAAAAACTTGCAGCATTTTCTTTCCTGGGCCTTCTGACTTCAGTTTCTACCTCAGGAGGCCAGGGGGGCTATCCCCACCTGGGAAGTCAGGGTTCAAGTAGTAAGTTAGGGCCGGATAGGCCAGCAGGTGTTTTTTGTTTTCTCTGCCTCATGTGAGTTATCTGTTTGGGAACTGGCCCCAAAGGGGAATAAAATGGAGCAGGTAATCCTGGCCACAGCTGCAAAATATTGTATAAACAGAAATAGATAAATAGCATCACCTACAAGATCAATTAACACAACAAAGCACAGTCTTTTCAGCTAATTGAGGCCCTGCAATTGGTTATATCCAGAATACCTCAGGCACCTTTACCTTTGTATGTCCTGTTTAAGATGAAGGGAGGAGAGAACCCAGAGGTCTTTCTAAAGAGAGACTAGTCACAGGATAAGTCACCATACAGCATCTTTTTAACTGGTCTATAGCTGCTATCTGGATCAAGTAATGCTGGCATCCTCCCAATGTAAAGTCTGAGCATGTGCAAGAAGCAGTCAGTATTTCCTCTCTAGCTCTTCACAGAGAATGAGGTGCTAGGAAAAGCTCTTTGAGGTTTTAAAAAAGCTTAACTTTTGGATTTGGCACTGATAAAATGCTGCTTCTAATTCTTTGCTGCAGTGGACTCTTGCACTGTGTCGGGAAGGGAAGCAGTGCACTGGTGCTGATTTTGATTTTTCTCTTTCTTGGGGAGGGTCAGGGTGAGAGACAATATGGGGAATGTAGTTGCAATATTTCTCTATGTAGTGATTGGTACTATGAGTGGGGGTACAGATAGAGTATCAGTAAATTCATTTGTAATATCCAAACCCTAAGTAGGTAGTGCACTTCAGCAAATTCTATCATGTCAGGAAAAGAGAGAAGTGGGGATGTTGGCAGGTTTGGCAGAGGCAGGAATAAAAAAGTAGTCCAGCACCTAATTAAAGAGGAACTTTTATAGGTCCAGAGTGGCAGGAGGGGAAGGAAGCTCAATGCACAAGAAATTGAAATTTGGAGAACATGTACCATCACCACTTGTTTTTCCCCCTCTTGCTTTAGAGCAAGGATAAAAGATGGGAGAGCCATCCAAGACTGGCATTATCAATGCATGGAAAACAGAAATACAGTGCCCCAAACCAGAAGTGCGCTCTTCTTTCGTTACTGCCTCTGAAGTAGCAAAGGCATTATTTCAACCAACTGTTTCAGAGGAAAACTCTTATCTAGGATTCTCTGAATCAGAAGATATTGAAGAGCTGGTAGCAGAAGAGAATTTGGAAGTTTAGTCAGTAGTATCGTAGCCTCCAGTTCAGTAATAGGGGCGAGAGATGAGATCAAACCCCAGGAAGAAAAGGCAGCACAGGTAGAGAGCGTACGTGTTGCCCCTGCTAGGGTCCACTCTCTACCACAATTCCAGTATCAGCATAAACCTCCAAAGATGTAGCGAAGAGATTGTGGAAGAAATCCCTGATTTGGAGGCTCTTGAAAGTGAGGAAGGACCCATATTTTGCTCAGTGTATTCATACAGGAAGGATATCAGTTGAGGGAAGCAAGTGGGACATCTCCCAAATTCTGGTATGCAGCACCAACTGCAGAAGCAGTACCCACTAGCATTAGAATCAGGAGAAGGTTGCAGAACTAACTTGGGGAACCTTTCTGCTATTTCAAGTAAAGGCCAGAGGAAAGGGGTTGAAAAGGGGAAGACTTTTTCCCAAGCTTATCCCACATCCCCTTCCAGCAGTAAGATGACGGTACAGCAGTCCACAGACATGTGTGTGAAATGGCAGTCCACCATAAAGAAAATGCAATTATCTTTCATAGCAGTGTCCTGGGCCAAGAGACAGGCAGTATCTAAAATATTAATGACGAGGATTGAGGAAATGATTGCCCTTTAAAATCATGAGAGGTCTAGAATGGGTAAATGTGAATCAGTTATTTACTCTTTTGGATAATATTTATTTATTTATTTATTTTTATTTATTTTTTTTGTTTGTTTTTTTATACCGATCTTCCTACATTAGATGCAAATCAAACCGGAAGGACTAGAAGGACTAGGGGGCACTCCATAAAGTTAGCATGTAGCACATTTAAAACTAATCGGAGAAAATTCTTTTTCACTCAACGCACAATTAAAGTCTGGAATTTGTTGCCAGGGGATGTGCTTAATGCAGTTAGAGTAGCTGGCTTTAAAAAAGGTTTGGATAAGTTCTTGGAGAAGTCCATTAACTGCTAATAATCAAGTTGACTTAGAAAATAGCCACTGCTATTACTAGCATCAATATACTTAGTTTTTGGGTACTTCCCAGGTACTTTGTAGCCTGGATTGGCCACTGTTGGAAACAGGATCCTGGGCTTGATGGACCCTTGGTCTGACCCAGCTTGGCAGTTTCTTGTGTTCTTATGTTATTATGTTGATGACCAGACCCTTCAGGTAGTGGAGAACATGGGCTTTAAGTATCTGCTGTATATGTTAGCTCCCAATTACAACATTAATTTAGGACTACATTTTGTAGGAAGTTCATCCACAACCTGTATAGCCAATGCCATAGTTGCATGCATGTGCAGCTGGCTAAGGAATCAGGAGAAGGTTGCAGAACTACATTTCACCAGCAATATCTGGACATGCATGAATGCTTTACATGCCTACCTCTCCAAGGCAGCACACTGGTGGAATCTGGCTGAGGCAGGGGCTGGCAGCAACTCTAGTGGGAATAAAGCAGCAGGGTGCAGGTGGCCTTTACTGCACATCCAATTCATTCATAGTCCTTATAGTTCATGCAATATTCTATCAGCTATAAAAAGATGCTGGAGGGGTTGGCAGGAGTATTCAGGCACTTTCTTTGTGGCAGACTATGGTGCAAATATGGTAAAGGCAATAGGAGATTGCGACTTTCAGGGTGTCTGTTGCTTTGCACATTTGCTGCATCTGTCAGTGAGAGATGCCCTGTGACTGGGGCCCAATGACGATGGAAATCCATTCCTGAAGAACCTGATAGAGAGGTGAAGGAAAATAGGGCATTTGCATGCAAGTGTGAATGCAGGGCAGATTTTCCATGAGAAGCAGGAAGAATTTGGGATGCTTCTCAAGCATCTTATTCAAGATGTTGGTATCAGCTGGACTTCCACCTCTATGGTGCTGCAGTGGCTAGTGGAGCAGCAGACATCTCTTCATGATCTGTCTTGGAAACAGAGATGAGTGTGAATTAACTCCTGGGGCATCATGATTTGATAGAGATGAGGCAACTGGTATAAATCCATAAGCCTTGGGTGGGGTCATCTTGGAGGAGGGGTCATCTTGGGTGGGGTCATCTTGGAGGAAAAGTTAGAAGGAAAAGTTAGAAGGTTCTTATGGCCTGGATTGGCCACTGTTGGAAACAGGATGCTGGGCTTGATGGACCCTTGGTCTGACCCAGTATGGCATTTTCTTATGTTCTTATGTCTTATGTTCTTATGTAAGCAATAAGAATGGAAGCAGAGATGTTGCAGTTTCTGGATGTCTTGCACGACAGGTAAAAATGAGAAACTGTCACACAAAACAATGCAAACATGCTTGCTACACTTTGTGATCCACAGGTGAAAGGGAATTTCACGCTCTAGTCCCAGTATCTCGCATTCATGAAGAAGAAGCTGGTAGATAGTATGTGTGAACAAGAGTGCCAGAGGTAGAGGCACAGTGGAGATGTAGCACAGCAAAGAATGGCCACCACAGAGAATAGCACAAGCAGGAGCAGCACTCTATCACCTACCAGTTTCTCACCCACCTCAATATGCCAATATGCCAATAGAACTCATCGAGGACATGGACACAGATGTGCTAGAATATTGGGCACACAAGTCCCCAGTCTGGCCAGATGTAGCCAACTAGTTTAGTACTATTTTTGCTGCCCACCAAGCAGTGTGCCCAGTGAAAGTGTCTTTTCAATGACAGGGGACATCGTGAGCTCTCATTGCTCAAGGTTGGTACTAGAGTTTGATGGAAAATCTGGCCATTTTTTTAAATTAATCTGCCTTTGCTTGGGTTTCCAGAATTTCCATGTGAGTAGCAAGATGACTGAAAACATCTTGAAGGCCTTGCTGGTAATCTACCTACCTTGCCATGCCTTAGGTGTACCATCTTAGGAGACTTGCTGCCACATGTTTACCTGCCATGCCCCTCATGTACCACCTTAGGGTTCTTGCTGCTACTACTCTGCCTACATGCCATGCCCCTTATATATCACCTTAGGGGTACTTTCCTGATACTTTGCCTACCTGCCATGCCCCAGATATACCACTTTAAGGGTCTTGCTGCTACTGCAGTGCCTACCTGTATAAAGCGCCATTTCATTGTTTATTGACGCTTATATCCGGGGATACAAGAACACTTAGATTTTTATTGAAAGCATAATTTTTTATTGAACAATATAAGTAATCTTAGGAGATGCTGATGCCATGTCTCTGACAAACAGACCAGCAGCATCTCATCGTATACAGGAAGTGATCCTTCTTTTATAGATAACATACCATATTGTGGAAGATTCTAGTGTGCGTGAATGCTTTAGAGAATAATTTACATTGGTTGTCATGTCAACAGCATGATAAGATCATCCCTAGCTACCCCTGAGTATTTCTCCAAGGTGATGCCCATTTACCATTGCTCTTTAGATAGTCTTTTGTTCTGTTAAAATCTTGCTGGTCAAGGTAATTAACACATCTGAGGCTGTGTTTATAGAAACCCCTGAGAAAGAGTGCCTCTTATTGTGAAGGATAGCCTGATGTTCCCGCGGTGGGTTTCTGCTTTGTTTGACCCTATGATTAGGCGTCACCTTATGGAGCCAGCTTGACTGCCTTTGCAGGTATCCTGGGAATTCTGCAAGTCATACTCAATAAGTCACTTTGAGGTCACATAGGCTAAGAGAGCAGAGGATGCTGGGTCGGTTACCGTTCTCCATGTTGGTTTTCTGTTCAGGCACACTCATCACCTGCTATGCCTATTATATACCAGAATGAGAGTTTTGGTGGCTCCGTTTTGTTTGCTGTTTGGATCTCAGCCTATCTCTTCCATCCTGTTTGTTTATTATACTGAGATATTTTGTCCCAAGAAAATATTTTGAAAAAAGAAATAAAATACAAATTTCTCTTCCTCTCCCACCTCTTTGGGTTTTTTTGTACTCTTCTACAGTCCTAGCCTAGATCTCCCAGCCTGTTTCTTTGTTGGTTATACTGGGTCTTGTTTGGCCCCCATAAAAATTTGAGAAAAGAACAAAATGCAAGTTTCCTCCTAACCCAACTCTTTTCTGGTTCTCTGCCTTATTGTTTTGTTCTACATCTATAGGATCCCATCCTAGTTCTCTCACCTTCTTATTTTTATATTTATTTATTTATTTATTCGTTTTATATACCACCATTCGTAGGAAATATCACATCTTATTTTACCTTTTCCTCCTACTTCTGAGCAGGAGCAAGTTGCACGCGCTGGCACAGCAACAAATGGCCATTGTGCTGGGCATCTCTACCCCCGCCCTACCCCGGACCACCCCGCCTCCTAGTCCGCCCTTTTTTCTAGCCCTGGGACTTACATGTGTGGCCAGGCCCTTTGAAAATTGGCACGGTGCGCGTAAGGCCCGGCCATGCTCATAAACCTTGAAAATCCAGCCCTATGTGTAATGCTTTATTAATAAAGCAAAGTTTGCAAATTTCTAGGGAAGCCACATTGATGAGAGACCATTTCCATGCTTTGATTATGACAAAAGTTTCAATCGGAAAGCAAGTTTCACATCAAACCCAAATTCCATAGGAACATAACAACTTAAGAAATGCCATACTGGGTCAGACCAAGGGTCCATCAAACCCAGTATACTATTTTCAACAGTGGCCAATCCAAGTCACATGTACCTTGTAATTACCCAAACATTAGATAGATCACAAGCTACTATTGCTTATTAATTATTATAATAGCAGTTTATGGATTTAACCTCTAGGAACTTATTCAAACCTTTTTTAAACCTAGTACCATTAACTGCTGAAACCACATCCCCTGGCAATGAATTCCAGAGTTTAACTATGTGCTGAGTAAAAAATAATTGTCTTCGATTTGTTTTAAATGAGTTACTTGCTAACTTCATGGATGCTCCCTGGTCCTTCTATTATCTGAGAAAGTAAATATTTATTTTTATTTTTATTTATTTATTTATTTATTTAAGTTTTTTATATACCAACATTCAAGACGGTGGTCCCATCATGCTGGTTCACAAGAAACAGGGGTGAAATTATAATAAACTTTAAATAAATTTAATAAATTTAAATAAATGATTTACGTTAACCTGTTCAAGTCCTTTCATGAATTTGTAGTCTTCTATCATATCCCCCCTCAGTCGTCTCTTCTCCAAACTGAACAGCCCTAACTTCTTTAGCTTTTCCTCATAGGGAAGCCATTACATGCCCCATATCTTTTTGGTTGTCCTTCTCTGTATTTTCTCCATTGCAGCTATATCCTTTTTGAGATGTGGAGGCCAGAATTGCACACACTATTCAAGGTGCAGTCTCACCATGGAGTGATACAGAGGCATTATGACATCCTATGTTTTATTTTCCATTCCCTTCCTAATAAGTCTTAACATTCTGTTTGCTTTTTTGATTGCAACAACATAGTGGGCCAACGATTTCAATGTATTATCCACTATGACGCCTAGATCTCTTTCCTGGGTCATAACTCCTAAGATTGAACCTAACATTGTGTAACTACAGCAAGGGTTGTTTTTCTCTATATGCATCACTTTGCACTTGTCCGTGTTAAACATCATCTGCCATTTGGAAACCCAAACTTCCAGTCTCACAGGGTCCTCCTGCAATTCATCACAATCTGCTTGAGATTTAACTACTCTGCATAATTTTATGTCCACAAATTTGATCACCTCACTCGCCGTATCCCTTTCCAGATCATTTATAAATATATTAAAAAGCACCGATCCAAGTACAGAACCCTGAGGCACTCCACTGTTTACCATTTAATCCTACTCTCTGTTTCCTGTCTTTTAACCAACTTGAAATCCACAAAAGGACATCTCTTCCTATCCCATGACTTTTTAGTTTTCTTAGAAGCGTGTCATGCGGGATTTTGTTGAATGCCTTCTGGAAATCCAAATACACCACATCTACCGGTTCACCTTTGTCCACATGTTTATTCACCCCTTCAAAAAAATGTAGGCGATTTGTGAGGCGACTTCCCTTGGGTATGTTGCGCACCCTGCGCTCGGCCCGTGGACGGGCCTGCTCACCTTTCCAACTCCACTGCAGGTCCCGGGTCGGCCTCTCCGGCAGCAGCTGCAAGCTCCTCCAGGCCTCGGCGTCCCATGGCAGCGGTCGCTGGGCCTTCCTCAGCACATCAAGCCTCACAGCAGGGCTCGGCATCCTCCGTGGCATCGGCCCCATCCCCTTGGCTCGCTCGGACCGCCTGGTCCCTTATAGGGCCAGGGACGGGTCCAAGCTCCGTGGTGCGCCCTGATTGAACGTACTACTAAACGAAGTACCTGCCTGCACTTCCTTGCCTTGGCAATTGGGTCGTCATGATGTGTGTACTAGTTTGCCTCTGTCTCATGTCTTGTTCCAGTCTTGTTCCAGCCCTGTTCCAGCCTTGTTCCTGTCATGTTCCAGCGTCCTCGTGTTCCAGCGTCTGTCTGTTCCTGCGTTCCCTCAGGTAGTACCTCTTGGACTGACTCTCTGCTTCTGACCTTTGCCTGCCTCCTTGACTATGCTGATCGCTGCCCGGATTCTGACCTTTGCCTGCCTCCTTGACCATGCTGATTGCTGCTCGGATTCTGACTTTGCCTGCCTGCCTCCTTGACCACGTCTGACCTTTGGAACCTGATCCCTGCTTTGGCTGACTACTCTCGGACTGATCCTTGGAACTTGACCTCTGCTATCATTGACCACGCCTCCTTGATTCTGGCCCTGCTCCTAGCCTTGTCATCACAGACACTGTACTGGCCTTCCTTGATCCCTCAGGCCTCTAGTCAAGACATCGACCATGCACCCTTGATCCTGGTGGGCACACCTCTAATCTTCCTATCTGGGAGACCCTGTGAGGCCCACCTAAGTGGCCCGGGTCCCCAAGGGCTCCACCCAGGGGGACCACGGGCTTCCAGTGGTGAAGCTCCAGCTAGCCTCTGTCTCCTCCTGTGCTCTGCCACCTGGTGGCAGGTGCTTCCTGGGCCCGACCAGGGAGCCATCCTACACTGCTCCAGGACAAGGTTCTACCTCCAAGTGCGACAGGGTAAATCCATGTTGGCTGTGTCCCATCAAACCATGTCTATCTAAATGGTTTTGTGATTTTATTCTTTATAACAGTTTCCAAAATTTTTCCTGGCACTGACATCAAGCTCACCGGTCTCTAGTTTCCCAGATCACCCTTGGATCCCTTTTTAAAGGGGTTACATTGGCGATCTTCCAATCTTCAGGCACATCAGTTGATTTTAATGATAGGCTACAGAGTTTTACTAACAGTTCAGAAATTTCATGTTTTAGTTCTTTCAGAACCCTGGAGTGTATACCATCTGGTCTAGGTGATTTACTACAGTTTGTCAATGAGGCCTACCACATCTTCCAGGTTCACCGTGATTTGGTTCATTTGATCAGTCATCACCCATGAAAACCTTCTTTGGAACGGGTATCTCTCCAGCATCCTCTTCAGTAAACACTGAAGCAAAGAAATTGTTTAATCTTTCCGCAATGGCCTTATCTTCTCTAAGTTCCCCTTTAATCTTTTGATCATCCAGCAGTCCAACCTTGAAGCTTTCTGCTTTTGATATATTTAAAAAAACTTTTATTGTGAGTTTTTGCCTCTATGGCCAACTTCTTTTCAAATTTTCTCTTAGCCTGACTTATCAATGTCTTACATTTAACTTGCTATTGCTTATGCTTTATCCTATTTTCTTCCAATTTTTGAATGAAGATCTTTTGGCTAAAATAGCCTCTTTCACCTCACCTTTTAACCATGCCTGTAATTGTTTTGCCTTCCTACCACCTTTCTTAATGCATGGAATACATCTGGTCTGTGCTTCTAGGATGGTAGTTTTTAAACAATGTCCATGCCTTTTGCACACTTTTTACCTTTGTAGCTGCAACTTTCAGTTTTTTTCTATTTTTCTCATTTTATCAAAGTTTCCATTCAGCAGCAAGAACAATTTCAAGTAGGGAATGTAATAAAAGTTTATGTAACCAACATGATACTGATGACAGATCATTCTCTTGTACTAAATCTAACAAGTGCTTCAACAGAAAGGCAGACATTTCCCTTATCAGTCCCGTATCATGCTACACCTTGGGATGTTCTTTCTACCATTCTTGCTTGTTGTCATACTCCAGACTCTTCACCTTGGGGTGTTCTTTCCACTCTTGGGGGGGATGTTTTTCACCTCTCATGCAATATTAGTGTGTATATGCCACTCTTTATTCTGTTTTGTACTTTTATTTGTGCCCTGTGATTTTTCCTGCCACCTTTTCTGCTTTGCTCACTCTTAGGACGTTGATTCCATTCTTGGTGCCACTTTGCCCCTCGTGTTGACCTTGGGATGTTTTTCCCACTCTTTTGGGCCTCTGACGGTGCCTTGAAGAACTCCTGCCACTGCTGGTACCCCTTTACTCCTTAACAGTACCTTAGTCTATTCGTGCCACTTTTGGAGCCACGTTGGCATCGTTTTGATGCATTGGCATACCTTCACCCTTCTGGTGATGTCTTTCTACCAGTTTTATTAGAATTAATGAGAAAACCACAATTTTGGAGCCCAAAATAGGCTTTAGTGTTATCCTCTTGGACTTTAATGTTAAACAAATGAAGAAATAAATGGCCTTATTTTCAAAAGCATTTACATGCTTAAAAATGGGTTTTACAAGTGTCAAGTAAGCGAGCCTTTGAAAATTGCTATAAAATATACCATTGAATTGTCCATTGTATTTACCCAAATAAGTGCTCTTTAGGCAGGTAAATGACTTTTGAAAATTGATATAATACTAGTTATATCTACACATGTAAATCCTTTTGAAAATTACCCCCAAAATGAATTAACAAAAAAAAATGTTTGAAACTAATAAACCAAATAGAAGTGCCCTTTGAAATGAATGAATGAAATTGTTCCTGAGGAACCAGAGACTGCTCCTTCTCTGTTCCTAATTCGGAACTGCCCAGAGATGTCTCACTTAAGATTTTGAGAAAGTTGTCAATTAAAGGCTGTGAAGGGATTGGAGTGAGGCCAGTCGGGGTTTCTGGACACAGCCTTCCCTTCCGCTATGTATGAGGCATTTCAAGGGAACGAAAATATTTTTATACTTTCTCAAACACCTATATTCACTAGGGACTTCGTGAGGGAGGGAGAGAGATACGGGTGCGAGAGAGATAAGACTTACAGTTTGATGATTACAGCTCCTTCTCTAAGCCGCGCACCGGCGACGACTGTGCGCCGCAAGGGGGGCCGGTTTTAGCACTACCGGCCCCTCCCCTTTGATGACGTCAGACGCGGTAGGCAGGCACAGGAAGGTCTCGGAGCCTCACTGAAGAAAAGTTCAGGTAATCCAAATTGGTAGAAAATTAAGCCGGCTCTGGCAGGGGGAATCTCCTCACCCCTCAACCCGTTCTCTCTCTCCGTCCCCGAATCCTTTCCGCAGGGGGGGCCGGTTTTAGCACTACCGGTCCCTCCCCTTTGATGACGTCAGACGCGGTAGGCAGGCACAGGAAGGTCTCGGAGCCTCACTGAAGAAAAGTTCAGGTAATCCCAGAGCTCCTAGGACTACCGATCCGCCTAAGCCTCTACAAAATATGAATCCTGAGGAGATAAGTCCTACTGAAGATGTGGACTTATCAACTAAATTCGGGGGAGGAAACATATCTAGTGAGGCTATTGGAGGGAGTTCCTTAGATGACCCACTGGAGGTAATGGGGAAAGGAAATGGAGTGACATCTGCATCAATGGACCCCCCAACATCAACACCTAAAAGCGGCATAGGAGGGGTAGGACCCTCAGAAATGAGGATCATTAACTACCCACAGCAAACTGGGAGCAGTGCTAAGGAGAAACTCTTTCAAACTAAGAACAATGGTGGGGTTACTCTTGAAAACATATGGGAAGTTTTAATTGATTTAAAAACTTCAATGAATAATTTGGAAGTAAAATTGTCTGAGGTACAGACACAAGGAAAAGCAATTGAAAATAATGTAATAAACAATACTCAGAAATGTGAGAACCTAGAGAAACAGTTGATTAAAGTCCAAGAGACACAGATAGGGCTGATAAAGGGAGAAACAGCGAACTCAAGGAGGCTTGAGATTTTAGAAAATAATTCTCGCTATAAAAATATAAGAATCTTAAATTTCCCCTCAGTTAAATTAATATCGCATCTGGAGCAATTTAAAAGATTTTTAAATCAAAATTTACTAATTTCCTTTGAAGATATTCCTCTATTAGAGAAAATCTTTTATATTGTAACCAAAAATCAAGAAGCTAAGGCTATAAATCAACTTCAGCCATTGGATAATCTAACAGATTTCCTAGAGAGCTCAATGGAAGATCAAATTGAGTCTAGGGGAACATTATGTGTGAGGTTCCTAAAAAATGAAGATAGAGATAACATACTAAAACTGTTCTTAAGGAACCGAGAGAAATTATATCTCACTGAAAAAGTTTGGATGTACCCAGACATAACTAGAAACACACAAGTTAGAAGGAAAAATTTCCTACAGATGAGTGCAGAAGTTAAACAACTAGGAGCGCAGATGACAATTTATTATCCATGTAAATGCATTGTAAGACATTTAAATGACCGTTATATTTTTTTAGAACCATTGGAATTAAGAAAATTTTTGGCTTCTAGAGTTAAAACTAACACTCCTCCCAATTAACTGGTCATAGGATTTATGGAAAAATGACACTTAAGGACACCTATTTCCTATAGAAAAAAAAATTTTCTTCTTTAAAAATTTGCTCCAGATAATAGAAACTAGGGCCTTCCTTTTCTTTATAAATAGGTGCATGTATATGGAATTGGAATTCCTTTTTGTTATTCTTCTGTTAAAATTTATTTGAATTGTTAAAGGATTTTATAATTCATGCATGTACCTTTTCTATTGACAAGATTGATTATTGTCTAAAATTGTATAAACTTCATAAATAAATAAAAAAAAAAAAATGAAATGAATGAATGAACTGACATGACAATTCTTCCTCTGTGTATCCCTCAATATTACCCTCTATTACATTTTAGTGAGTGCATTGGACAAATAGCATGCTTTAAATAAAAATGAAAAACAAAATTATAAAAATAAAGTGAAAAACCCCACCAATAAAATGTAATGAAAAAAATACCTTTACACTCGTAACATTTATATATATGTGTGTAGGTATTTTGAATATTTGATTCTGCTTAAAATATCTTCTGTAAGGTAGCATTTTCACCAGCTGTCTCACAGCATAGACTTGTTTGACTGTTTCTACTCAGTAATTCGATAAGATGTTTGACTGAAACAATTATAAGTGGGGAGAGCTTTTAGATCCCACAAATATATTTTCCTCTCCAGCAAAAAAAATTCTCTCTCCCCGTTAAGCTGTATTTAAGACCTAAAAGGTTCTTCAGATTATCTAATGTGTTCATTAGCTTTCCATGGTGTGATTTCCATTGGTTTATGATCTCTCTGCATAGCTTTTACTTATCTTTCTGAATTAAGGTCTGCTGCACATAGTGAAATAAAGAAGCACTCAAAGTACACCTGCATATTACTGGTATAGCAGATGTAGGGCCTGATTTACTAAGGCTTTTATCCCATTTAGTGATGGGAAAAATGCTTAGTAAATCAGGCCCTTAGTATTATATAAGTTTGTTAAATTCATTGGTTACCACATACACCTCTGCTCCATGCACTTGCTATGTGCAACTAAAAAGTATTTTTCACTTTTTAGCGTACTCATTCCTTTCTGCGAGCAAAGCCTATATTCAATGCCTTTACAAATAGGCCTAATAACATATATTTATTTATTTATTTAGGATTTTTATATATCGACATTCTTACATTATATGTAAATCATACCGGTTTACATAGAACAAAACAAAACAGCTGGAGAATAATTCCATAGTCTGATACAGTGAACAATTACAAATTAAACTTGTTAACAAACTAAAAAAGGGTACTTAACTTGGAAGTGGTTTATATAACAGAAAATGTACAAAAAAGATATTAAATGAGGCACCAAGGGGAGCACAAAGGGAAAACCCCTTTGTCGCACCCCTTCGTCGCGCGGCGCCTGGTGGTGAGGCGCTTTTCAACCACCGACGAAGGTCTCCGTGACGTCGTGGGAGGGGGCGTGGTCTCTCTCTTTCGCGATGTCATCTCACCTCCCGATGTTCTAGTTTTCTCTCAGTTCTTTTTCTTTTTTTTTTTTAATTTTTGAAGATGGAGAATTAAAGTTACTGCAGGGGCCCTAGATGTAAATGGGCCTCCCCACTCGCCCACGCCCGGCGGCAAGGCGCCCCTCAACCGCCGAAGGTCTCCATGACGTCGTGGGAGGGGGCGTGGTCTCTCTCTCTCGCGATGTCATCTCACCTCCCGATGTTCTAGTTTTCTCTCAGTTCCTTTTTTTTTTTTTTTTAACTTTTGAAGATGGAGAATTATATATATATACATAAAAATGCAAATTCTCAAATACAACATTATAAAAATGTAAATACAAAATTAATTATAAAACCCTTCAACAATCTGACACTCTCCCCATTCTCAATAGTGAGCTGGAACAGTCTGCGTTACAATACTAAGGAAATAACATCTAGATTATACTCTTTCCCCAGACCTGCACATTTACAAAATAAACCTAAATAATCCTCATCCTAACCCCCTTTTAACTGATATCCCCTAACAATTACCAGCAGATCCCAAACACCTGATCTGCCAGTCACTCCCAAATGAGCTCCCCAGGGGGCAGTGTCCTTGGGTTCACCAGTTTGGGCTCAGGTAAGGCCAAATTTCTCAGAGGATTTGTCAAATTATGCACTTATGTCCTAACACTTGAAAATAAGCAGGAACTGGGGAACCGGTCTATTGTTCAAGCCTTCAACTCTGATATAATTTTGTGTGTGTGTGTGCAATTACAAAAAAAACACCACTTTGTGTCTACTTACTAAAATTCATAGCACCTTATGCAAAAAGCACTTCCCCCATTCTGTGCCCATGGTAAAACAAAAATTCTTTATTGAACATGATCTATAATGTGGTTTATATGAGTGTTATTTTCAAAAGCACTTATGTGCATAGTGGTTCTTTGAAAAAATGTGCAGAAAGTATGCATGGAATATGATTTTGTGTGTACTTATATGTGCATACTAAATAAGCGTTCCAGGGGCAAAGTTGGGGCACAATTGGGATTGATGTGCATAATTTAGAGTTTCACAAGTATGCACTTAAATATATGTGCGGTAAGTTAAACCTAGTCCTGAGCAGGTGTAACTTTCACGCTTTCTTATGTCCCCACACGCACCCAGCCCAACCTGCAAATTTTCAGGCTAAAGTCTGTGGTAACTTTTTATACATAGATTGTACTCCTACATGGGCTATTTAAAATTACTTTATCTATATATATAGTCTACATTGAGATATTTATAAAGGTCACTTTGATAATTTGCATTGTTATAAATGTATCTTATGAAGCCTGTTGCCTCACGTATTGGGTGCAGACTTTGCCTGCATTAAGGCATGAGAAAACTGAAATGACATTATATTACATTAGAAACATGTTTTGATGTATTTCTTTTACTCTGGGCACAGAATGGGAAAAAGTTATTTTTGAATAAGATCCTATGAGTTTTTACATCATATTCTACCATGTTTTCTGTAAAATTTTATCAGTAAGTTTCAACAATTAGGCAGAAATTCAGATATTATAAAAGATGATATTTTTCTATCTGTTATTTCATTAGATTGATTCTCCCGAACCTCTATGAAGTCTGGTAGAATTGTAGTCGCAATATTTCTCATGACACTTAATTGTAGGGGAGATTTTTGTAGTTATTAAAGCGCATTTTATTGTCTACAGTAGATGCATCAATCAGACAAACTTATACTTAAAGAAAAAAAGCCAACCGGATAATAGTTGAGTTTCTTGGCTTTGGAATGAAGTAGGAATATACTAACGGAACACTCCAGTTATAAAGTTTAGCAACATCGTAATCATATATTAATCCCTGCTTCCTCTGTTACCTAGAAATGGATCCCAACATATAAATGCCATCTAGCTGGCAGAGAACAGGAAAGCATTAGTGTGCTTCCTGTCAACTTGGAACTACAAAAGTAGAGAGGAATGGCATTCTTGTGTGTTATAAAGAATGCCAGCGGAAGTTCCCGAAGGAGTGAACGGGCCTGGGGATGCAGGCTTTACAGACTGAACTCCCAAATGAGGGTATTTTTAGAAACTTTGCATAGCAGACACATGCCTGCAGTACAGCTATTGGCAAGTGAAATTCATCTGTTCCCTCGGGAGCAAAATAGGAAGAGCTGATGCATTTGTTGAACTGCCAAAGTGTTTATCGCACCTCTTATGGCAATGAGTAGGAGCACGAGGTCTGTTGGCTGAGGTGTTAGGCCTGAGAAGAGAGGGCATTTTTGTGTGTGATTGACCCCTGTGGAGAAGGATGCGTCTTTGCAGACCTGTTTCTTGAGAAAATGCGCAGGAGGTGGAGGGAAATTATAAGTGACTGTCATGATAGGGTGAAGTTGTACAATATATAATCATGTTGTGCCAGAATATTAATATTTTTGCCGAAGGGGGGGAATAACTATTTGATGCCTCTCTGAATTAAATTTTTCATTCATCTACTTAACTTTCAGGCATGTGAGGTATTTTGTTCAGAGGAATAGGACTAAAATGGCAAACGTCTTAGGATATTCTGTCAGCATTTACAGTACTTTTCAATAGTTTGAATCCCGTATCATAAAACATTTTTAAGGTGAAGATCTTTTAAAGCAATTTTGTATTCATGACCTGGAATTATCTCCATTGTCTGTAATGATCAATCTTGCTTGCTTTGAATATTCTATGACATATTTTGTGGACATTGTAAGAGGAATTACAACATATTTGACTTGACTTATTTAAATGCAGGAAAACCCATTCCGTATTCTGATTTGTGTGAATATTTCCATAAGACCTCCAGCAGAATCGAAGGGCCAGATTTATGAATCAGGTTAAGCCCCACAGCATTCTCTCTGCATCAATTAGTGACAGCAGTTTTTTTCACAAGTTTTCTATACTGTAGGTGAAACTGGTGCTATTTCAAAACTGCGCCTGAAAATGGCATGAAGCAATTTCAAAGGGTTTTTATGTTCACTACTTCCAGTGCATAGTTATGAAAATTGAATGTGTTTTGCACAAAATTTAAATCTGGTGCGGGTGCAGATTTCATTGGGTAAGTGCTTGCAATTTTGCATGGATTTTTTGTTTGTAAATCATTATTTGTCTGCTCCTTAAAACTAGTCCTAAATGTGAGATATTGGGGGAAAGGGGAGCCAATTTTAATAAAAATGTTACTATTTTGTACTTCAGTAATGTAGAGAAACTCTCTGAGACAACTAACCCAGTGACTAAGTAAGTAAAAAAAAAAAAATCTTAGCCATCAACAAGATTGTTCATATGACTACTCATCTCACTTTGCAGTGTACATGAGGAGTCACTCTCTCTCTTTGGTTTGCACAATAACTCCGATGAGAGACTTGGCCTGTGCAATCCATTGTTAGCTTTTTTTGAAGGAGAAAGATAGTCGAAAAGGGATGTTCTGCTGTAATATCCCAGACATTTTAATCTAGCTGATTGAAAAATATCATGCAAATCACAAAAGTTCCATAAATCTGCTGCTATAGCTGCGATATATTAGCGATATAAACATTCACTGGTTGATTGTAAAAACCTTACACGTGCCAAAAACGAGAGATTCACACATGATTCGGACCTTTGTGCGCCGTGTGGATTTTAAAAGGCCCTTGGCCACGCGTGTATCTTCCATTATGTGCACAAAAATATTAATACCCAGTATCATAACTATCAACTGTTTATTTAGCCTACATTAGGCACCGTATCTTTTACTTATGTTATTAACCCCATATATACCAATCCAAGTTATATCGACCTGTTCATTGTAAGACATTTACCTGTCAATGTTATTGTTTAGAATGTAAACCGAATTGATCAGTAATTCTGTTATTGGAAAGTCGGAATATAAAAATGCTAAATAAATAAATAAATAAAAATAATTTTGACAAATGGGGCAGGGCGTAGGCGTACACTGGGAGAGGAATGGATAGGACATGGGGGGGGGGGGGCTGGGTCTGTAGCATCGATCCAGTGAGTAAGTAGTTACGCTCACAAGCGTGCACCATGTCCCTTCCACGTAACTTCACTTCTGCTATGGATGGCGTGTAAATCTTGTAACAAAAAATAAAGGGGCGGATTTTAAAAGCCCTGCGGGCCGGCGTGCCTAAAACCCTGGGACGCGCGTAAGTCCCGGGGCTTTCGAAAAGGGGCGGGAGGGGGCGTGTCTGGGGGCGTTCCCGAAATGAAATGGCATTTTGGGGGCGTGCCGGGGCGCGGCGCTGGCCCGGGGGCATGGTCGAGGCCTCCGGACCAGCCCCCGGGACCGGAACCTGAGCGGGGCTGCCGGCCGGCACGCGCAAAGGTAGGGGGGGGTTTAGATAGGGCCGGGGGGGTGGGTTAGGTAGGGGAAGGGAGGGGGAAGGTGGGGGGAGGGCGAAGGAAAGTTCCCTCCAAGGCCGCTCCGAAATCGGAGCGGCCTCGGAGGGAACAAGCAGCGCCACTGGGTTCGGCGCTTGCAGGTTGCACAAATGTGCACCCCCTTGCGTGCGCCGACCCCGGATTTTATAAGATTTATTTATTTATTTAGCGTTTTTCTATACCGGCATTCATGATTAGAAACCACATCATGCCGGTTTACATAAAACAAGGGGTGAGAACAAGAAACGAAAAACAAGTGCAAGGAGAACAAAAGTTACATTACAACAGGGTCTTAAAACTGGGAAGAGAAATTAGAATAAGAGAGCCGAACGGTAGGGATTAAAATATTTACATTATTTACATTATGATATGAAATCTATTGTATAGTTTGCTATATACGCCGGCTACGCGCGTATCTTATAAAATCCAGCGTACTTTTGTTTGCGCCTGGTGCGCGAACAAAAGTACGCGATCGCGTATTTTTTAAAGATCTACCCCAATATGCTAGTTAGAGGGGTTTTAAGGATCGGGGTAATAGGGTAAAATGGGGAAGCAAGTTAGCTAGGTGGATTAGGAAGTCCTCTCCTTTACTGGGGCAAACTGGGAGCGAACAGGAAAAAATGGCTATTGAGTCAGTGAACATAGCTATTAAAATTCCCCCCACTTATACATGTGAGGTGGCATTTGTGCACGTCAATATAAAATTGTGCTTACAGTTACGCACGTATAGCCAATTTTATTTAAATCGCTGCGTCCATGTACACAAGCCGGCAAATGCGTGCCCCCATTTGGGACTTAAAATTTACCTGTCAGGTAGCATTTTAACTTCACTAAGTTATCTTACCTGGGCTTTTGTTTTTCATCATCCTTTTCTTGTTTATAAAATGAATATTTTAACAGAAGCAACAAGAGTATAGCAGCATAGTAGTAAATGCAGTCTCGACTTGGATGTTGACATCCTTGTGTAAGTATAAGCTTCTAGTGGCAACAGCATCCTGCTCTGAGAGCAGTTCTCTGAGAATATCTGGAAAGGAAGCAGTTTTGACTTTCACTCTATTTTCACACTTTTAAGCTCCTATCAAAACTAACTATTTTGTTTCTTTGAGCTCCAATATATAATCATCTTTCTGTTCCAAATAAATTCCTCAGTTATTGAAAGAATATGGTTGTGAATTAGATTTTTTTTAAAACATTTTTGCTTTAGAATATGGTGTGGTATTCGCATTATGCCACACTGGCAGCATCAATGGAAAGCAAAATGCTGATGTCTAACCTAGCAAATATCTCTGGTTTGCTGGCAGTCATTTTTCTGCTTCCAAATTGCAACTAAGGGTCTGATCAGTAAGGCCTTTTTTTCCCATTCTGTGTCCGTGGACCAAAAACTTTTGTGAATCAGGTTCTTATTTAACTGCAGGGAGTGTAAAAGTGCATGTCAGTTTTCTGATCTGCAGGGAAGAGTTAGAGGTCTGTCATTTTGTGTAAGGTCATAGAGACAGGAATGATGACGGGGTTGTTCGTAAGTCTATAATTACTTCAAACAAATAAAGGTCAGGGTATGTGAATGTGCTTGCTACAAAGGTGACCTTGTGGTGCCAGAAATAACAGAGAATTATGCTTGAATAGTGGACAAAAAAAAAAAGAATAGATTTATTTTGTCATTTATATAGCGCTGTTCACTAGGTATGTGCAGACCCAAAATTTTCAGTTCAATTAATTTTTTTGTTTCGGGGTTCTGTTTTTATTTGGTTCGTTTAATGGGGGGGGGGGGGGTTCTGTTCTGTTTATTTGGCGGGAAAAAATCCATAAACAAGGGGAAAAAACCAAAACAAAAAAAATACATTTTTTACATTTATTTAAAATGAATTCACATCCATACCGTTCACCAGGATTCTTTTTCACGGGGTACATACAGGTGCAACAAGCTCCTGCTCCAAAAATCTTACAACTTAAAAGGGATCCTGAAGCAATAGGAGATAGTGACTTTCCCAAAATAATCTAGAAAATAAGTAGAAGCAGTGTTAAATTGATGTGGGCATTTCTGGTCATCAAGGGTCCGGTTTAAGACTAGGCTTTTATGAATATGCATGAAACATATTTATTTTCATAAAGTTGAGATAGCATGCGTGCAAATCTGTCTCATGTGTATTCATTATGGATTTCCTGAAAGTCTGACTGGTTCTTGGCCTTCATGGACAGGAATTGCCTATTCCTGACTTAAACCCTGGCCTTTTTCCAATCCATTGCTCTGACCACTCCCTAGGCAAACCGGCACTCTGGGTCAAGACTGAAATTAGCTCCCCCACTTGGCATCAGCTTTGGAACAGCATGCTTTCATTTGGCAGTAGCTCTGGCACAGTTTATCATCTTTCCTCTCCACCCACATGCTTCCCTCCCCTTCTTTCCAACGCCAGTATCCCCCACCCGCTGCTCTCTTTCCCTCTCCCACAGTGCCCAGCATCCCACTGTCTTTCTCCTAACATACTCTTCTCTCTCCCTTTTCCTGTCCAAGAACATCCCCCCTCTTTCTCTTCCCTACAGGCTGATCTTTCACCTACCACCACAGACAGTAGAGTCCTTCCTCCTGCAGATTCCTTCCTGACTCTCCTGCTTACAGACATCATATGGAGAGGTATGGGAGGGAGGGGGCAGTGACATAGTGCCCTGTGCAGCTGCACAGATTGCATACTCCGAACGCCAGCCCTTCCACTCCCTCTCCTTTTGGGCCACCTACTCTGTACTCTCTCTAACACAAGTATGCATTTTCTATTTTTTACCTTCAAGGCAGGCCTTATGAGGTTGCAGGACCAAGCAAGTCTGTTGGCACTCAGGCTTCATGTTGGTAGTGGTGGTAATAGTGAGGGGAGTAAAAGGACGCTGGCAGCAGATTGTGACCTGCTACACGGAGGAAGCTGCAGCATATGTGTTTCTATGTACTCTGCTTGTACCTTCTGTGCATGCATGCAGACCTAGAGCTGGTGATAAAGCGGACTCCAAGTCTTTTAGATAGATAAATAGATACTAGCCCTACTTGGATTCCTGGAGCATAAGGCCAGTGGGGGTCACCCTGTTTGCCTCCATTTAAGAACACCTCTTCTGAACTTTTCGCATATGTCTGCTTACTTGCCAACAATTTTTCTGCAAATATTGTACCTTAACTCCCTGACATGTTAGCACCCAATGGCATCCAGGATCAGAAAGAATGACAGTAATGTTTGGTATTTTTGGCATTTTATTAGGTGTATGTCAGCTTTCTTTTTCAAAAGGCCAACGGGGAAAACTTCAACTGCCGTATTATAGTAGCATCTATTAAATGTAAGATTCACAGATAGTTAAAAATAAGTTAATATGCGCGGCCCGTGGTATCTTTACTCTGCCATTTAAATAGTGTACATTTTTTATATATGGAGCCACATACTCATTTTACAATACTCTCATCAAACCTATATACTGGGATAGTTTTATATAGTGAGCACGACACCCCATAGCATAAATGACAGTATATAATTGTCTGTAAATAAATAGATAGATGTATTTATTTCCAGTAAAATACATGGTCTAGATGGAGAAGCCATTGCTGACCTACATCGAATCCAGGTTCAGATCAGTAAGTGCGGATGCAGGGTTGGCTAGTTCCTACCATATAATAAATAGAGGAAGGTTCTAGAAATGGGAGATTCATGGCTTTGGGGAAGAGGTTAGCGGATATATTGATTGGTAAGGCATTCTATCCCCTAATGAGTGGGTCATTGCAGGAGGTTATAAAAGGGTGACTTAACAAGTACCTGGGGGGAGTTGTGGTGACATCTTTCAGGGAGTAGTAAGAGGCAGCCAGGAGGAGAAAGGGTGGTTTATCCTTTCTTTTTCATTCAAAGATTGAAGTAGATTCAGGAAGGAATTCAGCTGTATCCAAAACATCTTGTCCTAAGGTTGAAGAGAGAGAGCTAGCACTTTTTAATTTGGGAGATGAAAAATTTATTTTTCCGAGGATTCTAGAGGAGAAGACCCTCTAAGTCTTGCTCCAGTACTCGAGTGGTTTGAGAAGATTATATTGTGTTCTTTTTGGACTATACATCTGCCCAAATTGTTTTTTCAGACTGTATGTATTGTATTTTTCTGCAATAAATTTTATTTTTGTTTCGGAACACAACACTTGGTGTGAGGACTGGTCTTGTTCATAAGGGAATGAGTGTTAGACCTTACAGATTAGCCTTTCCCCCATAAGCAGAATCACTGATCCCAGAAACTACATCGAGTTATATAGTGCTCAGCAGTGTGTGAAGTGTAGCCCCCTTTAAAAGGGGAGTTGCACAGCTTTACCTGGATAACCATGGTCTGCCTTAACCTGGTCCCAAACTGTCACATTGAAAATAAGTACAACTCTTCAAATATTTGACTCTAAACAAGGCCAAAAAGATGAAAACCTAGCCAATATTAATATTCAGGTTGTTGTGAATGACTCAGATTTAACGAACCTGCTTTGTTTCATCCCTCCTGCACCCTGCACCCTGACGGTGATTATCTGACCCTCCCCTAGGTTTGCAGGAGTTTGGATTTAATCCAGATTTGTTCACTCATCCCTGCTTTATGGATGAAAGAAATATCTCTTTCTGTGATGAAGTTAAATCTTAATTATATTCAAATCTTTTTGTTATTTTTAAAGAGATATTCTTCCAGCTGATGGTGTTCCAACGTAAAGAAACAGTAATTAAAGTTGAACTTTTGCACAAAAATGACGTAACATAATCAAATATAACAGTGTACAGAATAATAACTAGCCGTATCCCAAACCACCCCCACAAATCAAGCACAAAATTAGGAAATATATATCATGCAAATCAAAAAGAGAAAAATGAATGATGTATTTCTGCTGCAGCATGAAAAAAGGAGTAAGAGCATAATTATAATCTAGAATGATCATATTCCGCAGAGAGGGCTGGTAACTTTGATTCCGACATGCACACATGTACGCACATATGCCGGATTGTGCCAAAGGGTATGTGGCCATTTTACAACATATGCACGTATATGTGTGAATAGTATAAACTAGGCATGGACGCCCGCATGTGTGTGCATATGCCGCCTCTATCATGTAAGTGGGCGAATTTTATAAGGGACGCACGCCAATGCCATTACTAGTCTTCCTAGGTCGCCCAGTTAAAGGATAGGATTTCCAAATCCCCCTAGGCTATAAGCTTCCCTTCCCCCTGCTAGCTCCACCCCTTAAAGCCTTGCTGGCTAACTCACATTTTTTTTAATTTTATTTCTTACATGCTGGCATAGCAGTAGTAAAGTTATGGGGCGGGGGACCCTGGTGCGCGCTTTTGCACGTAAATACTTACGTGCATATTTCATGTTGAAGCCCCAGAACACCCATGTCCTGCCGTTGCCCTGCCCAGACCACGCCTATACCCCACTCCTTTTTGGGCTTTCTCACTTGTGTGCGTACTGGGAGTTACGTGCTTACACAGGTGGCTTTTAAAATCTGCTTGGCGTGTGCTGAACAGACATACTTGCATATCCCCCGGATTTGGCATGCGCCAGGCTGTTAAAATTCACCTATAAAGACTTCCCTACATTAACAAATCTAAATAAGACAAAATAGACAATGGCTAGCCTTCTCTGAGGGGGTAAGCAAATAGGGGTTCCAGGTTAGATAGCAGCTTTCCTAGCTTACATTATCTTTATTATGCGTCAAATGGTAAAACTGACTTTTCCACAATGTTAGTTCCGGTAGGGTCTTTTCTAGCCAATTAAGTAGGAAGTGTTTATTTCTTGTACCATGAATACGCTGAATAAAATCTGTTAAATTTCTTCTATAAAATTGGTCCTTGCTTCTGGTGTGAAGGTGGAGGCTCATATATTTGTTCGGTTTATTTCAGTCCCAGCAGCTGGTAGGGGAGACATTTGCTGAACTTTTGATTTCTTTTGTGCTTCTGTTGTGCAGAAGACAGATGACGGTAGCCTCTCGGAAGGTAGCACAGTGGACTTGAGGAAGTCTGGGGAGCTGATAGACAAGATGTCCGAGCAGCTTGAAGAATCAACAGAACCTGAAGAATGTTTCACGGAAGGTAAGAGCGCATTTCCTCACCATGCCGTGATTATGGAGTGCGAGAAACAGTCCAAAGGCCCCCTGTTCTCCCTATCGAACATGTCTCCACATTAACACGGAGGCACTCTGGCTACTTGCATTTGTCTTTTCACGGGTACACTTCAGTTTGCAGATAACGCTGGAAACACATACGCCATAGGCATCAGTGACTTGTTAACATTTGCTTTTGAATTTCAAATGCTTGATAAGCCCAGGAGCACTCTTCAGCCCACTGCAGCTTTTAGCTCGATAAGCTCCTCTCCTGCCACCTCCCGTGCTGTGCTGCTTATTGACATTAAGCTTGGACCAGTGGAACTCTCTGCCTCTCAAGTGTTATGTAAACTCCAAAATAACACCAAAATAAACCTGGCAATTGCTGCCAGCTTCTGGACAGCAGCCAGTTATTGGAAAACAGCGAACTTGTGTTATCTGAAGGAGCTGTCACCCTCCCTTCCATTTCATTTCCATGAATTTGCATCTATCCTTTTCAGTACTTATTCTTTATGAGAAGGGGCACATGTCAACCCTATGCTAGTCTGTTTTGGCTATTTTAACTTAAGGACTGGGGAGAGGAGACCTCAAGATGGTTTCATAGTATCTAAAATACAATTTCCCAGTTCCTGGATCATAATATGGACATCCAGGACCTCACTCACTCATCTCCTGACCTCCCATCCATTCCAAACAAAACATAAGACAAGATATTTGGGTAAATCAAGGCCGCAGCTTTAATCAATGACCCGAGCCCCCCTATTATACAACATGAACATATTTGACAATATACTCGGATTTCAGCCTTTCCACACCCCCCAACCTATCCGCCTCTTTCCGGCAGGATAGCCATTACCAGCCACTCGGCTCGCTGTTTTCCAGGCCCTACACATCAGGCTCCGACTTCCGTTGCCACTCTGCACGAAGCCAGCCTGTGCGGACCCCCCACAGCATCCTGCAGGGAGTCTGGCCAAGCGGCCCCCGCCTCTCACCAGCAAGGGGCCACTCCCTGACAACAGCCCAGTTGTCACCCCTCATTAGTATATCTGAAATCCGCACTGACATAACCATAACTATAACACATATGGCTCGGGCCAAGCGCCACAAACCCCTCCTCGTGCTGCGACAAATTCCCATCAATTCAATATCCCAACATTAAACACATAAGGGCGGGTGGGAGGGTAGCAGCTGCCGCGCAAAACTTGTCTCGCCGCCGCGCGATCCCCGAACTGGCCTCCTTCCCGCGCTGCCCTCGCTATAATATAAAATTTGAAAATGCCCTTGCCCAATCACCGCTGCCCTATTCACTACCCCCCCCTTTCCCCACGGATTTCCCACCAATCCCTGACCGCCACGATCCCCTCCTAGATCACTCCATCTTCTCTTCCCCCCCCCCCCCCTCCTCTTCTCGCTCCCCCTCCCCCTAGCTAAACCTAACGTCGTGAGTGTGCCTGGGCCCACATTAATTAACCTCATGGACACAAGGTCCACTCGGTTTCCATAATATGGACATCCAGGACCTCACTCACTCATCTCCTGACCTCCCATCCATTCCAAACAAAACATAAGACAAGATATTTGGGTAAATCAAGGCCGCAGCTTTAATCAATGACCCGAGCCCCCCTATTATACAACATGAACATATTTGACAATATACTCGGATTTCAGCCTTTCCACACCCCCCAACCTATCCGCCTCTTTCCGGCAGGATAGCCATTACCAGCCACTCGGCTCGCTGTTTTCCAGGCCCTACACATCAGGCTCCGACTTCCGTTGCCACTCTGCACGAAGCCAGCCTGTGCGGACCCCCCACAGCATCCTGCAGGGAGTCTGGCCAAGCGGCCCCCGCCTCTCACCAGCAAGGGGCCACTCCCTGACAACAGCCCAGTTGTCACCCCTCATTAGTATATCTGAAATCCGCACTGACATAACCATAACTATAACACATATGGCTCGGGCCAAGCGCCACAGGCCACGGACATTCAATGTCCAGTGACCCCCCAAAGATGCGGTCTGTTTTACCTGGGAAACAATGCTTCGAGCGCCTCTTGAATAGAGTTCAGAAACAGGTCCATTCCCAAGAAAGACAAGTGAACCCCATCATCCCGAAACAATCCCTGCAATTTGCCCCATGACCATTCGTGTCTAATATGTCGTCCCCCCCAATCGCGCCAACCAAGAGCCAATCTGTTGGTTGCCTTGGACCTACTTCTGCGCCACATAACATTATCCCCCATTGCCGGTCTGACTATTATGTCAGACCAACAAAGAATGGTGGTCGGCATCAGTATCGACACAGACATCAAATCCTTACGCACTATGTTGATAAACTGTCTACCAGCCACCCTCCCCCAATCGTTGCCCCCAAGATGAATTACCATCGCTCGAGGGGATCCGAAGCTGCGACATGCCCTCTGTACATACGGCAGCAAGTCTTCCCACAACATGCCCCGACGCCCCAACCAACGCACCCGCACCCCCCTGCTTTGCAAGTCCAAATGGGGACCATAAGGCCGGCCCCCGGCGTGTCTGTGAGCCCAATGAGTATATGAGTGCCCGATGATCCACACCTCCATGTCATGCAACCCAGCACCTGCAAAGAAACAAAGGTTAGACACCACTCATTCTTGCCCGGTTCCCGGGCGTATATAACCACGATATGCGCCCGATCGCCACCGGCCTATCCGCTGAATGATCCCCCCCGTCAAACCCGCTCTCGCCGCAGATGTCGCTGCCCCAATTCTGAACGAATGCGTACCAAAACGCCGCTCATCCAATCCTATAGCGAACAGTGCTCGCCGGAGTACAACCGCGAACTGATACTTCGTCAATGGTCTACCCGTCTCATGAATCAGAAACTGGGCATCCCCCAACGGTCGCAAGCCACAATAGTGCACCGCATTGCCAACCGGACACGTTACTAAACCAGGGACTCCTGTCAATACCACTGACGAACCACGACCCCTCTGATCCGTCTTGGATCGGGGAATGCCCAGTATCACCGACCGGTTAGTCATCACCACATTCATTGCTAACAGACCTGGATACTCCCGACATCCCACCGAACGCGCCACTAATTCGCTCACTCGCAGCGCGCCAAAAAAGGCCCACACAAAAGCTAAACGAAACAAGGCTGTTTCGTAACTTGAAGAACACACCGATTTTAACGCTCCCCACAACTGTAGAAGGATTTCGTGAGTGATCGGCAAACGGCAATCAAGGTTCTGCGCCAACCCTCTGGACCAACCCGCCAATACACGCCTCACAAGGAAGCGCCCAGATGGAAAACCCCAGCCATGCGCTCTCATCAAAAAGGAGAAACCCGCCAACTGCCTTCCTACCGCCGCTCTCGAAGACCCAATACACCGAGCATGCTCAAGGAACCGAACCAGCGCCACGTCCGAAATCGGCCCTCCCCTCCAGCCTCGGGACCACAAGAATGCCGCCACTCTACGCGCCCCTCCCACATAACCTGTCCAGGTGGACGGAGCTAATGAAGCTCGCAGCATGTTCCAAGATTCTGGGTACCAAATCTCCAGAGGGAAGACGGGACCGGGTCTCCGCAAACTTTCGCCTTCGGAGCCAGTTCTCGAAAAACTTCCCACTTGAAACGAGAAAGAGAATCAGCCACCCCGTTAGACACACCTGGTACGTGCCTGGCCCATAAGGTCACATTCAAAGACATGCAACATAACAGCAATTCCCGCAATAACTCAGAAACCCTAATACATCGCGCCGCCCGTTTATTAATGACCTCGACCACGTCCATATTGTCACACCAAAACACGACTCTCTTATCCCGAAGCTGCGAACCCCAGATATGCACCGCCACCACGATGGGGAACAATTCCAGAAATGTAATATTTCTTGTAATCCCTGAAGCCACCCAATCCGCCGGCCACTCCGCGGCACACCATGACCCCTGAAAGTAAGCTCCAAATCCCAAAGACCCTGCGGCGTCCGTAAACAACTCCAGCTCGTGATTTGACCACGGATCCGTTTGCCAAAATGCCACCCCATTAAAGTTCAGCAAAAATGCATCCCAAATACGCAAATCTTCCCGCAGGGCCTTAGATACCCGGACATGATGAAACGACTTCTTGAGACCAGTCGTAGCATGCGACAATCGCCGCACAAATACTCTCCCCATAGGAATTACCCTGCATGCGAAATTCAAACTGCCTATTAAGGATTGTAACTCGCGCAGCGTTAACTTGGTACGACCTACAGCATCCCGGACCATCACTCGCAGCCTCTCTACTTTATCTGCTGGCAGACGGGACACCCCGACTTCGGAGTCCAATTCTATGCCCAAAAAGGTCAGCTTGGTGCACGGACCTTCCGACTTACCCGCCGACAAAGGTATGCCAAACACTGCCGACACCGCCTGGAAACTAGCCACTAAATGCTCGCACTCTCCTGTATCCGCTGCACCCACGAAGAAGAAATCGTCTAAATAATGCACCAACTGGACCGACTTAGCTCTCAGCTGCACCACCCAGTGCACAAATGAACTAAAAGCCTCGAAATAAGCACACGCTATGGAGCAACCCATAGGCATGCACTTATCAAAATAGAATGCATTATCGAAACGGAATCCAAACAAATGAAAACTGTCTGGGTGTACAGGAAGTAAACGAAACGCCGCCTCAATGTCGGCCTTCGCCATCAACGCCCCTGGTCCACAACTGCGTACCAACCTCACTGCCGAATCGAATGACGCATACCGAACGGTACACTGCGCTCTCGGGATCCCGTCATTCACCGACTTCCCCTCCGGAAAGGACAAATTGTGGATCAAACGAAATTTGCCCGCCTCCTTCTTGGGGATAACCGCTAGTGGTGACAGAATTAAACCTTCCAATGGACTCTCACAGAAAGGCCCTGCTATCCTGCCTAACTCAAGTTCCTCCTGTAGCTTAGCTCGCACCACCCCCTGCAACCTCCGCACCGACGGACAATTGCCCCCCCCTCCCACCTTTTCTCCCCCTTCAAACGGAATCTCAAAACCAACTGTAAAACCTCGCATCAAAAGCTCCGCCATGCTCCTCCGCGGATATAACTTCAACCAAGGACGCATAGCAGAGACCCTAACCGGAGTGAAGGCCCTATCACACCCCAAGTTTACCCGGACCCTTGGAGACCGGGATTGGAACCGCACCCTCCCCTTGTCGTTTGAGACAGCGAGACACCGGATGGGCCGCTCCACAAGTGGAACAGGCGTGTCGAAATTTGCAGTCAGGGAAAATACAGTTGGAGCGATTATATCTCCAACACACATCGCTCCGCCCAGACACCGCTTTGCCGGAACCTCCACCCTGGGCTTCTTTCCGAAATGGCCGCACCAATCCGCTACCTGCCATTGCTCCCTGCCCTTGGCCACCCGTTGTGCTCTTAGACGCCATTTGTGTCAACCATAAACCTACGTCCTGGGTACCCCACGACATGAATTTATTTTCTTCCATCCTGTCGCGAAAACGTTCATCGTAATTTAACCACGACCAACCGTCGTAGGTTTTGCTGGCTGCCAAAATAGAATCTGCATAGGTCAACAATGGCCCATATTGTGCCGGATCCTTACGTCCGACAACGCTCGCCAAACGAAGGAAAGCCCTCATCCAGTTATGGATGTTTCGCGCAATCTTTGGCTGTGCTCCTGGAAAACGCTCACTCTTACCCCTCTTCTTTTTTCCCTTTCGCTTTCCCCGCCTACCCTCCAAGAGTTGAAAAATATCTATGAAGCGCCTATGCCTAATCCGCTTACGCAGCGATTTCGGAACCTCTTCCCATAATTCGGTTAAGGCCACCAACGCTGGGGCTCCATGTGTCGTTACACCTCCCACGATCCCACTCGTATCTACCACTTTCTCTGTGATTGAACTCGAAGAGGTCGAGGACGATGAAGAAGAAGACGATGAAGAATCGGAGGAACTAGATCTCTCTCGCCTCTTCCGTTTCTTGGACCTTCCCTTCTTCACCGTCCCTCCACGGGCCCCCACCCCCCCCTTCTTTTCCCCGCCCTTCTGTCCGTCTCCTCCCTCTTCTAACGCCCCACTCCGAACCCATCCGCCCCCCTGAACCCCCCCGACCCTGTCTTGGGAATTATCTCTTTTTTGGAGCCGTGGAAAAATCACGAACTCACCTGCCGAACCAGCCTCCACCGCTGCTGCTTCCGCCACAACATTTCGTTCTTGACTCCCCCTCCGATCCTCCGCCGGCGCCACATTCCGCCACGCTTCCGATCGTGAAGGACCAGGCAACGCCGCCTCTTCCTCCTCGCGCTGCTCCTCCTCCAACTCTCTCTGATGAGACACCACATCCTGGGAGAGCACATGCCCCAATACCGGCCCCACTTCCCAATCTCTCCCCCCCCCTTCCCCCCCCAGTCCCTCCCCCCAGTCCCCCCCCCCCAAAATGTCACCTTCCGCCCGGCTCCTATCCCCTATGTCCCCGCACTGCCACCATGCAAAATCCCCCCGCCTATTACTGACTGCCGATTGCCTCCGTCTCCTGGTCCCTGCTCTCCCAGGACCCGAGGTTCCAGCTCTGCTCACCCTTCGCATTCCTCCTCTCGCTCCATACGCGCCTCCCGCAGCCGCCACCCGCCTGCTGCGCTCTTTCTCCGGCGCTAAGGAAGGGGAGCCCCGCCCACAACCAGTGGGAGCGCCCGACCCACGGCCACTCCGAGGACCCGCTCTGTGTCCTCGTGCCCTGCGCGCACTACCTCTCAAGCCACCCGATAGCCCCTCTCTCTCACACCGGTCGCCGCCCGCATCGCCCCCCAGATCTTCTGAGGCACAAAGCGCTTCCTCCTCATGGCCCTCCAACTCCTCCCGAACCCGCAAACCAACTCGCAGGCCTACCCCGCCTTCATGCCGTCGAACCTCCGCATGCAGCCCCACCGGACCTCCTCCTATCCCCGACACCCCCTGCGCCGCCCCTCTAACCTGGACCCCCCGCCCCCGGAGCCGAGTCCTCCCTACTCGCTGGGCATTGCGTGCCTCCGTCTCTCTTCCCAGCACCTCCGGGGACCGCCCCCCATGCGGCAAGGAACTGCCGCCCAGAACCCCGCCCCCACGTCTACCCGCCGTCCCATCTCGGAAGGGGCCCTCCGCTGCCCTTCCTCCGCGCTCACCCGCTCCAGGCCGCCTCCTCCGTCAGCCTCCACCTCGTCTCCATCGACCGGCAGCCACGCCGCTTCCTCGGAATCCACGAGCCAGGACAGCTCGTCTGCTCCCTCGCTCGCCATTCGCCCGGCTCCGCTCGAAACCGCACCAACCCTCACGAAAACGGCCAGGCAAGTCAATCGCAGCACCACTAGACAAAACTTAGCAGCTGCCGCGCAAAACTTGTCTCGCCGCCGCGTGATCCCCGAACTGGCCTCCTTCCCGCGCTGCCCTCGCTATAATATAAAATTTGAAAATGCCCTTGCCCAATCACCGCTGCCCTATTCACTACCCCCCCCTTTCCCCACGGATTTCCCACCAATCCCTGACCGCCACGATCCCCTCCTAGATCACTCCATCTACTCTTCCCCCCCCCCCCCTCCTCTTCTCGCTCCCCCTCCCCCTAGCTAAACCTAACGTCGTGAGTGTGCCTGGGCCCACATTAATTAACCTCATGGACACAAGGTCCACTCGGTTTCCAAACATCTAAGAGAGTTGAAATACTCCTTTGAACATAAAGACTGCTTTAAATGCAAAAGTAATCCTCTCTATATTTTTCAAAGTGAATTCTAGTTTCTGCCTTTCTGACTGGCCTCTAAGCCTCACTGGGCCCTACTAAGGGTTTTTCTTGCATGTGACAATTTCACCCAACTATGGGTTCTCCCAACCAATTGATGAAACTTAGAAAGCTAAAGTTAAAAACTTCTGGGACACTTAAAATATTAGAATTAGAGAACTGAGCCAGAAAGCATCTTCTTGAACTTGGCGACATCTGCACTATTCAATACTGCACTTTACAATTTTACATCAGGCATATGAGAGAACTGGGTAATAAAATTAACTTTTAATAGAATATGTTTTTATGTCCATAGAATTCCGTTGGTAGAAAGATCTTTCTTCCCTTCTCTGGCACTACCCTAAACACATTGGCAGTATCAGAGATCTTGCATTGCACAAGCTTCCTATCCCTGCTCAAATATGTCTTTTTCAGATTGTAGGCTATGGAGATGGAATAAGAAGCTTGAGGTTCTGGAATTCCTCATCACCTTGACCAAGAGTTTAGAACCTCTTCATGAACCTTTGTACATGACATTGAGAGGGATATCCACTGAAATGAGGTGACCTGTGCTAACATTAATTTGTGTGGTAAGTGCTGCAGCCCCATTGTTTTTGGTGGGGCTGATTCACTAACCCACAAGCATTAACATGTATTAATGCTACCACAGGTTTCCCGGCACCATTTTGTTTTGAGTCCTACAATATTCCAAATGTAACTCAGTAGTTAAAATAAAGAAAGGGGGAAGGTGACATTTTCCTTGTTAACTTTAATAGCTGAGAAAATGCTTTAAAACTAAAATTTGTGGTAAAGTTAGCTGTCACAGTGTAGAGTTTCAGGGTTCCCATCCTCAGCTCTCAGTATTTATTTATTTTTTATTTTTATATACGATCTTCCTGCATTAAATACAAATCAAACCGGTTATCAGTTGATTAGGGCTGTCAGAGCCAATGCTGGAACCTAGATGCTGCTGGAAACTGTTAGTGTACCGTATCCATGGTAACCCAAGTGTTTCAAGCTGAGCTGATGGGAGTCAGTTGGGATTCCAGTCAGAGAGTGGCAGTTGAGAGAGAGAGAGAGAGCAGAAGGGATTTTATGTCCCAGCTCTACCAGAGCCTGCTCAGAAAACTTCCAGAAGTGTTAAAAAGCATAGAGAGGAAGGCATACACCAGAAAGTGCATGGAAATTGTATTTGTGAGTGTTTGCAAAGTGTTTTAGTAATGGGAATTCAGTATATTCCTGGTAGGAACCAGGCTAGAGTCAGTTAATCCTGTAAGATTAATATCTAGGGCTGAATTGTGTGTGTTTTTATCAGCCATTGATATGAGATTCATGTACTGCTTGAACCTGAGAAGGAAGATTGTGAAGGGAGTTTAAGGTTACAATCTCTCCACTAATAAGGAGAACAGGAGAAATTAAAGTTTGGGAGACAAGTTTATTTCCTGAGAGGGAAAAAGATTCATTAATGACACATTCTATATGATAACCAGATCCTCTATGAAAGAGGGGAACAGATAACTGTAATGATTTTTTTTTATAAAGTGTGTCTGGCTAGCTAATAAGGGACTTAGCCAATTTGCTTAAACTGCTTGCCTACATTACCTAAAAGGTTAAGCAGTAACAATAAGGAAAATAAGCAATACTTACCACATTCAGTGAAGGGAACAAATTAAATGCCGGAAAGGAGTAGAACTGTGAATGTGAAACGAGATACAAGTACAGTGGTGTACTATAATACTTGTACTGCAGCAAAGAGGACAACCCTTATTCTAACCCCAGGATATATATCTAAGAACTGACTTGTTGGTGGTCTCTCTCTCTCTCTCCTTTGTGAGCTGTGAACTAGAAGTATTGTAGGATGTGAAAACTTTACTGTGCTATATTACAGTAATTCTAGAAATTACCCTAACCATGCCCCTTTCTCTTTCCATGGGTGTTAGGCATTGTGATATTATACTGTAGCATTTTGATGAATCTAGGGGATAGTCTGCTTTGGTCAATTTCTCCTGACATCATGGCTCTTTGTATAGCTAATCAGTTAGGTATACCTGCAAAAATGTTCCCTTCCAAATCTAATACATTCAGATTTAGTTTTCATGCACTGCTAGCTCTTTAAGAGTTCCAGCAATCTGCAGAGACATATATTTGAAGCAAGATGATTGACTTCATTTAAGCCAATTAAACAGGAGCAAATTGCATTGGCAGCCCATAGTAAATCCATGGCTTATCACAAGATTGAGATACGGCTAGAGGCTGATGCTTCTCAAGGAGCAATATACCAATGCTGGCTAAATGGGCAGTGCAGTGGATCTAAATTCAATTCCCCATTCAGGTCCTCGATCCCTGGATAGGTGATGGCAAGAGATACTGTGGATAGAGGAAGTCCTTGCAGTCATGCAACAGAGACACCTACTAGTTGGACTTAAGCCATATTTTCATGGTTCTAGAGAAAGCTGTAGCATCCCCCAGCTGAGCACTGCCACTACAGAGACTGGCTGGGTCAGTGGTCCCCGGCCCTGTCCTGGGGGCCCACCAGCCAGTCGGGTTTTCGGGATGTCCAAGGTGGGTGTGCATGAGAGAAAATTTGCATGTTATGGAGGCAATGCATGTGGGTTTTCTCTCATGCATGTTCATTGTGGATGTCTTGAGGACCCGACTGGCTGGTGGGCCCCCAGGACAGGGTTGGGAACCACTGGGCTAGGTGAGCTTAAAGGAGAATATAACAATAAAATAGAAAGACATGGTTTAATGGAACAAAGTCAGTGTGGCTTTACCCAAGGCAAGTCTTGCCTCACAAATCTGCTTCACTGTTTTGAAGGGGTTAATAAACATGTAGATAAAGGTGAACCGGTATTTGGATTTTCAGAAGACATTTGACAAAGTTCCTCATGAGAGGCTTCTAGGAAAATTAAAAAGTCATGGGATAGGTGGTGATGTCCTTTCGTGGATTACAAACTGGTTAAAAGACAGGAAACAGAGTAGGTTTAAATGGACAATTTTCTCAGTGGAAGGGAGTGGGCAGTGGAGTGCCTCAGGGATCTGTATTGGGACCCTTACTTTTAAATATATTTATAAATGATCTGGAAAGAAATACGACGAGTGAGGTAATCAAATTTGCAGATGATACAAAATTATTCAGAGCAGTTAAATCACAAGCGGATAAATTGCAGGAAGACCTTGTAAGACTGGAAAATTGGGCATTCAAACGGCAGATGAAATTTAATGTGGATAAGTGCAAGGTGATGCATATAGGGAAAAATAACCCATGCCATAGTTACACAATGTTAGGTTCCATATTAGGAGCTACCACCCAGGAAAAAGATCCAGGCATCATAGTGAATAATACATTGAAATCGTCGGTTCAGTGTGCTGCGGCAGTCAAAAAAGCAAACAGAATGTTGGGAATTATTAGAAAGGGAATGGTGAATAAAACGGATAATGTCATAATGCCTCTGTATCATTCCATGGTGAGACCACACCTTGAATACTGTGTACAATTCTGTCGCCGCATCTGAAAAATTATATAGTTGTGAAGGAGAAGATACAGAGAAGGGCGACCAAAATGATAAAGGGGATGGAACAGCTCCCTTATGAGGAAAGACTAAAGAGGTTAGGGCTGTTCAGCTTAGAGAAGAGACAGCTGAGGGGGGATATGAAAGAGGTGTTTAAAATCATGAGAGGTCTAGAATGGGTAAAAGTAAATCGGGTTATTTACTCTTTCGGATAATAGAAGGACTCGGGGGCACTCAATGAAATTAGCATATAGCACATTTAAAATAAATCGGAGAAAGTTCTTTTTCACTCAACGCACAATTAAACTCTGGAATTTGTTGCCAGGGGATGTGGTCAGTTTAATTAGTGTAGCTGTGTTTAAAAAAGGCTTGGATAAGTTCTTGGAGAAGTCCATTACCTGCTATTAATTAAATTGACTTAGAAAATAGCCACTGCTATTACTAGCAACAGTAACATGGAATAGACTTAGTTTTTGGGTACTTGCCAGGTTCTTATGGCCTGGATTGGCCACTGTTGGAAACAGAATGCTGGGCTTGATGGACCCTTGATCTGACCCAGTATGGCATGTTCTTATGTTCTTATTGTTGTGGAGCGCTAGGAGTGCGATCCTACTTCCTGGGAGATGTGTGTTCTTGGGCCACGGCTCGACCCCAGAGGAACTCTGAAGAGGTGCCACGGGAGGCGTGGCATGCCCGAGCATGGGCTGGATGGGAGCAAGGCTGGAGAGATGACTGGGAAGACAGGCCCTCCTCCGGACCTGCACGCTTCGGAAGACCCAACAACGCAATGTTGGTCTTGTGAACAGTCCTCCGACCGTTCCCAGCCCTTTCGGACCTGCCACAGGGTACGGCACGAAGCTGCAGGCCGGATGGAGGCCAGGGCAGCGAAGACTGGAACATTGAGATACTGACGAGACTTCAGGAACCACGTAGACTCAGGCATAGACGTGGGCTCAGGACGAGGTACTGGATGTACAGAGGTGGACTCAGGCACAGACGTGGACTCAGGACGAGGTGCTGGATGCATAGACGTGGACTCAGGCACAGACATGGACTCAGGACGAGGTACTGGATGCACAGAGGTGGACTCAGGAATGAGGGCTGAAGGAAGACATGGGCACTGTCCCTCAGGCGCCCTACTCAGGCCACCCGCGGGTCTGAGTCGCGGACCACCCTGTCCCATGCGCGCCCTACACAGCCCAGGAAGGCTGGTCGCGGACCACGCCAAGAACGGGAGAGCGCAGGGAAGAGGAAGCGGTGGTTTACTGCACTCCTGGCAGTCGAGGCAAGTTGCTGCACTCCAGGCAGCCGGTAGCTGGTGCTGCACTCCTGGCAGCCGAAGGCGAGTTTGCTGCACACTGGCAGCCTAAGGCAGGTTTAAATCATCAGGGTCAGGAACAAACACGAAGGATACTGGAACAAGAGACAGACCTCGGGGCTGGAACATGGCCATATGGAACAGCAGGTAACATCAGGACTGGAACACGGATACTGGATCAAGAGACAGACCTTGGGACTGAAACAGCAGGCGGACATCAGGACTGGAACAGAAGGCGGACATCAGGGCTAGACGAGGAGCTCCAACAAGTAACAGGAAACACAGGACCTTGCAGAAGTGCTGGAACACGGATGACTCCTGGAGCAAAGGATCTCAGGAGTGACCAACTCCTTGCGAAGGCAAAGTTAGACTGGACGCTGAGCCCTTTTGTAGGGCTGATGAGGACAACGCCCAGGGAGGGGTCAGCAGAGGGCCACACCTGGCTGGCCCTTGAAGAGGAGGAGAGAGGCGCATGCCCGCGCCCTAGGAAGCTGGAGAGAAGAGCGCTGGAAGCTGGTGGCGTCCTCAGCCATGTGGATGGCCCAAGGAAGCCAGGCAGGTAGCAGAGCAGCCCTGCCCTGAAGCTGGAGATGTGGCAGGCTGCTGGAGCGGCTCCCAGCCGCGAAGACTGAAGCAGGAAGGCATAGAGAGGTAAGGCTGGCTGCAGGGAGCTGTGGGAGACTGCAGGCACCGGCAGGGACGGCCTCCCTGCCGGTTGAAGACCCCGGGAAGCCTGCAGAGCGTCGGGGAACACAGGAGCGGTGGCAGCTGTCCCAGCTGCATGGGAGAGCTCACGGTGGTCCGACCCTGCCATGCAGGGCTGGAGGCAGCCGGGGAGGAGCCCGGCAACTGCAGCAGCGTCAGCGGCCCGGCTGGCCATGAGAGGTAAGGAGCCTGCCCACGAGGAGCGCGGGCAGGACTGCAACACTTATGACTCAGCCTTATGTTATTTAAATATCTGGTCTGGAAAACAGTGACCTGAAGTAAGTGTGTGAGTACAGTGAGCGAGAGTGAACATGTGCAATTTCTGTGAAATATACGGAAGAAACCGCTGAAGGAATTCCTGTGTGCATAGTGAGAAGGAAATGCAATTATTTTTTTAATTCATTCACTAACCTAGCCCAGTCCAACAAGACTCCTGGACAACAGTTTGAGGGAAATCAAATTACTATATTTGCGGAAGATACTGTCAGTGCGAGTGTGGTTAGAAGTACTTTCAACCTAGCTTGATGGACTCTCTACCTGGGTAACATCAAGCTAAATTGAGAGAACACTGTACACATCTCATCTTTGTGTGAGTTTCCTCACGCCAAAGGACATAAAATCTTCACAAGAGTGTACTGTTCTGTTCGAACGTCTCACTCTGCATGTAAAAGTGGCCCCTAACCCCACACCTTGAGTTACTAGGTGGGCCTCCTATAGTTAGCCCTGGGGGAATTCTGCGCTTCTGCGGAGCACAGAATTTCCCCCTGCACAGAATTACCAAATTCTGCACAGAAAATAGCAGAGACCCTGGCATGCTGCGAACAGAGCACGTCCTGTGAGTGCCGCGGGACGCGCTCCATTCGCGGCAAAGAAGGAAGGCCCCCATGTGCCATGAACAGAGTGTGCTCTGCTCGCGGCGAAGAAAGAAGGCCCCCGAGGGCCATGAACAGAGTGTGCTCTGCTCGCGGCGAAGAAGGAAGTCCCTAGTGAGAGAGAATGTGTGTTGCGTGTGTGTGTGTGTGAGAGAGGGGGGGGGAGGGTGTGAGAGAGAGCATGGGAGGTAAGAGATGCAGGGGGAGATGCTTGAGTGTGGGTTTCAGAGAGGGGGAGCCTATATGAGGGGAAGGGGTGTGGGAGAGGGGAGAGAGAGAGTGAGAAAGAACAGGAGGGTGTGAGAGAAAGCATGGGAGGTAAGAGCAGCAGGGGGGATACTTGAGTGTGGGTTTCAGAGAGAGGGAGCCTATATGAGGAGATTGTGAAGAAGTGTGTATGTGTGTGAGAGATTGGGAGCTCATATGTATGAAAAAGGGGATGTGCAAGAGAGTGAGGGAGCCTATATGAGGGTTGTGTATATGTGTATTAGAGAAAAGGAGCATGTGTGTGAGAGAGGAAGGGACAGAGGAGGCTTGTGTGAGGGGCAGTACTGAGAACGGGGTCAAAATCTGGGAATGGTAATAGAGTGGAAGGGGTTAAGCCTAGAGGTGGAGGGGAGAGATACTGGCAGGTGGAGGAGTTGGGGCCTGAGAGGGCAAAATGGCTAGGGGAGAGCGAGTGGAAGGGACACTCTTACAGTGAATTTCTAGGGAAGTTCTGCTCAAAATATGTAAAATTCTGCATCTTTAAGTAATAACTTTTTTCTGTATTAATTTAAAATGTAATTACTTAAAGACTGTCATGTAAATTGTGTTATTCTGACCAATATAAAGATTGCAGAATTTTGCAGAATTGAAAGTTTTGTGTGCAGAATTTTACATTTTTTTGTGCAGAATTCCCCCAGGAGTATATAGTAGCATAAATAGCTGCTTACTATGATGCCACCCCCAGAGGCTCTCTCTCAAAAGGTGTAATTATTTTCGGCGTTAAAACTGTGCGATATGCATTATGGCTTCGCAAAGTGTGAAGCCAGCCTACTTTTGCAGAAATCCCACCCCCGACTCCTCCCTAGTCCCTCCCCTTTTTAAAAATTTACATCGCGCCATGCGCTATTGTGCTTATCATGTGCGTTAAGGCATTTTCGCATGCGAAAATGCCATAACACGATTTGATAAATGACCCTGTTAGTTAGGCACAAAATCAAGCCAGGAGACTATGCTCCCCAACTGGATCCAATGACAATGTCCCTCCAGTTGCAAAAGCTATGAACCCGAACTGCAGTTTAGCCAGCTACATTATCAAGCATCAGTGGAGGGGACAAAGATTGATTGCAGAGCCAAAGAAACAGCTAAATATATCCATCCCAGAACCAACACAGTCTAGCTAGATTAGGGAAAACTGAGATATCATCAAGACTTACACAGAGAATCCTAGGGAAAGGAACTGAGTCCATTGTACTTACCTACCCGGATTTAAATATTAAAAAGGAGAGAAAGAGAACACCTACAGAGTTACAATATATAAAAGAGACAGAGAGTAAAGTAGTTTTTTAAAGAGAAAAGTGGCCAAATTATCTGATTATTCTTTTGGGGTAAGGAGCTGGTTCTATTCATTTTCACTTTTTTAAATGTGTAGATATCTATTGAAAAATAACAAGAAAATTGTTAAATGTTGATTCTGACAGTGTTATTGCTATTGCATACTTGTTTTTAAAATTTGCTAAAATGTAATAAATAAAAGTTAATACTTTCAGTTGTTTACGTATAACTGCAGTCCATCTAAGTTATTTCCATCAAGATTCTGTCTTCCCTCTCTACGCCTGGGAGACTGCCTGGGTGGGTTCTGTCCCATTTATCTTAGGAAGAAGACCAGGGGCGGATTGGCCTATCGGGGGATCGTGCATCCCCCCGTGGGCCGGTTGCGCTAGTCACGTGGTCTGCCGAGCACGGCTGTGACAGAGCCGCGCTCGGCAGACCACGTGGTATCTCCTGGGCCGGCCTGGGTGGCGAATCCCTGGGCCGGTCTTCATCAGGAATCCGCCGCTGAAGAAGACCCAGCAGAAAGAAGAGCAGTCATATTTTTCCTCTCAAAGGCCTAGATTCATCATTTTGTGGTAAATATATATCAAAAATAGAGCCTGTGATAAAAAAAAAAGGGACATGGTTAGGATAATTTTCCTGATATCAAATAGTTATTTTTATTTATCACACCCGCATTATTTTCACATCACAAGCTGAGAAATCCCCGGACAGGCTTTTATTGCATTTTGGAAGAGAGAGAGAAAGAGAGACTCCGTAGAGGCTCACAAAAAAAGTGAACTATTTATACCACTGTAAGAGGGGGCACTAGCTTGATCAAGCTAGGTAGAGAGAACATGGTACAAATCTATTCTTCTTTCACTTTCATCCTTCCAAATCACATTAAATCTTCATTGATAATAACTGTGCTGTTCATATGCATGACTGTGCATGTAAAATTGCCCCCTAAAACCCAACTCACCCCACAAAACTTACCCCAGATTCATAATGCCCCCTCTTACAATGGTAAAGAAAGTTCCAAAATCAGTGGGCCTCCTTCTCTCTCTCTCTCTCTGTCTCTTTCTTGCTCTCTCTCTCTCCTTAAATGGGATTTGTGATAAATCTTGTTTCGGCTGTAATGCTCAGCTTTTGTAGGCACAATGTTGAGGAAAACTTTGTAGATGAATCCTGTGATAGTGCGTGCAATGTTATTGCATGCAATGTTAACAAGCCCTCATTTCCATTTACTCCTCCCACTTGAATAAAATTTGCATATATATTTTGCGATGCAGTTTTTATTGTGGGTGTTAGGGCCCTAACAGCCCAATGCATTTTGATAAATGACCCCCTAAATCAGTGCTTTGCTAGCTTCTGCTAGTGACCCTCTTATTAACATCCAAAACCGTATTATTTGAAATTTCTCACTTAGCCACTGAAGCCACAAGGTCTCTGATTGGTGAGATAGGAAAAATAAAGGAAGTTGCCATTTTATGTGTCTGCTTTAACTTCCTGTTTTACTAACTTTTTTCTATGAGGCAGCAGCAAAAGAATGAAACTTGAAGTAACAGATTGACCCTTCATACTGTGACAGTTCTCTATAATCTATAGTCGGATTTCTGCTACTCTGCTTTACTTTTTTTCGCATGTACACCATGGCTTGAAAGAAAGACCAACTATTCCTGTCTTTCCAACCGTTATCATGTCTCTTTAATTGTGCATTTCCATTGTTAAAAATTTGGTATCTAAAGTATCAGTATCTTGATTCTTTAAATACTGAACAAGCATCAGAGATCTGAAGCAGATTTTTTAGTAGGGATGAGGGAATAATTCATTTTATGAACCAAACTACACATGAGTGTAAATACATTTGTTTTATTAATAAAATTGTTGATGCCGTAATTCAGAGAAAAAAACTTCCATGAGTGAAAATGGAGTTCCATATAATTTGATCCAAACTAAGGGGGTCATTTACTATAGTGCAATATTTTACTGCGGGAGGGGTGAAATATCATGAGGGGCATTCCTGTGATATTGGGCCCCTCCCTAGGAAAATATAGCAGCGTTCCCGTGATATTGGGCTGCCATTGTGTTAAATGCTTTGTGGCCCAAAAATAACCTCCTCTCCTACTGTATCCAAACCCCCCTGGGGTTCTGTTTAGACCCACCCACCCACCACCCTGTTGTCTATCAAGTTAGTGCAGCCTTAAAAAAGTAACAAAAATAGAATTGAATGATGCACAGTGATGCGCTACCCGTCTCGCAAAACCCCGCCCCTCAAATTTGCCACCCCAGCCAAATACGTCCTGAATCAAACACCCTTACCCTCCTTACAACATAATCTCTGGTAGTCTAATGGCATCACCCTCACCCCCATTCACATAAAAGGAATCACTGGTGGTCCAGGGAACTCCCCCCACTCCCCAGATGCCCCCTTACTTTAGTAAGGAACTCTTCTGGTCCAGTGGCAGCCAGGGGTGCCTCCTTGGTCCCAGGCCAATAGATGCCATTTTCTAAAATTGAGCCAACCAGCCTTTGCCTTAGCTATGCCTTCTCCCATGCCAAACTCCATCTCTTTCTTTCAAATTTGCCCCCCCAACTAAAACCCCCTGAATCAAACATCCCCCAACCCCTCCAATATCAACCACCTTACCCCCGAATCTCCACCCACCATACAATATAAACCCTATTGTCTAGTGTTGTTGACTGGCCCAGGACTAGGGGCACTTTGGGCTACCACTGGCAACCAGGATACCTTTACTAAGATCAGGGGGCAGGGGGTATCCTTAGATCAACATGACAGTGACATCATCAAAGTGCCTATTAGCTCTTTAAAACGTCTCTGTTCTAGGTAGGCATTCTGGCGGCAGGCTGCTTATGAAGAGCTGCCTGCAAAGGGCCTGCCCCCTTTGTATGTTCCTTTATGGGCACGAGTGAGTGGGAGATTTTGGTTAATAAGCAGCTTATATATTATACATGAATAATGTTTTTTATTAATAGATAGGCTTTTTTTTAGTGGGGAGTTTGCTTTTTATGATGAATAAGCTCAATGCTGTTAATTCTTTTCCTGTAGTTATGGTTTGTGGCGTGTTTAGTCATTTACGAAAAAAAAGTAGAAATTATGTGCATTGTTTGGCCTTGCCAACACTATCTAGCACTTTTACTGTACACAGTAGTACTGCTAATAAATCACTGGAAGAAGGATCCAGCAGAAGAAAATAGGATAAGGCATAAACGTTGGCAAGTTAAATGTAAGACACAGGCTAAGAGAAAATTTGAAAAGAAGTTGGCTGTAGAGGCAAAAACTCACAGTAAAAACTTTTTAAAATATATCCGAAGCAGAAAGCCTGTGAGGGAGTCTATTGGACCATTAGATGATTGAGGTGCTAAAGGGGCAGTTAGAGAAGATAAGGCCATCGCAGAAAGATTAAATGATTTCTTTGCTTCGGTGTTTACTGAAGAGGATGTTGGGGAAGTACCCGTAATGGAGAATGTTTTCATGGGTAATGATTCAGATGGACTGAATCAAATCACGGTGAACCTAGAAGATGTGGTAGGCCTGATTGACAAACTGAAGAGTAGTAAATCACCTGGACCGTATGGTATACACCCCAGAGTCCTGAAGGAACTAAAAAATGAAATTTCAGACCTATTAGTAAAAAATTGTAACCTATCATTAAAATCATCCATTGTACCTGAAGACTGGAGGATAGCAAATGTAACCCCAATATTTAAAAAGGGCTCCAGGGGCGATCCGGGAAACTACAGACCAGTTAGCCTGACTTCAGTGCCAGGAAAAATAGTGGAAAGTGTTCTAAACATCAAAATCACAGAACATATAGAAAGACATGGTTTAATGGAACAAAGTGAACATGGCTTTACCCAGGGCAAGTCTTGCCTCACAAATCTGTTTCACTTTTTTGAAGGAGTTAATAAACACGTGGATACAGGTGAACCGGTAGATGTAGTATACTTGGATTTTCAGAAGGCGTTTGACAAAGTTCCTCATGAGAGGCTTCTAGGAAAAGTAAAAAGTCATGGGATAGGTGGCGATGTCCTTTCATGGATTGCAAACTGGCTAAAAGACAGGAAACAGAGAGTAGGATTAAATGGACAATTTTCTCAGTGGAAGAGAGTGGACAGTGGAGTGCCTCAGGGATCTGTATTGGGACCCTTACTGTTCAATATATTTATAAATGATCTGGAAAGAAATACGATGAGTGAGATAATCAAATTTGCAGATGACACAAAATTGTTCAGAGTAGTTAAATCACAAGCAGATTGTGATAAATTGCAGGAAGACCCTGTGACATTGGAAAATTGGGCATCCAAATGGCAGATGAAATTTAATGTGGATAAGTGCAAGGTGATGCATATAGGGAAAAATAACCCATGCTATAATTACACAATGTTGGGTTCCATATTAGGTGCTACAACCCAAGAAAGAGATCTAGGCGTCATAGTGGATAACACATTGAAATCGTTGGTTCAGTGTGCTGCGGCAGTCAAAAAAGCAAACAGAATGTTGGGAATTATTAGAATGGGAATGGTGAATAAAACGGAAAATGTCATAATGCCTCTGTATCGCTCCATGGTGAGACCACACCTTGAATACTGTGTACAATTCTGGTCGCCGCATCTCAAAAAAGATATAATTGCGATGGAGAAGGTACAGAGAAGGGCTACCAAAATGATAAGGGGAATGGAACAGCTCCCCTATGAGGAAAGACTAACGAGGCCAGGATTTATCAGCTTGGAGAAGAGACGGCTGAGGGAGGATATGATAGAGATGTTTAAAATTATGAGAGGTCTTGAACGGGTAGATGTGAATCGGTTATTTACTCTTTTGGATAGTAGAAAGACTAGGGGGCACTCCATGAAGTTAGCATGGGGCACATTTAAAACTAATCGGAGACAGTTCTTTTTTACTCAACGCACAATTAAACTCTGGAATTTGTTGCCAGAGGATGTGGTTAGTGCAGTTAGTATAGCGGTGTTTAAAAAAGAATTGGATAAGTTCTTGGAGGAGAAGTCCATTACCTGCTATTAAGTTCACTTAGGGGCGGATTTTAAGAGCCCTGCTCGCGTAAATCCGTCCAGATTTACGCGAGCAGGGGCCCTGCGCGCCGGTGCGCCTATTTATATAGGCTACCGGCGCGCGCAGAGCCCCGGGACTCGCGTAAGTCCCGGGGTTCTCCGAGGAGGGCGTGTCGGGGGCGGTCCCGGTCGTCGCGGCGTTTTCGGGGCGTGTTGGCAGCGTTGTGGGGGGCGGGTACGGGGGCGTGGCTACGGCCCGGGGCGGTCCAGGGGCGTGGCCGCGCCCTCCGTACCTGCCCCCAGGTCGCGGCCCGGCGCGCAGGAGGCCCGCTGACGCGCGGGGATTTACGCCTCCCAGAGGGAGGCGTAAATCCCCGGAGAAAGGTAAGGGGGGGGTGTAGACAGGGCCGGGCGGGTGGGTTAGGTAGAGGAAGGGAGGGGAAGGTGAGGGGAGGGTGTTAGAGGATTCCCTCCAAGGCCGCTCCGAATTCGGAGCGGCCTTGGAGGGAACGGGGATAGGCTGCGCGGCTCGGCGCGCGCCGGCTATACAAAATCGATAGCCTTGCGCGCGCCGATCCAGGTTTTTAGCAGATACGTGCGGCTCCGTGCATATCTACTAAAATCCAGCATACTTTTGTTTGCGCCTGGAGCGCAAACAAAAGTAGGCCTATTCGCGGAGTCTGAAAATCCGCCCCTTAGAGAATAGCCATTGCCATTAGCAATGGTAACATGGAATATACTTAGTTTCCTAGCGTGTAGCCAGATGGACTCAGAACAAATGGGTATAGTGTGCTCGTGCTAGCAGTTGGAGACGGATCTGACGTCAGCACGGGTACATATACCCCCACAGGAAGTGAAGCAACTCAGTAATTTCCATCTCCAAAGCAGTTTGGAGAGCCTGCACGCTCGCAGAGCGTGTTTTCCAATACTACTTTCTATTTTCTATTTTCTATATTCTACTTACTAAATTTCTACAGGAACATCGAGCCCCGCACTCCTGCGGTGATACCCTCGGGTCCCTCCCCCAGTTGAATTTCCCGGGGTGATTTCCGCGATCCCTCGGAGGTCTAGGCCTCGGTCCGGTGGCCGAATCATGGCAGGGATCTAGCCCCCGAGCGAGAAGGGCTTGGGCCGGGCTGAGAGGCACCTCGGTCCCGGCGTGGACCTAGAGGTAGTGGGTGCATTTCCTCAAGCGCGGCGGTGAAGGTATTTCCCCTCTCCCCCCGCAACCAGAGACCGCCCGGGTTCCAACCGGGAAGCGCCGAGGATCAGGTAAGGCATATATCTCTTACTTTTGGTCTCCGAGGTATGAGGATCGGCGGCGTTGCCTGTATGCGGCACACCGTGGAGGTTGCCATTTTGTCGGCCTTGTTCAGGTATTGAGCGCTCATGATAGGCGCCTGTATATGATTGAGCGCATATTGTATATCATTGTGTCTCCAGCTACTATCAATCCGTCAGTGGAATCCTGTTTCACTATTTCATTGATCGTCAGTACACATATATCCATAACAGCTTTTGCAAGGAAGATTACTGAGTTGCTTCACTTCCTGTACCCGTGCTGACGTCAGATCCGTCTCCAACTGTTAGCACGAGCACACTGTACCCATTTGTTCTGAGTCCATCTGTCTACACTAAGGAAAAGGAGATTATCAGGTAAGTAATCTCAACATTTTTGGGTACTTGCCAGGTTCTTATGGCCTGGATTGGCCACTGTTGGAAACAGGATGCTGGGCTTGATGGACCCTTGGTCTGACCCAGTATGGCATTTTCTTATGTTCTTATGTTCTTACCATCAAAAAGGCTTCCCCAGTGTTAATCATCAACAAAAAAAACCTGAAAACACACTGGTCACAGTTTTGAAATGTCATATATCCCTAATTTTTATTTTTAATTATCCATTTGATTTATATTTAAATATTAATTATGCAAAAGATAAATACTGCATCAAAAACTATAATAGTCATATTGCTGTTGCATAATACATTTTTGGTTTTTTGTTTTTTTTTTTACCAAAAAAGCTTGTTAATTCAAAGGGGAAAACTGAGACAGCAGCTGCAGAGTTCAAAAACTTCTGCAGTACTTAGCAACAAGCTTCTTTTTCAGCTGCCATCACAGGATCAAAAACCCTTTAAATTAACACTTAAATTATATTGCAAAATGTTCCAAAACTGTGCAAAACATCTTCATTTCCTCAGTCAAAAATACTTTAAATATTTGTATCCACTATCAATAGTCAGGAAGACGTATTTTATAAGAAGACACCAGTATGCTCTTACTAAAAAATGTTTACAGTTCCAAACGGCAGTAAATGTACTTATCTTGAAAAAATTTTGACATATAGATGGCCATTCAGGCTTGGGCAGATGGAGATTGCCGAGTAGTTTTGTTTTTGAATCAGCTGTGAGGCAGTGCTTTTGAGGCAGCGAAACATGGCCATATCAGCATTTTGGTGTTTAGTATTTTAGATACTTAAAGGAGAATTTTATTTGCGCATCCCCATTATTTAGGGGATGCGCAAATAAATCGGGCTCACACAAACCGTGCAGATTTTAAAATCCGCCCAAATATGCGCATATCTCCAGTAGCAAGCACATTTCCAAAGTTTTCAAAAAGGGGCCGGGTGTCAACATGGTCTGGCTGGGGCATGGGTTTTTCGGGCCGTGAACCAGAAATGTGCACGTAAATACTTCCGTGCCTGGGCGCATGGCCAGATCCCCTGCCACATCATTTTATTTCTGCTATGGAAGAAGAGTAAGTTATAAAATAAAGAAAAATAGGCAGATCTACTGGGTTTTAATGGTTGGGGCTAACTGGAGGGAATGAAAGCTATTAAATTAGGGGGATTTGGAGGATCTTCTCTTAACTGGATGAACTGGGGACAAACTGGTTTAACTGGCAATGATGTCAGTGTGTGACAATTTTAAAATCCCCTGACATGCAGTAGAAGTGGGATATTCGCGCACATGCATGTGCATGTGACAGCTGATTTTATAACATGCGAGCTTATGCACATGTGCATGTGACAGCAGATTTTATCAACAATATCTCACAAAAATCCCGATTTATAGAGGATTGAAGTACAGTGACAATTAGCAAAAATGACAAGACAGGGTGCCAAAAGTACTATACAGTTGTGGTGAAGACGCTTATGTTGTTATTGACCAGTCATAATAGGCTTCATCTTATAAGCAAAATTGCTGGATGATCAGCCTTATTTTTAACCATCGGTCAAAGTCCCAAATAATAAATCAATTTTTTATATTTTCAATTGCTGTGTGTATAGGTCATGCAATTCATAAAGTTCCAATAACTTAACTTGTGAATATCGCTGAAGCCTTCAGTTGTCAACACGCCCGACATGGGTCCATGTTTCGAACGCTCATCGTTCTTTATCAAGGGCTGGAGTTTCAGCGTCTAAGAGATCAAACTAATGTTATCTGAAAGAATTGTAAAAAGTTTACAAAATTAAATATATTTAACTATAGTGAGCGACCCATCAATATTTGGTGAGAACAATTTGGCACTTACTGTATTTGTAGTCCGTCTAACTTCGAGAATATTTCGCGTATATTTCGCGTATATTTCCTGTGCTGTCACCGGAAATATACACTTATTTGATGATTTTGACGTCATTCATTGGTTGCGATTCCACGTCATTTTTGCATATATTAATGACAACATTTCCGGTGACAGCACAGGAAATATACGCGGAAACGCCATTGTTGAATTCTCGAAGTTAGACGGACTACAAATACAGTAAGTGCCAAATTGTTCTCACCAAATATTGATGGGTCACCCACTATAGTTAAATATATTTAATTTTGTAAACTTTTTACAATTTTTTGAGATAACATTAGTTTGATCTCTTAGACACTGAAACTCCAGCCCTTGATAAAGAACGATGAGCGTTCGAAACATGGATCCATGTCGGGCGTGTTGACAACTGAAGGCTTCAGCGATATTCACAAGTTAAGTTATTGGAACTTTATGAATTGCATGACCTATACACACAGCAATTGAAAATAAAAAAAACTGATTTATTATTTGGGATTTTGACCGATGATTAAAAATAAGGCTGATCATCCAGCAATTTTACTTATAAGATGAAGCCTATTATGACTGGTCAATAACAACATAAGCGTCTTCACCACAACTGTATAGTACTTTTGGCACCCTGTCTTGTCACAGCTGATTTTATAACATGCGAGCTTATGCACATGTATTTTCTAAAATAGCCGCAGCCCTGGGCGCAGGCCGATCTGTGCAAGCAAAAGTACGCCCGTGCATCAGTTTGAATCCAAGACATGATGTTTCTTCTGAATCAATTTCTGTATATACTGCCTCCATTACTTAAGAAGCAGTATTAATGGAAGAGCACAGTCCTGCTTTTGGTTGCTTCACTTCTGCTGCCTCTGCCTTTTGATGTGGTATAATCCGTCACATTGAAGGCTAAATACCAGATGAAACCAATAGTCATAAGAACCGTAGGGGAAAGGAGATTGAAGACAAAATCTAAGTGGGTATGAAACCATTAAAGATAACTGGGTAAGGCCTTTGTGTAGCATTGAATTGCCAGGGCAAGACCAAGTGTTGGCAAGTAGTGTAGGAGAAAGGGATTTGAATTGACTCACAAAGACAGCTGGAGCAGAAGAGGATGCAGCCTAAATTACCAAGAACAGCTTGGAGCAGTAGAAGTAGCAGCAGCAATTGAACTAACAATTAAAATTAGAAACAGTAGGCACAGAGCAATGCAGCAAAAAGAGTGGCAGCAAAGCTCTGAGGCATTCCACTGTTAACCTTGAAGAAAGGTAAACAGTGGAGTGCCTCTGGGATCTGTGCAGGGATCTGTACTTTTCAATATATTTATAAATGATCTGAAAAGGGGAACAATGAATGAAGTGATCAAATTTGCAGAAGACACAAAACTATTTAGAGTTCTTAAATCACTAGTGGATTGTGATTAACTGCAGGAGGAACTTATGAGACTGGAAGATTGGGCATCCAAATGGCAGATGAAATTTAATGTGGACAAGTGCAAAGTGATGCACATAGCAAAAATTAATCCATGTTGTAGTTACACAATGTTATGTTCCATATTAGGAGTTACTACCCAAGAAAAAGATCTTGGCTTCATAGAAATCGTTGGTTCAGTGTGCTGCAGGAATCAAAAAAAGCATATAGAATGTTAGAGTTTATTAGGAAGGGAATGGTGAATATAACAGAGAATGTCATAGTACCTCTGTATTGGTCCATGGTGAAGTCTGCACCTTGAGTACTATGTGCAGTTCTGGTTGTCGTATTTCAAAAAAGATATAGTTGCATGGGAAAAGTTTCAGAGAAGGGCAACTAAAATGATAACGGGGATGGGATGGCTGTCCTTTAAGGAAAGGCTGAAGAGGTTAGGGTTGTTCAGCTTGGAGAAAAGATGGCTAAGGGAGGATATGATAAAGATCTATAAAATCATGAGAGGACTAGAATTGGGTAAATGTTAGGGATGGCCATTTGTTTAAAATGACTGCACAAAATGTGATTAATAATTTCATTTGGGGGGACCTGAAATGAATCGCTCCACCCCCCACGAATAAAACAAATCATAACAAGGTATGAGGCTAAGAGGGATTTCTGATTTAAAAAAAAAAAAAAAAAGCTATTCTTTTGAGTCACCAAGTGTTAAAGTTGTCAGCAAGAAGAGTGCAGAACTCCATCATTATGGAATTCACTCCCACTGGGTTCAAGGGAAGAGAAGGATGGCTTAAAATTTCAAAAACATTTGAAAACATGGCTTATGACAGTGGCTTTTAATGACTAATGCCCAGAGGTTAATTGTTGCAGTTTGCTAACTAACTCTCCCCAAGAAGTGTAGAAGTTATAGAGCAGTATTAGAGTTAAATTTGTTTAATTGTTTTTATGGATTATGATTATTTTGTTTTAATATTTTGATTATTGGAAGACTTGTCTGGAAGGCAATTAATAAATGATTTCGAATAAATAAATAAATAACCATTGGCTGCTCACAGAACATTTCTCCCCACTCAGCCCTTAGTACAGACCCCCATGAACACAGGAATACACAATAATGCTAGGAAACTGTATTGGGAAAAACAGACCTCAGCTTTATTGACTAGTGACATAGACTGCTCCCCATACCTGATCCACCCATGATTACTATACGATGCTGGGCATCGACCTACCATCCACCATGGCATAGCAAGACAGCCTCCGCCCACCAGCCCCCACCATATAGGGGGCCAAACATCCAGGCTAGTTATGCCCGACTAGAACTACCAGTACTGCCCCAAAGGACATGTTGTTCACCCAAATCCTTGGCACCCACTCCCAAGGTACCCACTGGCTAGGGTACCCTAGCCCTCCTCCAGCTGCAACAGAAGCATGCATCAAGAACACAACAGGGATAATTCACTGGCTAACATACTTAATGAACTAACAAATTTTGCTTGCCACAACCATGTCCCCATTTACCCAAGGCCCTGTGTACACCCCATGCTAACAGAGGGTGGGTGGGAGCGCGGTAACCCAAAAAATATGGCAACTACCACTGTAAAGGGATTTAAAACCCTCTTGCATGAGGAAACTTAGTAATATCCTCCTGCTACATCATAGACGATTCCCAAGTTATTGGGAAGGACCGGCACCCAATGGGAATCTGGACACCGAGGATGACACTTGAGCCGGTGGAGGAGGGGGGCAAAGAGACCTCACACCATATTAAAAGAGGTCTCTGTGCAGGCTGCGTAGAACCTCTCCCTATTCATTGAATTTATTTTAAATAAATGCTTCAGGCCTAGACCTAGTCCTAGGCTGAGGACCAAAGCAGGGGCCTAGCCTAGGCCTGAGTGCAAAGCTGGGGTCTCAGCATAAGCCCAGGCCAGGGCCAGGCCTTGGCCAAGACACCAAATAAATTAAAACAAATTTACCTGATCTGTAGTGTATCCAACAATGGTCGGGTCTTGGCCACGGCCAGAGCCCAGGCCTAATGCTACAGCCTGGCCTGAAGGCCAGGTCCTGATGCCTGGGTCCTCGGCCTGGACCTACATCTGACACCGAGGCTCAGTCTGGAGGCCAATTCCCAATGCCAAGGGCTCGGCCCAGGGTCAGGCCCAGGCCCGGAGCCAAGCTCCTCTTCTGCATCTTCTTTTTTCAGGTTTTCCATCGCCAACTATATGGTCACGCTGGAGTTAATTAACTCCACGCTGGAGTTAATTAACTCCAGCGTGGAGTTAATTAATGTCGAGCCTGGGTCTGGGCTGAGAGCCTGGCATTGGAACCCGGCCTCTGGGCTGGGCCACAGTGTTAGGCTTATGCCCAGGCTTGGACCTGTTCTGAAGCCTCGGCCTTGCATAGGCTGAGGTCACGGCAATGCATACATTAAAATGGCATTGTCCTGTGGGGTGAATGCACTGGAGTGACTCCAGCAGATGGCATCAGTTGGTGGTAGAAAAGCTGAAGAAATAAGATACAGAAGAGAAGCTATGATACCTGGACTCCAGGCCTGGGCCTGACCCTGGGCCAAGGCTCAGGGTCAGAACTCAGCCTCTGGGCCAGGCCCTGGCATTAGGCCTGGGTCTGGGCTATGATCCCAGCATCAGGAACTGGCCTCCTGGCTGGGCCACCACGTCAGTTCTTGGCCTATGCTCTGTCATAGGCCAAGGTCCAGGTGTAGGGACCCGACCTATGGGCCAAGCTCTGGTGTTGGGCCTGGATTCAGGCTGAGGCCCCTGTGTCAGGACTCATCCTCTGTGTAGGGCCACAGCATCAGGCCCAGGTCCTGGCTCTGGCCTTGGCTGAAGCCTTGACCTTGCATAGGCTGAGGGCATGGCGACCTGCCTCACTCTACACAAGGCCTAGGGTTTGGCCTTGGCCTAAGCTTCGTCAGTGGATCTCCATCGTACCGGGTCAGTGGGGACTGTGCAGATCCTGGCCCTGGAATTTTTCAGGGTGGGTGAGAGGGATGGATGGTAGGGCTGGGAGGCCTCATTTTCGTTTTTTTCTTTGTATTTATTATTTTAGAAATTTTTTTTTTGTTTGATTTGGTTTTTTTTTCACATGAATTAAATGAATCAAACATTCTTACAAACCAAAATTTGTGTGAAAAATACCTCCTGAAAATGAATCAGAAAATGAAAACAAATTTTTTATCCCTGTTCACCCCTAGTAAATGTGAATCAGTTATTTGCACTTCCAGAGAACACAAGGACTAGGGAGCACTCCATGAAGTTAACAAGTAGCTCATTTAAAACAAATCAGATACAATTATTTTTCACACAACTAACAATTAAGCTCTGGAATTCATTGCTAGAGGATATGGTTAAGTCAGTTAGCAAACCTAGATTTAAAAAAGGTTTGGACAAGATCTTGGAGGAGAAGACCATGAACTTCTGTTAAGTTGACTTAGGAAATAGCTACAGCTTATTGCTGGCATTAGTAGAATGGGTTTTATTTATTGTTTAGGTACTTGCCAGGTACTTGTAACCTGGAAAGGCCACTTTTGAAAATAGGATGCTAGCCTTGATAGAGTGTTGGTCTGACCCAGTATGGAAATTTCATATGTTCTTATGTAAATCCCAAGATGTACCATGAAGGCTGAGGCAGAATGGCATCAAAGACCCAAGATATTGAGAGAGGCAAAGTGATACCATGAGTGGTATGAATGGCACGAGGTTCCACAATTTGTGCAGTGAATACACAAAGCATTGGATTGCCTAGAGTAAAACAAGATTCAACAAATAATATAGGGAAATGGGATTTTGAAGATCCTCAAAGATAGCTAGAGCAAAGGAATAAGTACCCTAAGGTACCAAGAGTAGTTGTAATGGAGGCAGCAGCAGTGGTGTTGACAATTACAATCAGAAACAGTAGAGCAGTGGCAACAAGGCACCAAGAAGTACTGTGAGAGATGGAACTGGAGGAAGAATGGCATCAAAACCCCAAAGGCGTAGATTGTGGGGAATTGCAAACAGCAAAAAGGCATCAGAACTTGCAAGAATTATAGTGGTGGGATATTGCAGTTAACACAAAGGTTTCAAAACCCCCAATGAAATATGAGAGGGACAAAGGGAACCAATAATATAAATAGGTCAAGGCAGTAAAGGCATCACCAATATTGGTATAAAAAACCCCAAAGAAACCACAAAGCAGCAAAATGGTACTTGAAGTTTCAAGTTTTTTCCAAGGCACAGAGAGAGCCAGGAGTAGGCATAGCTGTAATAGTGGCAGACTTAGACAAGGCATAAAGCCAGAAAAAAATGGGGTAGGACAAGAAACTCATATTTTTTTTTATTTTTTCACATTTTATATTTTGAGGACCATGAAAGAAGTAAGGTGGCATAATTGAGCTGGAATTGTAGAGAGGTACAACAAAATAATAAGGAGTGAAGAACAAAAAAGAGGTGAGGTGGGAGGGTAAACTTTTAGTATTTCTTATTTCACGTTTTATTTTGGAATCAAAACACCCCAGTAAATAAAGAAAGAAGGGTAGGACAACAGGGAACTAGGCTGTAATCTAAGCAGCAAACAATGAAGAGACATCAAAATCTCCAAAGTGGTACATCTGCGGCATGGCAGCTAGGCAGAGAAACAGAAAGACGCTCAAGGTGGTACATCTGGGGCATGGCAATTAGGCAGAGTGACAGGCTCTGAATGTAATCCATATAGAACATGGCATCTAGGTAGAGCGACAGAAAGTCCATCAGGGTAGTATATCTGGGGCATGGCAGCAGGCAATGTGAGAGAAAAAACCCCATGGTGGTACATCTGGGGTATGGCAGGAAGGCAGTGTGGCAGAAAGACACCCAACATGGAACATCTGGGGCATGGCAGGGAAGCAGAGTGGCAGCAAGACCGCCAAGCTGGTACATTTGGGGTATGGCAGCTAGGCAGATTGGCAGCAAGACTCACAAATAGAGGTGTGATTCGGCCGAACTTTTTGGTTTGGCCTTTGTTATCGGCCCGCTGCGGGAAATTTTGTTTTCCCGTGGTTCGGGCCGATTTTTTTTTTTGGCTGCCCCAAAACGAAAAACCCAAACCCACCCCAACCCTTCAAATTGAATTAATTACAACCCCCCCCCCCCACACCCTCCCGACCCTCCCAAAACTTGCCGAAAATCCCTGTTGGTCCAGTGGGTGTCCCGGGAGCGATCTCCTGCTCTTGGGCCGTCGGCTGCCAGTAATCAAAATGGCGCCGATGGCCCTTTGCCCTTACCATGTGAGAGGGACTATTGGTGCCATTGGCCGGTCTCTGTCACATGATAGGAGCAATGGATGGCCAGCGTCATCTTAAAAAATGGTGCAGGTCATCCATTGCTCCTACCATGTGACAGGGGCCGATCAATGGCACCGGTAGCCCCTGTCACATGGTAAGGGCAAAGAGCCACCAGCGCCATTTTGATTAGTGGCAGCCGATGGCCCGAGTGGGGGAGATCGCTCCCAAGACCCTGCTGGACCACCAAGAACTTTCAGCAAGTCTTGGGATTGGGCAAGTCTTTGGGGGGTGGTTTTGCAATTAATAAAATTTGAAGGGTTGGGGTGGGTTTTTTATTTTGTTTTTTTTTTAATGTGCCCTTTCTCCCCCCCCCCAAAAAAAATAAGAAAACCACACGAAATTTTGTGGGTTTTCCTATCATTTCGTCAGCCCCCCTCCCGAACTGCAATGAAATAGGAAATATTGTCTTTATTTCCTATTTCATTGCAAACGAATGCACATCCCTACTCACAAGATGGTACAACTGGGGTATGACCACTAGGCAGAGTACAGAATGACCCCCAATGGGTTACATATGGGGAATGGCAGCAAGATCTCTAAGATGCTTTCATTCATCTTGCCACTTACATGTAAATTCTGTAAATCCCAGCAAAGGCAGACTGATTTTCAAAATGGTCATCTTTAATGGAACACAGTCAACATGGATTTACCCAAGGGAAGTCTTGCCTAACAAATCTGCTTCATTTTTTTGAAGGGGTTAATAAACATGTGGATAAAGGTGAACCGGTAGATATAGTGTATTTGGATTTTCAGAAGGAAGTCCCTCATGAGAGGCTTCTAAGAAAACTAAAAAGTCATGGGATAGGAGGCGATGTCCTTTCTTGGATTACAAACTGGTTAAAAGACAGGAAACAGAGTAGGACTAAATGGTCAATTTTCTCAGTGGAAAAGGGTAAACAGTGGAGTGCCTCAGGGATCTGTACTTGGACCGGTGCTTTTCAATATACATATAAATGATCTGGAAAGGAATACGACGAGTGAGGTTATCAAATTTGCGGATGATACAAAATTATTCAGAGTTGTTAAATCACAAGCGAATTGTGATACATTACAGGAGGACCTTGCAAGATTGGAAGATTGGGCATCCAAATGGCAGATGAAATTTAATTTGGACAAGTGCAAGGTGTTGCATATAAGGAAAAATAACCCTTGCTGTAGTTACATGATGTTAGGTTCCATATTAGGAGCTACCACCCAGGAAAAAGATCTAGGCATCATAGTGGATAATACTTTAAAATTGTCGGCTCAGTGTGCTGCAGCACTCAAAAAAGCAAACAGAATGTTAGGAATTATTAGGAAGGGAATGGTTAATAAAACGGAAAATGTCATAATGCCTCTGTATCGCTCCATGGTGAAACCGCACCTGGAATACTGTACAATTCTGGTCACCGCATCTCAAAAAAGATATAGTTGCGATGGAGAAGGTACAGAGAAGGGCAACCAAAATGATAAAGGGGATGGAACAGCTCCCCTATGAGGAAAGGCTGAAGAGGTTAGGGCTGTTCAGCTTGGAGAAGAGACAGCTGAGGGGGGATATGATTGAGGTCTTTAAGATCATGAGAGGTCTTGAACGAGTAGATGTGAATCGGTTATTTACACTTTCGGATAATAGAAGGACTAGGGGGCACTCCATGAAGTTAGCATGGGGCACATTTAAGACTAAGCTGAGAAAATTCTTTTTCACTCAACACACAATAAAGCTCTGGAATTTGTTGCCAGAGGATGTGGTTAGTGCAGTTAGTGTAGCTGGTTTAAAAAAAGATTTGGATAAGTTCTTGGAGGAGAAGTCCATTAACGGCTATTAATCAAATTTATTTAGGGAATAGCCACTGCTATTAATTGCATCAGTAGCATGGGATCTTCTTAGTGTTTAGGTAATTGCCAGGTTCTTATGGCCTGGTTTGGCCTCTGTTGGAAACAGGATGCTGGACTTGATGGACCCGGGACCCCTGCTGGACCACCACGGATTTTAGGCAAGTTTGGGGGGGGTCCGGAGGGTGGGGGGGGGGGGTTTGTAATAAACTAAATTGTAAGGGTTGGGGTGGGTTTTTCGTTTTTGAAGAAAATCGCCTAACAAAAAAAAAACTGACCCGTTGGAAAACAAAGTTTTCCACGGGTCGCCCGAGCCGAAGCCCGAGCCAACATGCAAAAACTAAAGACATCTGTATTATCAATACCCTAACATGATGCACCAGTGTGTGATCTACACCTATCTCTGTTTCCTGAGACAGATCGTGAAGGATTGTCTGCTGTTCCACTAACCTCTGAACCATCAGATAAGTTGCATTCCAGATATCCCAAATTCTTCTTGCTTCTCACAGAATAAACTGCCAGCCTTTAATGCTTCGATGAAAATGCTCCACTGTTTTAATGCCTCTATCAGCCATTCAGATCTGGATTCTTATGATCTTTTGACCTCAGCCCCCAGACACCTCTCACTTTCAGGTGCAGCATGTGTGCAAAGCAACGAATCCCCCAAAATCTTGACCCCACCATTGTACTTATCATATTTGCTCCACTATCTTTCCCAAAAATCCTGTCTGAAGACTCCTTCCTCTCGAGTCCAGCTGCAAATTTGCCAACATCTTTCTTATGGCTGCTTGGATAGTACACAAAGTAATAGGGCTATTCATCACCTGGGGTACAGCATAGCCCATCTTCACCCTAATGCTCTATCCCTGCTTAATCTGCTGTCTGCCCATGCATCATACAGCTCCCAACAGTGTGCCATTATGGAGATCTATACACCATTCATACAACCCCGTATTTTCATACCAACATTCCTTATATGAAGATCCCAATTTTTTTCTTTTTTCTTTTTTTCTGTGTTTAATTATATTTCCCTCACCCCTTCATGTGTTGCCATTTAAAAAATTATTAAAGATGGAGGTGCAGCACTAAGCTAAGTAATTGACGGGTAATAAAAGGAAAAAGGTGCATGAAGCAGTTTTTGCTGGACTGAAATAAAGTTTGAAATTACAGGAGATTTTAGATTTTTTTGAATAAAATAAACAGGATGGTAGGTGGAATGTCGATGATTATAACACATAAAGCAGACTAACATTAACTCCAGTGGGTTTGGAGTTAGTGTAGTAAAGTCATGAAATGAGACATTCACCTCCATCTTTAATAATTTTTTAAATGGCAACACATGAAGGGGTGAGGGAAATATAATTAAACACAGAAAAAAAGAAAAAAATCGGGATCTTCATATAAGGAATGTTGGTATGAAAATACGGGGTTGTATGAATGGTGTATAACATTAAGTGCTACAACCCGCTTGTAGTGGAGATTCAAATAACATTATGGAGATCTAAGCATGCATAGCATTTGTGGTGGTCCAGTTGTCTCTTATGACGTGTATGAAACTCCCCTCTGCCTTAGCCAGCTGCACCTACATGTGACCACAGCGGTGGTTGCACAGTGTGGGGATCATCCTGGAACTTACTTTATAATTGGGGGTTGACAAATGCAGCAGACAAAATCCAAGTAGAACGGGCTGGTCATCCAGAAGGGGATGGTCTTCCAGGGCAATCATTTTCCCAAAGCACCTTATTCTTTCAATTCTGTCTGCCTCTTGTTTCAGAGCACTAATATAGAACGTCATCCCATTTCCTCTATGATAGTTGCCACTGCAGAAACATTGCAGGGGGTTGCAAGCCTGCCAGCTGACTGGTGGAAGAAGCTAGGGATCAGCTTGGGAAGATTCTTCCCCTTTTCATCCGCTTTCCTATGGCTTTTGCTTTGAGTAGCCGAGTTGATCCTTGGGGTAGTACTGCCACTCTCCCCTGTGGTGGTAGATACTGCATCTGCAGATGAAGTACATACCAGTGTTTGTCAAATGTTCCAGTATCTTCCCTCAACTGATGTCCTCACTGCAGTTAATACTCTAAGTAATTTGCAGGTCCTCCCTCACTTTAAAGTGAGGGATATTGTGTGTTATCTCTTCTCTGTATATTTGGGGGCTAGCACTGGAGTTTGAAGTTGATGGTATACTGAGAGAAAAGCAGCCAGAGTCATTTCTCACGCTCTCTACCTGCACTGCCTGCTCTTCCTGAGGTTGCTCTCAACACTGTCAATATCTCTCTCACTCATCACCTCATTGGGGACTATGTCACTGTTGACTAGGTCTCCCAAATTTTCTTTTGACAGTAGCTCTTAAGTAGCTTCTAATTCAGGGAATCCCAGAAAAGCTTCTTCCTCAGAATCAGTTGCTGAAAATACTGCTTTCATTACTTCAGAAGCAATAATCATAGAGGAGTGCATTGCTGGCTATGGGTATTGCACTCTGCTGCCCTTGTCCTTGCCCTTGCCCTGCTAACAACAGCCTCTGATTGTTGTCCCATCTTTTCCACTTCTTCAAAATAAGAGAGAAAGCAAAAGGTGGTGGATGACACATTCTCTCCCAATTTCAATTTCTTCTAGCTTGAGTTGGCTTCTACTCCTGGTTTTCTGTGACTATGAAAGTCTCTTTTAAATTTAAGGGCAGGATAGCCTTTTTTTTCCTCACTGTTACTAGTACTTTTTGTACTTCTCACAGGTTGGGCTGGTCTGCAGAAACACCCAATCCTCTACCCCTGCCATTCTCTTCTCTGCCCATTGTAGACATAATGGAATTTAATGTTCCTATTGAGGATCTTGATTTAACAATAGAATGTATTGATACTCATCAGTACTCACATCTGTTAGATAAAGAGGATTTCCACACAGTGATAAAGCTTCCAAATTCCCCATTGTAGACTAATATAATTCCATTCTCTTGGGTCTGCCAACTGCTACTCTAAGATCTCTTCAATTACTGATGAATGCTGCTGTGTGTCTCATTGCTATTACCATGAGATGCAAACATATCACTCCTATGCTCTTTGATTTAACTGGCTCCCGATTGCAGAAAAAATGAAATACAAAGTTGCCAAGAAGGGTAGTCATGCATCTGGGATGCAGTGATCCAAAAGAGCTATATGTGATGAGGGTAAAAGACTGATGTGTACGGACCAAAAGAGGAATTTTGAGGTTATAGTGTCTGGCGATCTGAAGGCAGCAAAGCAATGTGACAAGGTAATAGCTAAAGCCAGAAAAATGCTGGGCTGCAAATAGAGAGGAATAACCAGTAAGAAAAAGCAGGTGATTATGCCCTTGTACTCTGTTCAGTCCTGGATAGAGACAGGATGGGAGGTGGCCAGAGAAGGTTGACCAAAATGGTGCAGGGTCAGCATTGAAACATAGAAATGACGGCAGAAGACCAAACAGCCCATCCATTCTGCCCAGCAAGCTTTCACACTTATTTTTCTTATATTTATCTGTTACTCTGACCGCTGAGGTCAGGGCACTTATTGGTAACTCTTTGGTTCTAATTTCCTTCCACCCCCACCACTGATGTAGAGAGCAGTGCTGGAGCTGCATCAAAGTGAAGTATCAAGCCTAATTGGTTAGGGGTAGTAACCGCCGCAATAAGCAAGCTACTCCCACACTTATTTGTTTACCCAGCCTGTGCAATTTAGTTCTTGTTGGTTGTTGTCTGAATATAAATCCTCTTTTCTTCATTCCCCCTGCCTTTGAAGCAGTGAGCTGCGCTGGATATGCATTGAAAGTGAAGTATCAGGCTTATTTGGTTTGGGGTAGTAACCGCCACAACAAGCAAGCTACTCCCACGCTTATTAATGGATGCAAATCATTTTACCTACATTTCCTCTTACCGTTGAAGCATAGAGCAATGTCGGAGTTGCAATAACCGTGTGTATGTTTATTGAATAAGGGCATTAATCACCAGGTAGTAGCCAACATTTCCGCAAGCCACCCCATGCCTCTTCTCTTCATTCATATCCTCAAGACTTTATGGATCCATAGTGTTTATCCCACGCCCCTTTGAAATCCTTCACAGTTTTGGTCTTCACCCTCTGGAAGGGTATTCCAGGCATGCACCTCTCTCTCCGTGAAGAAATACTTTCTGACATTGGTTCTGAGTCTTCCTCCCTGGAGTTTTAAATCGTGACCCCTGGTTCTGCTGACTTTTTTCCAATGGAAAAGGTTTGTCATTGTCTTAGGATCATTAAAACCTTTCAAGTATCTGAAAGTCTGTATCATATCACCCCTGACCTCCTTTCCTCCAGGGTATACATATTTAAGTTCTTCAGTCTCTCCTCATAAGTCATTTGATGAAGACCATCCACCTTTTTAGTCGCCCTTCTCTGGACCGCCTCCATCCTGTCTCTGTCCCTTCGGAGATACAGTCTCCAGAACTGAGCACAGTACTCCAGGTGAGGCCTCACCAAGGCACCCTGTACAAGGGGATAATCACTTCCCTTTTCTTAATCGATATTCCTCTCTCTATGCAGCCCAGCATTCTTCTGGCTTTAGCTATTTCCTTGTCACATTGTTTCGCCGACTTCAGATCGTTAGACACTATCACCCCAAGGTCTCTCTCCTGCTCTGAGCACATCAGCCTTTCACCCCCCATCGAATACATTTCTTTTGGATTTCCACACCCCATATACATGACTCTGCACTTCTTGGCATTGAATCTCAGCTGCCATATCTTCGACCAATCTTTTAGTATACTTAAATCCCATATCATTCTCTCCACTCCTTCCGGTGTTTCCACTCTGTTGCAAATCTTAGTATCATCCGCAAATAGACAAACCTTACCTTCTATCCCGTCTGCGATATCGCTCACGAAGATATTGAACAGGACCGGTCCCAACACCAACCTTTGCAGCACTCCGCTCATCACTGCTCTCTCTTCCGAGTAAGTTCCATTTACCATCACACATTGTCTTCTGTCCTTCAACCAGTTTGCTTTCCAGGTCACCACCTTGGCACTCATTCCCAAGCTTCTCGTTTTATTCACAAGCCTCCTGTGCGGGACCGTATCAAAAGCTTTTCCTAAATCCAAGTAGATGACATTGAGTACTCTTCCTCGATCTAATTCCCTAGTCACCCAATCAAAAAAAATCTATCAGATTCGTCTGAGAGGACCTTCCCTTGGTGAAACCATGCTGCCTCTGGTCCAGCAATTCTGCTGCTTGTAGATAGTTCACTATTCTTTCCTTCAGCAGTGACTCTAATACTTTTCCACCTCACTGAGGTGAGGCTAACCAGCCTGTAGTTTCCAGCCTCCTCTCTGCTCCCACTCTTGTGAAGAGGGACCACTACCACTCTTCTCCAATCACTCGGCACCTCTCCCGTTTCCAGGGATCTATTGAACAGGTCACGCAGCGGAGCCGCCACCACATCTCTGAGCTCCCTCAGTATCCTAGGATGAAGCTCATCAGGTCCCATGGCTTTGTCCACTTTCAGTTTTCTTAGCTCTTCCCATATGTTCTCTTCCGTAAACAGAGTTTCATCCATTCCACTCCCCTCCGGTTTCTTGTTAACTAGCGACGGTCCTTCTCCGGGGTCTTCTTTAGTGAACACCGAACTGAAGTATTTGTTTAATATTTCTGCCATTTCTTCATCTGTCTCCACCCATTGATCCTTTTCACCTTTCAATTTCACTACACCACTTTGGACTTTTCTCCTTTCACTAATGTATCTGAAAAATGTTTTGTCACCTCGCTTTATCTCTTTGGCAGTCCTTTCTTCCGCTAGACTTTTCGCTTTCTTGATTACTTTCTTCGTCTCCCTCAGTTTTACCAGATATTCTTCCTTGTGATCCTCCCTTTGGGATCTTTTATATTTCTTAAACGCTGTTCTTTTATCTTTTAGTTTATCAGCCACCTCCTTTGTGAACCAGATAGGTTTCATTCTTTTCTTGCTTTTCTTTACTTTTCTAACATGTATATTAGTCGCTTCAGTAAGTGTTCTTTTTAGTTTGGCCCACTGTTGTTCCACACCACTCGTTTTCTCCCAGCCTTCTAGTTCTTCCTCCAGGTATTTCCCCATTTCAACAAAGTCTGTGTTTTTGAAACACAAAACTCTGGTCTTTGTGCAACTTCTCTGTATCGTATTAGTGATATGAAACCATACTGTTTGATGATCACTGGTGCTGAGGTGAGCACCCACCCGGACATTAGAGACATTATCTCCATTAGTAAGCACTAAATCAAGTATAGCTCCCTGCCTCTTAGGTTCTATTACCATTTGTTTGAACAGAGCCACTTGCAGAACATCCACTATCTCTCTACTACTGTTAGATTCCGCAGAAGGTATTCTCCAGTTTACATCCGGTAGATTAAAATCTCCAACAATCACCAATTCTCCCTTCGTACTCATCTTTTGGATGTCTTCAATCAGATCTCTGTCTAGTACTTCCATTTGATTTGGAGGCCTGTAAACCATGCCAATAAAAATGGATGCCCCTTCATCTTTTTCTAGGACGGCCCATAACGCTGCTTCTTTGCCCCATCTTCCCTGCAGCTCGGATGCTTAGATATCGTTTTTGACATAAAGAGCCACTCCTCCCCCTTTTCTGTCCTCTCTGTCCTTCCTTAATAAGTTATATCCCAGTATGCTAGTATCCCAATCATGTGAATCCGTGAACTACGTCTCCGTGACAGCAACAATGTCCAAGTCCGCCTCCACCATTAGGGCTTGCAGGTCTGGGATTTTATTGCCCAAACTACGAGCATTTGTGCACATAGCTTTCCAGCTATTCTGGTACAGGTTAATGCTTTTCTTGGACTCTCTATGTGACTTATTTTGCGGATTTTTGTTATCCACTTTGCCCATTTTTATTGCATTTGAATTTGTATTTGGGGGGTGACAGTCTAATGTCCTACTGTCACAGTTAACCCTTGGTCAAGGTTGTTCTCAGGACTCTGTATCTGCAATTGAGTTTGATAAGACCCTCCCCCTGATAGGCTTACTAAGTTAAAACATTTTCTTAGCTGGACACAAGAAACTTTAGTGCTTCCTGTCTCCTGGCTCAGCACAGCCCACAAAGGATCAGATTGACCCCTGGGACAAAACAGCTCACTTTCAAGTTTCAATATCAAATCTGCCCCTTACTAACAGACAAGGCACAATCTTTGGCAAATATAAAGCTCTATTTCATTAAGCACAGCTAAATAACAAAAATTGCACTTAGATTCAGCAAGGCTCTGGTTCCTGAGAATCGCAGCTCCAAAGAGTTTCAGCTCCCCAGCATCAGTCCTGCTGGTGCTAACTGCTATACTCTGACATAGCATTGGCCTTGGGTTCCATTTTGAAGTATGGCATCAGCAGGGCAGGAGTGATTGGGGATCATTCATGCCCCATGTTGACCATGGGATGGGGATAAGTTAAAGGAATATGGGAAGAATGCAAGAGAAGGCTGTTTTATTTGTTTTTCTTTTTTAATTTTTAAATGAGTCTTTTATGAGCAGAGGGTATTAGGGCAGGAACAAGGGAAATGGAAAAAAAGAAACACAATTTTTTTTTTCATTTAAAAAACAAAACAAAATTGGCATTGGTTTCATTTTAAATGAAAGCATATCCTTATTAATTACTGTTTTCCATAATTATTCATCTCCTCCATGGATTTTTATGCAGTTGTAGGTGTTTTGGAAGTCATCTGTGAGGCACAATGGTGACTGAAATATTAGCTAATTATTTTTTGGCTTCTTGAGCTTAGTTTGAGCTAACACCACCGCCAAGGCATGCTCAGCATGGTCCATCTTCCCAGTTACATATACTGATGTCATCCTGAGAATTATGTTTCATATTGAGAAAAGGATAATGAAAGTCATTCAAGCTGTAATTTATTACATGATTCTGACTGGGATCTGGTCTAAATCCCATTCTAAGGGGGTCATTCATCAAATCGCGATAGGACCTTATTGTACATTACCGCAGTAATACACCTGGTAATTACCAAATCGCACTTTTAATATTAACATTTCTAATTAAAATAAAGGGAGGAGTATGGGCAGGGTTTTGACTAATAAGGGGCCGGAAGCTCTAAGGGTGATAATGTTTCACACATTATCGCCGGCAGCAGCACCAAAAATAACTGGCGCTATGGGGGCAAAAGTGTTCAGTGTGGCCGGCTGCACACTTTTGCCTCTGTCCTTTCTTGGCTGCGGGTGATCATTCTACTATATTTATATTTATAGCTGAATGATGAATCCAGGCCTAAATGAGTTAATTTGATGTTTCTGAGATGTTCAGGGCCTCTGAGCCATGATTTTCTGATAGCACAGGGTATGATCATTTTTATTTGCCAATATCACCAAATAACTGTTTTGTCGAAAATTTTACTAAGTCCTAAATTTGGTAGAATTGAGCCTATGAAGTTTTGGATGTGTACTGCTGGTTGAAAATTAATCCTGTTTTTGTGTGTGTGCCTGGAGTATATGCCTGATCTCTCTCAGTTGGGTACACAACTGCTTTGCTGGAGAATATTTTTTCCATAATGTGCATCATCCATGACATCCCTTCCCAGCAAAACAACTTAGCATTTTATTTGAATTGTATACCAAGGCGACAATTATCAATATGCCATGGTATTACAAGGTACAAGTGTTGCGAACCCTCCCACAGCCGGAGCCGCGGGAGGCCTCTTACCTTCCTCCCTGTGCCAGCTCGATCCTCTGACACCGCTGCTCTTCAGCCCACACGGTCAAGAGAGAGCCCACTTTCCACTCCTGCACGGCGGGCCTTGCCACCGTGCTCTCCTGCAGCCGGTCGCCACTGACCAGGCCATCTTTGCGGCTCAAGAGCCACCGTCGCAGCCATCTTGCTTTGCGGCCCGGAGGCTGCAGTCCTTGGACTCTCCTGCGGCAGGAAAGCCACTTCCAGCATCATCTTTGCGGCTCAGATGCCCCCTCCTTCGTCGGGGCCTTTCCTCGCCCCAGCCCTGCTTCTCCTCTCAGTGGCAGCATGGTCACTGTCCAAGATCCTGCCCCCTCTGCCTAAGGGGCGCAGCTGCGTCTTCTCCCTGCATTTAAAGGGCCAGTAGGGAGTAGTCCCTCTGAAGCTCCTCATAGTTCTCTTCAGCCCTATTTAAGGGCCTTGCAGTCACTCCAGCTTTGGCTTCGCAAGGAGTCATCTCCTGAGTTGGACTGCTCCTGGATCCTCCGTTCCAGCTTCCGGTCCAGGAGTCTTCAATGATGTCCTTCTTCGCTTCTGCAAGGCATTACGTTCCTCGTCATCCTTGTCTTCTTATTCCAGTCCTGATGTCTTCTTGTTCCAATCCTGAAGTTTTCTTGTTCCAGTCCTGATGTTCGTGATCCAATCCTGATGTCCGAATCATGTTCCGTGAGTCAAGCCCTCATGTCCAAGTCCTGAGATATTCCGTGTTCCAAGTCCTGAGATGTTCCCAGTCCTGATGCTCCAGGTCCTGAATAACCTGTGTCTCCAGAGGTTCCTTGCTTTTAATCCGAGTTTCTGTTTCCAAGTTCCAAGTTTTATCCTCGTCTATATCCTGTTCAGAGGATCCGGGGGGTTACTTCGCTCCTGTGCTGTGAGATGTCCTGAGCATATCCCGCTCCCCTCTTGGTCTGCAACCAGCCATCTGGCTGTGTAGGGCGTGTAGGGGACAGGGTGGTCTGTGACCAGCCTTCGGGCTGTGTAAGGTGCCTGTGGGACTTGCTCTCCCCCCTCTATGTCCACGTTCCTCGTCTGAGTCTTCAGTGTGGTCCGTGACCAGCCCTTGGGCTGTGTAGGGCGCTTGAGGGACTTTGCTTATCTCCATGTCTCCTCGTCTACATTCTAAGACTGAGTCTTCAATCCCAGAGTCTCTGTTCGCCCTTGTCTCCTGTCCGGCCTGCCGCCTTTGTCGTTCCCCGCAGCAGGTCCGAAAGGGCTTGGAGTGGTTGGAGGACCACTCAGAGACTAATCTTGCGTGATTGGCCTCACTAGGCTGTGCAAGTCGGCGGGGTTCTGGGCTTCAAGTCCTAACCCAGATGAGACTTTATCTCACCTGCCTTGGTGCTTCCATGGAGCTCTTCTCCTGGTTCGCCGGGGCCCAAGGGCACACTTCTCCCGGGGATCAGGAGCGCTCCCTAGTGTTCCTTCCTAAGGATCCCCAACAACATGCATGCGTATTCCTTGTAGCTAATTTTCAAATTAACTATTTGTACTCAAGTACTAAGAGCACACGTATATTTGCATGTGTTATTTTGACAGCACCTGTAGTTTTGAAAATTAAATCTGTGTCACCGTTTTTCCTCTCTGACCTAAACACTCCTTTCCCCCACTCATGAATGCCTCTTTTTAATCCGGCCAAAAGTATGCACATTGTAAAAGATCACATGTACTGTTAGCATTCTCCCCAGAATAATATCTATTTATTTGGGCAAATCCCTTGAAAATTGTTCTCTAAATTATTACACAAAAACTTAAGAAAGGTCAATATAGTTAGCTTGATTGCATTCCTAGAACACAAGCAATTATATCCTAAACAGACATTATTTCTTTTAAAAGAACACAAGGTTCTTGTTTATTTTCTTGAATTCAACGAGCCCTTCCAAATGTATGTTTAATGAGATCTTTATAAGAATCACTAAATGACAATCTGACATAATGTTGATGTTTAAATCCAGCTGAAATTTGTAAATGTCTTACCAATTTCGGAAACACTGACATATGGATTTATCGCCAAGCTCACATGCAGCAGATGCACACATTCAGTAACCATCATCTGCAACTTTGGGCATTTTTTCATTATTGAAATCAGATCCATCAAGTTTATGGGATTAAATATTCAACATACAACAAATTGAACAGTACATTGCCAGCACTGCAAATGATACTAAGAAGTGACAAATATATGTACATATCCTATTTACAACCATGGTAATTTCAAGTCTCTGTAGTGCAATATTTCCCAGAGAGTTGGTCTGAGCCTAGTAGTGGGTTGTAGACGATTTTTAAGAGGGTTCTGGGATAAAGACCCATTCAGTATACTCAACTAGGAATTTCAAAAGTAAAAACAAGACAGCATGGTAGTAGTTAGTGAATGATGTGACACATAGGGTAGGATAACTGTCAAGCAACTCTGCTTGGATCCATATATGCTCATATATGGCCACGTGGAGATCTATTAGAGTATTTTATAATCTGTGCATGCATATAAGGTAAACACTGATTATAAAATATGTGTATGTTTACTCCCTTACATATGCGCGTGAATTTCTGCAATGATTTGAAAGGACATACTTTTCTTCCCTATTTTAAAAACATACACGTATTTTTTATGCATGAAAAAAGTTGTGACTTTCTCACATAAAATCCGTTTACACACGATATATTTTAAAAAGTGCATATGTAACTGAAATCACCAGTTTCCCAAAACCACCACCGGTTCACTCAGTCCTTTTCCAGGTCTTCGAGATCCTTCTAGTTCTTCATTCTGAGCTCCCCCAGGTACCCAGACCTCCCACCCAATCACTGGTGAACAATAGATGAGTCTGATATCAATTTCGCAAGATAATTAGCAGGTGTAAAAGTATGTCAATAAGTTTTCAAATGTACCCAGATAAGTCTCTTATAAAATAGTTAGATTGCTTGCATCCATCTTGGCCCTGTCCCGGGAGACCCCCTCGACCACCCCTTTTTTTCAAGCATAAATGTGCATGAGAGACTGAAAATACACACATACTTTTGATGTTTATAAACTAGCATGTACACAAATGCAAGTAAATGCTAATTTTATGTGCTTAAATGTTTTGAAAATTCTCTCTTAGGGTTCATTTATTAAAGGTTTTCTCCCATTCTGTGTCTATATGAAAATCATTATCCTATCACTAGCACTTAAAATAGTGGAAAACACCATACTATGATCTTGATTTTGACATTATTTGGTAAGTTTGTTGCTTTGGTAAGTGGGTTTCAAATTGAAAGTTCAGGATTGGTTTACTACAACTTATAAGGGTTGAATTGAGTCGTGTGGCAACTCTAGCTTTCCTACAAATCTGCTTAGCTGAAATTGTAAGCTATTATTGGACATCACCTGGTTTCCTAATAACAGTTTTTAAAAGACTGTCAACTGCACTCCTAAAATCCCCTTGTTCATTTTCTTCAAAAGAAAAAGGGATAATTCTTAGTATACTAACTGTGATTTAAGACTTCTGAGAGTAATTTTCAAAAGTCATTTGCCCAAGTAAATAGGATGTCTGTAAACTGTCCACTCTGTATATAAGTACAGATGGACATAAGGTACTAGAATGCTGTAAAGTAGGTGGATTCAGACACGGGGTTAGTTCAGGAGCAGAGTGTTAGGTTTTGTAGGTTTCGTGGACCCTTGGCCCGAGGTGGGGGTTGACAGTACCTGAGGGGTTTGGGCCTCACAAGTCCCCACCGTCGGGAGGCGAGGTAGACTGGAAGCACAGGCAACAGGACCACGGCTGAGGCCCAGGAGAGAGGAGGCATAGAGGAGCTGTCTGCGTCACAGCCACATGATCGCAGACACCTGCACTGAAGCAGTACTGCGGGGTGCCCCGAGGAGCGGGGTCTGAGAGACAGTTCAATGGTATCGCAGTGCTGGGCAGGTCAGGAGAGAGGACATACCAGAGGAAGGATCTCCAATGCAGAAGCGCACAGGGCAAGCCCCGAGGAATGGGGAGTGCGGAGACAGCACCCCTGATGAGATAATGCTGAGGTAGCCCCAAGGAGCGGGAAGCTTGGAGACTGGATCTCTGGTATAGTAACACTGAGTCTACCCGAGGAGCGGGGAAGCAAAGAGACAGGATCTCTGGTGTAGCAACGTTGAGGCTTCCCCAAGGAGCGGGGAAGCGTGGAGACAGGATCTCTGGTGTAGTAGAACTGAGGCTTCCCCGAGGAGCGGGAAAGTGTAGAGACAGGATCTCTGGTGTGGTAACGCTGAGGCTACCCTGAGGAATGGTGTAGTGCAGACACAGAGTCCCAGGAAAGAAAGAGCAGAGCAGGCCCCCGAGGAGTGGGTACCCAGAGCCAGAGTCCTCAATCAGAGAGCAGAGATCCAAGGCAGGAACCGCAGGTCTGGAGAAAAGGAACAAGCACCAGAGGAGCTCAGGAAACTTGTTGCCAAGTCGGTTAGCGTAGGCCAAAGGAGGCGCTTAAATATCTCAGGCTTGTGATGTCATTTATTTATTTATTTATTTATTTATAACTTTTTTTTATACCGAAGTTCAGGTAACAGAATTACTTATCACTCCGGTTTACATTATAACAAGTAGAAAACAATGACAACATATGTCTTACAATGAACAAGGGAGTGAACAACTTGGATAATATAACATAACATAACTAGGAACAGTAGCAGTATGCACTATTAGAGCGAAACTAGCGCATGGGGAGTAAAAACATGAGCATAGGTTCTGGATGTCAACAGTATGAAAACAGTCTATGGGAGCTGTGGAAGACTAAGTAAGTTAAGGGAATGCTTGACCGAATAGCCATGTCTTGAGTCTTTTTTTGAACGTGTTGGGGCAATGTATCAGCCTTAGCTCCGGAGGAAGCAGATTCATCAGCTGGGGACAACCCTGGAGTTCCCTCCATTGGGAGGACAGTTGGTGCGTGCACACGCCTAAGGAGGCCCGGAGTCGGAGTGTAGGTCGGCGGCGTCCCAGCCACCGCATGGAGCACAGAGAGCCAGGAGGAACACGGCGTTAGTGACTGGCCACAGCCGTGAGTTCACCAGGAGTGGAGAACCAGGCATGACATGTCGTGAGTTGGGTCGGCTGCGGACGGCCACGTCTGACGGTCATAACACAGGGCTGGTTTAAACATTAGGGAAAATAAGTGGCTGCCTAGGGCAGAAGCTTCTGTGGAGGGGTGACACCAAAGAACCCCTGTTGTTTCCGCAAACAAGAGTGCTGTTTTGGTGTGGCAGGTTTGCTATACAGATTCCAAGAGATGAATTTTAAAAGCCCACATGCACAATAATTAGGTGATGCTCAACATAGTCAGTCTTGCGCACGCCGAGCAGATTTTAAAAGCCACGAGAATCACGCATATCTCCCTCACCACGCACATCGCGAACGTTTTCAAAAAGGAATGGGGTGTGGGCATGGTCTGGGTGGGCCATGGGCGTTTCAGTGCATCAACCTAAGATGTACACATAAATACTGACGCGACCTGGCCTGCATCGAGGCCTCCTACCTCATAACTATTTCTGGATGACATATAAGTTTAAAAAGAAAGAAAACTAAGCAGTTTCCAGGGTTTTAAAGGTCGTGGTTATCTGGGGGGACTGAGGTCTATTAAACTAGGGGGGTTTGGAGGACCTTTCACTTAACTGGGTGAACTGGGGGAGACGTGGTAAAACTGGGGGGGGGGGGGGAATATGATAGAGGTGTTTAAAATCATGAGAGGTCTTGAACGAGTAGATGTGAATTGGTTAGTTACTCTTTCGGATAATAGAAAGACTAGGGGCACTCCATGAAGTTAGCATGGGGCACATTTAAAACTAATCGGAGAACGTTCTTTTTCACTCAACGCACAATTAAACTCTGGAATTTGTTGCCAGAGGATGTGGTTAGTGCAGTTAGTGTAGCTGTGTTTAAAAAAGGATTGGATAGGTTCTTGGAGGAGAAATCCATTAACTGCTATTAATCAAGTTGACTTAGAAAATAGCCACTGCTATTACTAGCAGCGGTAACATGGAATAGACTTAGTTTTCGGGTACTTGCCAGGTTCTTATGGCCTGGATTGGCCACTGTTGGAAACAGGATGCTGGGCTTAATGGACCTTTAGTCTGACCTAGTATGGCATGTTCTTATGGGAAAAATCCCCTGATATACATGGTAGAAGTGGCATTTGCGTGCACACATGTGCTCCCACTTAAAATATAACACACATGTATGTGTAGCCAGGCTATTTTATAACATGCATACATATGCACTCGTATGTTATAAAATGGCCGCATCCCTGGGTGCAGGCCAACATATGTGAACAAATGTGTGCATGTGTGCTGGTTTGAAAGTTACCATCCCTGTGTCTTTTTGCAGGGTTTTGTGTTTCTTTACAAAGTATCTAGTAATGGAGGTAGTTTGTGCCACTGGTAATATGATAATTTCTAAACAACATCATATAAGCCAACATTCTTTGCTATTGCCAATGTAGTATTGTGATTAACGAGACCTCATATACTGTGGCGGGCTTTTCATACAGAAGCCATCCAGCCACTATTGAAGGAATGCGGTGATTTAATGGCTTTTGCACCATCTTGGTGTTATAATCATTGGTCTCTCGGAGATTGTGATTTTGTAACTACAACTTGTGTCAGTTTACAATGCAGTAAAGGTTTTTGCACTTATCGTAGCGAAGTTTGCAGCTGGGGTATAACGCTGGCTTTGGCCCGACACGGCTCGTGTTTCTGTGAACCTTCTTCAGGGGCCGCACTATGCCATTGCTGAAATATAATAAGAGAGGGTTAAAAAATACCGAATGGAAATAATTTAGACACAAACCATGGCTGCATGATACCTACGGTTCCCGATACTGCCAACCGGTTCTGCTACTGGGCTGCAAATGTGTTCGGGCAGCAGTATCCGCCAGTATCGGGAACCGTAGGTATCATGCAGCCATGGTTTGTGTCTAAATTATTTCCATTCGGTATTTTTTAACCCTCTCTTATTATATTTCAGCAGTGGCATAGTGCGGCCCCTGAAGAAGGTTCACAGAAACACGAGCCGTGTCGGGCCAAAGCCAGCGTTATACCCCAGCTGCAAACTTTGCTACGATAAGTGCAAAAACCTTTACTGCATTGTAAACTGACACAAGTTGTAGTTACAAAATCACAATCTCCGAGAGACCAATGATTATAACACCAAGACGGTGCAAAAGTCATTAAATCACCGCATTCCTTCAATAGTGGCTGGACGGCTTCTGTATGAAAAGCCCGCCACAGTATATGAGGTCTCGTTAATCACAATACTACATTGGCAATAGCAAAGAATGTTGGCTTATATGATGTTGTTTAGAAATTGTTATTAAGATTACATCGTATCTCAACAGTTTTTTCAATATACTGGTAATATGATGACATCAGAATTTGATACTTTTTAAATATGGTGAGTACTAGAGGGAAACATTCTAGTTCAGTCCAGCCAGCCATTCCAGAAATTACCTTTCACCATTGTGTTATAGATTTCTTTTAATTTCTAAATTTATGTATTTCTTGATTTTATGTGCAGTCTATTCCAAAAATATCACATTCATCAGACACTGTGACATAATTTCTGAATTATATTTCTATTATGTATATATAATATACAAAAAAAGTTTAATATTTCAAATTCTGATTTCCACATATGGTGCTTTTACAGGATCATACTGGGTAGAGTGACAGTGGAATGATCATGATTGTCAAGTTTACCAAAATATCCAGGGACCTAAACTCCTAAAAGTTAATTTGAGGGTGGGTACAAGGCTAAAGATTTACCGAAGGTGCCTAATACCCATTGCACTGGCCTGGGATGAGGGAGGCAACATTGTGAAATCATGCATATTGTTTTTTAGGGAAGAAGTATCCACAGAAAAAGCAGGTGCAAATGTCTATGGGTACTTTGTCCTTAAGGAATTTTCAAAGGGAAAGTATATTAGTGCAAAGTCTGCAGGGAAATGTACCCACAGATTTTCACCTGTATAGTTTTTAAAATTGCCCCCTCTGATATTGGCATAGCCCACACATGAAACTGGCCGATGTAATAAGGCTGTGATTTCAGAGGCACAGGATCCCTGAGGAATATTCCACATGCATCACATGCACATCTTTCTTCTGTTGTCTGGCTTCTCACAGGACAAGCAGGATTGTAGTCCTCACATATGAGTGACATCATCAGGATGGAGCCCAATCACGGAACACTTTTGTCAACGTTTCTAGAACTTTGACTGGCACCTACTGGGCATGCCCAGCATGGCACCAACCCTGCATCCAGCAGGGGTCCCCCTTCAGTCTCTTTTTTTCTGCGCAGCAGTAGCCATGCGGGATAAGGAGCTCTCTGGAAATTCCTGACAGGAATTTTTGCTCACGGAACTTTTTTCCAAAATTTCAAAAAATTCTACCCCATAGGGGTCCCCCTATCGATTCCATAGTCCGTGGTCATAAGGTTGATTCCTGTTGAGTTTTCCCTTCGGGGCCTGCACCGCGAGTTTTCCCTTCGGGGCCATCGACTGCACCGCAGCTAAATTTTTGTTGAAGCCATGGCATCGGGTTTTCATCGGTGCCCCGATTGTCCTCGGACAATGTCCATCACAGACCTGCATAGGATTTGTGTGTTGTGTTTGGGGTCGGACCATGACATCTTAATCAAATATGCCCAATTGACACCGAAGGGCCGTAAGGGCCGCTCAGAGAAGATGGAGTTTCTTTTTCAGGCAAAGCCACCAACTCCATCGAGCACTTCAACATCGTCTGAGCTGATGCCATCAACCTCTCGCCAGCAGCGGGACAATGGTGCTGCCCACCCGGCACCAATTACTCTGAAGGCATCGACTTCTTCCTCTTCGGCTCCGGAGAAGGACCAAGGAGAACATCGTAAAAAGCGTCGACAACGTTATCGGAAGGCTCAGTCCGCTGATCCAGGCAAGCCCTCGGCATCAGCATCAACAAAGCCACTGACAAAGAAATCCTGTCCAGAGAATGCCCCATCCTCCTCTGCGACTGGGTCACCGAGGCATTCCCCACCTGCATTGGTGCCGGGAGCCGCGGCTCCACATTCACCGGTGGTCCCTCCGGCTATGCCAGTGCTGCCTCCTACTCCGGAGCTGGGGTTGCACGCCCAGGCTTCCATGAGGAATTGGATCAGATAATCCAAGAGGCCATCAGAAAGGCACTGCAGGGCTTTCAACCGCCATCGATGCCGGCACCGATGCCAGCCCCAGTCGCTGACCCAATTCCCACGGCAGTCGCACCGCTACTCGGCAGGTTAGATGTGTTGATCGGTGCCCTTCCACCGGTGGAACCGAGGATACCGGTATGTCCAATGCCTTCTACCCCGATTCCTTTGTCATTGGAGGACGAGGAAACACTGATGCCAGAACCTATGCCAGGGCCATCTGGGATCTTGCCACCGACTCGCCCATCGATGTCACCGATTCCATCGGTACCTATCCTGCCATCGATACCGCATTGTCCTCAATTGGTGCCGCCATCGGTACCACCATCGATGCCGTTAGTGCCTCCTCCGATGCTTGGTGCCTAGGCCTGATCCTTCAGGAATAGCACCATTACTTCCCTCTAGAGATCCTTTGGGAGCCGGTGATCAACCTTACGATCCTTGGACCGATGATTCTTCCCAAAATACTGATGATCTACCTTTAGAGCCATCTCGCCCTGAAGAGAGAAGACGTTCTCCTTTAGAGGACTTGCCTTTTATTAATTTTATAAAAGAAATGTCTGAAACCATACCATTCCAACTTCAGACAGAAGAGGACTCCAGGCACAAGATGCTGGAAGTGCTGCAATTCGTAGATGCACCCAAGGAGATCGTGTCCATACCTGTTCATGAAGTCCTCCTGGACTTGCTGAAGAGGAATTGGGAGCATCCAGGCTCTGTACCACTGGTGAATCGAAAAACAGATGCCACCTACCTGGTACAAACAGCCCCTGGTTTCCAAAAACCACAGCTGGATCACCTTTCTGTGGTTGTAGAGTCAGCCCAGAAAAAAGCACAACATTCTAAGCCTCATTCTTCCATACCTCCATGGAAAGAACAGAGGTCCCTGGATGCATTTGGCCATTATGTTTTCCATGGCTCAATGCTTATTTCTCGCATTGCTTCCTACCAGTTAAACATGACCCAGTATAACAGAGACCTATTTAAGAAGATCCAGGATTTTTCTGAGTCTTTACCTGACCAGCTTCAGGATCAACTCAATGCCCTGGCTCAGAAGGTTCTAGATGCTGGCAAGCATGAGGTCCGCACTGCCTATGACATTTTTGACACTGCTTCTAGGGTGTCCGCAGCGGGGATTAGTACACGAAGATGGGCCTGGCTGAAGTCCTTTGACTTAAGACCAGAAGTACAGGACCGGTTGGCTGACCTGCCCTGTGCTGGAGATAATCTCCTCAGGCACAAAATCTAGCAACTCAAAGACCACCATGAAACGCTACGCCAGCTTTTGTCGGTGCCTTCTGATTTCCTGTCCACCTCTAAAAGGACATTCAGAAGAGACTCTAAGCGGCCGTCCTTCAAGCCACGGAGATATTATCCTCCTGCTTCTCGAGGTCGCCCCTCCAGACCTTACCAGAAAGGTCAAGCCAGACAATACAGGCCTCAGAAAACTCAGCCAGCTCCTCCACTGGGCCCAGCTGCTGGATTTTGACTCATCGCTGGAGAGCATAAACCAACCTCCTCTACCATCCTTACCCGTCGGCAGTCGGTTGTGCCACTTCACCAACATATGGCACACGATCACTTCAGATCAGTGGGTACTCGCTGTACTGACTCAAGGTTACCACCTCAACTTCCTGACTGTACTGGAGGACTCTCCACCTCGGCTGACGTGGGGATCATCCGACCACTCCTCTCTTCTGGAGGAAGACGTTTCAATCCTCCTGAAGGCCCGGGTGATAGAACCAGTGCCACTCTCCCAGCAGGGGCAGGGGTTCTATTCCTGGTATTTCCTCATTCCAAAAAAATCAGGGGGCATTCGTCCAATCCTGGACCTGCGTGCCTTAAACAAGTATCTACAGAAGGAAAAGTTCAGGATGGTAACCTTGGGCTCTCTACTTCCTCTTCAGTAAAGAGGAGATTGGATTTGTTCTCTGTATCTTCAGGACATGTACACACACATCTTGATCACTCCGTCTCACTGCAAATTCCTTCAATTCCTAGTCAGCCCCCGGCACTTCCAGTACCGGGTACTGCCGTTCGGCCTAGCATCCACTTCTCGAGACTTTACCAAGTGCCTCGTAGTGGTTACGGCCTACCTGAGGTGTCAGGGGGTCCATGTCTACCCTTATCTCGACGATTGGAAGATAAGGGCTCCAACTCAAGGGGACGCACTAGCCTCCTTACGTCTAACTCTCCATACATTGCTGTCTCTTGGGTTTCTGATCAACTATCCTAAGTCCAGCCTAGTTCCATCTCAAGCCCTATACTTCATAGGAGCTGAACTGGATGCCATGCAGGCGAAAACATTCCTCCCTCAGGATCGAGCTCGTACTCTCATGTCCCTAGCACAATGCCTCAGGATCAAGATTACATGACAGCTCGTCATTTCCTCATTTTGCTTGGACACGTGGCATCCTCTGTACATGTCACTCCAATGGCACACCTCACCATGAGAGTCATGCAGTGGACTCTGAAGTCCCAGTGGGCTGAGGCTTATCATCCAATGTCCAGCATTGCCCACGTTACCAAGCAGCTCCGCCTGTCGCTGCCCTGGTGGTTGTGGCTCTCCAATCTCCTTCAAGGCCTTCCCTTTCAAGTTCCAGAAACTCAAATTATCCTGACAATGGATGCCTCCAATCTAGGTTGGGGTGCTCATGTTGACGGCCTGCAGATTCAGGGAACCTGGTCTCCAGAGGAAGCCAAACATCTGATAAATTTCCTGGAGCTTCAAGCGATCAGATATGCCCTCAGAGTCTTTCAGGATTGCCTCTCAAACAAGGCCATCCTGATTCAGACCGACAACCAGGTGGCGATGTGGTACATCAACAAGCAAGGGGAAACGGGATCCTACCTTCTGTGTCAGGAAGCTGCACAGATATGGGTGTGGGCTCTTTCCCACTTGATGTACCTCAGAGCAACCTACTTGCTGGGCGTGGACAATGGCAGACAGGTTGAGTCAGACCTTTCATCCGCACGAATGGCCTCTTAACCCCACGGTAGCGGACACAATCTTCCAGCGTTGGGGTTATCCACAAATAGACCTCTTTGCGTCCATCCACAACTGCAAAGTAGAGAACTTCTGCTCGCACACTCGCAGCCGCCACTCACAGCTGAGGGACTCTTTTGCCCTCTCATGGTCCAGCAGTCTCCTCTACGCGTACTCTCCACTTCCACTCATATCAAAGACTCTCGTGAAGTTACGACGGGACAGGGGCTTACTGGCCACACCAAGTCTGGTTCCCAAACCTCCGGGACCTATCAGTTCATCGGTGCATCACTCTAGGGGAGGATCCGCTTCTGATAACTCAGAAGGACGGGTGCCTATGCCACCCCAACCTCCAGGCCCTATCCCTGATGGCCTGGATGTTGAAAGGTCAATACTTCAACCCCTTAACCTTTCGGAGTCGGTATCCCGAGTCCTGGTAGCTTCATGAAAGCCTTCCATGAGACTGCTCTTATCGTTCTAAGTGGAAAAGGTTTACGGTCTGGTGCACGTCCATGTCCATAGACCCTTTCACTTGTTCCACTGCAAAATTTCTGGACTGTCTCTGGCATCTGTCAGAATCAGGCCTGAAAACTTCCTCTATAAGGGTGCATGTCAGTATAAGGGTGCATGTCAGCCGCTTTCCACAACAGCGTGGGAGATGTCTCTATTTCGACACAGCCCTTAGTAACACACTTCATGAGAGGTTTGCTCCACCTGAAACCTCCATTGCTCCCTTCGGCCCACACTTGGGACCTTATCATGGTCTTAGGGCTGTGATCTCCGCTATCTCACCTGGAAAGTAATTTTTCTTCTCGCTATAACACCCGCTTGCAGTTAGTAAGTTACAGGCATTAGCCACCTACCCGCCTTACACTAAAATTCTACATGACAGAGTGGTCCTCCGTATACACCCTAAGTTTTTACCGAAGCAAGTGTCGAAATTTCATCTTAATCAATCCATCATCTTACCTACTTTCTTTCCAAGGCCCCATTCAAACCCAGGAGAACAGGCTTTACATTCCCTGGACTGCAAACGTGCCCTAACCTTTTATCTGGAGCGCACGTCAGCCCACAGGAAGTCCACTCAATTATTTGTTTCTTTCGATAACATCAAATTGGGAAATCCAGTGGGAAAATAGACCCTTTCCTCCTGGTTGGCGGACTGTATCTCCTTTTGCTACCAACAAGCAGGCATTCTGCTACAAGACCGTGTAAAAGCACACTCTGTTAGGGCCGTGGCAACCTCAGTGGCACACCTTCGTTCGGTGCCACTTATTGATATTTGTAAGGCTGCGACCTGGAGCTCTCTCCAAACCTTCGCAGCCCATTATTGCTTTGATAAGGCTGGCAGGCAAGATTCCATTTTTGGCCAGTCTGTTCTACGCAGCTTATTCTCAGCTTAACTACCCAACATCCTACCAGCGACCCGTTCAGGGTTTTCAGGATGCCCTCCTACCCAAATCCACCCCTGTTGTTGTGCCTGTTGCACGTCTTTGGGTGCATTTGGTGCATTGCTCAGGCATCCTCAGCTCGCTAGTCACCCATATGTGAGGACTACTATCCTGCTTGTCCTGTGAGAAAGCAGAGTTGCTTACCCGCGGAGTTGGGTTCGCTTGCGATTTATTTTATTTTTCGCACATACTTCTTCCTACACACGAGACTGAAGGGGGACCCCTGCTGGTTGCAGGGATAGTGCCATGCTGGGCATGCCCAGTAGGTGCTAGTCAAAGTTCTAGAAACTTTGACAAAAGTGTTCTGTGATTGGGCTCCATCCTGATGATGTCACCCATGTGTGAGGACTAACATCCTGCTGTCCTGTGAGAACACCTGTTACAGGTAAGCAACTCTGCTTTCTCTGCTCTTCCCCTGTATGTAGGATATTTCTGGTACTTTGCTCACTCAAAGCTGAGTCTTCTGTAGAATTTCTTTGCTTCTTTTTTTTAATGGATTGACTCCTGCAGTTATTATCCCAGCCAGAACAGGAAGTGTCCTCTGTATCTCTTTCTGATAACATCTTGTTCCCCTCTGGATTCTCACTGAGCTCCCAGGGATGTGTGTCTGTAGTATCGTGTCTGTATTTAGATGGAGATATGAGTCACAGAATGTTATTTGGAATAGTGTGTATTAAGAGGGCAATTTTCAAAACTGTGTGGACAGGTGCAATGTCCACGGGTACTTGTCTCTGCAGATTTTGCTTTTGTTCTCACTTATACTTTCCTTTTGAAAATTGCCAAAGGAAAATGTACCCGCAGAGATTTGTACCTGCTTTATTTGTGGATACTTCTTCCTCAAAAGCAGCATGCCAAGGTTTGAAAACACAAAATGAAGTGCATTGTTGTATTCCCTGCCCTGTCCCCTTGCTAGGAATGGAAAACAAAACAGAATAGATGCCTCAGTCTTATTTCAATATTTATTAAAACAGAGATGTGTTTACAGGATGCCAGACTCAGGCCGAGTTTCGCAGCTTGTCAGCCGCTGCCTCAGGGGCTTGAACACTTTAGATTCCAAAATGAAACTCTGCAAAATTAGTTTCATCGAACGTGCAACAATTGTATGACCAACGTCCTGGGTAGCATACCGCACTCAGTCTGAAATTTGCTTATATGCTTTTTCATTGACAAATTTTGATCAATCTGTATTCCTAGGTCTTGTACCTGATCTGAGGGAGTAATGTTAGTGACCTAGGTATAGGATTAGCGGTGTGATTATTATGGAATTTCTCCTCAACCAAACAATTTCAGTTTTGTTTGCATTTAGTGCTAATTTCAGTTGAGTTAGTCTTTGTTGTAACACTGGCACAGAAAAAAACCATTCTGGATGACATGTTCTTCTTTAAAAATATTTTAGAACTTCAGCATGTTAAGTCAATTTACCAACATGCACACAAGAAAAAACACCTTTAGGGCCAAATCCAAATCTTTTCGCCAGATGTATTTCCCTATCATGGAGGAGAATTACAAGACACACTATAAAGACTGTATCAATCAATAAAGCTGGCCAGTTTGCCCTTTTTAGATATTTAGATCCCCTCCATGCTGAAGATATGTGTCAATTCAGAAGGTCTGAATTAAGTGAACATGGTCCTTGGGAGGGAAATATTGAAAGCCATTTAACTATGTAAAAGAGTTTTGCAACAATTGCCCAAACTATGGGGCTGATGTAATAAGACTCTCCACAGATTTTTTGGGGTGCACACGGCAAAACCAGCGGAAGGAAGGAATGTAATAACAGCCACGTATGCTAATTAGATACGCACATAAAATCAGCACACACCAAACATACGCGCCATAATGTACACAGTAATTAATTCGCTCATGGTCCTATGTAGTAAAATACACAGATGTCCGCACAGAAACCCATGTGAACACCCATCGGCCAATGAACACCAGCAATTGATTCTCAGGGTGAAAGCCTTTCCTTTTCAAAAAAATGAATAAATTAGTGGTCCAGAAGTTGATATGAAGGTGGGTAGAGCAATATCTAACCCCTTCATGATCAGACTTTGACGCCGTCGAGAGCATGAAGTGCAGATCATTGATTCTGCCTCATTGAGAAGCTGCCTTCTCTCTACCCATTCTGTCCGCTGCTTGGCTGACCCGCAAAAGAATCAAAAAACTGTTTCTACACTGGCGCTTTCACTTACCTCCTGCTCTGACCCAGGCGCTTAAAACCTGTATTAAAAACCCCACACTAACCTGATCTCCCTGCTAGTGTGGCTCACTGCATTGCCCATAAATAGATAATCGGTCGCCTCCTTTCCCTGCCATTAGCATACACTCACGCAGAAAAAACACGGGTCTGTAAGCGCGCTTATACGTACTTTTTTTCACACACAAAACCCTTATTGCATACCCGTATAGGGCTTTGCATGGGAAAACGTACATACAAATGCATGTATAGGCACGCACAAAGCCGCAGCAGCTTCAGTGCACCTTATTACATCAGCCCCTATATGTGGGTAAAGTAGGCCTGCTGTGCCATAACATGCATACCTTTACAGTACTGAGCAGAGGCATTCCTAGCAAGGGTTGGTCCAAGAAAACAAAGAGGTAGGCGATCTATGATAGCCGTCAGGAAAACAAAACAGAATAGATGCCTCAGTCTTATTTCAATATTTATTAAAACAGAGATGTGTTCACAGGATGCCCGACTCAGGCCAAGTTTCACAGCTTGTCAGCTGCTGCCTCAGGGGCTTGAACACTTTAGATTCCAAAATGAAACTCTGCAAAATTAGTTTCATTGAACGTGCAACAATTGTATGACCAACGTCCTGGGTAGCATACCGCACTCAGTCTGTGCGCCATCTTGTGCTCCTACCATGTGACAGAGGCCAACCAATGGCACCGGTAGCCCCTGTGACATAGAAAGGGCAAAGGCTATCGGCGCCATTTTGATTACTGGCAGCCGACGGCCCGAGTGCTGGAGATCACTCCTGGACCCCCGCTGGACCACCAGGGACTTTTGGCAAGTCTGGGGGGTCAGGAGGTTGGGGGTTTTGTTTAAATTCGCTCCTTTAGATGGCCGAATAATTTGGAGAAGATTCGTTGTATTTGTGGGAAATCACGATATGTTTCGCGACGCAACAAATACAACGAATATGGCCCTATACGTTGCGGATTGCCAATACATTGCAAACGAATGCACATCCCTACAGAGAGGTGACATGTGTATGTGTGAGAAAAACTGATCAGGGAGATGACTGGTATGTGTGTGCTTGTGTGTGTGTGTGTATGTGTGTGTGTGTGAGAAAGAGAAAGACTGGTTGGGGAGATGATTGTTGTGTGACAGACAGAAATTGGTCCTGAAGGTGTGCTGGTGTGTGTGTGTGTCTGCTGCTTCTGGTGTGGCTGCAAAGGAAATGATTAGGAGAACTGCTGGAGAGGGTAAGTAAAGGTGGCTTTTTAAGTTCATTTTTCTTGATTGACTGCCATTTTAATTATTGGGTGTTACATGCTGTTTTGAAATATTTTATTACTGTTTGAAGAATTTTTAATAATTTTTAAGAGTTTCAAATTTTTAGATGATGTTCTGATCATCAGCTGTTTTGAAAGATTTTTTCATATAATTTTACAATTATATCTGAGTGGGTATCTATAACAGTTTGGCTTTTTCTGTTTTTCTAATGAGAGGTGTATTGATGTTTAGGGCCTGGTTTAATATTTGTAGTGTTGCCTTTTTATAAGTAGGGTTGTTCCATTTGAGTGCATGCCATAATGCAGGTGTAACTTTGTGCGGATTAGTTTGCATGCATTATTGCAGATCTTGGGATTTTGTTAGGTGTTATATTTCTGTTTCCATTTCTTCAGGTTTGCTCTGCATGTAGAGTGGCTTTTTTGGGGTTTTCATTCCAGTTTGTCTCCAATTAGTAATTTGTGGTCTTTCTGTACTTGGTGAAGGTCAATATTGTGTGTATGACTGAGGTGAGATATTTTACTAGCATGTAGGCACATAAAATACCTCACTTTATTTGTTGTGTTTTCTCAATTGGATATGCGTTGATGGTGAACTGCTGTCTTTTTATAAGTAGGGCTATTGTGCCTGGTAGTAGAGGGAGTTTGTGTTGCTGTTACTGAGATAACACCAGAATATCTTTTTTGTATGGTGAGTTGTATGGGGAATGTTCTAGTTCTGCTTTATACTCATTACTGAGGGCGGGGGTAGGGTTAGCCCCGTGACTGTCATGTGTTTAGTGTGTCTCGCATGTGAGGACCATCTATCAGGTGTGTCCCGACAGAAAAAAGGTTGAGAACCACTGACCTAGACTATGTATTAACTGTTTGTGTATTAACTGTTTGAATTAAACCCAGAACATCAATGCTGACCTAAAAGGAGAATGATGACCCAGAAACCGAATGAAAACTTTGTAAACCATTGTGATCTTAACTTGGAACGACATTATATAAAACACATAATGCAAAATCTACTCTGGTAAAAGTGAGAATTGTTTCTGATTGACAAGGACCATTTCAACAATTTGAATGAAAAGACTCAAGAAAATGAGCACATTTTGGATACATTTTGGTACCAAGCATGACACCCTGCAATCATCTGCAATGCAGTCATGAGAAATAGGAGATGGACCACTTTCCTCAGTCTGCAATAGCAAAGTTTTATCACTGAAAGCTACATTTATGACTGTTATTCATGTACTTACACTAACTACATTCTGTTAGTGCTGAACGATTGTGGCTTTTTAACAGGGGACCCACAAATGAAAAAAAAGCATTGGGGTCATTGTAAATTGGATTTAGCATGTTTTGGCGCCACACTTACATTTTAGACTGTTCTGTAATAAGATAATTTTCTACAGCTCAGATGCCTGTTATGGAGAGCCATGCATCAGGATATAAGAGGGCAAAGTGATTTTGTGTGGTTGTGTGTTGATGACCAAAGACTCCCGAAAGACAAGAATTGTATAATTTTGCTCTGGCATTACAGTCACTGATAATTATAATGCATTTATTTTAAGACTGCTGCATACAGTTATTGGGGCTGCTGAACTTGCTCATGCGACAGATACAATAGTTATCAGTTCATAACCATCACTACTAAGTTCATAGAGAATATCTCTGCTGTGACAAACAGTATTACATTCAAATGAATACCAACAAGAAAGCATCTGTTATTGCAAGAAATACCAAAGAGACTATGATTTGCCATTTATGGTATAATAAACATATTGAAGAATAGTTTTTGTAAAAGAGTGGTGAATAGCTTTCCATGCATTGTAACATCCCAGATATACAAGGACAATCCCAACCCCCAATAGTACATTTGTTTGTTATCTTATGGCAGCTGCCCCTTCCCAGGGAGTCAGGGAATAAATCCACATTATGGGGTCATGAAGAAGTAAGATTGGACCATCAATGGAGAGGAAACCAGGTTAGACACAGCAGAAAATAACGTAAGAACATGCCATACTGGGTCAGACCAAGGGTCCAACAAGCCCAGCATCCTGTTTCCAACAGTGGCCAATCCAGGCCATAAGAACCTGGCAAGTACCCAAAAACTAAGTCTATTCCATGTTACCGTTGCTAGTAATAGCAGTGGTTATTATCTAAGTCAACTAAATTAATAGCAGGTAATGGACTTCTCCTCCAAGAACTTATTCAATCCTTTTTTAAACACAGCTATACTAACTGTACTAACCACATCTTCTGGCAACAAATTCCAGAGTTTAATTGTGCGTTGAGTAAAAATGGAATCTGCAGTTACTCCAAAAGGCAAGAAAGCCCGAATTGAGAGAGCAGCATTAAAACTTGAAATGTGTATCAAAGTGACAAACTGCCTTTAAATATAGGAGTAGAGATTTGTCCGAGTTATGAGAGTAACTATTTTTCTCATTTTATCAAAGTTTCCCTTTTGAAAGTTTAGGACGAGAGCCATGGATTTGCTTACTGTCCCCCTTCCAGTCATTAAATCAGATTTGATCATATTATGATCACTATTGCCAAGTGGTCCCACCACTGTTACCTCTCTCACCAAATCTTGTTCTCCACTGAGAATTAGATCTAAAATTGCTCCCTCGTCGGTTCCTGAACCAATTGCTCCATAAAGCTATCATTTATTCCATCCAGGAACTTCCATCCAGGATCCAACAGAAGAAAAGATGATACATTTACCCAGTCAATATTGGGGTAATTGAAGTCTAGATGCAGAAGAAGCAGCAACCATACACATAGGTAAGTCACACAAAACGCTGGTGCAGGATCAATGTTAAATCACCATTTAGTGGTGTACTTTAATAGATTCCAAAATCACAAAGTGAGAATGTTTATATCGGCAACTCCATAGCTTCAAAATCAACCATGTAAAAGAGGTCCCCCGACACGGACCCGTGTTTCGCCAGGCTGCGTCGGGGGGGACCAAGGGTACAGTCAAATCTAAATGTAAAAACAAGTCTATATTAGAATGGTGATAATAGTGGCTACATAATAACAGACATGTACATACCTTTAAACAGATACCCGGAGCGCGCAGGCTCTCACAGGTGTCAGCTATTTAAACATAGAAAACGGCGCGAACGCAGCAACTCACGCGAGAGCTGTAAAAGGTAACAGGTGTCAGCGGATCCGTCCCGTTAATGTCCCCATGACAACCTAGTAAAACAGGTTCCATTCAATTTCCTTGTTCAGACCTTGAGGAACCACTGTATTTAGTGTAAAAATCCACTTCTGCTCACGGCGCCCGAGGAACACTGAGAAGTCACCACCCCGAGCCGGGCGTGAAACCACCTCAATAACCGTGAAGCTGAGATCAGAAATAGAGTGGCCGCAATCGATCCAATGGGAAACCAGGGGTTCATCTACTCTATGTAGGCGGATGTTCGAACAATGTTCAATCATGCGGGTTTTTAACATCCGTGTTGTTTTACCTACATAGAGTAGAGGACAAGGACATTTAACAATATATACCACGCCTTTGGTGAGACAGTCAGAAGTGGAACGTAGTTTAAACAGTTGCCCAGTAGTGGGATGCGTAAACCCGACCATTTGTTCAGTATGTCTGCACATAGTGCAATGCCCACATGGGCCATGTACCCCCGGTCTTTCGGGTAGTGCGTCATATGAGAAGGAATGCACTAGTCTATCCCTTAAGTTCCTCCCACGCTTATATGTGAAGCGCAGGGAACTGTGTAAAAGTTCTGTCAGTGCTAAAGCAGACCAATGTCGTCTCATCATGGACGCAATAGTGCTCCCCATAATCGAGAAAGGAAGTATACAGTTGTTAGACTCATCTTTAGAACTGGCCCCTGGGCTCTGTACGCCAACCGTGATTGGTTATTCAGCCCAGGGGCCAGCTCTAAAGATGAGTCTAACAACTGTATACTTCCTTTCTCGATTATGGGGAGCGCTATTGCGTCCATGATGAGACGACATTGGTCTTCTTTAGCACTGACAGAACTTTTACACAGTTCCCTGCGCTTCACATATAAGCGTGGGAGGAACTTAAGGGATAGACTAGTGCATTCCTTCTCATATGACGCACTACCCGAAAGACCGGGGGTACATGGCCCATGTGGGCATTGCACTATGTGCAGACATACTGAACAAATGGTCGGGTTTACGCATCCCACTACTGGGCAACTGTTTAAACTACGTTCCACTTCTGACTGTCTCACCAAAGGCGTGGTATATATTGTTAAATGTCCTTGTCCTCTACTCTATGTAGGTAAAACAACACGGATGTTAAAAACCCGCATGATTGAACATTGTTCGAACATCCGCCTACATAGAGTAGATGAACCCCTGGTTTTCCATTGGATCGATTGCGGCCACTCTATTTCTGATCTCAGCTTCACGGTTATTGAGGTGGTTTCACGCCCGGCTCGGGGTGGTGACTTCTCAGTGTTCCTCGGGCGCCGTGAGCAGAAGTGGATTTTTACACTAAATACAGTGGTTCCTCAAGGTCTGAACAAGGAAATTGAATGGAACCTGTTTTACTAGGTTGTCATGGGGACATTAACGGGACGGATCCGCTGACACCTGTTACCTTTTACAGCTCTCGCGTGAGTTGCTGCATTCGCGCCGTTTTCTATGTTTAAATAGCTGACACCTGTGAGAGCCTGCGCGCTCCGGGTATCTGTTTAAAGGTATGTACATGTCTGTTACGGTTGTTATTATGTAGCCACTATTATCATCATTCTAATATAGACTTGTTTTTACATTTAGATTTGACTGTACCCTTGGTCCCCCCCGACGCAGCCTGGCGAAACACGGGTCCGTGTCGGGGGACCTCTTTTACATGGTTGATTTTGAAGCTATGGAGTTGCCGATATAAACATTCTCACTTTGTGATTTTGGAATCTATTAAAGTACACCACCAAATGGTGATTTAACATTGATCCTGCACCAGCGTTTTGGGTAATTGAAGTCTCCCATTATTACCGCAATACCAATTTGGTTAGCTTCCCTAATTTCTCTTTGCATTTCACTGTCAGTCTCACCATCTTGACCAGGTGGACGGTAGTATAGTCCTATCACTATAGTCTTCCCCGACACACAAGGGATTTCTACCCATAAAGATTCAATTGTGCATTTAGTCTCGTGCAGGATGTTTATCCAGTTGGACTCTATGCCATCCCGGACATAAAGCACCACACCGCCTCCCGGGTGCTCCTCTCTATCATTGCGATATAGTTTGTACCCCGGTATAGCACTGTCCCATTGGTTATCCTCTTTCCACCATGTCTCTGAGATGCCAATTAAGTCTATGTCATCATTCACTGCTATACATTCTAATTCTCCCATCTTACTTCTTAGACTTCTGGCATTAGCATACAAACATTTCAAAGTTTGTTTTTTGTTTGTATTTTCATTCTGCTTTTTAATTGATAGGGATAAGTTAGAATTTTTTAGCTCAGGTGAGTTTTTAGTTACAGGCACTTGGACTACTTTTCTTATTATTGGAACTTCACTGTCGGGATGCCCTAATTCGAATGCATCATTAGTATCCTTTGAAGATACCTCTCTCTGAACCATGCGCTACTGAGCACCTGTTGGCTTTCCCCTTTGTTCTAGTTTAAAAGCTGCTCTATCTCCTTTTTAAAGGTTAGCACCAGCAGTCTGGTTCCACCCTGGTTAAGGTGGAGCCCATCCCTTCGGAAGAGACTCCCCCTTCCCCAAAAGGTTCCCCAGTTCCTAACGAAACTGAATCCCTCTTCCTTGCACCATCGTCTCATCCACTCATTGAGACTCCGGAGCTCTGCCTGCCTCTGGTGACCTGCACGTGGAACAGGGAGCATTTCAGAGAATGCTACCCTTCCATTTTTTATGTAGCTAGCAGTAATGTAAAAAAATTACTGGATCCAATATTCACTGAGGTAAAACAAATTATTTATAGACTGTCCTATTCCAAATTCTGTGTACTCTCATAACTCTCGGACAAATCTCTACTCCTATATTTAAAGGCAGTTTGTCACTTTGATACACAGTTCAAGTTTTAATGCTGCTCTCTCAATTTGGGCTTTCTTGCCTTTTGGAGTAACTGCAGATTCTTTCTTCTTCTATCCCACTGCGTTAAATCCATTAGCATTTTACTTTGGGACCACCAGCCAGTGCATTTGTGCATTCACCTTCTGCTCACCACATCACAGGGATACATTAGTGCTCCCCAAAGTCAATATTCTTCACTCATTGGTCACATATCTCTTGGGCAAACAGTTCTCAGAAGATAAAAATCTTAAGGCCTCCCTCCTTGTTCTGGTCTATCGCTTAAGGTACAGTGCAGCTGATGGTCTCTATGAGGGCAATTTTCATAGCCGGTTATATGGATAAATAGTGATTGACCTACATAAACTGGAAATCTTAAAATGTTCCTCCCTCTGTCTATGTAATAATATAAGTGATCTTTCACAAAGCATGGATTTATAGTCGTGTTTGGAGGAGGCATCCCTGGAGAGGGAGTGTTTTGAGCGGGATGGGAATATAATTGTATTTTCAAATCTATGCATTTTTTTTTTACGACAAATCTGCTGACACAAAAAGCAGGTTCACAAATTTGAAATGGAAAGCATGCTAGCATTTTACCTTTAAAATGTGATTCAAAGTCTGTGGGTGAAAAAATGTACTCACCAACTTTGCACAAAAGTGAACAGTTTGAAGCTGACTCCCTACATCTTGCAGTAAAAAGGTTTTCCTCCTGCACTTTTCACTCTTACCTGACTTTTCAGACAACTTTTAACTATAGCAAAAATCTATCTTTCTGAAGCTTCAATCTCCTCTTGCCTCTCATCTCCCTCTTCTCTCCCATTCTAGAACTTTCTGTGTAATCCAGGTCACTGCCTAGAGGACTCACTCACTTTATTCTTAATTCCCAGGGGTTAAAATGGTATGAACCATTTCTCTGTTCTTGGAATATCCTTTGTCCTGTGCTAGGATTATGAGCCCTTACATTAAAGAGTAAATAAGAGAAGAGGAGACTAATATCTCTAGAGGTTAATTTAATTATGTTTGGAGGTTTCTTCATTATCTGATATAAAAGCCTGTCTTAAAAAGTAAAGGGAAATAAACTATGTAAGCAGATGTGCTTGTTTAATTATGCCATCTTATCTTTTCTTTTACAGTTCTCATTCATGACATCTTATTTTTTTCTCTTGCAATTCTGAGCAAACTTGTTTCCCCTTTCATCAAGAATTTACAGGCATGAGATGAAACTCATCATGAACTTCTTCTCCCATGCGAGCCTAAATCCTTATTCATAAACTGCCAGAAATGGACCATGCAGTCATTAAACGTAACAATAAACACAAATTAGGCGATTTCTTGCGAGAAGGCATAGAATTTAAAACAGTAATGTTTGCTTGCACATCCCATTCTGTTGACTGTTTGTAGCTATGCTCTCAGTTATCTTCTCATTATAACCTGCATTTAAATCTGTCTGGAGTCATTGTGCCACTCAGATAGCCCTGAAGGGATAAGTGGGTTATTTTCAAACGTAATTTCAAAGTATTTTTACCCATGGACTTTGTAGCGATTCTCAAGGGGAAAGTGTGTACATACTTTCTCTATAAGAACTGCCCTGGGAAAAAGTAGCTGTGGAGATTTGCACCTGCTTTTTCTACTGGCACTTTTTCTCTATGGAAAAATGTGCAAAGTTTTAAAAGTGGAAAACAATATACATGAATGCATTTCCCGCCCTATCCCTTTCCCTGCCCCTCACCTCCCTATCCCCGGGAATGCCTCCACTCAATGCAGGTAAAATTACTTGCGTTGTTCCACAGTACGTATACTTTTACAGCACGGAGGTTGGACAGTTTTCAAGAAAGAGCTTTTACCTGTCAGGGCACTACTGTCAGTAAGTAACCCCCCAGGGTAGGAGCAGGCTTAACTCAAGAAAATCTGGCAATGCAGAAACAGGTTATTCTAGGATCTTCTGCCTGATTGGCCACCTCCCCCTTGGGTTGTACCTGCAGGTTCTGGTGGCCAGCAGGATTTCAGCTGGTGGTGTAGTGGAGAAGGGGATACAAGGGGCCACCCAAAAAACAAAGAACTGGGAGTTCACCAAGGATAGACAAACAGACCAGACATATCAAAGCTGCAACAGCATACAAAGCAAGAAAGGGACAAGATAAATAAGATACCAGAAGACCAATTCTAAGGCCAAACAAGCAAGACACAAAAAACACACAAAGACTATGGAGGCAACTAGAATAGTAAGACCATTACTAGATACTAGGGCAAATGCTAAGAACAGATACAGAGGCAGGGAGTAAAGGTGAGGCAGGCTTAAAAAGGCATGGCAGTGCTGCATCATGGAGTCTTCGAGGCATAACTTGTGCAGCTCAGACTGTGACCCGTTGAGAGCCCCAGCAGGCAGGAGGGCCACACTGCAGTTAGGGTTCTCACATTACCAGGGAAAATAGCCAATTACCTACATAAATGGCTTTTGAAAATTACCTAGTCCAAAATCAACTATGAGGGACAAAGGGGAACAAATGGTCAGCCAATGCCATTTTGGATTCTGGCACTAGTGGAGCAGGAGCAGTTCGGCATCATTCCTACATGGACCATCCTTCTGTTTCCATGGCATATGGAGGGTCCAGGGGAAAGGCAGGCCTGAGGGGGCTGTGGAGCTGTGTGTGTGTCACTTTTGTAGCTTTTGAATGAGGGCATAGTTTGGGGCCAGAGTGGGGGCTACCAGGAGACCCTCAGTTTGGGGTGGCAAGGGGAGATTTCTGAGAAGGAAAGGGGTTTAATGGGGAGAGGTGATGGATTGTATGCTGGAGTGGTATGGAGAGGAAGGTTTTTATTACAGATATCTTCCCCTTTAGAAATTTTCAGGGAGAGTGGCCTGAGAGTATTTACCAACACCTTAGCCTGCTGATACTCTCAGGGAAAGTTAACTGCACCTCTTGAGGTGTGTAGTTAACTTTGCAAGGCTTATCATGGATCACATGTTTTATTGTGATCCACATTGGGCCTTTTTACTATTAATGAGCTGCTTTGCTTGTATTGACATGAGACACATCTCATTAATATTTTCCTTGCGTTGGACATAATTTTTCTGTGATGTTGTGATGCTTGTGCGAGCATTGCTGATATCACACATTAATGTGGTCTTTACATGCATTCACACCTATTAGAATATAGGCCCATAATTAGTTACTCATCAGCACTGGACAAATACAAAAATAAAAATTGAAGATAGTTTGTGGATCACCATTCAATCCCCAGGGGGTATCAGTCTTCTACCATGAGCCAACCATTACATAAAATATGATTTGGCTCAACTTTTAAATCTGCATTTATATTTGTTCAACAGGGACATAGTGTAATATATTTTATGGAATAAAGAACAACTGAGTATTCCAGAAAATTTATTAGTAGTTTTAGCAAGTCTTAATGTTTTGGAGAAAGGATAATGTGTTCTTTTGCCACTGACACTGATTTGTCTCAGTGCAGATCCTTCTTAATATGTTGTAGGCAGAGTCTGGACCAAATCAATGGTACTGTAGGAAAGTTAAGTGCCTTTTTTTGAAAACTAAAGATTCCTGTGGCCCACAATGGCAGTTTCACTGATTTCAATGAAGCAGAAAATAGTTTTCCCACAGCAGAGGATTTCTTTTTGCTTTGAAGCTGTCTTTTTCAGTAGTAAGCATTTTCATAGATTTATACTGATAGATCATGTTTCTGGATAATATTCTTTTTTGTTCAAACTTTTTATTGCATATATAAGCAGAACAAAAGCATAAGAGAACACAGGTCGATGCATTAAAGCACTAAAAAGTCTGACATAGGTTTCTAAGCAGCATGAATTTTATCTTTACATTGAAGTTTGTCCATTGCAACTGTTTCATATCTATATATTAAACAGCATTCCACCAAAAGTGTATGTTTAGAAAGCAATGATCCTTCCAATTGCTTAGAACTGACTGAATTGCTAGTGTTAAAAGAATATCCAAAAGCTTACATGAGGGTTTAGATAAAATACCAGCAAAATATTGTGAACGAAGGATAATAATTGGTTAAGATACAGAGAGAGAGAAAATTTTATTAACATACTCTCATACTTGGGACCAGAAAGGAAAACCTTTACCTCATGCAAATAACATATGTTCCATCGTGCCCCCATGAGCGAGGAACAATGCCATCAGGATTTAGAGGATATTAAGCTAGTAGAGACGTACGGAACTATTAGAGACATACGGAACTTGTTGCCAAGTCGGCTAGCTGAAGGCGAAGGTGGAGTTTATGTACCTTGATCCGATGACATCATCAAACAGGGATGCCCCTGAGGTTCCTGCCAAAGAGGCTTCAAAGGAGGGCCCTGTGACGCACGCCTAGGAAGGCCCAGAGCTGACGTGGGTGATGGCGGTGGCTTGGCCGCCACGAGGAGCCATAGAGAACGTGGCAGTGGAGATTGGTGCCACGAGCAGACTTGGGGAGGGCTGGAGAACGGTGCAGGATGTAAGTAAGCATGGTCGCAGCCAACGGGCATAACAGTACCGCCCCCCCCCCCTTAAGGCCTCTCCCCGGAGATTTGGGTTTGCGAGGATGCTTAGCGTGAAACTGCCAAAGGAGATCCTTGTCCAGGATATTGGCTATGGGTTCTCAGCTGTTCTCCTCAGGCCCAAAGCCCTCCCATGAGAGGAGGTATTCTCACAGGACAAGCAGGATGTTAGTCCTCACAAATGGGTGACATCGAGGATGGAGCCCACCACGGAAAACTTCTGTCAAAGTTTAAACAGAACTTTGACTGGCCCCTACTGGGCATGCCCAGCAAGGCACTGACCCTGCAGCCAGCAGGGGTCTCCCTCCAGTCTTCTTTTTTCCGCGCAGCAGCTGCCACGCGGTGAAAGGAGCTCTCTTACCACGTTCCTGACAGGAATTCGGTTTTTTCTTTCCGAAGAAAATTTGCCCCTCAGGGGTCTCCCTTCGACAAATTTTTGTCACCTTCGCGGAATCCGGTAAGTTTTTTGACGATTTTCATCGACTGCCGTCGATTTTGGCCCTTGAGGCCTGTTGGCACTTACCGATCCCGCGGCTAAATTTGGCCCTAGGCCATGGCGACGGGGTTCCGTCGTTGTCCGGATTGCACCCGGACTATGTCCATCACAGACCCCCATAGGGTCTGTGTTCTGTGTTTGGGAAGTGAGCATGATGTCCTGACTTGCACTAAATGTGCCTTAATGACACCTAAGGGTCGTAAAGCCAGGATGGAGAAGATGGGGCTCCTCTTCCATGCACCCACCCCAACACCATCGATAGCATCGACGTCATCGGAACCGGCACCGTCGAAGTTGTACCACCACCGTCAACCCTCCGGTGACCGTCCACCACCGATGACTTCTCGGCCGTCGACTCCTGTCCCCTCCCCGGATGGGCGAGGAGATTGGAAGGACAAGCATCGCCATCGGCGGCACAAGTCTCGGCCCGTCGAGGATCCACAGCCATCGACCTCTGAACAGGCCGAGCCACCGACAAAAAAGCCTCGGTCAGACCTGGCACCGTCCACGTCTCGTTCGCAGGCATCGAGGAAACCCTCACCCTCTCGGGGTGTGGGAGCCGTGATCCCACCGGTTATGGTGGTCCCTCCGGCTCTGCCTCAGCCTCCCTCTCCCGTCGAGCCGGGTATCGTTACCCCTGGTCTCCGGGCAGAACTGGACCGGCTGGTCCAGGAGGCCATCGAGAAAGCGATGCAAAGGTTCCAGCCTCCACCGGCACCGTCTCCGGCACCGATTCTGGCACCACCTCAGGCACCAACCTCGGCACCGACTCCGCCACCGAGGAGGGAACCGACCACCGAGCCTCTAGTGGAAGCGCTGGCACCGCTACTGAATCGTATGGAAGCACTCATGCGGGCCCTTCCATCGGTGATTCCAGTAGCACCGACTACACCATCATCTCCGGCAGGATTCTCATCGGCAGGAGAAACACCATTTCGGATTCCCCCGTCCGGAGTAGTCCCATCGGTGCCTTCGCATACCTCTCCACCGATTTATCCCTCGGCTCCATCGATTCCAAGACCGGCACCGATTCCATCGGCAGCCCCGAAGCCCTCGATGCCGTTTACAGTTCCGCTTGCAGCACCGATTCCATCCAGATTTCCATCGATGCCTTTGGATCCTCAACCAGGTCCTTCAGGTCTGCAAGCCCCACATGATCCTTATGATACCTGGGGTGATGATACATCTTCTGATACAGATTTGCCATCCCCACCATCTCCTACAGAGAGTAGAAAACGATCTCCTCCTGAAGATCTCTCCTTTATTAATTTTGTAAAGGAGATGTCAGAAACTGTACCTTTTCAGTTGCAATCTGAGACCGATGACAGGCACCAGATGATGGAACTGCTCCAATTTCTGGATGCCCCAAAAATCATCGTTTCCATCCCCATTCACCAGGTATTTCTGGATCTTTTAAAGAAAAACTGGGAATCTCCTTCATCTGTGTCACCAGTTAATAAGAAAGCTGACTCCACATACCCTGTTCAGTCAGCACCAGGATTTCAGAAGCCTCAACTGGATCATCGCTCCGTTGTAGTTGAGTCTGCACAAAAGAAGGCCAAGCGCCTAAAACCACACTCTTCCACTCCCCCTATCAAGGACAACAAATTCCTAGATAGTGTGGGACGGAAAGTGTATCATGGGGCCATGTTGATATCTCGCATAGCTTCATACCAACTTTACATGACTCAATACAACAGAGCCATCCTTAAACAGATGCAGGACTACGCTGACACATTACCGGACCAATACCAGCCACAACTTCAAGCCCTTCTTCACAAAGGATTTGAGGCTGGGAAGCACGAGATCAGAACGGCCTACGATATCTTCGATGCTTCCACAAAAGTCTCAGCTACTGCCATCTCAGCCAGACGTTGGGCTTGGTTAAAGTCATCAAACCTTCGCCCAGAGGTCCAGGATCGTCTAGCCGATTTACCCTGCTTAGGGGACAATCTGTTTGGAGAACAGATTCAACAAATTGTGGCAGAATTGAAGGATCACCACGAGACGTTGAAACAACTTTCGTCTGTTCCATCTGAGGTATCCTCCAAACCACCACCTAAGAAGGACTCTAAAAAGTCTTTCTTTCGGCCACGTCGTTATTATCCTCCATCGGCTAGGCCTCGTCTGGCTCGATCCTCCACTAGACCTCAGCCACGCCAACCTCGAAGACAAAGACCTGCTGTGGCCCCACCTCCTGGGCCTGCGGCAGGCCTTTGACTTCCCGGTACGGAGCACATGCCACATCCCACTTCCCGACATCCCTGTGGGGGGTCGTCTGTGCCACTTTTTACAGCATTGGATACAGATTACCTCAGATCAGTGGGTGCTGGCAATTATCACACAGGGTTACCACCTCAACTTCATAACTCTTCCGGCAGACTCCCCGCCTCTTCAAGCATGGAATCTATCCAGCCACTTGACTCAATTACAACAGGAAGTATCCCTTCTTTTGCAATCAAATGCTATAGAACCCGTCCCTTCCTCTCAACGAGGCAAGGGATTCTACTCCAGGTACTTCCTAATTCCAAAGAAGTCAGGGGGGCTACGTCCCATTTTGGACCTTCGGGCCCTCAACAAGTACCTTCAAAAAGAAAAGTTCAAGATGGTAACCCTGGGTGCGCTACTCCCTCTGCTGCAAAGGGGGGATTGGCTGTGCTCCCTCGACCTACAGGATGCTTATACCCACATTGCGATAACACAATCCCATCGCAAGTATCTGCGGTTTCTGGTAGGCCGCGACCATTATCAATACCGAGTACTACCTTTCGGTCTGGCATCTGCTCCACGAGTCTTCACCAAATGCCTCGTAGTGGTAGCAGCATTCCTCAGGAAGGAAGGTGTCCACGTCTACCCCTATCTGGACGATTGGCTAATCAGGGCTTCCACCCCTCAGATTGCCCACTCCTCCCTAAAATTGACAATCAACACACTCCTTTCCTTAGGGTTTCTTGTCAATTACGAGAAATCTTGCTTAGTCCCATCTCAAACCTTATCTTTCATTGGGGCAGACTTGGACACCTTACAGGCAAAGGCTTACCTTCCGCTGCAGCGGGTCCAAACTCTCATGTCCCTCGCTCGCCAGCTCCAGTCTCAGGACACGGCCATGGCTCGCCAATTCCTCATTCTCCTAGGACACATGGCATCCTCAGTTCAAGTCACTCCCATGACCCGACTAGCCATGAGAGTAACACAATGGACTCTGCGACACCAATGGATTCAAGCTTCTCAGCGCCTGTCCTCCATAGTCGCAGTTACACAAGCGCTTCGCCTGTCTTTAACCTGGTGGACGACTCAAATCAATCTCCTTCAGGGCTTACCTTTTCTCCTACCAGATCCACAAGTAATCCTGACCACCGACGCTTCCCACATCGGTTGGGGGGCTCATGTGTACGATTTCCAAACCCAAGGGTTATGGTCACCAGAGGAAGCCGAACACCAGATAAATTTTTTGGAACTTCGAGCAATCCGTTACGCGCTCAGAACATTCAAAGATCGTCTTTCGAATCAGATAATCTTAATCCAGACAGACAACCAAGTGGCCATGTGGTACATAAACAAGCAGGGAGGCACAGGCTCTTTCCTTCTGTGTCAGGAAGCTGCGCAGATTTGGGCAGAAGCCCTCTCCCACTCCATGTACCTCAGGGCCACTTACCTGCCGGGAGTAGACAATGTATTGGCAGATCAGCTGAGCCGGGTCTTCCAACCACACGAGTGGTCACTCGATCCTCTGGTAGCGACCTCTCTATTTCACAAGTGGGGTTCTCCCCACATAGATCTCTTTGCGTCCCCTCAGAACCACAAAGTAGACAATTACTGCTCTCTCATTCGGAGCCACCACTCTCGGCCGAGGGATGCCTTCTCCCTCAAGTGGACATCAGGTCTGCTCTATGCATTCCCTCCACTTCCTCTTCTGTCAAGGACTCTCGTGAAGCTTCGCCAGGACGGAGGAACCATGATCCTGATAGCACCCCACTGGCCACGCCAGGTGTGGTTTCCCATTCTTCAGGATCTCTCCATCCGCAGGCACATCCCTCTGGGAACGGATCCGCATCTGCTCACTCAGAGCGACGGATGCCTCCTCCATCCCAACCTCCAAGCCTTGTCCCTGACGGCATGGATGTTGAAAGGTTAGTCCTTCAGCCTTTTAACCTTTCGGATTCGGTTTCTCGTGTCCTGATAGCTTCACGAAAGCCCTCCACCAGAAGATCCTATTCGTATAAATGGAAAAGGTACACATCTTGGTGCACTTCCCAGTCCCTTGATCCCCTTTCCTGTCCAATCTCTAAGTTCTTGGACTATTTATGGCATCTATCGGAATCGGGTCTTAAAACCTCTTCCATTAGGATGCATGTTAGTGCAGTAGCCGCTTTCCATAAAGGCATACAGGGTGTCCCTATTTCAGTACAACCCCTGGTAACACGCTTTCTTAAAGGCTTGCTCCATCTGAAGCCACCCTTACGTCCTCCGGCCCCATCTTGGGACCTTAATCTGGTTCTTGGTCGGCTAATGAAACCACCTTTCGAACCTCTACACTCCTGTGAATTAAAGTATCTCACATGGAAGGTATTATTCCTTTTAGCTGTCACTTCAGCTCGCAGGGTTAGTGAGTTACAGGCCTTAGTCACCTATCCGCCTTACACTAAACTCCTGCAGGACCGGGCGGTACTCCGCACTCACCCTAAATTTTTACCTAAGGTAGTTTCTGAGTTTCATATTAATCAATCCATCATACTACCTATCTTTTTTCCCAGGCCCCACTCCAACTCCGGGGAACAGACTCTGCATACCCTAGACTGTAAACGGGCTCTAGCTTTTTATCTAGACCGTACAGTTTCTCACAGGAAGAGCACTCAATTATTCGTCTCTTTCCATCCTAACAAGTTAGGACAACCTGTGAGTAAGCAGGCTCTTTCCTCCTGGTTGGCGGACTGCATTTCTTTTTGCTATCAGCAAGCTGGCATTCCTTTTCAAGACCGTGTAAAAGCACACTCTGTGAGGGCCATGGCGACTTCGGTGGCACACCTTCGATCGGTGCCGCTTCCTGACATCTGCAAGGCTGCAACCTGGAGTTCTCTCCATACCTTTGCAGCCCACTATTGTTTGGATAAAGCTGGAAGACAGGACTCCATCTTAGGCCAATCTGTCTTGCGTAACCTTTTTCCAACATGATGTACCAACACCCTTCCACCTTCCCGGTAGGGTGCGGATGCCCTTACCAAATTCCACCCCAGTTGTTGTGCCTCTTGCACATCGTTAGGTGCATTTGGTGCAAGTCGGGACATCCTCAGCTCGGTACTCACCCATTTGTGAGGACAACCATCCTGCTTGTCCTGTGAGAAAGCAAATGTTGCTTACCTGATGTAACAGGTGTTCTCACAGGACAGCAGGATGTTAGTCCTCACGAAACCCGCCCGCCACCCCGCGGTGATGGGTTCGTTTTGTTTTTACTTTTTAGGCACTGCCTGTAGCTTTGAAAATCAGACTGGAGGGAGACCCCTGCTGGCTGCAGGGTCAGTGCCTTGCTGGGCATGCCCAGTAGGGGCCAGTCAAAGTTCTGTTTAAACTTTGACAGAAGTTTTCCGTGGTGGGCTCCATCCTCGATGTCACCCATTTGTGAGGACTAACATCCTGCTGTCCTGTGAGAACACCTGTTACATCAGGTAAGCAACATTTGCTTTCCCATTTTATTCCATGTTTCCTAATGTCCAGGACATCTCGAACCCGATAGGTGACATCTGCTTCTGAGGACAGCAATAAGAGGTCCGGTGGTTTCTTGGAAAATCCTGAGAGAATCAGAGGCTTGAGTAGAGAAATGTGAAAGGCATTGTGAATCTTGAGCGAGGAAGGCAGCTAAAGTCGGTATGTAATGGGATCAAGATGGCGGAGCACCGGAAAGGGGCCAATGTACCTAGGAGCAAAGCGGGCTGAAGTCAGTTTGAGCCGAATAAATTTGGTACTGAGACATACCTTATCCCCAGGCTAGAACTGGGGTGCTGCGTGATGATGGGCATCAAAGGCCTTCTTCTATCTCTGGGCAGCTTGCTTGAGCAGCTGTTGGATATTTTGCCACAATTGATGCAATTCTTGGCAGTTGCTTGCACTGCCGGGGACGCCACGGAGAGCGGGAGTGGTAGCAACGGTTAGCGTCCATAGACCATCTGGAAGGGCAACGAACCAGTGGAAGTGGACAGATGGGAATTTAATGCGAACTCCGCCCAAGGAAGGAGGTCAGCCCAGTCATCCTGCCACAAACTTGCGTAGGTTCGCAAGAATTGGCTTTAAGTGCATCCCAGATTATGGATGCAGAAAGGGCATCTGTGTCATTATTGTTAAAGTATCCATTATAGAATCACGGAGCTGTGTTTGAAAAGACTGATCCTCAAGCAAAGCAGAATTAAAATACCAAACTGGAGATCTACATTGTGGGGGTAATATGGTAAGAGTCAGAGTACTTGCAACATGATCTGAAATCATTATAGGCAGAATACTTGCGCTAAAGATCTCGGGCATCAGAGATTTTGAGATTAAAAATTATCTATGCAAAGTATGTGTTAAGGGGAGAGGAGAGAAAAGTAAAATCGCTTGCTGTAAAGTGTACAACATTCTAGTGCTCTGTGAGACCAAGTTCCACTTTCAAGTCCTTAAGGATGTTCAGTGTTCTGACTGGCTTGAAGATGGATTGCCTTCCTAAAATAAGATCCAATGGTTGGTTGAAATCACCACCCATGATAAGAGGAGTATTACCACACTCTAGTAGTTTGGCGCTAATTCTTGGGACAATAAGCAAGAATTAAGAGACTTTCTAAAAAGTATTACCACTCCGTTCTTCATCCTGAGAGAAGTGGAATAGCAGCACTCCCTTATCCATTTTGTTTTTAATTTTAAGGCTTCACTCCCAGTCAGATGCATTTCCTCAAGCATAAATATATCTGCTTTGGATTTTTTAAGATAATCAAGTATCTTTCTCTTTTTAATCGAGTGGTTAGGATCATTAATATTAAGGCTGAGAGCCTTCAGAAGGGAAGGGTTGACAGCTATAGTAGAAGTACTAGCTCAAAAATAATATATGGCACTCTACAAATAAGTCAACTGCAAGGTTAATTACAGTGGGTACTACTATAACAAATAGAAGAATCAGATCAGTGAAAAGCGCAAAAAAAGAAAAAAAAACTTCTTTCAAGAGAGAGAAAAAAGACCTGAGGGATTACAAAACAGTGAACAAAAAGAGGCTGTGCATAAACAGAAGGCAACACAGAGTGTCACACTCCCACTGTATGCATAGAAAAGAATTAAATGAATAACATTAACCTTCCATACAAACAGTACTATGAACAGTACCAGTTATACAAAAACAGAGACAGATGAAAAAAATCAGATATACAGACATTGTGCAGAGGAACAACAATGCAGCGTAACGCACTGAAAAGCAGAGCAGAGAAGAAGAAAAAATCACTGCACTGGTTGTCCAAAAGAAAATAAAAGCCAGCTGGCTCAGTTTTGTTAACCAGGTCAAAAAGAAGGAACAAAAAGTAAGCTCACAATGCCAATCTGGCATTGAGAACCTCATTATGGAGAAATTCCTTAACTTAGAGTACTTCTAATATAAGCCTTGAGTGATCTGGGTCATCGTAGAAAGAAATGCGATTATTATTGGTGATATCCATTTGAGCCAGGTATCCATATTTAGCCCCCATGTCCCTCAGCTGTGGACAAAGCGCCAGAAATCGGTGATGATGCTGAGCTGTCATTTTATCTACGTTTATAACAAACGGTATCTTCTTACTGTCATGTAGCAATGGTGCTTTAGTTTTTGCCACCTGCAGAAAAGCAAGGGCCTGCAGATACCTCGAAATCTTGGCTATGAGAGGTCTTGATTACTTCGCATTCACAAGAGGCTTAGATGATACCCTGTGAGCTCTTTCTATTTCGAAGGGCTTATCAAATTGAATATGCAGGATCTTCAGAATCATAGATTCCAGGAAATGGATCATATCTGAGCCTTCTGAACTTCCACGATTCCTATTACGATTGGACAGTTCTTTGATCGCTGTTTGTATGGTAGCAATAGCGGATGCCAGATGTCGCACTTTTTCCAGGATCCATTCAGAGACTCGAGTTCTCCCTTATACTGGTTCACCTCTGTTTTTAAGGAGGTTAACTGCTCAAGCAGTCTTATGAAGTCAGTTTTAATCTCCTCGGAATAAGAAAAATGGGTTTCAATATGTTCACGCAAGATGTGAATCTCAGCAAGCACTAAGTCCAATACATCTCCTTTTTCCTGTGTCAACCTAATCACCTTAAGTGTAGGGGGATCAGTCTTGGTTCGTTTAGTACCATACGAAATTGTATACTGCATCTCAGGCTTGGAACCCTTACTAGCCGCCAACTGAGAAACTGGAATGAGTCCAAATACAGTCCACAAAATGGGTCTAGAAGGCAATAGGAGCTGAAAACACAGTACAGTAAGGAGGAGCAACAAAATAATGCTGCCAACTTGAGTAAACTCAACAGTGCCCCCTCTCTATATAATAATCTTAAAGATGAGTCCAAAAAACAGGTAACTGGCAAATATTCTAAAAATGTATATTTACAACATCAAAAAAAATATAATCCAAAAGTCGTCCTGTAGTCCCCTGATATGGGACCGTGTTTCGCCATGAGGCTGGGTCAAGAGGGACAAAAAAATCCTGCAATAAAACAAAGGCATATATTGATGGACAGATCAAAACATTTACTGAAGAATACAAGAAAACAAAGGCAGCTTGCCTAATACAAGAACATTTCAATCCAGCAGTACAGCAGGTAAGGAAAAAGGCTAAACAAACTCTAGTGAAGCAACAAAGTCCTTTTAACTCTAAAGATTTTAAAAATGGCGCTAAACCAGGCTCCCACATGATCCAACATGGCCAAGTGAAACAAATCCATGCCACAAGACAATACATGTAAAGTGAAATACAGTGTCAATGCATAAGAACAGTCAAGATATATAAAGTTGAGAAATGACATATATTGACATAATAAACACTAAAAGAAAGCAGAACACTCAGTCTGATGGCTAAGACATCAGGATGGAGAGACTGTAATCTAAAGACTCAACATTGTTCCCTTTGAATCAAGAAATCCACTGTTGATTACTGCTGCTCCCTTTTATATAGAGCAGATATGTGAAGTAGTAAGAGACGGAAGTCTATTTATTTAAGAACTTTTCTATACCGGTATTCAATGGGTACATCATATTGGTTTACAGATAACTTAACGTATTACAGAGAACAAGGGTAGGGGAAACAAGGGAACGATAGAGGAACCAAAGAACAAGGGGGTGAGGAGGGGTAAAATGGAATAATAGGAGAAACTAATATGAACGAGGAAGCTAGAGGAAGGTAACACGGGAAAAAGGGTACTAAAATACACAGGGGAAGAGGATTCAGACAAAAAGTGGCGTAACTATTTGTAAGAGCACCCCCCTTAGGAGGTTCAAACTGGCTGAGAACTGTGCCCTGGACAGTTCAGTGGTAGAGAGCCAGTGGCTCTCTACCACTGGCTCTCTACCACAGTTACCTGTCTTTCTTCTTTGCAAATAGCTGCAGATACAAACAGCACAGGAGCTGTTGTTTAAAGCACAGGAGCTGCCAGTTCAGAGTGTTGCTGTCCTGGCCGCGAGCACCGCGACCAGGCCCTTACCTCCTTGTTCCCGGACCTGCTTCCGCCTCCGGAGCCCTGGCTTGCGGCCTGTTTGGCGGCGTCTCAGCTGGGGCTGCGCCACCGCGAAGGTGCCTGAGGACGCCCTGCTCCTAGGCACGCGCCACTTGGGCGCCTTTCTAGCCCGTTTCCCGCCAGTGGTGACTCCGCCCAGTTCCTGACGTCAGACGCCGCAGCCTTGATAAGCCGGCCGCGGCCATTCAGTCCTCGCCTTCCAACGGATTAGCTTCCTGGTTTCCTGTTGCACTGTGCCCCGGAGTGACTCGCTTGGCTTCGTCGCTCTGTTCCTGCTACAGTACCTGCTTGGTTCCTGTTTACCTGCTATAGTTCTTGCCTGGTTCCAGTACCCGAGTCTTGTTACAGTTCCTGCCTGGTTCCAGAATCTGAACCCAGTTACAGTATTGCTACTGTCTTAGTCTGGTTCCAGTTACCTGTCCTGATCCACGACCCGCCTAACTTCCAGCGGCCGGGCCCCTACGGGCTCCTCCTGGGGGGGCTTCGGCTTCCAAGGGTGAAGCCACCTAAGTCCCAGCGGTTGGGCTCCTACGGGCTCCTCCCGGGGGAGTACCAGCTTCCAGGATGAAGAGCATCTATGTACCGCCTGAACATCTGCTTCCCGGCCTGCTATTCATTAGAGACATTGACCATCTATTCCCAGTCTCCAGCAGGTCGGCCCAAGGGTCCACTAAACTGAGACTCCCACAACACAGAGTTTGGGGCTAATTTGCTTTGTCTCTTTTCTTTTTGATAACTTATTAGAGGACAGGTGGTTTGAAACTTTCCTCTCTTGTGTGCTTTTTTTTTTTCTCAGGGTCCTAAGGGTCGGACAAGAGAAGGAGATTTTTTCCTGGACCACTTAACGAACAGTCATTAAACCAATATTGAAGAAATGTATATTTGAAAGATTATTACAAGGCAGTTTCTAACCTGCATTTTCTACATAAGATCATTGAGAAAGTATTGAAGCAGCAATTGCTGGAATTTTTGGAGGATCATACATATGTTGGATGACTACCAGCCTGGTTTTAGAAGTATTTTTAGCACTGAGACCCTATTAGTGTCGTTATTGGATGATCTGTATTTTTTTAAGGACCATGGGCAAGAAGCAGTGGTGATATGCAGACCTTCAGACCATGTTTTCAGTAATGTAGAAATGTTTGGGGGTGGGGGATGCACGGCCTGACAGGGACCTTTATTAATTAGGTTAGGGAAGGGAGAGAATCGGGACACAGGCCCTAATATTTCTTTATTTTTTTTTTCCATAATTATGTCAGAGCTAGTTAACTGAATATCTTTGAAAATATCTTGTTAAGTAGGAAGTTATCCAACCACACAGGACTGAATAACTTTAGACCTTTTTCATAATTCTGATAGCGCTAGTTAACGGAATATTTTTTAAAATATCTGGTTAAGTAGGAAGTTATTCAACCACACAAGGCTGGATAACTTTAGACCTGCACTGAAAATTGGTTAAGTTAATTGGATGACTTAACTCCTCCCTGGAACACCTCTTTTTTTATCCAACTTTATTTTAGCTAGATAAGTGGTTCAATATTCAAAACCTTGCCATTTCGATGGATAGCTTGTGAGTTATTTACCTAAATGGCTTTGAATATTGACTTCAGTATTGACCTCATGTTTCTTTTGATTTGGTTTGTTTGTCTCAATGAAGTTTGTTGTCTTCTCAAGTCAGGCTGTTGGTGCTCATTATCAGCCAGATTGCTTTATTGCAGTATACCAGGGGACAAGCTTATTATGTTTTGGCTCCTGAGTTGTATAATAGTTTGCCCTTATGATCCATCTTCAAAATGATTATTTAAGCTTTTGTAAAGCAGTAAATAATTGCAGAGGTATCCAATTTTTAGTGGAATTTTGTGAAAGGGTTAGATGAGACAGTATCTCAAAAGAGACAGAGACAGGATGGAGGAGGTCCAGAGAAGGGTGACAAAAATGGTGGGGGTCTCCATCAAATGACTTATGAAGAAAGGTTGAAGGATACAGACCTTCAGATTTCTGAAAGGTTTTAATGATGCATAATTGTCAAACCTTTTGTGTTGGAAAGATATCAATAGAACTAGATATCAATAGAGTAATGAAACTCCAGGGACGACAACTCAGAACCAACATCAGGAAATATTTCTTCATGCAGAGGGTAGTGGATGCCTGGAATGCCCTTCTGGAGGAGGTGGTGAAGACAAAAACGGTGAAAGATTTCAAAGGGGCATGGGATGAACACTGTGGATCCTTAAAGGCTAGATGATGGAAATGAAGAAAAGAGTACATGGGGGGAAACTTGCTGGTGTGGAGGTTACTACACTAAACCATTAAGCCTTCATATTGTTGATGCAACTCCATTATTGTTCTCTGCTTTAATGGCGGGAGGGAAGAGGAAAAGGGGAATTAGATTCAAACAGCAACCAACATGGACATTGAATTTTATGGTCTGGGAAAACACGTAACTTGCTGAAGCAGCTCCATTATTGCTCTCTGCTTTAACGGCAGGGTGAAAAGAGGAAAAGGGGAATTAGATTCAGGCAGCAACCAACACAGACATTGAATTTTATGGTCTAGGAAAGCAAGTAACTTGCTGATGCAGCTGTTACTACCCTTGACCGATAAGCCTGATACTTCTTGATACAACTTCAACATTGCTCTGTGCTTCAAAGGCAAGAGGTAATGGGGAATTGGACTCAGACAGCAACCTACAAGGGCCCTGACTTTCTCAGTTTGAGAAACTAAGTATGGAGGTGACCTGTATGGCGAGGCAGATGCTACCATAGGCTTGCTGGGCAGACTGGATGGACTGTTTGGCCCTTTTCTGCCATCATATTCTATGTTTTCCATGTATGCTGAGATAGCTTTCGAGTTTTAATGGGGGTGGGAGTGTGTTTTGAATAGGCTTTTTATTGTGTTTGTAAATTGCTACAGGGTCATTTGGATATACCGCCAGATCTACGCCAAGAGACCTGCCATCTAACTTTTAAGAAAAATCTAAAAACGTGGCTTTTCAGGCAAACATATACAGAATCACAAGTTTACTTAGACACCGGCCAAAAAGAAAAATAGCCCAAACACTAGATCCTAGTTTCACCTATACCCCCTTCAATACCCAACCACGTCAGATCTGAACTTCTCACCTGTTTAAGACTTCTTCTCTGATTCATCAGTCTTCCTTAACTCATGCATTTCTCGCATATTTTGCACATCAACATGGTCTATGTACCCTCATATCACAATTTAGTCTACCCTTTAATTTTTTCTAGATATCTATTCTCGCTATAAACATGCCGAACATTTACCTACGTCCTGTTGACGAGTTACTATTATTATTATCTATGTAATATTTAATTTATTATTAATATCTATATGTTACAGGTTATATGCTATATGTTATACGTTATATGTTAAGAAACGCTGTTCCATGTAACGCCTTTTGTGCGAAAGTTTTGTTATATGTAAACCGACCTGATTCGATACTTGTATTGAGAATGTCGGTATATAAAAATCCGAAATAAATAAATAAATAAATATAGTGATATAAAAATGTAAATTATAAATAAAAATAAGTGCTCATGATGTGTTATAATAACAATGATATTATATACATATGATTTATTTTGTGTACACATAGTAATATATAAAATGAGAGCAGGTAAAGACCAATATGGCCCATCCAGTCTGCCCAACAGCATTTTATCTCCTAAGGGTAAATACGTTTTCAGATTCCTGTATGGAATCCAACATTCACTTCCCTTTACCCCATGTCCCTCATCCATCTTTTTAAAGTACTACCACTGCCTTATAGGGTTTTAGCGGCTGCTCCATACCTATTACTCTAGGGATTTCTCAGAAATGTAATGGAATCCTACCACTGCTGTTTTGGACCGTAATTGTAGCTTCATGCAGGTTATCCCACTGCTTCCTTTCCTCATCTTGCCACTCGGGATTCTTTATGTTTATCTCACACTTTTTAACATTCTCTTCCTGCAATATAAGTAAATTATGGCAAATAAAGATAATATGGCCAATCCATTCTGCCCAGCAGCAAGTTGTCTATTTTGGGTCGATTTGTATACAAATTCCCTTATGGAACCTGTCATCTACTTCCCCTTCCTCTCTTCCCATTTCCCTTTTCCAACCTCTCAAAATACTGGGTTAAAGAGTTGTAACTGTTGCTCTGTGCAGGTTATTCCAATACTCTCTCAAATATTTGATGGCTTCATATCACTGCTGGGAGATGGACATAGGGGAAGGGTTCTATATGGGAATTTGTATATGTATCTACCCAAAGTAGACAAATTGCTGCTGGGCAAACTGGATGGGCCATATTTGTTTTTTTCTGCTGTCATTCACCACATTATTATGTTACATTTTCATTTTCATAAGCAAATATTCACTAGTGTTTGTTCAGGATCAGTGGACCTATCTGAAGCAAGCATTCTGGGAACGAAGTGACATAAAGCTAACTTTCAGCCTTTGTTGGATAAAGTAGTGTGCTTTCTATGACGTTGAAGCATAGAAATAAAGGATAACAATCAAAGTAAACAATATAAGGTGATAAATTTTTTATTGGACTAACCAAGGGGTCAGTATTCAAAACTTGTCCATTTATCTAAGTTAGCCAGATAGACTTATCTGGCTAACTTAGATGGGATAATCAGCGCCCAGCTATGCTGCTGAATATCCCCAAACAAATCGCTACTTAGATAAATATGAAATATCCATCTAAGTTTAGACCTGCTATTGAGCAGGTATAACTTAGGCGGATAAGTTATCCATCTAAGGCTGAAGATTGCTAATTAGCCGAATAACTTATTTGGCTAAGTAGTGCCATCCCAATCTGCGCATTGCCTGCCCACAAATTGATCGGCTAAAAGGTAGCTGAATATCGGGCCCCGAATGTTTTAGAATGTTTACTTCAGAAAGCTAGTGAAGAAGAGGGTCATTTTATAACAGCATGCATAGCAGTAAAGTTTACATGTACATTGTACACACAGACTTTCCCAAGTATTTTGAAAGTGAACTTACTGTATAAATCTGCTCTGAAAATCCTTGGGTAATTGGCTGAGTACATGTACAAATTTACAGCTTCTCCAAGCAAGTATGACTTGGGTGGGGTAACTTATGTGCACACATTTAAAAATCCCAAAGTATCTGGTATATAATCAGTCACAGTCTGGATAGCAAAGTTAGCTGGATAAACCTATCCGGCTAACTCTGAAAATTGGAGTTAGCTGGATAACTTATCTGGCTAATGTCACTCCACCCCAAAATGCCTCCAGACTGCCCCTAAGTTATCCGACTAAAGTTTAGCCAGATAATAAGAGATACGGTTAATATTTAGCTAGATCATTTAGCCGTATAGCTTCTAGGGGTGTGCAGGGAAAAAAAATTTCATTTTCGTTTTTCAGTTCACTTCCAGGAGGGTTTTTCCCCACAAATTTTGGTTCATGGAATATTTGATTCATTTCATTCGTGAAAAAAATAAAAAACAAATCAAACGTTACCGCCCCCCACAAGAAAAGAAATGAAAAATGAAAACGAGGCCCTGCAAGGCCTCACAACCCATCCCCAACACCCATCCCTCCCACTTGGAAAACATGTTGGTGCCATGATCCCCCCCGGCCCCCACTTACCCGGTACAGTGGGGATCTGCTACTGGCGAGGCCTAGGTCCAGGATGAAGCCTTGGCCTTGTATAGGCCAAGGCTGCAGTAGGACAGTGCAACCCTGGGCCCAGGCCTGAAACCGTGGTCCTGCCCACAGGCCAGGTCCCAATATTAGAGCCTCGATCCAGACCCACGCATGATGATGGGGCCAGGGCTGAGGATGGGTCCCAACACCAGGACTTCGGCCTAGACCAGAGCCCAACACCTGGCCCAGAGGCAGGTCCCAACACCAGCCGAGACCTGGCATGGAAGCCAAGTCTTGATGCCTGGGCATTTGCCTAGGCCAGAGACCGGGCCCAGGCATGACATCAGGGCTCAGCTCGGAGGCTGGGTGCTGATGCCTGAGCCTTAGCCTAGGCCATGGCCCAACACCATGGCCTGGCCTGGAGGCCAGGTCCCAATGCCAAGGCCTTGACCCAGACCCAGGCCCTATGCTAGGACTTGGCACAGAGGGGGCTTCAACTTTCACCTGCCTGTTAATGCTCTGACTGTGGAGGATTTTTGATTAATTACATACAACTTCCTTTTAGGTTGTGTCCGACACTTCCCTTGCTGTGATGTGGATATCACACAGAGGCCTGGCAGATTCTGGTGGAAAGTGAGGAAAACCTGCTTCAAAATTGTCGAACACAACTGGTTTGAAAGTTTTATCATCTTCATGATTCTGCTTAGCAGCGGTGCTCTGGTGAGTGTGACCTGCAATATTCACATGATACTGAGTTAAAGCAGGGTTAGGCAACTCTGGTCCTAGAGTGCCACAGGCAGGTCTGGTTTTCAGGTGACCCACAATAAATAGGCATGAGGTATATTTGTATGCACTACCTCCAACGTATGCAAATATACCTCATGCATATTCAGTGTGGATGTCTGGAAAGCCAGACCTGTTTGTGGCACTCCAGGACCAGAGCTGCCTACCCCCCTGTGCTAAGGCTTAAGTTATTGCAGGATTCAGAACAGTAAAACATAATTTTCATTTTACTCCAGAATTAAGGATGGGCATTCCTTCTGATTTTCCCTTAAGGGAAACAAAGGTTTTGTTTTTTTCTCCTGCTCATGACTCACTGTTTAATGTAGCATATGGGTTGGGTCTGGCCCAATGGCTCAGTGGCAGGGCTGCAGGATGCTATGCAGGAAACTGGCTTTGATTCCTGAGCCTGTCTTCTACTCCTGCAGCCAACCAGCAGTAGAATGCTATAGTCAGAGATGTCAGCCCATTGGAAAGGATGGCTCTGCCATTATTCAGTTATAACCACCTAGTAGCCAGACTCAGGGTGCATGCATGCATACCAAGTTCCTGAGGAAGTCATAGTCTGTGTGGCCTCTGGCCAGTGACATAACTAGGGCAGGACAAGCTGGGCAGCAGTCCCAGGGGAAGCTTGGAACGGGCTGCTAAATGTGGTGCCACAGGAAACATTGGCATAGGGGAACAATTCATGAAACTTGCCCTGGTACAAAAAATATCTAGTTAGGGTCACTGCTCCTGGTCGAGGACTATTATTCTGATGGCTCGGATAGGTGGAAGGGGTCAGAGTTTTATAATGGGGGAAAACCATGGCTAGCTGCGAGCAAAAGCTGATGGTGCCTTAAGCTTAGCAGGGACAGATTCCAATTGAGCTAGAAGCCCAAAGAATAAGGAGGAAATTTCTGGTCAAAAATTTAAAAAAAAGAAAAACTTTGTGGCTCTCAGATGGAAAAAAAGGCAGGTCTGTCTGACCTTAACATAAAACTGCCCATAACAAGAAGGATGGGGGTCTGAAGTGATCCAGTAACAATGCCACCTTGTTACAGAGCTGCAGCAGAAATCAGGGATCAGTCCATGGATAACCACAAAAAAATCTGTAAGCAGATCTGTTCGGCTTGCAAAAAGAGAGGTGGGATAGCCACAACTTACTATTATCAGCATGATTTGCATCATGCATTCCAGGTGTACGCAGCAGATTTCATGTGAAAATCTACAGCTTTTAGGCCATCAGCACTGTGGGTAAAGATCAGTAGCACCACACCTTTTCCTCTTCTAAAAATGGGAAAAAAAACCCCTCAAGTACCACTTCCTGTAGCAACAAACTGAAAAGTCATGGAGGACAGTCCGCTGGTGAATTGCTCAGTCCTGGATTGTTCCTTCTGCAACATTTATCATCTCATAAGAACATAAGAAGTTGCCATACTGGGTTAGACCAAGGCTCCATCAAACCCAGCATCCTGTTTCCAACAGTTGCCAATCCTGGTCGCATGTACCTGGCAAGTACCCAAACACTAAATAGATCCCATTGTTATTAATGCCAGTAATAGCAGTGGCTATTTCCTAAGTCAACTTGATTAATAGCAGTTAATATACTTCTCCAAGAACTTATCCAAACCTTTTTTAAGCCCAGCTACACTAACTGCACTAACCACCTCCTCTGGTAACAAATTTCAGAGCTTAATTGTGTGTTGAGTGCCATTTTAGCACATGTCAGCAATGTGACTCTCTTGATACATGGTCTCAGACAGACAGGATTAACTTTAAATAAATTCACCCTTCCGGAGGAAGTGGTGAAGACCAAAACTTTGAAGGATTTCAAAGGGGCGTGGGATAAATACTGTGGATCCATAAAGTCTAGAGGATGTGAATGAAGACAAGAGGCATGGGGGTGGCTTGAGGGAATGTTGGCTACTACCTAGAGATGAATATCCTTATTCAATAATGCGACTCCAACATGGCTCTATGCTTCAACAGCAAGAGGAAATGTGGAAAAAAGGATTTGCAACCACATAAAAGCAGGGGAGTAGCTTGCTTGTTACGGCGGTTACTACCCCAAACAAAAAAAAATACCTGATAATTCACTTTCAACGCAAATCCAGCATAGCTCTCTGCTTCAACGGCAAGGGAGGAAGTTTGACACTTCACACATATCCAGCATAGCTCTCTGCTTCAACGGCAGGGGAGGAAATTTTGACAATTCACGCATATCCAGCAGAGCCCTCTGCTTCAACGGCAGGGGAGCAAGTCTGATATTTCACTTTAAATGCAAAGCCAGCATAGCTTTCTGCTTCAATGGCAGGGGAGGAAGTTTGACACTTCACGCATATCTAGCATAGTCCCCTGCTTCAACGGCAGGGGAGCAAGACTGATACTTCACTTTCAATGCATAGCCAGCATGGCTCTCAGCTTCAACGGCAGGGGGGAATGAAGAAAGGTGGATCTATATTCAGGCAACAATCAACAAGGACTGAATTACATAGTCTGAATAAACAGATAAGCATGGGTGTAGCTTGCTTATTGCGGTGGTTAATACCCCTAACAAAATTAAGCTATTTCACTTAGATGCAGGTCCAACACTGCTCTCTACATTAATGGTGGGGGTGGAAGGGAAATAGAATAAAAAAAGGTTACTAAGAGCCAAGAGAAACAGATAAGTATGTGAGAGAATAAAAAGTGCGAACGCTTGCTGGGCAGACTGGATGGGCCGTTTGGTCTTCTGACGTCATTTCTATGTTTCTATGTTTCTATATGTAGGAGGGAACAAGATATTTTATTTTCTACATGGATCAGAATGCTAAAACTGGGCCTAAGTATAGCCTAGCCCCATGCTCTTTAGCTGACCTAGAGAAGTTGTATTCAGTCTTGTGCCTTTCTCTGAGTTGTCCTCACTGATTCATACTCCTATACCTTCACATTTACACACATTTTTAAGAAAAGGGCATTGTGGATCTCTGTGAAAATGTTGTCCCAAAACTCAGAGGCAGCCTCGGATGCTCAGCTTTGTCTGTTGCCAATGTTCTCCTGTCAATTTTAAGTCATATCACGTTCTCATCTTTGTCTAGAAGAACAGAGCAAAGAATTGTGGTTACCATACTAATCCCTTTGGATATGTGAGATAAAGGTTCTGCAAACAAGTTGTAGCTATTGCCTTTTTATTGGACTAACTTGTGACTAGTTTTGAGAGTTATCCTCGCTTCATCAGGTCAATAAAGAAGTGGCACATTTACACTGGGTTTTATATAGTTCAAAGTTGCCTAGGCCTTAGTCTGCTTGCATAAGCTATTACAGCTCAATAAAGTGAAGATGGGGGGAGGGGGAGGGAGGAATGCCAGAGGTAATAAGACTAAAACTTTGCAACAGAAAGAACCTATATCTGGTAATATCTTTATTAAGTCCATTTGTGTTTGCTTGACAGTATGTCGTCATCATCCTAATTTCAAATGTTTTCTGTTCTTAAGTGTTCCTAAAGTTCCCTTTAAGTACTGTGATTGTAAGGTTATTAAGGGATTGATCTTCCTTTCAGACGTTCACAACTGAGCTGTCACTCTGGTTTTCTCTGTCATGCTTTATGTTATATCTATGAGGATTGATTCTTTTCCATTTGTTTCACCATTGTCCACATTTTTTTCCATTGAATCATGAACAAAGTAGTCGTAGAGAAGCATGAATGTGAACCTTTTATTCTGAATGTCTTTCCCATATGAGTAGCTGTAGGCTTCAGTGATATGTGCTGGCATAAGTTACATCATGGTGTCTTGTAAGGTCCTGTGCTATTTTCTTCTGTATGTGGGGCTTACTATGTATAAGTTTTTGTGTCAGATTAAGCAGTAGATGGAAGGCTGGAACTAAAGGAGCATCCTGCAATAGTAATTGTTGCAGATCTCATAGAATTTTTTTCTGGTTTTGGATTGCATGTTACTAAAAGTGGTACCTGCTCTATGGGTTTTTTCCTTGTATTGTGGTAGGCTTTCTGTGGGTGTTTTGAGTGAGAATGCAGTTTTTTTGGAGCTAATAGGATGCAGTTAGATTAGAGCTTTGAGGTGCTTATTCTTGTCCTTTGGGTCAGAAAAAATATGGCCATATCATGAAGGTTGGCTGTGTATAATAAATTGTTTTCTGTCTGAAGAATGGAAGCTAGAGCTGTCAGATGGTTTTCTATATTCAGATGTTTGTAGGAGCCATTGTTGATTGACAGGCCGATGCAGATTTACCCTCAGTTATGCATGCATTTTCTGCGGGTAAGCCTTACTGCCAATGCAGCAAGGAGTTTTACCCACATCAAATGAGTGAGTAAAACTGTGAGACCTACTTAGCTCCCTCGCATAGAAATACCATGCAAGTTTGGGCATTAGACAGTAGTCTCCAATGCAGAGAGGTGAGTTTTCCCTAACCCAGGTTTTCTTAGCTCTGGAAACTTTACTCATGGTCAAAGATGGAGTCATTGCCAGCAACCTGCCAGCACTAATATTAGCAGGATTAACTGAGGAATGAGGCTTACTCCTGAGGACTGGAAAGAATAACGAGAAGAAAAGCCGACTCCTGATCTTCAAAAATAATGTTAAAAAAAAAAAACCCCAGCCTTTTTTCTCCTTATACCCAGCAGGCAGGCAGGCAGGATCTGGTTTGCTCTGAAAGTGCAGGATTCTGAGGAGGTGGGCATTTGTGTTGGATAAAACCTAAAATCAGTCAGGGCACATGAGGCAGCAAGGCGGCAACAGGCATCTCTACACACTTCTCCTCCCTTCCAAGTTAAAATATGCATTCGGCCCTACGGTGAACACACAATTTAACTCGGTCAGCGCACTTTTTACTTCCCGATTTATTAGCATGGTATTAGCTTGTTGCATCAGGAATTAAGCACACAGTTTGTTTTTGGCCAGGAGTTCATTTGAGTTATCCATCTAAATGGCTTTTGACTAATGACCTCTGTAAGTTTCGGTATTTCTTCATGAACACACTTTTCTGAAAATTGATTGAGGTATTCCTCATTTCCAATCTTATTTGTGTTCATTTTATGTGGTCCTGCTCCTGGCCCTTCCCCAGTGAATTTCGCTTTTTCCTCATTAGTTTATACATATACCTTCCCTTTATTTATACAGTTCATAATGATACACTAAATCAAGAAACCTTGAGCAGATTTGATTGCAATAACTGTAAGAAAGAAAAAAGTGATAAAAAGCAACAGATTTGCAGGGCTTATGAGATAACGAGGATTCACTATGGGTTAATCTGGAAAAAAGGAATGGAGGTTAAAAAGATAGAAAAATATAACACTAGGAAAAGAATAACAATACAGGTAAATTGTTGCAACCGTCCCTTCCCGACGGCTTCACTCCACCTACCTTTCTTTCTTTGCACCTCCTCTCGCTGTGGATGGACGCCTGGCTGCCGCGGCGTCTGCCTGCCGTCCTCTCCGGAGTCCCCGGACTGGCTTGGACGCTGCCTCCCGCCATGCTCCGCTGGTACCTTAGGGTGTGCACGCCACGCGGCCCTTACTCTTATTTCCTACTTGGCGCAAACCTCAGGAGCATCCCCCTGTGATGACATCATGCTGCCCGGATATTTAAAGCCTACGATGTTTGCTAGCCTTTGAGTTAGCAAAGGGAATCTTACGGATGGGATTCGATGTCCGTACCCAGCTACTCTGCCTGTCCAATTTTCGTTTGGACTTTTAACGCTAACGGGGTTTTCAGGTCGCTATCAGGAAACTGTTACTCGCTCCTCGAGGGCCCATTTTCCCTGACTCGCTGCCTGCTCCTATCTTCTTTTCTGCCTGGAAGGATTCGCTATCTTCAACACCAGTGAGTACTACCATCTCCACCTCAGAGCTTTCCCTGGAACCAGGTACTCGCTCCTCGAGGGCCTGCCTCCGTTCCAGCCCTAGGTTCTCCATACTCGGGCTTTGTGCATATTCCACTGTACTCATCATTCTCAGTTCTTTCCACTACAGCACTGCTACCGGAGGAGTCGCTGTTCCAGCGCCTGAGGGGATAATAGCCCAACCAGGTTACTTCTGCTGCTCACTACTACCACCTCTGGTGGCTTCACCACATTGTCTAATAAAAGATCAATCTCTGTGTTTGTGTGTCCTAAGCTGAGCCTGACCTGTGGCCCCTCACGGGACTTCCCCCCGTGGGCATGGTCAGCTGCACAGTGTCCAAGGGTTCACCCAAACCTCACTAATTATAACAGATTGCTAACTCCATGGATCTGGCACAGCTCAATTCCTTGCAGGCCATTCCAGACCTGGCCCTATGCACTGCTGAACTACAAGACACATTGGAGAAACTCACTTCAGCGTTTCATCAGCTACAAGCACAGAAGACGCAAGGCGCTACTTCCAGTAATGAAGGTCAGTTACCTGAAGTAACTATAAGGCTATGGTACCTCTGGCTGCTCCAGTTCGTTTCTCTGGAGAGATTCAAAGAACTAGAGGTTTCCTAAACCAATGCTGCATGCATTTCGCATTGCAGCCTGCACACTTCTCCACAGCCTACGCCAAGACTAATTATATTCTATCTTATCTTGATGGAAGGGCCTTGTCTTGGGCTTCAACGCTGTGGGAACGTAAGGATCCAATCCTGCAGGATATTGATGGATTTCTAGAATTATTTAAATCCGTTTTTGATGATCCTGCTCGAGTGACTGTTGCTGCTTCTGACCTGGTGGACCTGAAACAAGGCAACCGACCACTGGCTGATTTTGCAATAGAGTTCAAGACTCTTGCTACAGAATTATGCTGGGAACCTAGATGCCTGAAAACTCTCTTCTTCAGAGGTCTGAATACCCACTTGAAGGACGAGCTTGCTGCTCGTGAGACACCTGACTCGCTGGATGAACTAGTGGCTTTGGTTACTAGAATTGACCACCGGCTTCGTGATAAGGTGAAAGAACTCAAGCCTACTAAAGGACCAGTTCAGAAGGAGACTCGTGCTAAACTTGCACTTCAGATGGTTCCAGCAGTACCTATTCCCAGTGAAGAAGAACCGATGCAACTTGGTCGCAGTCATTTGACTTCAAAAGAAAGAAGATTGCGGAAGAGGCATGGCCTATGTATGTACTGTGGACAAGCTGGTCACAATGTCCCAACATGCCCTATTCGTCTGGAAAACAGATGGGCCTAAGTCCTGCAGGAGGACTGTTCTTAGGCCTCACCATGCCTTCTCCTCCGCTCTTTCTACCAGTCTCCCTGACTTGCGGACCGTCTACAATCCAAACTTTTGCCCTTGTGGATTCGAGGGCAGGAGGCAACTTTATACTTCGACGCCTAGTGGAACATTTGAGGATTCCCCTCGTTTCTTTAGAAGCTCCACTACTCTTGTCATCTATCCATGGAGAGCCTTTGCCCAGTGATTTGACTTGTCACACTGAACCAGTGACTCTTCACACCAGAGCCCTCCATACGGAGACAATTCCCTTTTTTGTGTTAGAGAAGGCCATGCACCCTATCGTTCTGGGGTTACCCTGGTTGCAGTTGCATCAGCCTCAATTCGACTGGGCCTCCTTGGAACTCTCCCGCTGGGGCCCAGGTTGTCATGGCAGATGCCTCAAGAACATTTCTCCTGTACTTTGCATACCTACAACTCCGGTGATGGCAGGACTCAGAATTGGTTCCGATTCTGGGTTCAGGGACTATCGTGAAATTTTTTTCGTATGGTCTGATCAGATTTTTTTTTTATCGGCTGCGCCCTAGCCGATAAACAAAAAACCCACACCGACCCTTTAAAACACATCCTTTAGCTTTCCCCACCCTCCCGACCCCTCCCCAAAACCTTTTAAAAGTACCTGGTGGTCCAGTGGGGGTTCCGGGAGCGATCTCCCGCTATCAGGCCGTCGGCTGCCACTAATCAAAATGGTGCCGATGGCTCTTTGCCCTTACCATGTGACAGGGTATCCGTGCCATTGGCCAGCCCCTGTCACATGGTAGGAGTAATGGACGGCCAGTGCCATCTTTAAAAATGCTGAAGTTTTGCCCACTGCTCTTTTACTTCCCTTAATTTTTTCCCATCCAGCTAATTCCTGGAGGTACTCCCTCATTTTAACAAAGTTAGAATTCCTGAAATCTAGGACTCTCACCTTTTAATGAACCTTCACCTCCAGTGCTCTAATACTGTACCACACCATATGGTGATCACTGGATCCAAGATGATTATGCACTTCAATATTAGAAACACTGGGCCAGATTTTATAACATGCGCGCGGACGTAGATTTGTTCGCGCAATCCAGCGCGAACAAATCTACGTCCGATTTTATAACATTCGCGCGCTGACGAGCGCATGTTATAAAATCTAGGGTCGGCGCATGCAGGGGGGTGCACAATTGTGCAACCTGCGTGAGCCGAGCAGCCTGCCTCCGTTCCCTCCAAGGCTGCTCCAAACTCAGAGCGGCCTCGGAGGGAACTTTCCTTCCGCCCCCCGCACCGTCCCTTCTCTTCCCCTATCTAACCTGCTCCCCAGTCCTAACTAACCCCCCCCCCCCGATCTTTATTGAAGAATTTGCGCCTGCCTACAGGCAGGCGTAACTTGCGCGCGCCAGCTCTCCACCCCCCGGCCCAGTGGCTGTTCCAGAGGCCTCGGTCCTGCCCCCGGAACGCCCATTTTTTCAAGCCCCGGTACTTATGAGCAAGATAGGCTCGGCGTGCGCAGGGGGAGGCAAGGGTAGGTTTTCGGGGGTTGCAGAGTATCTTACACGTGCAACCCTTTGAAAATCTACCCCACTGTCCCCGTTGGTAAGTACCAGGTCCAGTATCACCCCCCACCCCTTCCTTGTGGATTTTGTTACCATTTAGGGAACAGTTCTCCTTGCAAAAAATCCAGGATCTCCCTGCTTCTAGAAGACACCACAGTCTTTCTGCTTCTGCTTTAAAAAGTTTTTACTTTGAGGTTTTGCCTCTACGGCCAATTTCTTTTCAAATTCTCTCTTAGCCTGTCTTATCAATGTCTTACATTTAACTTGCCGACGCTTATGCATTATCCTATTTTCTTCTGTTGGATCCTTCTTCCAATTTTTGAATGAAGATCCTTTGGCTAAATTAGCTTCTTTCACCTGCCCTATTAACCATGCCGGTAATCGTTTTGCCTTCTTTCCACCTTTTTTAATGAGTGGAATACATCTGAACTGTGCTTCTAGGATGGTATTTTTTAACAATGTCCATGCCTCTTGCACACTTTTTACCTTTGTAGCTGCTCCTTTCAGGTTTTTTTTTTAACAATGTTTCTCATTTTATCAAAGTTTCCCTTTTGAAAGTTTAGCTCGAGAGCCATGGATTTGCTTACTGTCCCCCTTCCAGTTATTAATTCAAATTTGATCATATTATGATCACTATTGCCAAGCGGCCCCACCACCATTACCTCTCTCACCAAATCCTGTGCTCTACTGAGAATTTGATCTAAAATTGCTCCCTCTCTTGTCGGTTCCTTAACCAATTGCACCATAAAAATGTCATTCATTCCATCCAAGAACTTTATATCTCTATGTACCGATGATACATTTACCCAGTCAATATTGGGGTAATTGAAGTCTAAAAATGCAACGAAGCAACACCTTGCACATGAGCAAGTACTAGAGAACAATAGTGCAGGTACAAATCTAAGTTCCACCAAATATTTCAAACAATGTATGTTTATTTCCTGTGTTTCGCTGTGACTGCATCGGGAGGGACCCAGAATTTCAATGTAATCTTTTGGCGCTCCAGTGAATGTTACAAAAGATTACATTGAAATTCTGGGTCCCGCCCGATGCAGTCACAGCGAAACACGGGACCGTGTCGGGGGACTTTGATAAGCTATCTGTTGTTATAAGTGGAGTTGCCAGTTCAACACTCTGAAATAAACATACATTGTTTGAAATATTTGGTGGAACTTAGATTTGTACCTGCACTATTGTTCTCTGGTAATTGAAGTCTCCCATTATTACCACACTACCAATTTGGTTAGCTTCCCTAATTTCTCTTAGTATTTCACTGTCAGTCTCACCATCTTGACCAGGTGGACGGTAGTATACTCCTATCACTATAGTCTTCCCTGACACACATGGGATTTCTACCCATAAAGATTCAATTGTGCATTTAGTTTCATGCAGGATGTTTATCCTGTTGGACTCTATGCCATCCCGGACATAAAGCGCCACACCGCCTCCCAGGTGCTCCTCTCTGTCATTGCAATATAATTTGTACCCCGTTATAGCACTGTCCCATTGGTTATCCTCCTTCCACCATGTCTCTGAGATGCCAATTAAGTCTATGTCATCTTTCACTGCTATACATTCTAATTCTCCCATCTTATTTCTTAGACTTCTGGCATTATTTTTATGTTTATATTTTCATTCTGCTTTTTAATTGATAGGGATAAGTTAGAATTTTTTAGCTCAGGTGAGTTTTTAGTTACAGGCACTTGGACTACTTTTCTTATTATTGGAACCTCACTGTCGGGATGCCCTAATTCTAATGCATCATTAGTATCCTTTGAAGATACCTCTCTCCGAACCATGCGCAGCTGAGCGACTGTCGACTTTCCCCTTTGTTCTAGTTTAAAAGCTGCTCTATCTCCTTTTTAAAGGTTAGCGCCAGCAGTCAGGTTCCACCCTGGTTAAGGTGGAGCCTATCCCTTCGGAAGAGACTTCCCCTTCCCCAAAAGGTTCTCCCTAGTTCCTAACAAAACTGAATCCCTCTTCCATGCACCATCATCTCATCCTTGCATTGAAACTCCGGAGAGCTCTACCTGCCTCTGTGACCTACGCGTGGAACAGGGAGCATTTCAGAGAATGCTACCCTGGAGATTCTTTATTTAAGCTTTCTACCTAAGAGCCTACATTTGGCTTCCAGAACCTCCCTCCCACATTTTCCTATGTCGTTGGTGCCCACATGTATCACGACAGCCGGCTCTTCCTCAGCACTGTCTGAAATCCTATCTAGGTGACGTGTGAGGTCCACCACCTTCACCCCAGGTAGGCATGTTACCAGGCAATCCTCACGCCTACCAGCCACCCAGTTGTCTACATTCCTAATAATTGAATCACCAACTGTGATGGCCGACCTAACCCTTCCCTCCTGGGCAATAGGCCTTGGGGAGATATCCTCGGTGCGAAAGGACAATGCATCACCTGGAGAGCAGGTCCTTGCTACAGGATCCTCTCCTACTGCACCAGGTTCATGCTGTCCAATCATGAGACCTTCTTCTTCCAAGGCAGCACCAGGGCTGCCAGTGTGAAGTTGGGACTTTGCTACTATGTTCCTGAAGGTCTCATCTATATACCTCTCTGTCTGCCTCAGCTCCTCTCTGTCTGCCACTCTAGCCTCCAGAGATCCAGTCTAACTTCAGTTAGTCAGCCAGAGTGACTCACTGCTCTCTTGTTCAACAAATGTTGGTACCTAATCAAACCAAATCACACTACCTGAACACCTTTCCAAGGTGAGTAACTGAACTGAACTTTTCAACCTTTTTACTTAGGTATACACTGCTCCTAGCGTATTTCTAGCTTCTGGCTACTTTTTTCTTTCTTTTTTTTTCCTTTTTTGTTTTTAATATACAAACACTCTAACTTCTGCTTACTAGCTGCCTTACAGACTATTAAAAATAAACACACTAACTACTGCTTACTAGCTGCCTTACTGACTGGCTATTTAAAAATACAAACAATCTAATTTCTGTTTATTCGCTGCCTTACTGGCTATTAAAAGCACAAACACACTAATATTCCCAAATAGTTAACTTAGCCCCAATACATTTAAGAAAGACAATGTCCCAAGCAAAAACTTACTGATTCCTTTCAGCCACCAGCCAGGTGATCCTCTCCTCTCAGTGCCCCCACTGGATTGTGGGTTACTGAGCTCTTCCCTTAGATTAGAGCTGTACTAAAAATACACTAACTACTTACTATATGTATTATGTATCTTGTAATATGTATCTGCGTAATACTTAATAGGGATGATTTTAATTCTTATGTGTGCGGGGTGCATTTGTGCGCGCTACCCGGCGCGTACAAATGTACACCCGATTTGATAACATGCGCGCGCTGCTGCGCACATGTTATAAAATCGGGGGTCAGTGCGCACAAGGGGGTGCACACATGTGCACCTTGTGTGCGCCGAGCCCAAGGGGAGCCCGATGGCTTTCCCTGTTCCCTCCCAGGCTGCTCCGAAATTGGAGCGGCCTCAGAGGGAACATTTTTTTGGATCTCCCCCACCTTTCCTTCCCTTCCCCTATCTAACTCACCCCCCCGGCCCTACCTAAATCCCCCCCCCCCCACCTTGTTCGATGGAGTTACGCCTGGCAGGCGTAACTTGCGCGCACCAGCTGGCCAGGTCCCGACTCAGGCCGCTGTGTTGGGGCACTCGGCCACGCGCCCGGACCGCAGACACGCCCCCGGACCGCCCATTTTAGCAAGTCCCAGGACATACGCGCATCCCGGGGCTTGCGCGCACCGCCGAGCCTATGTAAAACAGGCTCGGTGCACACAGGGGCACATTTCCTCAGGTTACGCGCGTAGGTTACGTGTGTAGCCTTTGAAAATCTGCCCCAATATGTATATAAAGCCTTGGTGTACCCCAAGTCTTTGCATTATCAGCGGCCCTTTTTAACATCTGTCTGACTCAAATGTGTCATCTGCTTGCCAGATTTAGTCATATGCAGATGGCATTCAGTTTTTCTTTCCCTTCAAAACATCATGGGCTCTCACAGAACAATTCATTTCTTTCTGCCTTTCCACTATTTATGTCTGGCTTAATCAGAACAAATTTGCTGTTAATGTCACCAAAACTGAGATTATGATTCTCTCTTGATTTCTACTTTCTCACATTCGGGAAAAAAATTGTTTGCAGAAGTCAAAACTTCCCCCATATCTAAAATAGTTTGTAATCTTGGAATCCTGATAAATCCCTCGCTTTCAATGCAGGATCACATCAAATCCCTAACACAGACTTCGTTTTTCAAACTACGGCTTTTGTGTCATCTGAAGCTTTTCCTGGACCATTCTCTAATCTTTACTGTTTTTCAACCTTGACCACTGCAACTCACTTTTCCTTGGTCTCCCAGCCTTTATAATTCATCCTCTACAGATTATTAAACGCTCTGCAGCCAGATTGTTAACTGGAACTCTAATCATATTAACACCTGTTTCACAAACATTACACTGGCTTCCGATTTCTTATCGAATTAAATGTAAACTAGCTGTTATTGTTCACACTCTTCTGAGCAATATTTCATCACCATGGATTGGAGCTGTACTAAAAATGCACTTTCCCACTAAAACTCAAATCAAGGACTACTAGATGTCCCTTCACCTAAAGCAGTCCACCTAGATGAAACTAGAGAGCGTGCTTTTTCTTGCCCTCTGCTTTAGAACTTGCTTCCAAAGGAGATAAGAATAAGATCAATTATAGAACCTAAATTTTTCAGGAAAGCCCTGAACACTTATCTGTGCCAAATAGCATATTCCATCTAAATGTTTGAGCATTACCATTACAAAGACATGTGTGCCCTGTAATGCTTTTTTGGCACAAGTATATTGTTGTAATTGATTCAACGCTGTGTTTTATTTGTTTTTGCCCTGCTTATTATATATGCCTTTCTGTACCCCATCTTGAATGGAAGCATGGTAACAAATATTTTAAAATAAATATTAAATATATATTATTTTGAAAACTTTAGTACACATGTATAAATCAGGATACATGAGTAAATTTACCCATGTAAAAAAAGGGGGAGGGTAAGGGATGTTCTGGAGAGGGAACAACATTTATGCAAGAAAATTGCTGTTTTATAAGCAATTTATGTTTGTAAATGTGGCACTTTCTCATGTATATTTATGTCTGCTCAATATCAGGAGTAAGTGATTATAAACATCTTAAAAGTGATAAAAATGACTAGGAAGTGGGTCCAGGTGAAGAGTCAGGAAGGTGGATTGGGCAAACTGGTAGACTAATTGGTAAAACCGGTTATTTCATTGCCACGCACATGTTATAAAATCCCCTGACTTACACGTATAAAAGCCAACTTATGCGGGGGGGGGGGGGGGGGGGAGGAGGTGAATACGTCTAAAAAATACAAGTAAAATCTACTCACTTATCCCTTTAAAATTTGAAGTACAAATATGTGGGTATAGCATTTGTGCACACTTATCCAGCTAAATTCTGACTTATCCGTTTATGTAGCGGCTTTGCTTTTACTAAGGCGATACTTAGCCGGATAAGTCCAAAAAGCACTACCTAAACAGATAAGTAGGCTTTTTGGACTTTTCCAGGTATGTACGATTGCTGGATAAGTAATAAAATTCTACTTATCTGACTAAATCAGATAGACAGATAAGTCTAAAACCCCTACTTATTCAGCTACCACATTTAACTGGATAATTAATTCATTTTTAGACTTATCCAGCTATCTGACAGCTGGATAAGTAGCATTTTAAGACATCCAGCTAAGTAGGCTTTTTTGGTTCTATTCGGCTATCTTACATACTTGGATAAGTTCAAAAAGCGCTACTGTCCTATCAGGTCTGAAACTAGAGACCTGGGTATTTTGATTGACTCTAAGCTTTCTTTACATCCCCATATACAATCTTTGGTGAGAGGCTTTTTCCACAAACTCCACCCTTTATACTCCATTAAGCAATTCTTAAATCTCTGAGATATTAAGCTGGTAACTCAAACATTGGTCACAAACTCCCTAGATACAGTAATTCTATTTAGGCCTGCAAAAAAGCTACATTTCATGTGCTACAACTTATCCAAAATATATCAGCCTGCTTGGTCTCTAGCACTTTGTTACTTGCATATATCTCCCCAGTTTTGGCTGCACTGCACTGGCTCCCAATAGAACAGCAGATCCAATTTAAAATACTTACTCAGATTTTTAAAGCCATTAAGGGCCTTTTCCCTCTTCTTTTCCACAACCAGTTTTCTAGTGTCCTGCTCATGATTTACATTCAGCAGATTGTAGATTATTGGTGATCCCTACACATAAGTCCATTCGCATAGCTGAGTCACGTTCTCGTATTTACAGTTTTATAGGCTACACCCTTTGGAATAGTCTCCCAGAACCACTAAAAATGGAATATGATTTGTTACATTTTAGAAAGATGATAAAAACATATCTTTTCTTCAAAACTTTCCCTATCTAGTTATCTCAAGGGATTATAGTATGCTTTACAATGGTTGATGATTAGCAATATTTGCTGTTCTGTTTGATTTTTTTAATGTTTGTTTTAAATTTATTTTTTGTTTGTTTAGTCGTTGTATTAGTTTTGTACTGTTTGTAATTTATTCAGATTTTATTATGTACGTAATTAGCAGGCTACAAATGTATAAAATAAATAAATATATAAATTTGAATTTATCAAGAAAAATGCCACTACATACCTGGATAAGTCTGAACTTGCATGGCTTGTGTTTTTTACACATGCGAGATATTGTTTGCATGCAGCTTATAAAATACTGTAGCAACTTTGCCTACCCATATTTCTACATGTGAGCAATTTTGAAAGTTATCCTCAGGGCCGATAACTTTCAAATGGACACACGGGCCACATGTACATGTGTGTGACAGTGTGCACCCACAGACATGGCATTTTTATAACAGCTGGAGTACATTTTAAAACACAGCGCGCGCACGTACTTTTGTTCGTGCATCAGGCGCGAACAAAAGTACGCTGGATTTTATAAGATACGCGCATAGCCGCGTGTATCTTATAAAATCCGAGGTCGGCGCGCACAAGGGGGTGCACATTTGTGCAACGTGCATGCGCCGAGCCCTGCGCGTGTTGCCCGTTCCCTCCGAGGCCGCTCCAAAATCGGAGCGGCCTCAGAGGGAACTTTCCTTCCACCCCCCCGCACCTTCCCCTCCCTTCCCTTACCTAACCCACCCCCCCCCCGGCCCTGTCTAGACACCCCCTACCTTTATCTTAAAAGTTACTACTGCCTCCGGGCAGTAATAACTTACGTGTGCCGGCGCAGCAGGCCCCGACACAGGCCGCTGTGTCGGGGCACTCGGCCACGCCCCTGGACCGCCAACACGCCCCCGATCCAAAACCGCGCCCCCTGGCCACGCCCCCAACAGCCCCTTTTTGCAAGCCCCGGGACTTACATGCGTCCCGGGGCTTGTGTGCGCCGCCGAGCCTATGCAAAATAGGCTCGGCGCGCGCAGGGGGGTTTTAAAAGGGTTACGTTTCTACCTTATGCGCTTAACCCTTTTAAAATCCGGCCCTAAGTGCACATATACACGTATGTTATAAAATAAGCTAGGCGCATGCATCTGTGCAGCTAATTTTGCAAGCGGGTGCACATAGCTGCATAAAGTCAAGTTTGAGTCGCACAAGTAGGGGAATTTTATAACAGGCACACGTCTACTCCATAACCAATTTCACCAGTTAGTTCATCAGTTTTCCCACTCTAGAGCTAGGTCCTCCAAACCCCCTTGTTCTTTAGCCTGCACGCTCCCCAGTTACCACAGACCCCTTAAAACCCTCAGGAATGCCTGTATTTTTTTAAATTACACTTCCTGCATAGCAGAAGTAAATTTGTGGCATTGGATATAGGAACCTGCCAGGTCCCGGGATGCCCACACCATGCACACACCAGGTCCCTTTTTTCTGCAATGCGAGATGTGCGCACAATGGCATATGCGCGCACATCTGCCCACTTTATAAAATTGGGTGGACATGCACATGCATCTTTCCATCTCCCAATTTTGGCAAATGCATCTTTTTTTAAATTCACCTCTTAATGAATAGTGCAATGGTTTTCCCTCCTAACTTCACTTTTAGACACAATGATAACCCTTTACTGAATAGAATCCCGTGGGGTAGATTTTTAAAAAAAGCGCGTTCGCGTACTTTTGTTTGCGCACCAGGCGCAAACAAAAGTACGCTGGATTTTATAAGATATGTAGCCGCGCGTATCTTCTAAAATCCTGGATCGGCGCGCGCAAGGCTGCCGATTTTGGGCAGCTGGCGCGCGCTAAGCCGCGCAGCCTGTCACCATTTCCTCCGAGGCCGCTCCGAAATCGGAGCGCCCTCGGAGGGAACTTTCTTTCGCCCTCCCCTCACCTTCCCCTTCCTTCCCCTACCTAACCCACCCCCCCGGCCCTTTCTAAACCCCCCCCTACCTTTATCCATGGATTTACACCTCCCGGAGGGAGACGTAAATCCACGTGCGCCAGCAGGCTGCTGGCGCGCCGAGACTCAACCCGGGGGCGGTTCCGGAGGGCGCAGCCACACCCCCGAAATGCCCCGGACCAAAACCATGCCCCCGGTCCTGCCCCCGAAACGCCGCGTCATCGGGTTCTGCCCCCTCGACATGCCCCCGACACGCACCCTTCCAAAAACCTCGGGACCTACGCGCGTCCCGGGGCTCTGTGCGCGCTGGCAGCCTATGGAAAATAGGCGCGCCAGCGCTCAAGGCCCTGCTCACGTAAATCCGGGCGGATTTACGCGAGCAGGGCTTTTAAAATCCGCCCGCAAGTGTTTGTTTTACTGTCTCGGTTCCCTTCTGGCTAACCTGAGAAACAGGATCCTGAGTCAGGAATAATACCTTGATCTTCCATCTAATAATCTAGATTAGTGGTTTCCAAACCTTTTCTTTGGAATCTGAGCCAGTTTGCTTTTTAGGTTATCCACAATGAATATACATGAGATTAATTTGCAGACAATAGAGGGAGTGCATGCAGATTGATCACATGCATTTTTATTGCAGACATCATGGAAACCTGATTGACTCAAGGTCTCCCTGGACAGATATGGGAACCACTGATCTAGAGCATTATCTGTTGGCATTGTTTGTTCAGCTAAATAATACTTGTTTACTTTAGCAAGAAAAATCAAATGATTACTCAAGAGGTTTTCAACCCAATCTTCAAGACCTACCAAACAGTTAGGTTTTCAAGATATCACAAGGAATACGTATGAGACAGATCTGCAAACAAAGGAGGCAATGCATGCAAATTGTGGATATTCTGAAAACCTGACTGGCTAGATGTGTTTTAAGGACTGGGTTGAGAACCCTTGAATTACACAATGCTTTCTAGTTTGTACATGAGACCTGACCCATGCATTAGTGTATGTGTTTTAAATGAATATGCAAGTATGGTAGGAATATTCTATATGAAGTGTATAAATGAGATTGGTGAAGGAGACTAAATGCACAGTAGAATCTTTATGGATAGAAATCCCATGTGTGCTGGGGAAGAGTTTAGCATTAGGGGTATACTACCATCCACCTGGCCAAAATGATCAGATGGATGATGAAATGCTAAAAGAAACTAGGGAAGCTAACAAATTTGGCAGAACAGTAATAATGGGAGATTTCATTTATCATAATAGTGATTGGGTAAATGTAGAGAGGTAAAATTCTTGGATGGAATAAATAACTGCTTCATAAAGCCATTGGTTCAGGAACTGGCAAGAGAGGGAGCCATTTTAGATCTAATTTTTTGTGAATTGCAGGATTTGGTGCAAGAGATAACAGTGGCCATTTGGCAATATTGATCATAACATGATCAAATTTGTCTTAATGATTGAAAGGGGGACATTAAGTAAATCTACAGCTCTAGAACTAAACTTTCAAAAGGGAGACTGATAAAAGGAGAAAAATAGAAGAAAAACTGAATATTGCAGCTATAGAGATTGAGTGTACAACAGGCATAGACATTATTTAAAATTACCATTTTAAAAGCGCATTCCTGATGTATTCCTCACATTAAAAAATTGGAAGGAAGGCACAAGACTGATGGCATGGTTAGAAGGCAAGGTAAAAGAGGCTATTTTAACCAAAAGAACTTCTTTCAAAAATTGGAAAGATTCATCTGGAGAAAATAGGAAAAAGCCATAAACATTGGCAAGTAAAATGTGAAACATTGATAAGCCAGGCTAAGAGAACATTTGAAAAGAAGCTAGCTTTGATACAAAAACTCATAATAATAACTTTACACAATGTTAGGTTCCATATTAGGAGTCTCCACCCAGGAAAAAGATCTGGGTGTCAAAGCAGACAATATGTTGAAATCATTGGCTCAGTGAGCTGCAGTGGTCAAAAAAGCAAACAGAATGTTAGGAATTATTAGAAAAGAAATGGTGAATAAAGCTAAGAATGTCATAGTATCTCTGTTTTGCTCCGAGGTGTGGCTGTACCTTGAGTACTGTGTGTGATTCTGGTTGCCACACAGTACTCAAGGTACATTAATGGCGGGGGTGGAAGGTACATTAATGGCGGGGGTGGAAGGGAATTAGAACCAAGAGCTAAGAGAAACAGATAAGTATGAGAGAAAAAATGAGGGAAGCTTGCTGGGCAGACTGGATGGGCCATTTGGTCTTCTTCTGCCGTCATTTCTATGTTTCTATATAGTTGCACTGGAAAAGGTTCTGGGAAGGTTGACCAAATGATAAAGGGTATGGAACAGTTCCACTATGAGGAAAGGCTAAAGAGCTTAGGGCTGTTCAGCTTGGATAAAGGACAACTGAAGTGGATATGATAGAAGTCTATAAATCATGAGAGGAAAGAACAGGTAAATGTGAATTAGTTATTTACTCTTTCAGATAATACAAGGACTAGTGGGCATTCTATAAGTAAACAAATAGCACTTTTAAAACAAATTGAAGAAAATTATTTTTCACTCAACGCACAATTCATCTCTGAAATTCATTGCCAGAGGATATGGTAAAGACAGAATAGCTGGGTTTAAAAAAAGTTTGGACAAATTCTTGGAGGAGAAGTCCATACATTGCTATTAATCAAGTTGACTTAGTGGCATAGGATTTATTTACTGTTGTGGTATTTGTCTGGTACTTGTATTCTGATTTGGCCACTGTTGTAAATATGATGCTGGGCTTGATGGATCTTTAGTCTGACCCAGTATGGCAACTACTTATGTTCTTATGTACATTGTTTTTATTAATATTGTAGTTTATATAGCACTTTTGTGATATGCATGCTATAACAGAATAAGCAAACACAAAATGGTGATGCATGAAGAAATCAGAGCAAATTGTTAATTAAGAATGGAAGGCAAGGAATTAATGGATCAATGAATAAGAGAAACCAAAATAGGTCGTTCTTTGGATGTTGTCAGTAAGACCTAAATAAACAAACAATATATTAGAAGAGGCAGATGGCTCCAGCAAAATAGCTGAATGAAGACGTATGAAAGAAAACAAAAATTCAGATCATGAGAAATAGGGGGAGGCCTGGAGAAGCTGTGGAATGAAAAGGATAGAGGACAGGTACTCAGGAATGTAAATAAAGATCAGGCACTGAACGTGAAGAGGAATAAATGTATTGTCAGCAGAAACAGTAAAAACTGGAATCTTGAACTGTATTCTTCTCAAGTTGAAATGCACTTTGGATTAGTATCTGGTGTTTGTTTAAAAATGTACTATATGCTGCCCAAACTGTAATATAATATGAAAAGAATAAGAATGGTAACTTTAAAACGAGCACTCAGGCACCCGTATATGCATGTATGCGTGCGTGAGTGCACATACAGAGGAATTTTACATTGTGTGTGCAATTGCGCATGTAGGATTTAAAAGACACCAAGCATGCAAATGTGTGCTCCTAATTTTAAGCAGTTAGACAAGCAAACGTAATTCGCATATCTTTCTTCGGACTTTGTTCGCTTTAACGCATGCACATAAGTGGATTTTAAAACATGCACACTTATAGGACAATCCCAGTTTTACCAATTAGTCCACCAGTTTGCCCAGTCTATCTTGATGTTATCCAGACCCCTCTGGTTCTTCAGCCTGCACTCGCTCCAGTTTACCCAGATCACTCACCCAGTCATTATAGGCCTAAAAAGAGTTCTGTAGATTTATACCTCATCAAGATCAGAAGTAAGACTACGTGGTTAACAGCCCACTGTGTGCTGCAGCTGACGGATTTAAAATATGGATTTATGGCGTAAAAGTTGGCACTGCCCCAGAATGCTCCTGACATGCCCTAACCCTGCCCCTTTTCCCCATGCTCCTTTTGCCCATGCATTTAGTTACTTATGCACGCCCATATACATGCGTTATTGGGCATTTTAAAATAGGAGTCGCTTACACTAGGCCCATGTATTCACATATATGGGCCTTTTAATGCAAGAAACTCTTAAAAATTACCCCTAAGAGTAGGTCAAGTAATGTACAATGAAAAAAATATTTGACTAACATCAACCCTAACCATGTGTCTTTGTATTCTAGGCATTTGAAGATATTTACATTGAAAATAAGCCAACCATTAAAGTCATCTTGGAGTATGCTGACAAGGTGTTTACTTATGTCTTTGTCCTTGAGATGCTTCTGAAATGGGTGGCTTATGGCTTCAAGAAGTATTTCACCAATGCTTGGTGTTGGCTGGACTTTCTGATTGTGGATGTGAGTATTTTATTTTATTTTCCTTATGTAGTAAGCAAGGGTACTTTCAATCAACCTCATTTCACTCAGTAGAGCTAGCTATGCCCTTTATAAAAATAAATACTTCATGACTATCAACAAGAATTGTAAATGGACACCTTTCAACTGAGATTACCAAATATTGGGGCCAATGCAAAAAACTTGCGCTGAAAGCGGGCTCTGTGTATTCAGTGTCCGCTTTCACAATGCACCCCCAGGCACCTCTCCTGGGGGCGCAATGCAATATTTAAATTAGGCTTGCATTGTCGAGGAAGCGCTAGGGGTGATTGCGCGCCCCTAGTGCCTCATTGACAGTGCAAGCTAGAAAGAGGTCCGCTGTGTTGGCTGTCCGCCGGTTAAGAAAACTGACGCTGAATTTATCAGCGTCCCGTTTTCCTAACCAGCACACATGCAGGGGTTAGGAAAATGGATGCTGATTCAGCGTCCATTCTCCCAACCTGACTACCAGCACCAGAAGGAGTGTATAAAATCAATATTAAAGTGTTGGGCACTTAATATTAATTTATTCACTCCTTCACTTATTGCAGATTGGTCCCTTTACTGTCACATGTCAGTGAAAGGACCAATCTCCTTTCAGAAGGCTGTCCGGGCAGGCGTTAATTTCTGATCGCTAAAATGTGCGTCCTAGATGCACATTTATTTTTGCTAATGCGTCGCTAAAATGTGCATCCTAGATGCACATTTATTTTTGCAAATGCATATGAACGAGGCTAATAGCCTCGTTCACATGCATTTGCATGTGATTAGCGCTATTAGTTTCACTCCGCGTTGGACATGCATTGTAGAGGCGCCTCTACAACCTGCACCCATCTGCAGGTTATACAGTGTGCTGGGCTCAGCGCACCATTATTGCATCGGCCCCAGTATTTGAGACACCTAACTGTGAACCAGTATATTCACTAATAACCCAATGGATGTTTTTTGACATCAGAGGTCATGTTCCTTAATACTATAGTAATATAAATTTCAGCATCAATGGGGAACAGAGTGAGTCACTTTACATCTAAGACCCCTTATCTCTATTTTTCATACCAAAGTATGAGATATCTAAAAAAGTTGATTCAGGGTTAGTAACACAACGTCTTTTAAACTTTGTTGTGTTAGCAAGAATTGACAGCCATTCATTCTTGCTGTGCTATTTAGATTCCCTCTCCCCCCTTACGCTGTGCATGTAAGATGATTGACATCAGGTTGCATCATTGTCTGTAAAGGCTCTGGCTTGCCCATGGTATTTCACATCTCATTACACACTTCAAGCTGCCTTCAGGTCTGGTTTCCCACAAATATAATGTGAGGCCACATTTGGCTTCTGGGTTCAAGTTCCTTAGGAGATTTAGAAAAATATGATCCCTGGGAATGCTGCCAGGGAGGTGCATTTCAACATAGTGCCCTGTGTCAAGAATTTTACAAGAAAAGGTAAGAGAAGGTTGACAGGTTCAGATTTCCAATGTAAAGCTTTGTGAATGGTTTGGCTTTCATTGAAAATGATTCTTGCTAAATTTAGGCATCCTATTGAAGACACTGATACAATGTCAACATTATTTTAATCAGTAAATTGAGCAGCAGTAGTAATGAACCTGCAGTAGACTATGAGGTTTCCCATTTACTAGTCAATAACCTACATTTTTGCAAAACCCAAATTAAGCTCAGAAAAAAGAGAGCAGCAACATGGAGTTTTGATACATTTGTGCTAAAATACTCTCTCCAACTGGTGGTGATATCAACAGGTTTTCTCTTAAAATATATACTTCCTATAATATATTTTTTCATGTCCAAAAAACAAAGGAATAATATATTTCAATAAGCCATTCTGTTGATAAGTTAGAGCTTGCAGTTGGTAGGTATCACAGATGTTTCTGGGTGTTTTCTTTATTGTCAAAATAGTGAATAAAAAACTTAACTCGCAAAGAAAATCAAAAGAAGCTTAAGAGGTGAACAAAACCATTGAAACCTTTACACTAAAGTGTTCCTAACATAAACAGCTTTTTATAAAAAGGACTTTTTACTCATTCTGTGCCTCTGGGGAAAAAAGTATCTCTACTGAATAAGTCCCCAAATCTGAATCCCCTCCGCACCCCATAACAATGCTGTTCTGTTTTAAAAATCAGCCTTCTATACAAATGATTATAGAAAAATGAGAAGCAAGGGGAGGGTTTTGTTGAGCCAATTAGATCTACAATGGCTTGACCTGTAATTCTCTTTCTCAGCCTCTCATTTATAGCGAGGATTGACAGTTGCATCATTGCTTCATGGTAGAGTCCATTTCACTACATTTACAATTAAATAAAAGTGAAACCCCTTATACAGCGCTCATGAATTTTCACATTTACAGAGACGTGTTATATGTAAATTTAATAGACACTTAGCATGGTGTGTTGAGGGAGATTAACATATGAAGGCTCAGCCAGAAACATTTAGTTTTGCTTTGCAGTCCTCTAACCTGCCCATAATAGGATGACATCTCATTTACTTCTCTTCTAAGTTTATAAAAAAACATATTATGTGCATATGATGCAGAGAGCTTGGCTGAAGACTAAAAATAAACTCATATAATACCTGCTCTCTGGGAGAAGATATTAGGCCAATGGAAAGTTCCCACTTTGAGCATTTTTTATGCCATCCCACATGGTGTTCTCTTCATTGACTACAACTCTTTTATAGCAAGTTAATTTGTTTTTTAATGCTTCTGAAATACTCTGGGTCATATACTTTAAATCTGTGGAAACAAACATAAAAGGTGTCTTATTTAATCTGTTTATGAATGAGATGCATCTCAGCTTGTTTGAGTTCACACAATAGAGTATACTGGCTTCTTCACACATGAAAACTGTCACCTCTATCAAAACTGCTGGAAAAGAGATCTTTACTCATCTAATCTTCTCTTTCTAAAGACTAGGGATAATAATATTTTTTTGTTTACTATGTAAGCATAAAATCAACATATGTAAAACATAAATTTGCTGATTATAAATATAAGTTTTGAAATTCACAGCTATGTCTAGCAATCTGAGCCCCAGTTAGCTGAGGGCTGAAATGATATCTCCATTATGACCAAATCTGTACTGGCTTTTTTTTTATAAGCATGGGTTACCCTTAAAGTGTTCATTATTCAGCTTTCCCTCTGGGTCAGAGGACATCACCTCTACAACTTTGACAGCATAATCTGCAAGGAGTGTGATCCAAGGCTGGTGTGGCCAGCATATTGGCAAGGCGAGTCAGACAGGTTCCAACTTGAACAGTGACAGGATGTCTTCTGCATGCGATGTCCACCTTCCCCTCTTGTTGAGCCCTCAGTTGCTGGTGCCAACAGAGCTTAGCTAACAGGCCCTGAACCAGGACTTAGCAGGAATGCAGTTTGAAGAAGAAGCAAACTGAAAATGGGAAGACCAGATGAGATGAATCAGCAGATCTGGAGAAACAAAGGATATGCTAGAGTCAAATAGAAAGGTTGCTTCTTCCAACAAATGTTTTCATTCTTCCACAGCCCGTTTTATGGCAAGTAGTTTTTGATTTTCAATGTTGGAATTGCGTTCTGCTAGGAAACATTTTATAAAGAGGTACCCACATGGATAGAGTTGGGAATCTTGATTTGGTCTTTGGGACAATATTGATCCTGTTCCAGTTTCAGAAACATCAACTTCCACTACAAAAGGCCAGGCTGGATCATGGTGACATAAGATCAGAGCTGAAATGAATAGCTGTTTCAATCCTTCAAAGGCTTGCTGGGCTTGGGAGTTCCAAGCATTCCTTGGGGCCCTTGAGAAGTCCTAAATAAAATGCTGATAATAGATGGCAAAACCCAGGAAGCATTGGAGAGCCTTAAGGCCCTAAGGTACTGGCCATTTAAGTACTGTGGCAATCTTATCTGAATCCATCTCAAAGCCTTGGTCTGAGATTATATCACCAAGGAATTGACTCGCCTTTGCACAAACATGCATTTCTCAAATTTAGTGAAGAGTTGGTGATGGCGAAGTGAAGAGGGTGTTTTGTAATATGCTGCCTATGGGTCAGCAGGTCCAGGGTAAAAACCAGGATGTCATTGATGTTGACCAGCACATACTGTGAGAGGAGGTCCTGAAACATTAACAAAACAGAGTCTAAATGACATAACAATATATTCAAAATGATTATCCCTAGTATTAAAGGTGATTTCCACTCATCTCTTTGTCTAATCCGGATAAGCTTGTAAGCGCCCCATAAATCCAGTTGAGTGAATATCTTAGCTCCTTAAAGCCTGACAGAAATTTGTGGTAAGGGGCAATGATCCTTAACAGTAATCTTGTTAAAACCCAGGTAGTAAATGCAAGGCTTAAGGATAGATATATCCACAAACCAGGTTTCCTGCATGTACTCAGACATAGTTTTGGCTTCTGGACCTGAAAATGGATATGTCTGATCATGTGATGGCATAGTTTCTAGGAGTATTTGATTGGTACAGTCATAGTCCCAGTGCCTAGGAAGGGTTTCAACTCATTTTTTTCACTAAAGACATTTGCAAAGGAGTGATAGTGTGCTGAAAGCCTTTAGAATGCAATCCGTACATCCTGGGTCTGGAATGCAGGATGAAAAAAATGAAAAAATGAAGAGGACCAAGAGACAGTCTGCCCTGACTACCAATCAATATGTAGGTTGTGCAATTGGAGCTATGGTCAATCTAGAAAGACCACACATGAATGTGTTTCAAGAACTCAAAATGAGATATTTTCAGTGTTACATGCCTATACTTAACTTCATTAATGGTGACCTATGGACAGACACAGGAGTGGCCAACTTAGTAAAGTCCATTAGCCAAAGCTTGATGTGATGGTGTAGTCTGCTGGGAGTGTGACCCCAAGGCCATACACTGGCAAGATGAGTCAGACAGGTTCCAACTGGAAGAGTGGCAGGGCATCTTCTGCTATGATGGGTACTGTCCCCTTGAGTTGAGTTCCCAAGTGCTGATGCCAGCAGGACTTAGGTAGTAGGCCCTGAACCAGTATTCATCAGGAACTCAGTATGAAGCAGAAGCAAACTGGAAACAAAAAGACCAGATGAGATGAGTCAGCAGATCCAGAGAAACAAAGGATATGCTAGAGTCAACTCAGCAAGACAAACTCTGGAAGCAGGGTTCAAATGAGGGTGGCTGGAGAATGAGAACCAAGCTCTGGCAACCTGCTGACTGGAAGCCTGAAGTATATGTGTCTAGACAGGAATTAAGATGGCCAATTAATTGGCCAATTAATTGGCCAATTAATGCCCAATCCCTCTCCAAAAAAACCCCAATCCTCAACGACCTCCTCACAGACTGCAAACCGGATATCTGTGCCATCACGGAAACATGGCTCAGAGAAACAGACACTGTCCTCCTAAATCAACTCCCTACCCACTCCTATGAAATCCTCTCCATTCCCAGGCCTAAAAAAGAGGAGGTGGCATCCTCCTGGCCTTCAAAAAACATCTTAACTTCAAACTAGCCCATATTGCCTCACCCCCCAAACTTGAAATTGGGCTCTTCAAATCCCCCACGCTACAAATCTGCCTCATATATGCCCCCCCTGGTTCCATTGAACGTGATCCCTCCCCCATAATTGAATTCATCTCTGCCAACATCAACACTGAAATTCCCTCCATCATCCTAGGAGATTTCAACCTCCATGTGGATGCCACACCCCCCACCTCCTCCTGTGAAACCTTCCTCACTGCTCTCCACGCCATGGGCCTCAAACAGATCATCACCTCCCCTACTCACCAAGCTGGGCACTCCTTAGATCTTATTTTCATTAACCACTGTCTCCTACCTCCCCACCCCCCTACCTGCGCACCAGTGCCCTGGTCAGACCACTTCCTCATTGAAGTATCCCTATCCTTTACTGCACCATCCATTCCAACCCAAGCACAAAACTCTACTATTGTTTTCAGAAAACCCTGTGCCGGTGAGGAACTCACCCTTGCACTTTCCAATGCCCTACCAGACCTTGACTGCTCCAACCCTGAAACTGCTATCGCCTCCTGGTGCAACATCACACTAGATATTGCCAATAAATTATGTCCCATCTCCAGTCGTGAATTGAAACATCCCACAAAGAACTGCCAACCTTGGTACACAGCAGAGCTGAAAACCCTAAAAAATAAACTTAGACAGCGAGAGAGGATCTGGCGTAAAGCCCCCTCTCCCCAACATGCCTCCAACTATAAATCAGCCCTTCATCAATACAGAATATCCACTCTCAACACCAAGCGTGATTTCTACTCTGCCAAAATTCATGATTATATTTATAACCCTAAGGCTCTTTTCACTTATGTTGCTGACCTCACCAAATCATCCCAGCCCCCTATTCCAGACACAGAAGCCTCCACCAGAAGTGAAGAAATCACTCAATATTTCCAGGAAAAGATAGCCAATATTCTCCTCAGATTCCAGCACCCATCCCCCGCAACCCTCCCGCCCCCTTCTGGATCCCTCCACCACTACCCTGGATACACTCGTGCTCACCTCGGCTAAAGAAGTCGAATCAGTTCTCAAAAAACTCAGACCTGCCTGTCACCCCTCCGATACCATACCCACAAAAACCCTCCTTTCCATTCCGAATACCATTGCCAAGCCAAGCGCTGATATCATCAACTCCTCTCTTTCCTCAGGCTCTGTCCCTGACAGCCTAAAGCAAGCGATTGTTAAACCCCTCCTCAAAAAACAATCCCTTGACCCCAAAGACCCTTCCAACTTCCACCCCATCTATAACCTACCCTTCATCTCCAAGATTATGGAACGGATAGTCAATGCCCAACTCACCGAATACCTTGAAAACAACAAATTACTCCACCCAACCCAGTTTGGCTTCCGCAAATACCTCAACACCGAAACACTACTACTTACTCTTTCTGACCATGTGCTTAGAGGCTTGGATCAAGGCAACTGCTACCTTCTCACCCTACTCGACATCTCAGCTGCCTTTGACACAGTCAACCACAATCACCTCCTCACCAGGCTGTCAGACATAGGCATTACAGGATTAGCCCTTCTATGGTTTAAATCCTACCTTTCCAACAGAAGGTTTGCTGTTAAGATTAGAAACTCCGAATCTGCACTCTACCCCCTGTCACAAGGCGTTCCACAAGGTTCCTCCCTCTCCTCCACATTATTTAACATTTACCTCGCCCCCCTCTGTCAGCTACTTACTGATCTCGGCCTCAAATTCTACCTCTATGCTGACGATATTCAAATTATCATCCCTATTGAAAAAACCCTGTCTGACGCCCTGGCGCACTGGAATACTTGTCTCTCCTCCATAAACAACTTCCTCACAAGCTCTCTCCTCGCCCTGAATACCTTGAAAACAGAACTGCTCCTTATATCCCAACACCAACCCCCCAAACCCCTGATCTCTAATGACCCAGCTTACAGTGCCATATCATTGCTACCATGTGTAAGAGACCTGGGAGTCTTTCTAGATCAACAACTGAACCTAAAAAAACATATCTGCTCCATCCTTAAAGAAGGGTTTTTCAAGCTCAACGTCATAAAAAAACTTAGACCCTTGCTCCATTATCATGATTTACGAACAGTTATCCAGACCACACTATTGTCTAAGCTTGACTACTGTAACTCCCTCTTCCTCGGTCTCCCCTCTTCCACAATTAAACCCTTACAAATGTTCCAGAACGCCATAGCTAGGGTCATCACAAACAAAAGGAAATCCGACCACATCACTCCCATACTCAAAGACCTTCACTGGCTCCCCGTCCCTTCCCGCATCCTCTTTAAAACTCTATCCATAATTCACAAATCCATTTTCTGCTACAATTCTAGCTGGCTTGATGAATCCTTTCGCATCACTCATTCTGACCGACCTACCAGGGCCATCAACAAAGGAACCCTCTCTATACCCTCCCTTAAAAAAGCCCACTTCTCATCCACCAGGGACCGCGCTATCTCCATCGCAGGCCCTAGACATTGGAACTCCCTTCCGACCTTGCTCAGACTAGAACCATGCTACTTCAAATTTAGGAAGAAACTTAAGACATGGCTTTTCCAACAAGCCTACCCTGAATAACCTCCTCTGATAGCCCCTCCCCTTACCCCCCCCCCCCCCTTATTAATCCCCTGCTCTCATCTCGGACTCAGGCTATTAGTCCCCCCCCTTGCTATGACCCCTTCATTCCCCCCTACAGGATCTCTGTATATAAGTTACCCTCATGTACATAGTTTTTTCCTCTATTGAATTGTTGTACTTCCTTACTTTCTTCCTGCATCTCCTTGTTCCTCCTCTCCCCTCCCCCCTTTTTTGTTCTTTGTACTTTTCCAGCTTTAAGTTACAACGTAAACCGGTATGATGTCTTGTCACTAATGTCGGTATATAAAAATTTCAAATAAATAAATAAATAAAATAAATAAATGTTCAGGCCAAGGAGATGGGAGGACTCATCAGATAGTCCCCAAAGTGGCCCGTGCTGACAGGAGGTGGAAACTGCCTATCGGTAACTCACAACATCTTCAACCCTGTTACTGTCTCCCCCTCCCCAGCTACCCCTCTGCCTCCCCACAAAGGTGAGGAGACCTAAGACCAATTCTGTTTTGCTGCAGTGCTACAGAGTAAGCCTTGTTTCTGTTCTTAATGGGGAAAGTCATCAACTTTTTATTATATGGTTTGTAATAAAATTTTCCTAGCGTGTAGCAGATGGACTCAGGACCAATGGGTATAGTGTACTCCTGATAGCAGCTGGTGACGGATCAGATTTCAATCTGACGTCAGCCCTAGTACATATACCCCTGCAGGAAGTGCAGCTCTTCAGTATTTTCTGTCTCCATAGCAGTTCGGGAATCTATGCACGCTAGCACAGCGTTAGAGTAATTTAGCAAAGAAAACCAAAACAAGAACGTAATAATATGTTTTTTAAGAATACATTTGCTATTCCATTTCTTTTCAGGAAATTTAACAAACATGAAACTCAGAATGTTTAATATTCACATACATTTTACACTTTTAATATTCCGAAAATTCTGTTTATTTCACTTTTTAGTCTGGAATAGTATGAGTGAGTTGGACCACATTTAACCTGAACTGCCTATGAGTTAGAGAGCTCTAGTTTGATTCAGATTACTTGAGATGCCGTCACCTATGGTTTGATATATCACACATTTAATCTATGCTTGCGTGGCCTGTTTTGTCAAAATCTGAGCCAACTCAACTTTGTTCCCGTTTATACTTTCTGGATCTGGCTTTCACGTTTTCATGAACAACTCACCAGCTGGATGTGCACATGAACATTCAACAGCTGTAAAGGTAGCTGCCAAAAGCTGTACATAAATAAGGTACAGGCTCCACCAAGATCATGAAAAATCTTCTTTCCCAAACTCTATGCAGTGAACTGGGCAAATCCATGTAAACTCATGTTGGAAAGTCTAGGAAATTCATGATTCAGAACTCCCAGACTGATTGGACCTATCCCAAAATAAAATCCCAGTCTGGTTATGGTCAATTTCCTAATTCTTAGTTAGAACAATGGATCATCCTACAGTGGTTAGTAAATTGGATTGTAATGCTACATAGTAACATAGAAAATGATGGCAAAAAAACACCAGCTGGCCCAGCCAGTCTGCCAATTATTCTGTCCATAGTTCTAAGGATACATGTCAGCTGCTAACCAAAATGTCGCAACCTGCAAGATGTTTCTCCTTATCCAGGGCAATCTTTTTGTCTTCCTCATTAATATTTTACCACCTTAATTAGATGAACATACAAGCTCCCCAATTAGTTCCCCCCACTACCCACCTTTCACACATCTAATTACAAAACTAAAAAAATTCAGTGCTTAAACATACAAAACTGCTTGGGTTCATCGTGTAAAACTTTTTTTGTCACTTGAAGGTCATGGATGCAATGGCACATTATTTGTGGAAGTTAGCTTATAGAGTGTTTTTCTGATGCAGTGCCCCAAAAAACACTTTAAGTGCATTGCTGGGGTATAACAATACCTCTATTTTGTGCTACCTTTTAAAAGACCTTGGTGAGACCATGGCAGTTATTGAAAAAATGTTATTGCAATAATTACATAGAAGAATTTACATTATTTCTTGATTGGAGACCCGAATCTTCTCTTTCAGTAGTAATGACATAATTAGCAGTGACATCTTGTTTACAAACTGCAGGGAGACACTGTTTAAAAAAAAATCCCGTGAAATGATTGTTAGAGCACATGCTGGATTTCAGATTACGCTTTTTAAAATTCATACAAATAATACTGTGAAATAGAAAAAACAAGACAGTAAGCTTTTACTTTGGATAGAACAGTACATAAAAATAAATTTCCAGTGAAAGAAAATGCATGGGCTATACACAAAAGCATGATCAGTTAATGGCCATATTAACATTTCTGCTTGCCTATTATGCGTATGTCACCAGGCATAGGGATATTATTCTATTTCCATGCATTAAGTAAAAACCCCAACCACAGCCCACTTCTTTTGCACAAGTTTCTTGACATTCAATAGATAAAACATCAAACCTGCTTGTGAAAATTGAAAGCTTCTGTATTATTTTACATGCAAAATTTTATTCCATCTTTACAAAGTAAAATCTATATTCAGTAATATAATTAAATATGCTTTAGTATACAATACACTTATATAAGCAGTTATTCAGGATTCAGTATTATTTCTGGAGAACAAAATACTGAAGAATAGCAATTATGCATACAATTCCAACACTGATGTTTCACTTCTGTATCATTCAATATCTTCTTTAGTAAAAATAAAATAAAATAAAAAAGCCGAAACTAATATGCTTTGTTAACAGCTTGCTTATTTATTCCGATCCAGATAGTCTATGTATTTGGATAGACAGCAAGACCAAAACTGACTCATAGCCCACCAAATTGGTGTCCTCCAAGTATGAAATCTAACGTTCCACCCACCTGATGAAAGACAGATCAGTGATCTCAGATGTGCTAATTTGTAATCCTATTTCCTCTGAAGGAATGGAATGCCAGTTATAGAAAGCTCCAGCGATAGGGCTGGCCCTAGGCTAAGCCATGCCCTGTTATTTGGGAGGGAGGGGCTCTTTCTCCTTTGAAGAGGTGGGCACTTTTGTGTAACCTCTCTTACAAGGTTCAGCACATAAAATATTGAGAGGATTTGACCTGTTATAGCAAGGAAAGGTCTCTGATTTGTTTTGTCGATTCAGTAAATGGGTCATGCGAATGGTGAAATGGACCTGGATAAAAGCAGTGAAGAGGGTAGCACGTCTCCCTTTCTCTCTTAGTCTGGTCAAGGAGAGATAAACCTTTGTCTTCCATCCATGAACTCTGCATCCCAGGATAGTTTCCCTTTTCTGGACTCCTTGAGACTTGTAAAAATGAAGACTGATCAAGGATATCTTCAAACATTCAACTTTAATTCATATGGGAAATCTCAGCTAGCAACTATAATCATGACATATAGACTGAGGGCAGATAGACAATACTGAATAAATCCGAGTTCATGGGATAAGTAATCAAGATCAACATTTAGCCAAAAGTAACAATACATTATATCCCAGAGCTTGGAATCCCACCTCCCACCTTAAAATATGTTCTCTCCATTACACCCATAACTTTCTCCAAACACTGCTTAACAGAACATATGGCTTACATTCTTTGATACTCGAGTACCAGTAGATCCCTATCATTCAGGTATCTCTCTTTCCATATAAAATCTCACCCTGTTACAAAAGGACTGGTAAATTATACTCTTCAGACTCTTCTCCCTTTTGTAATTCTCCCTATGTAGGGTACAATGCATTGAAAGGCAGGGGTCACAAGTTCCACAGGCAGCTCTTCAGTATCTCGGACCGCTCTTCCTCTTGCACATACCTCACAAAAGTCCCTGGGGATGCCAGCATTCATCTGATGGTGGGAAGTTCTACCTCCTGGGCCCCTATTGCAATCCTGGATACCGCCATCAAAAGTCACACTCACCCCACTCTTCCTTGTCACTGGTCAGGTGGGAGATCTTTCACTTAGGATGCAGCTAGCAATAAACCACAGAGTGAGAGGATGGAGTACAAATAAAGATTTACTTAAAATTTGAAAAGTAAGATCCAGACCAGTATAGTAAAAAAAAAAAAAAAATAGCAACTGTAAAATCATGATCAAGAAAGAAAGAATCTCTTTATCCATGGTACATCCCCAAGTTGTTTTCCCTACCGAACCAGTGGGCAATTCAAAAATTCCTTGAAAGGAAGGGTAATTCTCTGAAACCACCAACATCAAACTAGGGGAAGATGATAACCCCCCCCCCCCAAATCTCTTCAAAACAGCAATAAATCCCCAGGTCTTCTCTTCTGCTGTTATCTGGGCACAAAGGCATGAAAACCTCTAGAACCCAGTCCTTCAGGAAGCCAAGGGCTTGCCCTTCACTCAGGAACTAGCCCAAAACTTCTAAAATCTAATACTTTTATAAGAAACTTGCAAAACGTTTCCACAGCTCTACTCAACTTGGGCACAATCCACCAGGGAAGCAAAAAGGCACTCTTGATCAATCCTCTTAGAGAGAGGCAAAGACCTTTGTCATATGCTGAGAGGGACATTTATATCTCTGAGGCAGCTCACAAAAATGTGGGGATATTGCATGAGGAGGACCCCAAAAATGCAAAAGCACTTAAGATGCTGGAAAAAACAGGGCAATTTAAAGTAACAGGTGCTACACTTTTAAATGCCAACCTCCTACATGGAACGTGAGGTTCACATCCCTAATTCCCTAGAGCCTCTCACTCCATACCCCCATCTTTACTCACTCTTTTGTGGCTTTGCCCTTCTCCTTAGTCCTCCAGATTTCCCCATTCCAGCGGTGTGCAGGTCTCCCCAGTCTCCTCCATGCTCTGGCCATCCTTTGAGTTACTCTTCATTTTGGATCCTTCCATTCTCCTGGCTCCCGGTCATTTCTTCAGAGGAAGGAACCACCTCTTCTCCAGCTTCTCAGCTTTGGACCTCTTCGCTTGAAGGGAAAAGCCCCTGCAGGGTCCTGCTCCCTACTGGTCCCTCCAGCACATAGGCTGCCTGCTCCAGTCTTCCTACATCCTGCAGGTCACTCTCTTCCTCCACTCCATATTCAGAAAAGAGGCAATTCCTGCTGAATTGACCTAGAATTTATACCTTCTTAGGCCATTCCCCAATCAATCATCTCCTTTCTTTTCTCTTAAAGGGAACACCCCTTCATACCTCTTGACACACAGACAGGTTAACACAACTGAATAAAACACAAAATATCAGTTGCTCAGTATCACATCAACCAATAACATTTCTTTCACAAACTCTTCCCAACAAAAACGACCCTTGGGCTCCCTCACCCAAAACATCTTGTTCTGCTAAACAGGAAAGGGAGCACAATCATTGTCACACATACACCTCTCCACATACACACATACATTTCACTCTCTCTCTGTCCACTGCAATCAAAGGATGCCTGCTCCACCTGGACAGTTTGCTCTCCAACGCAGTGCTCATTAGTTGGAATAGCAGTGTCCTTTAATAGACAGAGGGGCAAAGTGGACGGTGTAAGCACAGGTCACCCATCACTAGGGCCAGTCCTGAATAGGGAGATTCCGCTGAATTATCATTGTGTCATTCCCCTTAAGGGAAACTTGGGGGTAACCTGCACGGAGCGGCAGTTACTACCCTTAAGAGAAACATGGGGGTAACCTGCACAAAGTGGCAGTTACTACCTTGGGAAGCTTTCAGGGCAGACTAGATGGACCATTTTGGTCTTTTTCTGATGTCATTACTATGTTACTATGTGTCTGTTTCTCTGGTTTCCTGGAACTCATTCACACAGGAAAAATTAACCATGTTTATGGTCTCTGTAGTGTTTCATTCTGCATTTTTATTTGCATTTATACCCTGCCCTTTTTCAGAAAAGAACTCAGAGTGGCTAGCATCAATGATGAAAATAACAATATCAATTACATAAAAAATAATGCATAAATACATACAATAAACAATTCATGAATACTGAAATATTAAACAGTTAATAAATTATATAGAAATTAAGCAATCCATATGTTGCGGTCCCAGTCGTGGCAGTCGTGACTGGGCCCTTACCTCTTTGGTCCCGGCCCGTCTCCAAGGGTCTGCGGCCTGTTTCGCGGCATCCCCGCGGGGGGGACACCACCGAGAAGCCCTGCCTGGACGCCTTCTCCCTAGGCGCGCGCATGCGTGTAAGCCGCGCTTATGAAGGCCATTTCCTGCCACTGGAAGCTCCGCCCTATCCGCGACGTCAGATGCCACGGCCTATGTAAGGCCGCCGCAGAGCCCAGGACTTTGCCTTGCAATGGGGTTCCTTTCGGTTCTCTGTTGCTCCGTGCCCCGGAGTGTGCTATTGCGTTTGCAACTCCGTTCCTGCCTGAGACTTGTTTCACTCCATGCCAAGTCTTGCTCTTGTCTGGCTTGCTTGTAGTAACCTGTTCTGCTTCAGTTCCAGCTTGGTTCCAGTAGCCAGTCTTGCTTCAGCTCCTGTCTGGTTCCAGTAGCCAGTCCTGCTTCAGCTCCTGTCTGGTTCCAGTAGCCAGTCCTGCTTCAGCTCCTGTCTGGTTTCCGTAGCCAGTCCTGCTTCAGTTCCTGTCTGGTTCCTGTAGCCAGTCCTGCCTCAGCTCCTGCCTGGTTCCAGTAGCCAGTCCTGCTTTAGCTCCTGTCTGGTTCCCGTAGCCAGTCCTGCTTCTGCTCCTGTCTGGTTCCCGTAACCAGTCCTGCTTCAGCTGGATTGCATATAGAAAGAATTAGAATCAGTAGTCAGAGTCAGCGGGAGTATTATGTCAAATTCCAAAGGCTGTGCGTAAAAGAAAATATAGACAGAGTAAAGGCTTTTAGAGAAGGGCAGTAGAAATGGTGCAGCGTTTTTACCAAAGGCTGAATGAAATTAAACTTACGGACCTACATAGGTATACCCCATAGGAGAGGAGAGAGTGGGGATATGATGGAGGGACATTTTCACAGGTATTTACCTAGGCAAAATGGTCTGACTGAAAATTGTCCCCCTAAAATGTGACTACAAGTACACCAAGATTCCTTAATGCACATATGTAACCCCCTCTTGGGTAGAAGGTCCCTTTTACAAGGGCTATAGCAAAGTGTCAGGGCTGTCTTACGCTCCTGGACCTCTATCGCTTCTGGGCCTTTTGGCTAAAATCAAGTTTAGTTTAGTATTTATCATGCTGAAGCACCAAACTTCAGCCCTGGGAGCTGGGATTCTCTGCCAGGGAGGAGGTCTGTGCCTCTGGGGCTCTAGGCGCTGTAGTGGGGTAAACAGGCTACACAGTTACTCTCACTCTTTGCTCATTTACTCACAGTAGAGGACTGGTTAATCCAAAAGAGCACACTTGAATCAAGACTTAGAGCCCAAGAGTGGTGCTCAACTCATAAAAAAAGTTTACTTTAACTTAATTAGTTAGGGGTAGTAACTGCCGCAATAAGCAAGCTACTTCCACGCTAGTCTCTCTCTCCCCCCCCCCCACCGGCCCTGATAGCTTGGCTGGCTCTCCAGGAGCTTAAAACGGCATGTACAAAAAATATCGCAACCGCAATAAAGCCCTTTCGCATGGCTTTACGCAAATGAAAAAGGTGTAGTTAAAGCCATGTGATACAGCGTCACAAAACTGTGAATCTAGCCCACTTGGCCAAAATTCCCACCCCAAAATCCTCCCCTTTTTCTCATTTGCATCGCACCAAATGTTATGGTGCTTTTGCATGCGTTAAAGGTGTTTTTTGCATGCGAAAATGCCATATAGCACTTTGATAAATGACCCCCTAAGATGTAGTAGTACGCTGTAACTAATGTTAGTGTGCACTAAAAACATGCTACTTAAAAATGAAAAAATATCAATTCAGAGGAGTTCGTTAGCTAGAAACACAGTGCACACTAATTGGTATTACTGCGCATTAAGAGATATGCAGTACACAGTAACTCCGTTAGTGCACACTAACACGAAATACGAATTTTGCCGAAATTTCGGCAAAAATTGCTTCGTATATCAGTGCTACCGAACCATGACGAATTAGACAATATCGTTGACATTGTCTAATTCGTGAAAAACGAATGCATATCCCTAATAAGCACTACTTACGCACACCACAACAATAAGTACATAGACAAGCACACAATAAATGAAGATGTCGTTTTTTTTATTTATCCACTTGTAGGAGCTCAAACACAAGGAAAATAACCCACAACCAGCATGGGAGATTGAAAATGCATGTAGACATACAGTACCTTTGAGGAAGAATACATACTTCATAAATTGAATCAATTCACCTTTTCCTATTCAACCTTATACCATCAAATAGTTCCCAGGCTGAAGAACCGTATTACACATGGAGTAAAATTTGAGATATATAAAGTCTGGCATTAGTGACTACCATGAAATTTAGAGACTGTTCACAGACTAGGCTTACCAAAAGCCTCTTCCACCCAAAATGAATGGGGAACAATGAGCACACTATTGCTCCTTCCACCCTAAAAAGGCTTGGGTAACCACTGGCACACAGGCTCACCAGGCTGTAGAAAGTGATCCAAAGATTAAGGAGGGCTTGGTTCCATCCATTGAAATACCACACGCATACCCAGCAGGGAATTTTACATAAAAGCTTCACCTCATATTATGGAAGCGGTGACTACCATACAAAATACCTAAAACCCTCTCCAAAGAAAGACACATAAATAGGCACATCTGGTCTCCTCCATCACAAACCCACAGGGAACAATTTACAGAAGATTTCAATACACTGAGAGGCCATTCCAAAAAAGGAATGAGGAAAAACTATCATATTGGCATTCCTGAGAGGGGGGGGGGGGGTAGCGGTGACATCGCATTTTCTCCATAATGAAGCGTAGTTCAAAGCCATCTTCCCTTTAGAGAAAGGTGGAAGGACACTCCTAAAAACCTCACTTATAGACAAGATGAAAGAAGAAAACAATCAACTCTCCAAGATCTGAGGAGGTAAACTGATGAGATCCTCATAAATTAATTTATTAGAAACCTGTTCAAAGCAATATACTGAACACCTTAGAATTTTAGTGTTATTTTTTTTCTACTTTTATTACATTCTTTCCAGTAAAGGAGTCTCATTCAAACTTCTATTCAGTTTTTAAATGTTACAGTTATTTAATGTCAATTGCAACATTTTAAATGCCTTCTGTAGTAGATTCATAATTATTACAACCCATCACACATATCATGAGAAACCCCAGCTGTACAAGATCAGCAAAATAATCAATACCACAAGCTACATTTACAAATTTCAGCAATGAGGTATAATTAATTACCTGTTATTTCTGCAACAACCAGTATTACCAATTATATGAGCAATATTGTCCAAAGGGAAAATTAAACATTATCCATTATGTAAATTTATCCTACCCTATTCACTTGTCATAATAACTTAGATAAACATCTCCCACCCAACAAGGATCAAAAATTAGTGCTCCTAATTAATCAAGTATTAGCAGCAGTTGTTGGGCTTCATTGACTCAGTCTTACATGGCTCTTGATATGCAGATGCCTGTTATTAGAAGGCTGCTTTGATATACAGGTGCTTATTGCTAGAAGGCTGCTTTGAGGTAGTTAATCTGAAAAACAAGAATAGAGAAACACCCTCCCACAACCATGGATAAGTTAATTGTCAAGCAAAAAAGGAAAAATTGGAGATCAGCTAGGGGCTATTGAGTTATAACAGGAAGTAAACAAAGCAGACAACTTATTTATTTATTTATTTAAACATCTTATATTCCACAATTCCATATTGTTCAACAATATGTAAATAGAGCACATATTGTTCAACAAAGTAAATAGAGCACATTAAATCTAGTAATTTGCAGGAATAAATAATTAAAATGTGTAAAACTCTATGATACAATTAACATTACTGTATATATTTTTTATATAGCACTTTACCACTGAAAACTTTTAAAACTGTACTCCACCCTAAGGCTTCACACTATCATATGCTTAATGGAGTACAACTGCTTTCAGTTGTTTAAGAAACAGTAAATATTGTTCATGTTGTAACTTTTTTTGAATAGTATCTTTATTCAAACATATATAGATAACACAATGTACATCCTCTGATGTTTCTCCATATGTTCCCCTCTTCCCCTCCAGTACATAGTCCTTGAAGATGAAACCTCTGCTTCCATGCAGCCTATCTAACTGTATCCTCTTATTTAATTTGATCCTGCTAAAACGTTCCATAAAACTGGAATAGCCACAAAGAATGTCCTTGTTCTAGTTGTATGACAATGGTAAAAATGTAAAGATGGAACATGCAAGTCTAAATCTCAATAAAACATAAATACTCGTTCTAGGAAATCCTCGCTTTGAAAGCATCCCCTCTTCCATTCAACATGACAACTGTACAATACATATAGTCAATCAGGTACGTAATTTAGGAATTATCCTCGACACAAAACTGAACCTTAACTCACACACCAAAACTTTCTTTAAAAGTTCTGACTTGAAAATAAAGCTACTGCGACATGTAAAACCACTATTTGATCCATTTCATTTCCGCACAATTGTACAATCACTAATGCTCTCCGGCATTGATTATTGCAACTCTTTGCTATTAGGCATACCACAAATCACTACACGCCCATTACAGTTACTACAAAACTCAGCGGCACGACTTATACATAATACCAATTTCCGAGAATACATTTCCCCAGTCCTTCACAAACTTCACTGGCTGCCTGTTAAATGACATATACAATTTAAAACCCTGATGATTCTTCACACGATTACCTACAGTAATAACACTTCCTGGCTTTCTTCTTCTCTTCACGTGTACACCCTATGTAGGAATCTCCATTCAAAAAACAAACTCCTACTTCAAGTCCCATCACCGAAAACTACTAGACTGGTATCCACCAGAGAACGTGCATTCTGAATTGCTGGACCCATACTCTGGAACTCAATCCCACCAGAAATCCATTTAATATCAGATAAAAAACTGTTTAAGAAAGCCATCAAACACTATCTCTTTATTCAGGCCTTTCCCGATCCATGCCAAACTTCACAAGCAAATTAGTTATATCTTAATTTAGCTTTCAATTATTTATTGTTTGAAGCCTGCATGTAATTTATTTCCTTTTAAAGATGTATGTTTATTATTTTAATTATGTTATTTAAATGACCTATGTATGTTAAATTGTAACCCGCCCCGAACTTGGGAGGGGCGGGATATAAATACTTTGAAATAAATAAATAAATAAATGATTGCAAAGACCAAGCAAGCACATACCACATCAACTTCCCAGCTTAGAGATCTGATTCCACATAAGTGCCTTTGTGTATTAATAGTAAAGCCTTAAAATAAATCCTCTGTCATATTGGTAGCCAATATAATTCCTTCATAAATAACATCAAGCTATTCCCCCATCATAAGCCAAAAATAATACGCACAGTTGTATTTTGCACAAGTTGTCATATTCTACGGTTCTGTGTTGTTGCAATACCACAGACTCTATCTAATAAGTAACTATACCTTTGCTACCCAAAACTTAGTATCCCCTGTCATATCCCATGCTTTCTTGAATTTCAGTGTTGCTTTTTGATTCAGATTTTGATTTTATATTTGCTTACTCATCTTCCATGTCCATGTTCAAAGCAAGTTACAATCTGGGTACTTTGGGAGCCTGCCTTATATATCTATTACTTTTCTGAGCAAAAATTATTTTCAAGTTACTTTTAAGTTTACCTGTCTGCAATTTGATATTGAGAATTCCACTACTTCTGTTAAAAAAAATGCTGTAACTGGGGCTATCAGCAGTCCTCTTTCCTTTTAGGCTCCTTTCAGGTTTTTATTTTTTTATTTTTAGGTAAATGTTCTCTTTTTCATGGACGAAGGATCCTTTATATGTGCCCAAAACTAACTCAACTACCCAGATAATGAGAGAAATCATCTCTCTGCCTATTGGTCAGTCTGGACTCATGAGGGTATTACACAAAGAGAGAGGCACCAGACTCCAAAAGCGGCAGCCTTCTCCTTATAGCTTATCTCCTCTTTGTTTCCCACTGGAATTCTCCACTTACTGTCCTTTCTCTGCTCACTGCATGTGCTCTGAGTCACTGGAAGGCTACTGCAATGAGATCTCTCCACCCAGGTCTTCTCCCTTGCTTCCTTGATTAAGAGAAAAAGAGCGCTTAGGTTAGGTAAGAAGTAACTGTCACTTGTTTTTCATTCCAAAAAGAAAGAAATTGAGAGGAAGGAGAAGATGACATCATACTAATCTGGACCCACTGGAGAATAGAATAAAATGCAAAAATATAAGCATTACTTTACTGAGGAAACGAGGACAAATTTCCATACTTTCAGGAGGGCTGAGAAGACTGGGAAGCTAAGTGCTTAGTTTGAAGATCTGGCGTCTCTCTGTGGCAAATAAAGGTGCTGGTGATTGACAAGCTCATATAGACTCAGCTAAGTGTAAAACTTTTGTTCAAGGAAAGAACTCATCTTCAAAATTAACAGACATTTTTTGTAGAGCCTTGCAGAAAAATGGAAGATGCAATATCTGCAACTGAAAGTATTTTTTGCTTTCCATACTTTTATGCTTCATAACAGTTCTAAGTCAATGGACTGCACTTTTACCTTGCTGAAGAAGGTGTTTTCCAGTCCAGAAATGGACAGAGAATTTTTGAGTGCCCAGACAAAGACAGAAACAATTGTTAATTCTGTGCTTGGGCCACATTGTTATGACTGTGTCCTAAAAGCACTGGAAAACAATGGCATACCTTACTTTGGTGTAGCCATAGATGGCAACAGTCATGGCGCCACCAATCTTTTTCCACTGATAATACAATCTGGAAAACAGTGGTTTTTAGACCAAACTGATAGAACTCCAGAGCACACCCAATGAGATTGCAGATACATTTGCAGACTATGAGGTCGATGTACTAAACTGCAGCATTTAGCATGGGTTAGCGGCAATTTTTCACAGACTTTTCTACAGATGCTAATGAGCTGAGGGTTCATTAATATTTATAGCAAAATTGTGAATGATCTTTTTCACGTGTTGCCACAGCAAGGAATACTAGACCTTGGCCTGGGAAGCAGTGGTTCACACACATTTTCATGGGGATTTAAAGAGGCCTTGTGAGCTATGTGAAGTCTCTCCTGATCACCCCACCCCCCCACCCCTGCTCCAAGTGTCATTAAAAGTCCATGGTGACTGTAACGACCCCCCCCCCCCCCCACACACACACACACACTCACTTGTGCCTCTAATGGGCTGAAAATATCAAACAAAGCCCCATGTTAAACCCCACCCCACTGCCCACCAGAATAATAGAAAATTTCAATTTATTATTTGATTAATTACATTTCTTAAAATTAAATCAAAGCAATGTACTTAATAGATATTCCCCCTCTACACCTATTGATACCCCAAAAGCCTACCCAATAGCTGCAGGAGTCTTCTAGGAGCAGGAACATGCCCCACTCACTCCTGCCCTGTCCATGCCGGGCTACAAAATGGCACTGGTTGTCCTCCATTTTGTAGCCCGGCATGGACAGGGCAGGAGTGAGTGGGGCATGTTCCTGCTCCTGCAGCTATCGGGTAGGCTTTTGGGGTATCAATGGGTGTGGAGGGGGAATATGTACTAAGTACATTGCTTTGATTTAATTTTAAGAAATGTCAATATCAATAGAGCTTCTGTCATCAGCTGGCACCTATTTGGAAGCAGGTATGGATGAGTTAGGAGCAAGTGGGGATTTCTGCTTCCCCTTGAAGACCCTTATAGCTATCAGCTAGGCTTTAGGGGGTAGAGGGGGGGGTGACACCTTATTGGGGATTTTTGTGATTTTGGGGGGCAAGTGAGTGAGGCTTGACCCAGGGCTTTAACTTTTGATTTTATCAGCCCGTGACTAGCACAGAGGTGTAGATAGGAGACCACAAAGGCACCATTACACCAGCACTTGTCGAGTTACATTGGTTGTCAGTCACCTGGAGAATAAAATTTAAAACGATAACTGTTGTACAGGCATGTGAGCGCACACGTGCGCGTGTTTGCCAGCTTGCAGCCAGGGGTGTGGATATATTTGCACACACATATGTGCAAATGCTGCTACTACCGTGTAAGTGGGAGGATTTTAATGCACACAATGCCAATGCCATTACCAGTTTTCCCACTTCGTTACCAGGTTGGCCAGGTAAGGGATAGGACTTCCAAACCCCCTAGTTTAATATCCTCTCTTTACCCCTGTTATCCCCCCCCCCCCCCCCGCTTAAAACCCCACTGGAATCTAGATGTTTTTATTTTATTACTTATATGCCATCCATAGATGGCAGAAGTAAATTTACGCAGCAGGGGACCCCGAAGTGCGCTTGTGTACATAAGTTATGCCCTGGTTTCATTGTGAAGTCCAGGAATGCCCATGCCCCGCCCAGACCTGCCTATGCCCCTCCCCTTTTTGAAACTTTTTATTTGTACACGTAGCGAGAGACACGCATGTACTTGGGCGGCTTTTAACATTTGTGCCGGCCCAGCATGTGCACGTGTCTCCCGTTTTTAGTGCATGAAGGGCTTTTAAAATTCTGCTGTAAGGTTTTATTACTGGTTTTTAAAACATTAAAGCCTAGTCTCCTCTACATTTAATGCAATTCTTAAGCTCTATCAGCCTACTGGGAGTCTCAGGCCAGCCTCGTAAGGACTGTTATGTGTACCATCTTTTAGACAAAGGAGGCTACATGAGTCCTGGAATGCCTCTTTTATTTACAAGGCCCAATTTTATGGAATATGTTGCCAAGAGAAATTAAGGATGAGAGTTCTCTGCTGAAATTTAGAAAAATGCTCAAAAACGCATCTTTTTCATCTTTTTCAGCAGTGTTTCTTGTTTGTACATTGTCAAAAGTCTAACATTTTTTTATTTATTTATTTATTTAACATTTTTCTATACCGACATTCGCACGAGACATCACATCGGTTTCCAGACAACAGCAAAATCAGCCAACAGGGCTTTACATTGTAACTGATATTTTAACTGGGGGGGAGGAGGGGGAAGGGGCAGGGCAGTAACTTGGAGCTAATGAGTATGCTGGGAACAGGGGAGGGGAGTACAGGGTTAATTTACAAAAAGCAGGAGTAATGTACATGCTATATACAATCTATTATGTACGTTCTATATACAAGACGAGGGAGTGGGGGGAGGGTAGGTTAAGGAGGGAAGAGGAAGGATGGGGGTGGGGGGGAGGAAGGAGTCAGGGTGTAGGGTAGAGTGGATTAGGAGGGGGGTGTGGGGGGTGGGGGAAAGGAACTGGGATGGCAGATTAAGAGTAGGCGTGCGTGAAAAGCCATGTTTTAAGTTTCTGTCTAAATTTCTTTGGACAGATTTCAAGGCGTAGACTGGTGGGCATAGAGTTCCATAGCTTGGGACCAGCTAAGGAGATGGAGCGTTGTTTTGTGGAAGCGAGGTGGGATAGTTTGGGTGTAGGAGTAGGTATTGTTGCAAGGTATGGTGATCTGGTTGGCCTTGATGTCGTACGAAGGTGTAGGGTGTCAGAGAACCATTGCATGTTTGGGTTGTGGATGGCTTTGTGTATGAGAGTTAGGGTCTTGAAGATGATTCTTGAAGATATGGGGAGCCAATGTAGTTGTTTCAGAATGGGCGTGATGTGATCGTTTCTGCGTGTGCCTGTTAGTATGCGCGCGGCTGCGTTTAGAAGAAGTTGTAAGGGGGTTGTGGTATTTTTGGGAAGGCCTAGTAGTATGGCGTTTGCGTAATCTATTTTGGATAGGATGAGAGCCTGAAGCACAGTTCTGAAGTCGCTAGGATGCAGGAGTGGTTTTAGTTTTTTGAGTGTGTGTAGTTTGAAGTAGCATTCTTTAAGGGTAGTGTTGATGAATTTTTGCAGGTTGAATTGGGAGTCAAGAATTACACCAAGGTCTCTTACGTGTTGAACGAAGTCTGGGAGGGGGTGCAGAGATCTGATATTGGTGGGAGAGGGATTGAGTTGTTGGGGGGCGATGATCATTAGTTCAGTTTTATTAGTGTTTAGTGCTAGGTTGAGTTGAGTGAGAAGGCTGTTGATGGAGGAGAGGGCACTTCCCCATTTTAGAAGGGCATTGGGTAGAGAGTCTGTGATGGGAATGAGGACTTGTACATCGTCGGCGTAAACAAAATGTGGGAGACCAAGTTTCAGAAGGAGGTGGCAGAGGGGTAGGAGGTATATGTTAAATAGGGTTGAAGATAGGGAGGAGCCTTGGGGAACTCCGCACGTGATATTGATGGGTTTGGATTCATGCTTTCCTATGCACATGTTAATTAATGGAGAAGGGCATTGAAGTTCCCTTGTTAGTACATGTTAGCTTTGATTTATTGTTCTTACTATTGTTTTAATATTACTTTTAGTTATTTTGATCTTGTGATTTTATAATGTTTTGTAGAATGTGACTTATTAATTATGTTTTAACTGTTTTATGAATTTTTGTATTATGATTATGTATGTTTTTTGTAAACCGCTTAGGATAGCAGGTTGGCAATATATAAATTCAATAAATAAATAAATACATAAATAAATAGGGATTTTTTATGGCACTTGGGAAATGTAGGAGAAACTTGCATGGGTTATGAGGCTCCTTTAATTCCTTGTGAAGCTTTGTATGAACTGCTGCTTCCTGGGCCATCCAGGAAGATAAAAAAAACCTCTTGAGGTGTAGTTATTTTGTTTGTGAAAATGGGCCCAGGAAGCCTTTTTTATATACCTGTCCATCATAGGGCAGACATATCTGATGTGGACATTGACAGCATTCTCCTAAATATTTTCAACTGCTTCCTAATTTTGCACTGTCTGCACCAAGCTCCTGAAAGAATACTATGAATTGATGGCTGTTGAATACAGAACACTGCTCTTTCATTCCAAGACACTATGGATATCCTTGTTTCCTGGAATTACAAGGCTGCTTCAGATGTTTCCAGCTTTAAAGTCTTTCTTGTTTTCCCAAGGCAAACCACCTACTCTGCAAAGAAATTTTTTGATGATAACTTCAGTGAGATGTACCTCTAGAACATGCACTGTCTTAGAAGAACATTCCACTCCCACTTCTAAGTTCTAGAAAGGAAAAATAACTCCATTGTGAAAGTGATGAAAACATTGCCTTTAGTATTATACAACCCTTCTTGATCGAAAGACTGAGCACTGTATGTTCCTGAAAGTCAAGGCCTTAAAGTGCAAAGAGAGATTGGATGGAGTGTGTGACATATTTTGTGACAAATTGCAAAATCTGTACAACACATGCTTCGTGTGGATTGCCCTGAGTGAGATATCAGATTAGACTGATATGGAAGCCTGTATCAAATACCTGGTAGAGAAGAGATGGAAATTGATGACATCGAGTGCTTTAATCAGTGCAGCAATCAGAAATTTGTGAAAGCTTGCAGTGACGATGAAGAGTTCCAAAATCGGATGTCACATTAAAAATAGACCAAGTATTTTGAAAAATCAAAAAACACTGAATGTTACTCGGAACTACTGAAGTTCATACAGTTCTTCTTTGCTGTCCCCTTATACAGTGCAAAAGTGGAGTGCACTTTTTTCACTGATGCAAAATCAGTGGAGAAAAGAAAGGAACAGCCAGAGTGTGGATTTACTGAAAGGGCTTCTGCTTCTGCAGTACAACTTCAGGCAAGCACTGCTGCCGAAATATGCATGGGCAAAATGCAAAGCAACTCAGCAGGATAAGACCGACTGAATATGTGTAGCTTGACTGCTTGCTAGTATATATATATAGATATATATATAGATATATATAGATATATTCTATTTATTTATTTATTTATTTTTTAAGTAACGTAACTGGAACAAACTCCCAGGATCAGTGATCAGGCACAGGAGGACTTACATATGCATGGAGTAGGCTGGGAGAATCCCCCAGAGAAGCTTCAAACCCAGTACCCAGGGGTTCACAGACCAGGTCTTTACTACTTAGCCACCATTGCACTCTGCTTGGTCGTTATGTAAAGTTAAATTATGTACTGGCTCTTAATACTGTTTATTGCACCCATTGGGCATTAGATGTAAAAATATGCTGCTCATTATTTATAGATGAGACCTTAACAGTTAAGCACAAGTTGCACTTGTTTAGCTAAACAAAATATGTATGCATATTGTTGTGTGAGCTCATTTTCTGGATATGTCCTCTTTTTGGAACTTGGAGAAATGGTATCCCTAACCTTCACCAACTCATAGCTCTCATTTTCTTTCTGATTCAGTGGATTTGTAGTCTTCTTTGTATTCCTGTTTCTCAATTCCTTCTTTCATTCTACTCTGTTTCTATTGCAACATACCTCACCACTGGAAAACAGGAACATGAAACAGTGGATCTGCAATAGAAATACATTCCCTACAGCCCTTATACATTTAGGGGTAGATTTTCAAACGAGCGCGAACAGCCTACTTTTGTTTGCGCTCCAGGCGCAAACAAAAGTACGCTGGATTTTAGTAGATACGCGCATAGTCGCGCGTATCGGCTAAAATCCTGGATCGGCGCGCGCAAGGCTATCGATTTCGTATAGCCTGCGCGCGCCGAGCCGCGCAGCCTACCCCCGTTCCCTCCTAGGCCGCTCCGAAATCGGAGCGGCCTAGAAGGGAACTTTCCTTTGCCCTCCCCTCACCTTCCCCTCCCTTCCCCTACCTAACCCACCCGCCCGGCCCTGTCTAAACCCCGATCCTACCTTTGTCGGGGCCGGCGCGCGAGCGGGACCCCTGCGCGCCGGGCCGCGACCTGGGGGCGGGTACGGAGGGCGAGGCCACGCCCCCGGACCGCCCCGGGGCGTAGCCACGCCCCCGTACCCGCCCCCAAAACGCTGCCGGCACGCCCCCGAAACGCCGCGCAATCCGGCCCCGCCCCCCGACACGCCTCCCGACACGCCCACTCCGAAAACCCCGGGACTTACGCGAGTCCCGGGGTTGTGCGCGCGCTGGTGAGCCTATGTAAAATAGGCTCACCGGCGCGCAGGGCCCTGCTCGCGTAAATCCGCCCGTTTTGGGCGGATTTAGGCGAGCAGGGCTCTGAAAATCTACCCCATAGGCCCTTATATAGAGGAAAAGATAAAACAGAAAAGTGATAAGAATCGTGCAATTGGCCGCTGAAGACGTGACGTCACACCCCGTGACGCCAAACGTCGTGACGTCACGTCTTCAGCGGCCAATTGCACGATTTTCCCGTGCAGGCGGCCATCTTTATTTTGCCACCTACCTGCCTGCCCGATCGAACACGCTGCCGCTACTCGCTCCCCGGATCTCGCTGCCGCCCCTGGATCCTGCTGCCGCTGCCCCCCCGGACCCTGCTGCTGCTGCTGCCTACCCGCCGCTCCCGGATCCTGCTGCCGCCCCCCCCCGCTGCCGACCCGCCCGTGCGATTTTGGCGCTCATCCAGGCAGGGGAGGGAGGAAGGGAGAAGGGACTACCGGATGCCGCTGATGGCTGCCCGCCGCCCACCTGAACCCACGGCCCTCCGACAGGTATTTAAAATTGTTTTATTTTTTTATATAACACACAGGTTTTTTGTTTTTAACACTTTTTACACTTTTTACACTTACCATAGCAGGCCCGAGCCTTGCTACTTTTTCGTTTGTTTTTTTTTTGCTTCGGGAGGAGGGGACCGGACGGGGCTGCAGGAGACCGGACGGGACCAGGGCGGGTAAGCAATGTTTTTACACTACACTACACTACACTAACTCCTACTAGGGGGAGGCGGTAAACTAGCAGGTTAAGGCCACGGCAGAACAGCGGGTTACGGAGGAGATAATATCAGCGCCCGTTACAGTATCGCAGGGGAATAGCTAATTCCTTCATTATACAGCTTTTTCGTTCATTTACATGCTGGGTGCGGAAAGGGTTTAGGAAAGGGTTTAGGAAGCGCTAAGGACGCGTGAAACTGGAGACTGTATCGCTGGATGGCCTTACTCGTCTGTATTGTGCGCTCCCAGCACGTTACAGACCGGGAATCTTTAACTCAACGTTACTGTATCGACCTGTTAGTAGGTAAAATAAAACGGGATTCCGCAAAGTTTTAGGAATCTGAGATCTTTTCTTCCAAGAGATTTAGCCTTGCCTGATAAAATCACATGGAGTTTTATTAATTCTCAATCACTGTCTAGTGAATTAGTTTGAGTTGTCAGAATGTGTAAGCAGTTGTCATAAGAGGTGTCTGGCTATGTGGCACAGATTAAGAAACAGCTATATTCCACCCCCACCCCCCACACACACACATTTCTGAAACAGCTAGAAGCAATTAGGAAGCCTGCTTGCAACCAAGTTAGCTCTGAACAACTACAATATATTGATAAAAAGCATATCAATGCTCAGTAGGAGAGGGAATCAGACCTTGGAATATTTATCATATGATTCAGGATCTTACTTTCATTATTAGAATGGGTGGTGCAAGCCACACTTTCTGACTGGTTGCAAGCATTACCCCTAGGGAATGCTTACCCTGGTTGTTTGTCATTTAAACTTATTCTTCTTGTAAAGTTTGAAACCTATTTACTGTCCCCTCCCCCTTTGCCACCAGCAGGAGGAACAAAACACAAAATTCTCCCATTCCTCAACCAGAACTCTCCCATCAATCATTATTATAAAGCAGGTTTAAGTATAGAAATTGCTACATAGCTTTGCATCAAGTGTATTTTTAAATCTCTAGACAGAGGTAAAAGAGAGAAGATATAATAACACTAGAAAAGAATCAACTTATTAGGAAAGGAATGGATCTGAAAAAAATTGCTAAAAAAAATCCCCTTAATATAGCCAATACCCGTTTCTTTGTTCTTTCGATTAATCTGCCATTTGTATGTTTTGGAAAAGCTCACACTATGTGCTATGTCAGTGCTCCATAAAGAACAATTCTCTCGTTGAACTTAACCATTTCACACAAAACCCACAAGTGTATTGTTCCTATACCAAATCTTATCAAACAATTACTCTTTCTGTTTCTTTTCAAAAAAAAATATTATACTCTCTGGAGTAATTTTCAAAGATTTACGTGGGGGGTTGTGTGTATAAATTTGGCATACACGAACGTAAGCAAACTGTGCATGGGAAATTTTCAGAAGGATGGGAGTATGTGTGTGCTGTCACTGCCACACAGAAAAGTATGCATGTACAAAGCGGGCATTTTGAGGGCCTTCCAGGAAATGGTTTCAAAGTACACACACAGTTATATAGTCTATAAACGGAGTATATGTATACGTCATCAAACCATATGCACATGTTTTTTTACACCTGCTAATCAAGTCACATATATTAAATCTGACTTCTCTTATGTTTGCGGTTTTGGGGCAGGGGAGGGAATCTGGTGCAAGTGGTGGCGAGTAGGGGAGAACTGGTGAAGGGTGAACAGATGAAAGTCTGAGTCAACTGATGGACGTCTCAGTGAACTGGTGCTTGTATGGCCATGCACATGTAAGTATTTTCATAAGTGAGCTATGCACATTCATCAACCAACTTTATAAAATACCTGCCTTTGTGCAAAAACTAAGGGTTATTAAGCACATGTTACAATTATTTAACATGTAAAATATATGCTTGCACTTCAATAAAACAGTTGAAAAAACTATGCAGATTCCTACATTAAAAAATGTGCATGTAGTGAAACTCGCACATACTTTTGGGACGGCGATTATATGGTGTTTTATGAACTGTACAGTTAGCTCCCACTGCACAGTTTATAAAATACAGGCACAAATTTAGGTGCACCTACTTCTGCGGGTATGTGCTAAGTTAAACACATTGTTGAAAATTATCCTCGCCGTGCATAGCTGTTACAAGACATAGGTCCATGTTTTGCTGCAACAAGCTGCTTCAAAAGGGGAAGTCCATTGTCAACATAGAAATCTTCTCACTTGCTGCATTTAGAGTCCCTTAGGAAATCTTTAAAAAGGTACCAATAAGGCATGCAACAAAGTTCATTTTCAACAGAAAACACAATTATTCTTCTTCACAAAACAATTGTTCAGCAAACCAAACATATGGGAAACATATTTTTCAATCCAGAACAAATCAAATTTCAAGATATTGAGTCGATCAGATTAAAAATCTTGTCAAAAACTGTGGAGGTCCATATTCAGTCACAGTCCGTACAGCAAAATTAGCTGTATAAACTTATCTGGCTAACTTTGGAGGCACAGTCAGTAGCCCAGCCACATTACTGAATGTAGCCGGCTGTCATAAAGTTAGCCCGATAACTTTATCTGGCTAACTTTAGGTTAGCTGGATAAATTATCCTGTTAACTCTGAATATTGTTGTTATGCTCAGGCTTGTGGACCCTTGGGCCGATGAGAGGATGGTATACCTTGCGGAGGTTCTGTAGGTTCTCTCGTCAGGTGGTGAGGCAGAACAGAAGAGGAGCTCAGTGGACCCTCGGCTCTGGAGGCGGAGATGACTGCAGACAGATGAAGAGGCTAGAAGAGGAGCTGTGTCTTCACCCCTGGAAGTCTGTGGTCCCCCCAGGAGGAGCCTGTAGGGATCCAGACCTCTGGGACTTAGGTGGACCCCGAGGAGTCGCGGTATCGGTGCAAGGGCTGACTGGAGCTTTGCCATGGAAGTCTGCGGTCCCCCCAGGAGGATCCTATAGGGAACTGGACCACTCGGACTTATGCGGGCCCTTGGAGACGGAGTCCAGGAGGGGTCCAAGATCAGGTGCCAGAGAGTCGTTGCTTACCAGTCCGAGGTCACACACCGAGGGATCACCACTTGCCAGTCCAAGGTCAAACCAGAGAATCACCGCTTGCCAATCCGAGTCGCACACCAGAGAATCACCGTAAGCCAATCCAAAGTCAGGAACCGAGAAGACCAAGACGAAACAGGAACAGGGATCCGAAGCTCAAGAACTCACCGAAGCAAGCAGACTAGACAGCGCTGGAGGACGTTGTCAAGTCAGGGAATGAGCAGAGGACGCTTCCCTTTATACTTCCCCTGCTCAGGCTGATTAAGGACAGGTGAGACTTGTTAAAGGGATCAGGTCCCTTTAAATCTCTGAAGGGGGCGCGGCCTCATGCCTAAGGATGGCGGCGGCCATCTTGAATTTCCTCCGTGGAGGAAAGGCTGCAGGAACGGTGTGGGGACAGAGCAGAGACAGATCTCCACCCGGCGGTCAGGCCAGGGACCCATGCCAGGACAACACGCACCCGGTCAGGGGTTTTCCCCGAGGCTGCCGCGGCGGGTCGCCGCCGCGGACGAGGTAGGGGACCGCGGTCATGGCCTGCCACGGCCGTGGGACACAACAATTGGAGTTAGCCAGATAACTTAATTCCTCCCCGAAATACCACAGAACTCTCCTACTTTATCCAGCTAAATTTTAGTCAGACAATCAGATATCTGGCCAGATAATTGCCCAAATATTCATTTAGCTGGATAACTAGTGAGTTATCCATCTAAGTGCCTCGGAATGTGGACCTCCATATTAACAAAAGCAAATGTATTAAATAGTCATTATTCTATTCGCAACATTTGTTTTTGTTAACATGTAGCGTTTGTTTGTTTTTTAACAAGATTTGTAACCCCTTCACCACATCTGTTTTTATTTCTGTTTTACTGAATAGAGTTCATCTTGCAACAGCAGAAAAGGCTTTTCTTTCAGTCTGTATTTCTGCCAGTAAGTAGGGCAGGGCAGGGCCTATGGATGACTTGCTCTCATCTCTTTCTATGGGACACATGCAGCATTTTTGCAATTTCCCGTAGTTACAATAGTTGCAAGATTAATGAGAATATTGTCAATGTTCATGTTATCTGCAATTAACATCTGGCCCTGACATTTTCCATCTTTAACCCAAAAATTCTATTCGAAGTTTGACAACATCAAATTGGAAATAAAAACCAGTTAAATGAAGAAATCTTCTTTTAAATTAGCTGCTAAAAACAACCAACATTTCTCTGCACCAAATTAAACTGAGGCTAAATTCATAAAGGACAGAAGTATGGTGGATAACAAAAAAAATTGCTCTGGTTCCCTGGATTTTTAGATGCTCTTTGAAGAGACAGTGCTTCTTTTCAGCTGTCAAGTTCGCAATATAGGATTTGGATTGGACTCCAAGCTCAACATCATGGCTCAAATCCTGACAGTATCCAAATCAGCATTTTTTTTTTTTTTAGCTACTCCAATTCTGTTAACTTTGCCCCTTCTTTTGATGGTCCTGCATATGTCCTGTGTGATCTCTCGCCTGAATTATTGAAACTCATTTGACATTGAGATATCAAAAAAACTAAACTGAAACCTGCAACTTTAATAGAACACCACAGTCTAATTAATGCTAAATGCACATACATTAGCGGGATTAATCCTATTCAACAATCCCTGCACAGGGCCCAAAGCAAAATCTTGTTTTGGGCCTTCAGGCCCCTAAACCATTGTCACTGACCTAACTCAGTTGCCAGTTCACCCTACATGTGCCCTCCCACTCATCATGCTTCCTTGCCAGGAAGAGAACTTTTTTTTGCTTTAATTTCAACCATTTGGAATGCTTTGACCCCCATCATCAGACTAGCTCCTAATATGCTAATTTTCAGAAAATTACTAGGAATGGTTTTTTGAGTCAATTTCTGGGATACAAACCTAATATGGACTATTTCTCAAGCCATGCGCTCTGATCATTACGAAATTTTTGAAGAGCCTGTTGGACATCTGTGAGCAATCATCCTAGTAACTAAAACCTATAGGCCCTTTCTTTATTGCCTTATCTTACAGTGCCTTTACTCTGAAATACTTCTCTGATGTTTTTCTCTCTAATTTTGGCATACTTATGATGTATCCCTATGATGTATTTATGCTCACATTACTGTGCCTCATTGATTTATTTACAGTGCATGCACTCATGTGACAGAAAAATACATGCACATATATTTGAAACTTGTTAGCTATAGCACCAATTGTCAAGTATTCATCAGGACCAGCTTTTGGGGTATATGACCTGTGCAGCTGCACAGGGCACCATATTTGAAGGGAGCCACAATGCTGGCTTCTCCTTCTCCTTCCCCATACCTTTCCCCTTTCGTGTAGGCAGAGGGAAAAAGAAAGGGAGTCAGGGGAGCAATGGTGTTGGATAAAAGGAGGGGGATACACCTGCTAATCAAGTCACGGATATTAAATCTGAGAGGAGAGAGATAGAGAGATAAAGGTGATCACTGTGCTGAAGACACAGCCGCTACCAAAGGAGCGAGCGATGGGCCAGAGTTGCCACCTCCAAAAGAGGGAGGAGAGTTTTCACACTGAGTGCTGGTTTGCCTGGGGCCAGTCCTGGTAGCCAGGCTTCAAGCCTTGATGATTGGTACTATGGCTCACGCGTTTCAAAACCATGTTAATTCATTCCCTTTTATCTGATACACTAACAGGCTGATGCAATATAGTGCACTCAGCCTAGCGTATGGCTTTACATGCGATTGGATGTGTGTTTTGGATGTGCGTCCATAACCCCGATGCATTACAAGGATCAGCGCATCCAAAACACGCGGCCAAAACACCACGAAGCTAATAGCACTCATCACATGTAAAGTACATGTAGATGAGACTATTAGCTAATCCCCGTGATTCAAAAAATTTCCTGCAAGGCCAATGCACCCATTGCAATGTGGCAAATGTTTCGCCAGCCCAGGGCTTGCGTAAAGGTTTGCTGCACGCAGGCTCATTGGAAAAAAACAAAAAATCCTGCTTTCTTTGATACCAAGGAGGAGGAACCACAGAAAGCAGAACCAGTTTAAAAAAAAAAAGTCTTGGGGAAAAAAATTAATTCTGGGCACCCTATATACATGCACAGGGTACACGGTTCAGGCCGTGTATCTTGTGCTGGTAGCGGGAGAAAATGGACGCTCGTACTGACAGCCAGCTCTCTTGGGTGCCTGATGCCAAGGAGGTGCTAGGAACACACAATTTTCTCCAGCACCTCCCTTTTTAGTATGACCCTTCATTTAAATATTGGATTGTGCACCCAGGAGAGGTTGCTGGATGTGCGTTAGGAATGTGGGCCCCTCAGTACTGCGCGCCAGTTTTCTACGCACCCATATTGCATTGGCCTGTAAGAATGTAAACATTGACTTGCAGAGTAACATGCTTTGAGCCACCCTAGTTGGGAAGAGCATGAAATAAATGATGATGATGATGGTTGCTAAGCAGTCATAGTGATTTAACAAACAAAGCTTTTGCATGCCAGCCACATGTGCTTCATAGCAGAGGTTCCCTTCCCATAAGGTACAAAGCCACAGGCAGGTCGAGCACATCAACTTCACTCCATGCTCTCCACCTGACTCCTGCCACCAGTTACGGATAAAAAGAGAATGATGATGGGTACAAGAACTTTCACAAGAAATAGAAAAAAGTGGAGAATTGACTAGAAAATATGTTAAAACATTTTTTAAACTTTCTAAAGACTGTTGTTAATTCTATTCTGAATTATGTTTGCATTTACCATCAGGATAAAAATACAGTGACATGATGTTTCAAGTAGGATCAAAGTAATTAAGATCATATATTTTTTTAGTTTTAACCCAAGCACATAAAGCCAGGACTGGGTCAGTGATGTACAATAAAATTATTTTACAGCAAGTTGGTAAGTTCTGCTATGGTGGCCTAGTTTACAGTCCTGAGCGAGGCTGGCCTTGAAAGCCAACTTTGGGTTATATTATCAGGCTCAGCAGGTGGAGGGAAAGGGGCATTGTTCAGCAGAAGCTTTATTCAGAGACCACTGAGAGGGTGAGACAGGTGGGATGAATGTCCTTAAACCCTGGGCTTACAGAGAGTTTAACACCAAGCTGTCTGTGCCAATATGAAACAAGCAAAGGTTGAGTGGATGGGTGTGGAGTAGCAGGAATATATTTATGTCTGAGGTCCTTGAGACCAGATGCACATTATACTTTCTATATTACAAATTTAGAAATGTCTTTAATAGCACTATGGCTGAGAGCTACACTGAGGCAGTTAGATTTTGTCAGGGAAGAAAGGCTGTGCTAGAAAGCATTACTAGTCCATTTGAAGAGAAGCAGAAAATATCAAGGAAGTATTAATAGTGCTTGCCATACAATGGGAAAAGTCAGGGCAGAGACCCAGAAATTAGAGAAGACATGTTGAAAAGTGCTAAAAGTGACACCTTGAATGTAATTGTGATAAAGGTATTAGGCTAATTAATTATAATAACAATAATTACAAGTGGGTAGAATTAACGTGGACATACACAATATGTTTTTCACAGAGTATTCTTTCACTCCTAGCTTCAAGCTATTTATATAGTTGTGCTCATAAGTTTACATACCTCCGACAGAATTTGTAGCTTGTGTAGCATTTTAAGACAACATGAGTGATCAGACAACATGAGTGTTTCAGACTAAACTGTTATGTGCCACAGAATAGCACAATCATTAAACAAACCATAGCAAGAAAGGAATTAATAAAATAGTCCTGTTCAAAAATTTGCACATCCTTAGTTCTTAATATTGTGTTTTGTCCCCATTTGCATCAATGATGGCTTGTTATCTTTTGGCTTAGTTGTGAATGAGGCCCTTTATTTTCTCATGCGGTAAAGCTGCCCAATCCTCTTGGCAAAAAGCTTCTAGATCCTGTAAATTCTTTGGCTGTCTAGCATGAACTACATGTTTGAGTTCTCCCCAAAGTGGCGCAATGATGTTGAGGTCAGGAGACTGTGATGGCCACTCCAGAACCTTCACTGTCTTCTGCTGCATCCACTGCAGGGTCAACTTGGCCTTATGTTTCGGATCATTGTCATGTTGGAAAGTCCATGTGCACCCCATGTGCAGCTTCCTGGCTGATGAATGCAAATTCTTCTCCAATATTTTTTTGAAAAGATGCTGCATTTATCTTGCTATCAATTTTGACTAAATTTCCTGTGCTGCTATAGCTCAGCCCCCCCCCCCCCCAAAAAAAAAAAAAAAAAAAACAGCAGAGATCCACCTACATGCTTCACGGTAGGGATGGTATGCTTCTTTTCATAGATCCTGTTTACTCCTCTCCAAACATACCGTTTATGGCTGTGGCCATAAAATTCAATTTTGGTCTTAACACTCCAAATTATTTTGTTCCAGAAATTTTGAAGCTTCTCTTGTTGTTTTTTGGCATATTGTAAGCGGGCTGTTTTTTGGCATTGGTGCAGCAATGGCTTTTTTCTGGCAGTTATATCATGCAACCCATTTTTGTTCAAGTGTCTCCTCATTGATCATGCTGAGACACCCACACCACTTTGTTTCAGAAAAGCCTATATTTCAGTAGAAGTTGCTTGTGGGTTTTTCTTTGCATCGCGACAAATTTTCCTGGCAGTTGTGTCTGAAATCTTTATCATCTATCTGACCATGGCTTGGTATTAACAGAACCAATAATTTTCCACTTCTTGACATTTTTAAATCTTTGGATATATTTTTGTACCATTTTCCTGATTTATAAAGTTGAAGTACATTTGCTCGCAGATCCTTTCACAGTTCTTTTGCTTTCCCCATGCTTCAGTAACCACCAAAGTCAGTGCAGCCATGGATGAAATGCGCAAGGGTTTCTCAAGAGCTAAGATACTCATTGACTATTTATACACAGATGTTAAATACAATCAAACAAGGCACAGGTATGGATACCTATCCTTCATTGCCATCTCAACCTGTGTGTATCAGCTTGAATGTATATTATCAGCCCAATCACACTCAATAACAACAAACAAATAATATTAGCAGAGAAAGTACAGAACCTAGAAGTAATAATTGACACAGAACTAAGCTTAAAACAACATATATCTTTAAAAGTAAAGGAGGGATATGCCAAACTCATGGTTCTCAGAAGACCTAAACCACTTCTAACAACTGCCAACTTTCGATCAGTACTACAAGCGTTGATATTTGCAAGTACTGATTATTGTAACGCCCTTCTACTAGGTCTACCATACACCTCACTAAGACCACTACAAATTTTGCAAAACACAGCTGCAAGAATTTTGACTGGCAAAAGTAAAAGAGACTACATCACCGAAACACTGGCTGAATTACACTGGCTTCCCATTGAACAAAGAATGCAGTACAAAATATTATGCACCATACATAAATTAATACATAACGAAAAAGCAGACTGGCTGAACACAGCCCTTCGCGTACACATCCCTAACAGAAACCTAAGATCAGCCAACAAAGCACTCCTAACTATTCCAGCAGTCAAAACAGCAAGACTAACACAAGTAAGAGAAAAGGCGCTATCCTTGGCAGGACCCATACTATGGAACTCCATGCCCTTGGAGTTAAGATTACAAAGAGACAGCAAAACCTTTAGAAAAAATGTAAAAACCTGGCTCTTTAAACAAGCTTTTCAAAAAGAGAATGGAGAATAGAACACAGGGAAGTGCAAGGTACGAACAATTGAACACCCACACACACTGCAGTAATTAATAAGTGTGTAGTTTTTAATTGATAGTTCATCACTAAAGGATAGGTTACAATTATAAAGCTAGTGTTGTACTCAAAACTGATGTATTGAGACCTGGCCATGATTTATCACATTTAACATTGATTACAAACTATGGGCCTCATTTTCCAATATTGCAGTGGTAATGCATGAGGGGGTGTGTCCTATGCAAATAAGGCATTTTTATCACAGTCCACAATATTCCCAGACAGCCTGTTTCAGGGGAGAGAGAGAGAGAGAGAGATAGAGAGAGAGAGAGAGAGAGAGAGAGACTGAGACTTGCTATAATGTCTATGCTCTAGACAGGTATTTGTATCCCTATGGGAGGGCCACCTAGTAACTCGAGGTGGGGATTAAGTATGAGCGTAGGGGGTTGTGGGCCACTTTCACATTCAACATGAGACCTACGGAAAGAACAGTGGTCTCTAGTGAAGATTTGCTGGCCGTCGGAGTGAGGAAGCTCACTCCAAGATGAGATTTGGGCAATGTTCTCTCCACCTAGCTTGATGGACACTCTACCTGGGCAACAACAAGCTAGGTGGAGAGAACGTTGCCCAAATCTCTTCTTGGAGTGAGTTTCCTCACTCCGACGGCCAGCAAATCTTCACTAGAGACCACTGTTCTTTCCGTAGGTCTCATGTTGAATGTGAAAGTGGCCCACAACCCCCTACGCTCATACTTAATCCCCACCTCGAGTTACTAGGTGGCCCTCCCATAGGGATACAAATACCTGTCTAGAGCATAGACATTATAGCAAGTCTCAGTCTCTCTCTCTCTCTCTCTCTCTCTCTCTCTCTCTCTCTCTCTCTCTCTCTATAACACAAATGAAAGGGTTGTAGCCATGCTAATGCTGTTTCTCACTTTACATATACTCCACCCCCTGAATACCAAATTTATTGCGTGCGGTAACTCCCTTTGAAAATGAGGCCCTATGTTACCAAACCTTATGGCACCTGTGTAAACTGACAGATTTTAGTATCACTACTTTTATGTGCCTTACTGTAAACCGTTGTGACGGTACCCATCTTAATGACGGTATAGAAAAGATTTAAAATAAAATAAATACAATAATAAAGGGTATGCAAACTTTTGAACAGGAACCATTTTATTATTTCCTTTATTGCTAAGGTTTGTATAATGATTGTGCTATTCTGTGATGCATAATTTAAAACATGAAAAATATCAGACATGTTTTGTCTTGATCACTCATGTTTTCTTTAAATGCTACACATCTTACAAATTCTGCTAACGGTCTGTAAATGTATGAGCGCAACTTTATATGTAACTCCTCCTTGTAAAGGGGTCATCTTCCAAGAACTGCTGACCACTGATCCACTCAGTGGAGGGTTGGGGCACAGGTTCTGTGATGGGGAAAGGCTTATCCTGTAGGGCCCTGAAGAGGATTACTGTCCACATTTCCAAACAAAAAGAAATTTACTGATCCAAAAAATACACAAAACAGTGCAAAAATCCAAAATGGAAAAAACAACGTGTTAAGGTCCACAAGAAGCAAGAATGCAGAAACAATTCTGTATGCTGTTTAAGTAAGGTTCAAAAGCACTGGAATCTCTTAGTATTCACAAAATCTCCAACCCCAGTGGAATATTAGAGATTCCTCCTCTTATCTCCAGTATTATAGACAGATGGTAGGCTTGACAAGAACATCATCATTCTTCAGTTAGCCCCTTCACTCGAGGTACAAGAGAGCTCTACTACGAAGCCTCAAAGCAGAGCACAGCGCCTCGGCTGCCTCTCCCAGGCTGCCTCCAAGAACCCATGGAATCCCTCTTTTATAAATTTGGATCCCTTTGACCAACCCTGTGGAGATGGATCCTCCTGTCACACTTACTTTCAGCACACCCCTATAGAGATGTGAATCGTGATCGATCGTCTTAACGATCGATTTTGGTTGGGGGGGGAGGGAATCTGATCGTCGCGGTTTTGTTTTTTGTTTAAATCGTAAATCGGGGGAGGGCGGGAAAACCGGCACACTAAAACAACCCTAAAACCAACCCCGACCCTTTAAAATAAATCCCCCACCCTCCCGAATCCCCCCAAAATGTTTTAAATTACCTGGGGTCCAGTGGGGGGGTCCCGGTGTGATCTTCCACTCTCGGGCCACGGCTGCATTAATAGAAAGGTAGCGCCGGCGCCATTTCTATTCCTGTCCCCCGACGTCACGAGGAGATCGCTCCCGGACCCCGCTGGACCCCCAGGGACTTTTGGCCAGCTTGGGGGGGCCTCCTGTCCCCCACAAGACTTGCCAAAAGTCCAGCGGGGGTCCGGGAGCGATCTCCTGCGCTCGTGACGTCGGGGGATTTATTTTAAAGGGTCGGGGTGGGTTTTAGGGTTGTTTTAGTGTGCCCCTTCACCTCCCCCCTCCTCCGATTTACGATTTTTGACGATAAATCGGGGGAATTCCTATTGTATCACGCCTCTAACGATTTTTGACAATTTAATTTAGGAGGTAATTTTTAAAGGAGTTGCGTGTGTAAATGTAACATACTGTCATAGCAATTTTCAAAAGCCCATTTACACACTTTGGGGCGGATTTTCAAAGGGTTACGCGCGTAACCCGAAAAACCGCTCCTGCATACGCCGAGCCTATTTTGCATAGGCCCGGCGACGCGCGTATGTCCCGGGGCTTGAAAAAATGGGCGGGCACTGGGCAGGGTGGGGCGGGACCAAGGCCTCCAGCACAGCGGTTGTGCTGGCGCATGCAACTTCGTCAATAAAGGTCAGAAGGGGTTTTAGATAGGGCTGGGGGGCGGGTTGGGGAAGGGAGGGGATGATATGTTTTCGGAGCGGCCTCGGAGGGAACAGGGAAAGCCATCTCGGCTCCCCTAGGGCTCGACGAGCGCAAGGTGCATGTGTGTGCACCCCTTTGCGCACGCCGACCCTGGATTTTATAACATGCGCGCGGCTACACGCGCATGTTATAAAATCGGGCGTAGATATGTGCGCGCGGCTACACGCGCATGTTATAAAATCGGGCGTAGATATGTGTGCGCCGGGTTGCGCGCACATATCTACGCCCACGCATAGGTTTAAAAATCTGGCCCTTTAAGTGCACTTCGGTATGTAAAACCTATAGACAATTCATTGACATATATTGGAACAAGCTTCAAAACCCTACTTAAATGCATAAAGCACACATGTAAAACCCAGTTTTAAGCATGTAATTCCCTTTGAAAATTACCCCCATATGCACATGAAGAGTGTAAGTTCAATAATTTTCATAATTCAGCACTTACATATATAAGTAGGTGATCCTAAAGTTATGCCCCTATTTTTAAAACAGTTCTGCACAATTTATAAAATACTGTATATCACCATCTTGAGAGTACATGCATATGTTTCAGTACTCAAAGCAGGTGTTATGCATATAAATGTAGCATACTATTGTAGCAATTTTCAAAAGCTAATTTGCATACTTAAAGTGCATTTAAATATGCAAAACCTATTGACAATTCAGTGGCATGTATTGTAGCAATTTTGAAAAGCCCATTTACATGAATTAAGTGCATTTACACATGGAAAATCAAGTTTTAAGCATGTAAATCATAAGAACATAAGAAATTACCATGCTGGGTCAAACCAAGGGTCCATCAAGCCCAGCATCCTGTTTCCAACAGAGGCCAAACCAGGCCACAAGAACCTGGCAATTACCCAAACACTAAGAAGATCCCAAGCTACTGATGCAATTAATAGCAGTGGCTATTCCCTAAGTAAACTTGATTAATAGCCGTTAATAGATTTCTCCTTCAAGAACTTATCCAAACCTATTTTGAACCCAGCTACACTAACTGCACTAACCACATCCTCTGGCAACAAATTCCAGAGCTTTATTGTACGTTGAGTGAAAAAGAATTTTCTCTGATTAGTCTTAAATGTGTTTCTTGCTAACTTCATGGAATGCCCCCTAGTCCTCCTATTATTCGAAAGTGTAAATAACCGATTCACATCTACTCGTTCAAGACCTCTCATAATCTTTAAGACCTCCATCATATCCCCCCTCAGCCGTCACTTCTCCAAGCTGAACAGCCCTAACCTCTTCAGCCTTTCCTTATAGGGGAGCTGTTCCATCCCCTTTATCATTTTGGTTGCCCTTCTCTGTACCTTCTCCATCGCAACTATATCTTTTTTGAGATGCGGAAACCAGAATTGTAAACAGTATTCAAGGTGCGGTCTCACTATGGAGCGATAAATAGGCATTATGTCATTTTCCATTTTCCATTTTATTAACCATTCCCTTCCTAATAATTCCTAACATTCTGTTTGCTTTCTTCTGCTGCAGCACACTGAGCCAACGATTTTAAAGTATTATCCACTATGATGCCTAGAACTTTTTCCTGGGTGGTAGTTCCTAATATGGAACCTAACATCGTGTAACTACAGCAAGGGTTATTTTTCCCTATATGCAACACCTTGCACTTGTTCACATAAAATTTCATCTGCCATTTGGATGTCCAATCTTGAATCTTCCAGTCTTTTGAAAATTTCCCTGACACATTTTTTCATCGCAGGAATCTGCATAGTTTATACACCTATTTTATAAAAGTATGTGAATATGTTTTACAAGTTAAATAATTATAAAAAGTGCACATAATAACTCTCAGTTTATGGACAAAGGTAGGCATGTTATAAAGTTAGTTGATGTATTTGTTTATCTTGCTTGTTCCAAGTTCCTGTTCTCCGAGGATACCACCAGTTGACCCACACCCTCCAGCAGATCACTCACACCCTCTACCACTTACTTCTGACTCCCTATCCAAAAACTTCAAACAAAAGAAAGTCAGATTTAATATTTGTGACTTGATTAGTAGGTATAAAAGTATGCATGAAGGTTTGATTTTGTATATGCATAGTCAGTTTATAAAATACATAAATGACCATGTACTTCCACACCCAGCCATGGAATGCCCTAGAAATTCCCTCTTTGTATGCGCATACTTTACCGTCAGCAGTGACTGTACTCATACCCTTCCGAAAAGACACCTTTCTCACACAGCGGCTACTTATGCATGTGTACACTGATTTTACATGCACAACCCTCCAGGTAAGTATGAAAATTACTTCCAGGGATGATAACTTTCAAAGCAGTGCGTGGATGCACATGTTTGCGTATTTGTGGCTATTTTAAAGCATATGCTTGTATATGCACGTATGTTATAAAATAGCCCGACTGTGCGCACATGTGCGTTCAATTTTAAGTGGGCACGTAGATGTACGCTCAAATGCTTCTACCGCATAAGCAGAGGGATTTTAAAAGGCATGCACGCCGACGCCATTGCCAGTTTTCCCAGTTCGTTCCCAGGTCATCCATTTAAAGGGATAGGACTTCCAAACCCTCCTAGTTTAATAGCCTCCCTCCTGCACTGTTAGACGCAACCTTTAAAACCCTGCTGATCTGTCTAGATTTGTTTTTTTATAAGTTACATCTCATCCATAGCAGAAGCAAAGTTACAAGGCAGGGGACCCTGGCACATGCCAGTGCGCATATGTGTTTGTGCAAATATTTCATGCCAAAATTCTGGAACATCCATACCCCGCCCAGACCATGCCCACCCCCCCCCCCCCCGCCACCCCAATTTTGGAAACTTCATTTGTGCACATATCCAGGTGGCTTTTAAAATCCACATATTTGTACATTCCCTGATTGATGTGCATGTCAGGCTTTTAAAATTCACCTTCTAATGTTTTTGTGGACCCTACATGAAATATTTTACAGATGCCCCTTAGAGGCTTGTATGAAACCCGCATTTTGGGCTGTATTTTGGGAGCAAATCATTACAGGTTTTGATGTCCATATCCCTCAGTTTTATTTTATTGCTCACTAGCAGTACCCGGCCACGCATTGCAGTGGCAGAGTCAGGTTCTTTACCCTCCCTCCCCCTTCCCCTTGCTCATTTACTTCAGTCACTCATCCTCCTCCCCCTTGGTCACTCACCCCCCCCCCTTCCCTCCACTGTCCCCACTCCAACTCTCTCCCCTCACACTCACCTCACCCCCTCATTCTCCCTCCCCTGACACTCACCTCCCCCCTCATTCTCCCTCCCCTCACTGTCACCTCCCCCCGCCTACTGCCTACCCTTCAGATCAGAAAACCTTTGTCTTTCTATTTCTGTGGGAACCCCCCCCACCCCAAACCCCCCCCAATCCCAACCCTTTAAATCAAATAATAACCCCCCACCCTCCTGCCTCCTCCCAAGACCTGGGAAATTAAAATTGTTGGTGCAACATGTCGTCTGTCCCTGGGCGTCTGTGCGCGTTATGTAGCCAAATAGGAGAGTGCCTAACCAAATGTGCACTTCCAAATTTGTTTTGTGGTCTGGGGAGGGCTATTTTGGTGCATTCCCGAGATCGTGCAAGTTTAGTGTATGTATTTGTGTGTGAACCTCCCCTTTCCCCCAAAAAACAACCCTATGAGAAAAGTTCTCTTAAACTAACCACCCCACACTCGCCTACCCCTCCCCCCCAGCCCTGCGAAAAACAGTAGCCCCCCCCGCCCCCCCCCCAGAGTTGCTGAATGAATGAAACCTGCCCCCCCTCGTGACCCCTCCCCAAGATATTCGCAATAAATTCATTACCACCCCCCACCCTCCAGACCCCCCAAGACCTGATAAAAATGTCAGTCGGTGGTGCGGGTGTTCAGGAGCAGTCCGGGAGCGATGTATTGGCGTTGGCCCATCGGCTGCGAGCACTGAAACGGGTTCCGATGGCCCTTTGCCCTTACTATGTCAGTGGGGTGGAGCAATGGCAGTGGTGGGTCCTCTGACATATTAAGGGCAAAGGTCCGCCGGCTGCCAGTCCTGAAAATGGCGCCGAGGGGCCCTCGCCCTTACTATGTCACATGGGCTACTGCCTCCAATGGTGTCCCCGAGTGGCATAGTAAGGAAAAGGGCCGTCGGTGCCATGTTGATTGCTGGCAGCCGACGGCCGTAGTGCAGGAGATGTGTCCCAGACCAGTCCTGGCCCCCCGCTGGAGCCTCCCGGACTTCTGTCAGGTTTTGTGTGTGTTGTGAGGGCCTGGGAAGTAAATAAATTTGGCATGTGTGGTGGTGTGAGGAGGGTGGTGGGTGTATTTTATCTGTAAAGGAAATAGTTATCTTCCGGCGAAAAAAGTGCGCAAATGTGTTAAAATGGAAGTGAAACATGGACCTGGACTGGCGAAATGATTAGTGTAGCGTGTTGCGGTCTCTGCTGCTTCCCCTCCGCTAAGACTGAACGGTGCCTACCTCCGCCGCTGGAAACGCCGCGTTCCGCGTGGCTGGGACCCCGGCAGCGCTGCCTGCTCCACGTGGTGGCCACCATTGCTTGCCCGTCTCTCTGCTGCCTCGCGCGCGAGGACGCCCACTTTGTGCGCACAGCTCCCAGAAGTCTGGCCCCGCCTGCGCTGATGACGTCACGCCCTAAGGCCGATATAACCGACGCCCGGACTCCTTCTCTTTGCCTTGCAACAAGGTTCACTACTGCCTAGTAGTTCTGAGTTGCGCTTCGTCTGTTTGTTGTTCCTGCCTTTGACCCTTGGACTACTTTTGACTCGCTTCAGCCTGCCGCCTGCCTCTGACCTTGGTTCGTTCCCGACTTCACTTCTGTCTGCTGCCTGCCTCCGACCTCGGCTTGTTCTCGACCTTGTTCCAGCCTATAGCCTGCTTCAGTTCCAACCTGCTACAGACTGCTTCAGTTCCAGCCGGCTACAGACTCCGTTCCAGCCTACAGCCTGCTTCAGTTCCAACCTGCTACAGACTTTGTTCCAGTCCACAGCCTGCTTCAGTTCCAGCTTACTACAGACTCTGCCTCAGTATCCGGTTAGCTACAGCCCCCGCTGCCGCCCGCTGTCTTGCCATCAGCTGGCCCTCGGCCTGTACAGCCGATTCTCGGACTACCATATACCTTTGGACTTCCTTTGCTACAGCTCCGGCCTAGGCCATCCCTGCCACTGGACATTCAGCCTATTTCCCAAGTCCCAAGGTTCCAGGACTCTACGGGCTCCTCCTGGGGGGTTCCTGGTTCCCGGGTGAACACCGCCAGCCTGGGGCTCCGCCTCCCGGCCTAGCCTGTCATCCTAGGTGGGCCGGCCCAAGGGTCCACTACCTCGCCTGCAGTATCAGACTGCAGCAGTTTGCAAGGCCATGGACTCGGCGGAGGCCCCAAGCCTGCAGGCCATTCCAGGGATGGCTCGACGCCTCCAGCAGGAACAAAATGCATTGATACCCTCGCTGCCACTGTGGAACAGTTGGTCTCTCGTTTAGAAGTTTCCACTCGGGAGTTGCCTCCGGCACCCGCTTCCACTTCAGCTTCAGTAATGCAGCTACCCACGCCTACCCGGTACGCCGGGGACAGCAAGACATGCCGTGGATTCCTAAATCAGTGCCAAGTGCGTTTCACTCTCCTGCCTGCGCAGTTTCCCTCAGACGCAGCCAAGGTAGCGTTTATTTTCTCCCTGCTGGATGGCAAGGCCCTCGACTGGGCTTCACCCTTGTGGGAACGTCAGGATCCCTTGCTGCAGAACCTACAAGAATTCCTCCTTAACTTCCGCCTTGCCTTCGATGATCCTGCACGCCGATCCACCGCGGCCTCGGAGCTCTTGCACCTCAGGCAAGGGACACGCCCGGTGGCTGAGTACATCATAGACTTCCGGATCCTGGCCATGGAGGTCGGTTGGCAAGACGATTGCCTTAAAGGCTCTTCCTCGAGGGCCTGGCAGGCCGCATCAAGGATGAGCTAGCAGGTCGGGATCTTCTGGAGGACTTAAATGATCTAATGGACATTGCTGGTAGGGTGGATCGCCGCCTTCAACAACAGGATAATGAAACCCGCTCGAGTCGCCGAGCCCCACCACAGCTGTCTACCTCCTCCAGAACACCTGCTCCCAAGGCTCCTCTTCCCACTGTGCCTAGTGGGGAACCCATGCAATTGGGTAGATCTCTACTAACCCCTGAAGAAAGGAGGAGATGTCGCTCCCTAGGCCTCTGCCTCTATTGTGGAGGCAAGGGGCACTTTCTTGCTACTTGCCCAGAGCGTCCGGGAAACGGCCATGCCTAGGTTACACTGAGGAGCTACACCTAGGCGCTACTGGATCAGCTCCTCTTTGCACACTACCAGTAACTCTGAAATGCCCCGGTGGGGAACTCCAGATCCGTGCCTTCATTGACTCCGGTGCTGAGGGGAATTTTATTGTGGCCGATCTGGTGACTCAGCTTTCCCTTCCAACTCTACAGAAGGTCCCCCCCGCTGCGGATCTCCTCGATCCGAGGCACCCTGCTTCCTGGGGTCATTACCTGCTCCACGGCCCCCTTGACACTGCAAACAGGCCTGTTTCACTCGGAGTAGATCTCCCTGCTCGTCTTGGAGCGAGCAGTGCCCCCATTGGTTTTGGGACTACCCTGGTTATGTCAGCATTCTCCCGTAATACAATGGGATAACTTCCAACTGGTCCGTTGGAGTCCTGCCTGCTTTGAACACTGTCTACAGCTCCCACGTCCACCCTAACCTCTGCACATCTGCTCCTCACATCTCCTACCTGAGCCATACCAAAACTTTGAGGACGTTTTCTTCAAGGAAATGGCGGAGATTCTTCCCCAACACCGGCCTTTTGATTGCCCTATTGACCTATTGCCGGGCACCACGCCTCCTCGTGGCCGAGTGTACCCGCTGTCGTTACCAGAAACAAAGGCCATGTCCCAATATGTGACGGAGAACCTAGCCAAGGGGTTCATCCGCCCTTCTCGCTCGCCTGCTGGTGCCGGATTCTTCTTTGTGGCCAAAAAGGATGGCTCTCTCCGGCCGTGTATCGACTATCGTGGCTTGAACGCCATTACCAAACGAGACCGGTATCCCCTCCCGTTGATCCCGGAACTTTTGGACCGTCTACAGGGTGCCCGCATCTTCACGAAGTTGGATCTCAGAGGGGCCTACAACCTCGTCTGTATTCGCCCAGGGGACGAATGGAAGACGGCTTTTAATACCAGGGATGGGCATTACGAGTATCTGGTAATGCCCTTTGGACTCTGCAATGCCCCCGCCGTCTTCCAGCACCTCATGAATGAGGTACTGCGCGACATGCTCCACTCACATGTCATAGTCTACCTGGACGACGTGCTTATCTTTTCCAAAGATAGGGACACCCATCGTCGCCACGTTACACAGGTTCTTCAGGCCCTCCGAGACAACCATTTGTATGCCAAGCTGGAGAAGTGTACTTTCGAGGCTGAGTCCTTGCCCTTCCTGGGATACATCATTTCCTCCACCGGCTTCCGCATGGATCCAGAGAAAGTAGCGGCCATCACCAAGTGGCCTCAGCCCACGGGTCTCAAAGCCCTCCAGCGATTCCTGGGCTTCGCTAACTTTTATAGACATTTTATCCCACGGTACTCGCATCGAGTTGCTCCGCTCACGGCCCTGACCCGCAAGGGAGCCGACGCCAAGAACTGGCCTGACGCTGCAGTAGCAGCCTTCTCTGACTTAAAAGAGGCATTTCTTTCAGACGTTTGCCTCCGGCATCCAGATCCCTCCAGACCTTTCATTGTGGAGGTCGATGCCTCCAGTATAGCGGTTGGGGCGGTTCTCAGCCAACACTCCGACTCTGGTCAACTCCTCCCCTGCTCCTACTTTTCCAGGAAGTTTTCTCCAGCCGAGAGCAATTACTCCATCGGGGACAAGGAGCTGTTGGCTATTAAGCTCGCCTTTGAAGAGTGGAGACAATGGCTCGAGGGGTCCCTGCATACAACCACCATATACACAGACCACAAGAACCTGGAGTTCCTGTCGCAGGCTCAACGACTGAACCCCCGCCAAGCCCGCTGGGCCTTGTTTTTCAGTCGGTTCGACTTTGTCCTGCAATACCGGCCGGCGGCCAAGAACCTCCGAGCTGATGCTCTCTCCCGAACTTCGTGCGTCGAGGAAGATCAAGAACCTCCTCAATTTATCCTGGACCCGAGTAAGATTCGCCTGTCCACTTTGACAGTCCTCTCTCAGGATAGGACTGTAGTTCCTCGCAAGGATCGCCTAACGGCATTACACTGGGCTCATGACTCCCTCGTTGGAGGGCACGCAGGGCGCGAAAGAACTCTAGAACTTATTAACCACTTCTATTAGTGGCCCAACATCCAACGGGATGTCTACACCTATGTGAGTTCCTGCCCCACCTGCGCCCGTCAAAAGCCCAGCCCTGGATCCCCTTGCGGTCTCCTGCAACCACTACCAGTCCCCACCGAACCCTGGACCCACCTAGCTACGGTCTTCGTGGTGGACTTACCCTCGTCTTGCGGTCATACAGTCATCTGGGTTACCGTTGACCGCTTCTCAAAGATGGTGCACCTAGTTCCCTTGCCTAAGCTCCCTTCAGCGCCCGAACTGGCCCTTCTCTTTGCTCAGCATGTGTTCAGGCTACATGGTCTCCCACAAGATATAGTCTCCGACCGGGGACCCCAGTTTGTAGCACGCTATTGGAGAGCTCTCTGCAAGTGCTTCAAGGTAAAGCTCAGCTTCTCCACAGCCTTTCACCCACAGAGTAACGGGCAGACAGAGAGAATGAATCGGACCCTGAAGGCCTACCTCCGAGCCTTTGTTAATGAAAAACAAGATAACTGGTCGGAACTACTGCCCTGGGCTGAGTTCGCCTACAATAACCAAGCTCACGCCGCCACCGGCAAATCCCCGTTTCAGCTTGTCTACGGGAAACAACTAAGACCTCCGCTCCCTCTGGCTATCCCCAGCGCCTCGCAGGCCGTTCAAGTAACAGCGCAGCAACTGCGGACATTGTGGCACAGGACCCAAAACCAGCTACGCCGCTCAGCCGCGTCTGCCAAACAAGCGGCCGACCACCAGCTCCTACCTATCAGCCGGGAGATCGAGTCTGGCTCAGCACAAGGAACATCCATCTCTGCCTCCCATCACGGAGATTTGCACCCAGGTTCTGTGGGCCATTCCAGGTTGCTGAGAGAGTGGGTCTGGTTTCATATCGGCTGAGACTGCCTTCAACTCTCCGAATCCACAATGTCTTCCATGTGTCCCAGCTTAAACCTGTGGTCCTCTCTCGCTATCACCGTACGCCCCCGGATCCTACTTCAACAGCCATTGACGACGACCCCACTTACCAGGTGCGTGAGGTCTTGGACGTCCGCTTCCACAACCGTAGATGGGAATATCTACTTGCGTGGGAGGGCTGCGGTGATGAGGATAACACCTGGGAACCCAGCCGCAATATCCTCGACCATCCTGAAAAACCAGGGCCTCTCAAGAGGGGCCGTAAAGGGGGGGTACTGTTGCGGTCTCCGCCGCTTCCCCTACACTAAGACTGAACGGTGCCTACCTCCGCCGCTGGAGACGCCGCATTCCGCGTGGCTGGGACCCCGGCAGCACCCCCTGCTCCACGTGGCGGCTGCCATTGCTTGCCCGTCTCTCCGCTGCCTCGCGCGCACAGCTCCCGGAAGTCTGGCCCCGCCTGCGCTGATGACGTCACGCCCTAAGGCCGATATAACCGGCGCCCGGACTCCTTCTCTTTGCCTTGCAACAAGGTTCACTACTGCCTAGTAGTTCTGAGTTGCGCTTCGTCTGTTCGTTGTTCCTGCCTTTGACCCTTGGACTGCTTTTGACTCGCTTCAGCCTGCCGCCTGCCTCTGACCTTGGTTCGTTCCTGACTTCGCTTCTGTCTGCTGCCTGCCTCCGACCTCGGCTTGTTCTCGACCTTGTTCCAGCCTACAGCCTGCTTCAGTTCCAACCTGCTACAGACTGCTTCAGTTCCAGCCGGCTACAGACTCCGTTCCAGCCTACAGCCTGCTTCAGTTCCAACCTGCTACAGACTTTGTTCCAGTCCACAGCCTGCTTCAGTTCCAGCTTACTACAGACTCTGCCTCAGTATCCGGTTAGCTACAGTCCCCGCTGCCGCCCGCTGTCTTGCCATCAGCTGGCCCTCGGCCTGTACAGCCGATTCTCGGACTACCATATATCTTTGGACTTCCTTTGCTACAGCTCCGGCCTAGGCCATCCCTGCCACTGGACATTCTGCCTATTTCCTAAGTCCCAAGGTTCCAGGACTCTACGGGCTCCTCCTGGGGGGTTCCTGGTTCCCGGGTGAACACCGCCAGCCTGGGGCTCCGCCTCCCGGCCTAGCCTGTCATCCTAGGTGGGCCGGCCCAAGGGTCCACTACCTCGCCTGCAGTATCAGACTGCAACATAGCGTGTGTTAGTGTAAGGTGTAACAGATGTCGCTTACGTCCAGCAGATGTCGCTGTTTTCTGGAAAAAAATGTTAAACTTATTTTACTGTCCCAGGTGTGACATATCTGTAATGTAAGTACAGAAGAACCTTCCTGTATGCGAAATGAAGGTTGTGTCCAAATTTGAAAGCAATCGGTTCAGTGGTTTCTGGGATTAGCAATTTTGTCCAAACTATTTAACATTTTTATTTATATAGATAGAGCAACCTAAATGCCAGTTAAAAATCTCTAAACTCAATGCTCAGAAATATGAAAAAATATTGATTTTGCCACAGAGAGACAGAGACATTCTCACATGTTATTTTTGTTTTTCTTAACAAGCGAAGATAATTTTGGATGGGGTATGGGGATTATCCACTGTAAAAATGTTATTTCAAATTATTTATTTATTAGATTTAGCCTCCCTTTTTACAAAAGTAGTTGCCCAAGGTGGTGTACAGCAAAGAACAATTCATACAGAATCATAAAATAAACATAAAATCAGATCTATTAATACCATAAATATACCAATAAAACAATACTGTGCAGTAAAAATATAGACAAAAGAACAATATACTAATATACTTTAAAATAAACAGTAGAAACCATAAAATATGAAATACATAGTATAGACAGATTACTATGGATACCTATTAAATAGAACATGAATATTGAATCCTAAATATGCTAACCCAACCCCTGCCCCCATCACTAAGGGCTGGATTTTCTAACACCGCAGGGATTTGTGAATCCCACGGTAACGGGGGACAGGGGGGCAAAGCGGGCCTGCGAAAGCCGGCAGCGATCGCACCACAGTTATCGCTGCCGGTTTTCACACCCAATAGCGCCACCGTGCGTGATAGGTGGTGCTATTGGGTGTGAATGATGAAGTACATCTTGCATAAACCACTCTAAAAAAATAATTGTATATGTAGAATCTCCTTGCACCAAGATGATTTAAAATGTCAGAGGTCATTTAATAAGTCGTCTGGGGGCAGGGAGGTACCTACAGTACCTGAATATAATCTGAAGTGACTGAAAGGTAGAATATAAATCAATTAAATTAATTAATCAATCAGTGCCAACATCAAATAGCACATTTTTCACTATCCTAAAATATGTTAAATATATAACCAATACCTAAAATTGTAACCAAGCTAACATACCTACATTTCTGGGAGATTCATAATTCCACGATGATTAGAGCGGAATGATGACTTGTGAAAAAAAAAGGGGGGATAAGGGGTGATTGTGTGCACTCGGCCGCATCGCGGTGGTGTGTTTTAGCCCATTGTGGATGTGGCGCGGTACACACTAGTGCCACCGTAAAAAGTGGGGTTATTTCCAGCGCTACTGCCGGTGATAATGTCCAAAACATTATCTCCCGCAGCGCTACCAGAAGAAAAATTATTTTTTCCCTGCTCGAACCCTGCCTTAACTCCGCCTCTTTCCCTAATTTTAATCTTACCACCGCGATGTGTGGTGATCGCGTGCAATAAGGCCACATCACATTTTAAAGAATGACTCTGTACATTTGCAATTACAGAAGATAAATAAGCCTAGAAATAGAAATCAACAGAAATTTTACTACCTTTGCTTAATAATCGAAAAAAAATAGTTCTTTCCTAGAAGTTCAGACTTGATGAAATATAGTATCTTTTGATGTTCAAACATGAAGGGATAGGCTCTCATTTTCAAATGATTTGCAAATATTTCTTGTTTCCCATCAGAAGTGACACAAAAAACTAATTAAATTTGGTTTTGTCTTCCTTTTTCATTTTAGCATATGCTATTAACAACATTTGAAAAGTACAAGCCTTGAAAAAGGAAAAAAAGCTAGCACACTTTAAAACCAAAACGAATGAAAGGAAAGAAAAAAATATGAAATGGAAAATGAAATGATGTACATGAAATAAACATGAAACAAAAACAACATGACACAAAAAAAATATTTCCATGCTCACTCCTACAGCAACGAAGCTGTTGCCAATATAATATACAATAGCTTTAGAAAATTTCAGGAAATCTGAATACCTGCAGATCATTCATTATGCATCTCAAGTGTTTTAATAGCCGCCTTTGTTGTTGTTTCATTAGATAAACTATGTTGCACAATGTGGTAGTTAATGTTGTGCTCTCTAAATGGAACGTGTGTGCAAAATTCTTGAGAATTCAATGAAAATATATGAGCCCAAATCCAATTCCAGCTGACCGCGGTAATTACCATGTCCATCTAAAAGGTGTTCTCTTAGGTATGTGAAATGACTTAGTAGTTTCAGTCCAGTTCCCACTTTATGGTATCTCCATCACCCTAAAACAAAATCAATACTGTAGTAAGCACCTTGGTTGATTCTTTATCCCCTGCTGCTGTTATCATGTTTACCAGAACTCATTTCCTATTATCTTTGTATCTTAGTAATTTATGTACCAATTCATGGCTTACAGAGCTATGTAAAAGTAAATAACAAATATCTGTGCCCACAAAAGCTTATGAGCTAATTTTGAGCACAGGGAAGTTAATTGGCTTGCGCAAGGTCTTACAGTGAGTAGCAGATAGGGGAACTGAATGAGGCTCTGCAGGTTCACCGCTCTGCTGTATTGTTCTAAATTGATGATAACATGGTCCCTTGCACTGTTGTGGTGCAGTACACCCTGTAACAAGAGCTTTCCTTTCATTTTGCCCCCTGCATTTGGAGCCCTCCCTCCCTTCAATATCATGGCAGTATGGTCAAGCTGTAAAATGCCCTGACCTACTTCTGGACAGGGCAGTATAGGAATTTAAAGAGATATAGAGTATCTTGCATGACTTCTAGAAATGCACAAGCCTGATTCCTGCTAAAGGGATGTTTTCCAGACTGAAAAAGAAAAATGTAAGGGCGAGCCTTGGGCTAAGCGACAGAGCTACACATACAACCGCGGGGGGGACCCGGCTTTGAAATCTGGGTCAAGCGTTCCATTCCTCAGGTCTCCTGGTGCTCCTGTGGGGAGGAAGAAAGTCCCAGTCATCACTCAACAGGTGAAACCTGCAGGCCAGACTTGGGGGCCCATGATTATAGGGCCTGGCCCCAGGCTGAGGGTTGTTGCTGCGCTAACTGGGCTCAGTGAGGTGTGAGCGGGATATAACAACCCATTCCTGGTAGTTGTGAATGAAGGCTTATGCCACCATAGCCCACTAAAGGCCAGCGTGGACTGGGCTGGATGCCCAAAGGACAAGGAGGAAACTGATGGTCCAAAAATTAAAGGACAATATAAATTGACCATTTAGAGGCTGCCACACAGCAAAATTGTCAAATGTTATTATATTTTGTGCTAAGAGTTGCAGGAAAAAACAAATTCAAATGGCCCGCAGCGAATCCAAAAGCTCTTAATACTCCTGTTGAGCTCAAAAAACACATTTTACTTTTCTTTGCAAACAGAACTAACGGTGTCCTTGTAAATCATCCCTTGGGGGACAAAAGCAACCGTTAAGAAATGCATTTTTCAAGGTTAACCTGTGGGCTCATTCGCAGTGCACAGCATGGAAAATCTGTGTTTGATATGAGGGTGCTAGTTCCTGAGGATGCTGTGCAGGCACGGGGGAGAGGGGTGTGGGGGGGGGGGGGTGGGAATTGGACACATGGGAGAACAGTACAGGCAATCCCAGCTGCTACTCAACAGTGAAAACTGCTGGCTGCTTTATGTATACCACATGTTTGTCTTGTGTTTTTAAGACGTGTCCCTTGCACTTTAGACCCTGTTTCTCTTCCCTTTGTTGCTTCCACCTTGGGAAACTTTTGAGTCACAAATTATAGGGCCAGATTCATCAGTGGGAATGGTCTCATTTTCTGCCTGAGGGAAAAGGCCTGAATCAGTCAGTGTCCAAAATTGGAAACCCATAGTCTGGTAAAGAATGATCGTGATGGAACCTCGAGCAGCGCAGCAGATTTATCCATTCATAGAGTACATGAGAGCGACACAGATATTTCAGCAAAATTAATCTCTTGTATAAAAATCATCTGTTGATTTAGCACATTTCTGTACGTTCTTCCCAGTTACCAGCATCAAACTAGGCAGTGTAAACATATATAAAATAAAACGCTATAAAATTAAATAATCACTCAAACATAAACCTGAGCAACAAATTTAGAACAAATACATAAAAAATTGAACCCACCATCACACATCCATCACTGAATATAACTTCACCTACCAACCCAAGGTATTCATTTATTTATTGAGAACAGCCAGCTCGTTATTTTTTTACCTAAAGGCAGTCAGACTGATCTCGTGCCGTAGATCCACTGTTTTTTTGTTCCATATTTAAAGAACCACTGCAGAGAAAGCTCTGTTCCTAAACCAGGTCCTATAGATTGCACATACAGTAGGCACCACATAACAACCTGATTAGGTATCACCTCAACTGATTTTTCAAATGGTAGAGGCAGGGGGGAGGGGAAATCTTATCTCACAGAGCACTCCAAAGACTAGAACTCATGTCTTAAACTTACTCCTCAATGAGAGAGGAAGCCAATGTAGTTTAAACAACCATGGCCTTACCCAAGGACTCACACAATGTGGGCTGCACTATTCCGTATTTGCTGTAGTTTACAACTGGCTGAGAATTACTTAGACCCTGAATTTAAGGACTGGGCAATAGTAAGGCAAACAAAGTTCCAAAAGCCTGCCTTTCAGGCAATATAAGTTACTTTCTATGTTCATTTTCCTTTTTAGAAAATGCGATAAATAGAATCCTGCAGCAAAAGTCGCACCTTTTGAAAATTATGCAAGCAAGCCTACCAGCAGGCTTTACACATTTTTCCCCCTCCATCCTTAAATCTGGCCTTTAGCACATTAATCACATATGTTATTCTCACCAACAGACTCCTTAGCAGTGTGTCATTTTCCACCAGTTTCAGTTTCATTTTCTTTTTTTTTTCTTTTACTTTAAATCTCTTTCCTGCCCCTCAAAGAATTCTGACATATGGGCAGAGGTAGGTGACTGCAAGAGCTATCCAAAATGATTTAGGACCAGGGTTACTATAACACACACACACAAAAAATCCAGATTCTTGAAAAAAATACGTGGCTAAGAGAAGACATTTCTTAAGCTCCAGGATCAGTAAGTATGAACCATTTGTTTCTTGAGAGAAGTGTCGTCATGCTATGAGGTTCAGCCTGTGGATATCGTCTAGGTAGTCCACAGACCCAAGTGTGCTCCTTGAATTCTTTGTTTCACCCAGATGGTAATACTGAATTCCATTTGATCTGCACAGATTTCAGTTGTTTGCTTGATGGCATCAGCTATTGGTTACGGCCAGCTGAGCACCATGAAATCTCTCAGAACACTGAGGGCATTGAGGCCTCTCCGAGCCTTATCCAGATTTGAAGGCATGAGGGTAAGGGCGACTATTAGTGTCCGTGAACTGTGTGTGTCTCTATCTCTTGCCTAATACCCCACTTTATTTACGCAGGTGGCTAATTGCGTCAATTCTTTCTTTTATAGGTGACTCTTGGATCTCATGGGATATCCCCTGAAAATTTAATGAAGAAAAAGAAAGAGTCATAAGCTTAAACTATATACATAATTCACCCCAAAACTCTAATGGTGCAGAGCTATCATTAAAGAAAAGTCCTTATTAGGAAGTAAAATTCAAAGTGGCATTAATTTGTGAAGCATTAAAACATCTTACAGTGTTTTAAAACAGAGGAAAATCTACATTTCTGTTTATAAAGACTGTGCAAATTAAAAACAAACATGAAAGAAAAATCACTCAAGCTGAGGCAGCACAGAAAGACTAACACATGGTCTTAACTTCCTGCTGCATGGTGGTTGCCATGCTGGAAGCAAACGTATGATTCTAGTCTCCATTCATACATCGATGTTCCCATTACACTGGAAAATAAGGGAATCAAAGAATTATGTATATGCCAAATCTAAGACTCTTTTTTTGTTCTGCTGCTTCACTAACTATTTTTAATCCCAGGCAGCCTGCTGTTTCTCCATTCTGGTAATATATTTTCTTTTATTTTCAGGAATAAGGCATAGGAAAGGACACTGTTAGGATTGTGCTAATTGACTGGACTCTTGCTTTGTGTCTCCATTCAGGTGTCTTTAATAAGCCTCATAGCTAATGTGCTCCAGCTGTCCGAACTGGGTCCCATTAAATATCTTAGAACCCTCAGGGCTCTGAGACCATTAAGAGCACTATCACGATTTGAAGGGATGAGGGTAAGAGCAAATGAAATGATATGAACAGTCCTAGCCATTTGGACATTGAGCATGAGTCAGGACCGCATTTCATTTGCCTCATTTAATTCCTGCAAATGAAATGGATGAACTTGCTGTAAAAATGAGCAAATCATGTTGGTCCTCATTGATCACCCTAGTTGCTTCCTCTTTGTTTGTGGAATTTTTAATCTCACAACAGAGAGAAGAGCGGCAAGCAATACAAACATTTCAGATGGGGGTAAAATTCACATTTGCATTTAACTCTTCCTATAGAGCTCAATGAGAAAAGTGACTGGTGCTCAGGTTTAATATGGCCAGTCTTCAAAATTATGCACCACCACTCCAAACACCTACCTTCTTTGTAGACAAAGAAGGGTGATTGTTTTTTTTTATTTTTTAGAAAGGAATCAGAAAATCATATGAAACCAGTGGATACTTTCCTCTGAAATATTAAAGTTTTAAGTCAGCATGCCAGGATTAGTTACACAGTGCTAGAACCTTTTCTGTGCTTGTGGTTCTAACCTGCATGGCTCCCTGATCCCTTCCTTTCCCCCACTTTCTTGAGTATATTAATCTATTTCTTACTCTTGCATGCACTTACCTGTGGGCTCTTATTTGCTGTTTAGAACAATTAGGTTGTTGACACGGATTTCTTGCTATTTTTTTGTTATAGAACTGTAAGACTTTACTTTTCAAAGTGAATAATAGGACAGTGAACATTTTGAAATTTCATGATAAAAAGCAAGGAAAATGGCCCAAAACCTCCTAAAAATACTACAGGAGGAACATTTGGAAAGAATTCCTATTAAGTGCCTAGGTATTAAGGAGGCCATTGTACTGAGTTGCATTAACATCAGCCATTAACATTCATTAATTTGCTTGCTTTAATAGTCCATATTAATGACATGCAGATTAATTTTGTGTTAAAGCAGATGTGATCACAATTGTAACTACACCTCCCTGAGGTGTAATTAAACTTTTTGCATTAACAGGCCTTTCTTCACTTTTGTGAGTTTTAAAGTGCCTTATTTTACTATCCGCTAATTGGTTAATGAGCTGTTTTGCATTGGTTTTCCATCTCATTACCTCATTAGTACGTTTTTTTAAATTAAATCTCTCACAAGTTAGTGAATGCATATTCAAAGCACTGTTAACGTGTGCAAAGTACACTGCATGCACTAACAGTGCTTTTAACATGCATTAGCAGTTGCGAAAACAGCAAACTTTAGTACATTATCCCCTTACTATGATATCTTACTGTATCCATAGACTTTCATTATTCCAGGGCTTCTTTTTTATTTATTCTTCCATTATTCTTTCTTTATGTGCATTGCAGTTTCATGGGGCAATGCTATCTTATAATCAGGTCTATTGAAAAAAAAGAACAGTTTTTAAAAACTGGTCAGTATACAGATTTGGATAGAGTAAAAGCAGTATGGAAAGAGTAAAGCAGGATGCAGTCTGACAGAAATTTGGTGACCTGGTGATGAATGCAGCCATAAAAAAAAAATGATTTGGCCTTCCATTTTTATGCCAGTCGGCAGGACCGGATTTAGGCATAGGCAAAACAGCCACGTGCCTATGGTGCCAGTTTCTGAAGGCACTAGGATTCCCCTTGCTGCCCTTTGATTTGTGGGAGCAAAACCTCCCTACCCCCTCAGTCCTTTGCCTCTAGGTATCATAATCTTAAATCCGGCCCTGCCAGGAGGTGTTCTGTAGACTGTTTAGCATGAGTCGGATTTCTGTTGCCCTGGCTGAATGAATTGCATGGGTGATTCCACTATTACAATGAATTCAGCCAAATGTGCCGCTGTAATCTACAGTTCAGTTTACAGGCTATGCCAGTTCAGACTGGATACTTTTGATTTGATGGTGGGTCAATATTGTATGTACTGTATGTGCATTTGTTGCCAATATTCTTGGAAAATGTCTTGATGATAACTGCCATATAGGACTGCTGGGCAATTTCTTGTTTTCCTGTAAAACTTATTTCACTGGCTTTGTTGCTGAACTTTTCTAGTGAAAACCTGTTTGCAACAACATGGTTAAAGTCATAGTCAACGAGATTGACAGAGTGGATGAATCTGGCAAAATTTGGATAGAGACAGAGAGAAGAAGTTTGTTTCGTACAGTAACTCATCACTGATGCAGCTGCTAAGTAAAATGTTTTAGTCCTATAGTATGAGAATGTTTTTATTTGCCAGGTTTTTTGTACAAATGCATGGAAATCACCAGACATATTTTATTAAGGCCCAGAAATTTAACACAATGTAGAAGACATCATTTGCAAGCAGGTGCAATCATGGTGCTCCATCTTGTTCCCATGCATAGTACCCTTCCTCTCTCATTGTCCTCCTTATGCCAGTACTTATTCCTATTTTCTAGGGTTGCCAGTTGGCTTCAGATTTTCAAGACAGTGTGATCTAGACCTGGTTTTACTCCATTGCTTGCTAGTATTTGTAGTTCTGACTTACCTGTGCATACTTTAAGAAAAGCAAAACTACATGTATTCAAAACACTGGCTCAACCTATCCAGAAAATCTGGAGCCACTTGTCAACACTACTATTTTTAGTTTGTAAGGAATGCCAATATAATCTAGAAGTAATTACTTGGCACTTCCAGCAGGCAGGGTCCTATTTTTCAGGTGAAAAAAAAAAGAAATAAGAATAAATGAAAGTTTAGCTAGTTTAAAATCTGAGCAAGAGATGTAGTTGATCACTGAGCAGAAGAGCATTTAAAAATAGATATATTTTAGTTTAAGGGGATTGTGACTTTAAATAAAAATGCTCCTCTGTCTTTAGTGCTGCAAGTTTTAGTTTTATAATAAAACAGAATTCTATTAGAATAAAGTTTGGTTACTGGACAGCATCACTTACACACAGGTTAAGAAAGATGAGGTCTCATACAGAAAATAGAGCTCTTTCAATTAATGAGCAAATAAGGCATTAATAATAAAAACACAGGTAAATGTAGTTGATGCAGGCTATGGATAAGGATCATATAAATACGTTATATTATGCTTTAAAGAGCACCATTTGGCAAATATAATAATTAGGCAGAAGAAATTACAGTTATCTTTTAGGATAATTAACCGGTCTAGTCACAATAAAACAGGTTAATGGAGCTGTGTGAAAAATCTCTCCCTCTTTTATCCAGAACTGGGGGTGGAGTTGGGACAGGCCCAAGATATACACATGGGAATTTCATTAGAGATCCTCTTGCATACCTTATACTTGGTGTAGAGCAGGTAAAAAAGTACCCATGATCCCTCCTGGTCCAGAATTTTCAAAGGAAAACTCCCCGGGGAGTTTACTTTTGAAAATCAGTGTGTAGGGTTTCAAAATTGCTCCTTTAATATTTTGTGCTGCTTGGTGAACAGGAAGCTAATTCTCTAAAGGAGAATTATGAATCACCTTAAAATACATGTCAAGGAAGCAGGATTTTAGAAAAATATTTATTTCATCAGGAATGTAAAAACATCTGATTTCTCTATGATAGGGTGCCACAATGTGGTCTAGATATACTAAGCATTTCCCACAGAAACAAAACAGGAGAAACCCTTTAGTAAGTCCGATGGGCCCTATATTATTCTGTGTGTATTCATAGATGAAAAGGAAAATATATGTCATGAAACCCATAAAGATTGACTATGTAGGATGCTTTGCTTTACTTGGTTAATATGATTTAGGTTTGAATTTGTATTGAAAGATTTTTGCTAATGGGAGCAAACACTTGCCAGATGTGTTCTAATCAAATGTAAAATGTAACACGTCACCACAACATAAAAAAAATACATATTCAATGATGATTCTAAAGCCTTGGGTAAGAAGCAATACGCTTAAATGTTAGGAAAGAAGGAGGCCGTTGCCAGTGATAAACTTGGATTCATGCCCACACCTCTCTAATAAAGTAAACAGTAATTATCAAGAATGTTAATTAACTGCTGTTAAAAGGAAGTAGATTATCCTCAGTTTTGGTCTGGAAACAGCTACTAATTGCTTAAGGGGTTATTTACTAATCATTTCTCCCATAGTCACAAAATGGAGAAAACCCTTTAGTAAACAGGCACTTTAGGCCTAGATTTATCAAAATGCTATAAATATACCGGAAATAGTGCCCACAATAAAAAAAAGAAAAAAAAGGGGTTGGTTAGGCTAATTTCCCTGCTCCTACATCACATAGGTAATTTCTACAAGCTGTGATAAATTTATCGCACCAACACAAATTTTCACATCATATACTGATTAATCCACCACAGGCGTCTTACCAACTGAAAAGATTTTTATCACACAGTGTCATTCGGAGGAGTGAGTGAGATAGAAGACCAATATGCAACTTTAATATTTATGTCACTACGTCAATAAGTATACAGCATGAAGGACACCGGGAAATTTCAAACAGATAGCAACATACAGTTCCCCATATAGTACTATACTGAAATCAAGTATCAATGTTGTATTAAAATGCCATCGTAATAGACTTTACTGGTCAACTGAACTGATCTTCGTAGTTTTGCATCTAATCATCCGGCACATGCCACTCTTTTTTTTTGTGAATTTTTAAGATTGCAAATAAAACATCTTAATAGATCATAGATCCCATCCCAACACTGTCTGCGTTTTGAAACTTCTGTTTCTGCCTCAGGGGGAACTTCAAATGGAATGTAACCCTTGGTAGATACTTTGTTAATCCATTAGTCTCTGCAAAAATGAAATAGCATACATTAAAATCAAGAATCCTGTCAATCACAAGTAAACTGATCTTATCTCTACTCACACACAGGATGACAACATTCACTTAAAATGGTGGCATTTTCTCATCTAGAGAGAACGCTTGTTTAAATGACAGATATTTAGTGAATTTCCTGAAACGTCAGCAAGATGACTAACTGACACCATGGCTGTGAAGTAAAAAGTGAAAAGTCATATCAATGAATAGCAATCAATACGTATTCAAATAAAAGATCCAGAATTGCTCATGACTATTCATCTTCCTAGTACGGCCTTCTTTTCATGTAGACTCTTCAATATGTTCAATGACTCCCCACCATAGGTCTTCAAACAAATGCTGGTGAGCCACACAGTGTGAAACTATTGGGGCTTGCTCCTTCTTGGTGTTTAAACAGCTGCTATGTTCTGTGAGGCATGTTTGAATCATCCTTTTAGTTCTTCCCACATAGATTAAAAAGCAAGGGCAAATAATAAAATAGACCACATGCGAAGATCGACAATTGGTGGCTGAAGAGAAACAGACAACATGAACTGATTGTGGATCACACCATTCAGTCCCTGCAATGGTGGTAGAACAGAACGTGTAACTACCACATTGGAAATGTCCCAAGGTGGTGCATCTATTCGATGTAGAAGGTAGAGTACCATGTACTAGGTAATATCGCAAATTTTTACCCCGTGTATATGCTACAAGCGGTAATATGGAAAAGACAGGGTACAATTGCAAAACCCACCAATGTTGAAATAAGATGGCTTTAAAGGTAGAAGAGACATGCAAGAACTTTAACACACACACTAAGGGCCGGATTTTAAGATTTAGGTGCGGGTGTAGATTTGTGCGCGCAACCTAGCGCGCACAAATCTACGCCAGATTTTATAACATGCGCGCATCCCGCAACAGCTGGCCCGCGATCCCGGGCACAGCGGCAAATGGCTGCTGTGCCTGGAGGCTCCGTCCCCATCCCCGTCCCACCCACTACCCGCCCCCTTTTTCAAGCCCTGGGACATGCTTGCATCCCGGGGCATGCACGTGTCGACAGGCCTATGCAAAATAGGCTCGGCGCATGCAGGAGGGGTTTTAAAGGGTTACACGCATATATTGCATGTGTAACCCTTTTAAAATCTGCCCCTAAGCATTCATTAGGTGCTTTCGTTTGTTCGCATAGTAGCTATTGCCGTTCAGCATTATATGCTCTTTTATAAGCTTTTTTGACCACATGAAAAGGGTAACCTCTTTCTAAAAATCGAGCATTTGAAGCATGTGCTTGGATTTTAAAGTCCTGCTTGTCTGAACATATCCTTCTTACTCGAAAAAAATGGCCCAACAGTAAATGACTTTGTAGGCGATACAGATGGAAACTAGAAAAAAGAAGGAAAGAATTCCTTTCCATCGGTTTGCGATACAATGTGGTCCCTACATTTTGAAAATTAGAATATCCAAGAATGAAATTTGAAAATTATGAAAAGTAATAGTGAGTTTTAAATTATTGTCCAGAGAATTGAGCCATATGAAACTCCTGTCTTGCAGAAATGAAACAGCATACATTAAAATCAAGAATCCTGTCAATCACACGTCTCTTCTTCTATTAAAGCCATCTTATGTCAACATTGGCGGGTTTTGCAATCGCACCCTGTCTTTTCCATATAACCGCTTGTAGAATATACATTGGGTAAATATTTGCGAGATTACTTAGTACATGCTACTCTACTTTCTACATCGGATAGATGCACCACCTTGGGACATTTCCCGTTCAGTAGTTGCACATTCTGTTCTACCACCATTGCAGGGACTGAATGGTGTGATCCACAATCAGGTCGCATTGTCTATTTCTCTTCAGCCACCAATTGTCGATCTTCACATGTGGCCTATTTTATTATTTGCCCTTGCTGTTTAATCTATGTGGGAAGAACTAAAAGGATGATTCAAACATTCCTCACAGAGTATCGCATCTGTTTAAATACCAAGAAGGAGCAAGCCCCAATAGTTTCACACTGTGTGGGTTCGATGACCTACGGTGGGGAGTCATTGAACATATTGAAGAGTCTACATGAAAAGAATATTCGAGAGCAATTCTGGATCTTTTATTTGAATACAGTATCCCCTCGGGGTTTGAATCATGAGATCGATTGGTATTCATTGATATGACTTTTCACTTTTTACTTGATAGCCATAGTATCAGTTATGTCATCTTGCTGATGTTTCAGGATATTCCCTATATATATGTCATTTAAACAAGCGTTCTCTCCAGATGAGGAAATGCCACCATTTTAAGTGAACGCTGTCATCCTGTGTGTGAGTAGAGATAAGATCAGTTTACTTGTGATTGACAGGATTCTTGATTTTAATGTATGCTGTTTCATTTTTGCAGAGACTAATGGGTTTACAAAGTATTTACCAAGGGTTTCATTCCATCTGATATTCCCCCTGAGGAAGAAACAGAAGTTTTGAAATGTGGACCATGTCAGGATGGGATCTATGATCTATTAAGATAAGTTTTATTTGCAATCATAAACATTCACAAAAAAAAAGTGACATTTGCCGGATGATTAGATGTAAGACCAGTTGACCAATAAAGTCTATTATGATGGCATATTAATACAACACTGATACTTGATTTCAGTGTAGTACTTTGCTATTTATACCACTGTAGGAGGGGGCACTTTTAGCTTGTGGTGGGGTTTGGGGGGCAGATTTACATACACAGTCAGAGGTACGAACAGCAAAGTTGACATCACTGAAGATTTTCTATCATTTGGAGTGATGAAAGTTGAAAGAGGAGTTGATTTATACAATGTACTCTCCACCAAGCTTGATGCACCTAGCTTCAATCAATATATTAGTATAAATATAAAAAATGTCAGGGGAATGTCGTGTTTTCTGCAGCAGTGCTAGCAAAATATTTTAGATTTTATAGTTTGCAGATGAAACAAAAATCAAACATAAAAGAGAAACTTAAAGATTTTGTTTTAATTCTGAGAAGATAGAGATGGTTAAACGTTTTTCAAACTTGTCCCACTTCATCATTCTAAGTCAGAAATATGCAAACTGCAGCCCACAGACCAGAAATGCCCCATGGGGCCCCTTTCATCGGCCCCTTTGGCACTGATAAAGTTTCTTGCGTGCTTGCCTGCTGATGCTGTAGTTCCATGCTGATGTTCTCAGCAAAGGCCCAATGCCATGCAAGCCTTTGTTGATGAAATGGCATGTGGGCAGGGTCAGCCTGGGAGCTACTGCATTGTTTCTACTGGGCCCAGACCTGGTCCAGGACAGCGGAAGACCTACAGCATATTTACAGTCCCCTTCCCCTCCCTCCCGTACTGACTGAATGGCAGGAGGGAGGAAAGCAGCTGCAGCACATTAAGCTGCCTCCTTCTCTTTTGCCACCCAGGGCCCAACTGCTGATTTTAACGCATAGCTCTAAAGCTATGCGTTAAAAGCTGATTTTAACCTCACAGCTCAAAAGAGCAGTCCAATCCCAAGCAGCAGAAGAGAAGAATTGGCCCAAAGTCGTGCCACTGTCCTCCTGCTCCTCCTGCCACCCAATCATATCCCTGTAGAAAAAAAGAAATTAAGGCTGGAAAACTGAAACCAGAAGTGGAAGAGGGAGAACCACAGGCTTGGGACACAAGGGAAGCAGACTGGCAAGGTCTCAGATATAGGACACATGTGCAAGGAAGCAATCTATTCCACTTAACGGCAGGAGGCAGCCCGCTGGTGATAACGCTCCCAAATAACAGCACCAAATTCACCTAACATTTCTGGATGGGAGAAATTGTAAAAACAAGAGAAAAGGAAAGCCAAGCAATTGATTTACATGATCTCCCTCCTTCCCTCCACCAAAACTGCAGATGAGGGATGGGAGCTAGCTGTGCAGAAGGGGGCTGAGTGGGGTATGTGAAAGAGGAGCTGGGGGTTATGTGGGGGCAGGTCAGAGTGTGAGATGGACATAAGAGAATCTGAGAAGGCGTATTTATGCTGCGCTGTTCTCTATTTCTTTGTTTTTCTTTTGTTCCCCCTTGGGACCCACATCCTTAAGCACTGCCTGATGCAGGGCAAGGAGGGGCCACCCCTGGATAAATATTTCTCCAGTGGGAGACTCCTGACTCCTGGACAAGACAATAGCCGCAAATGTGGCCCTGGAGGAAAAAAGGTTTTCCTGCCCTGCATTTGGTGGATGAGGGCACTGCTTTGCTGAACCTCATCAGACACCCTGGAGGAATAACATGGAGATGTATAATATTTGAATATAGCACAAAAGTACTAAATCATTTTTAAAGACAAGCAGGAGATATGATCATATTAAAATGTGATTATCTTTAATTCAAAAAAGTGTAAATGATGGGCCAAGGTGGGGTTGATGCTACCCGTAGGAGGGATCCTATGGGTCCCCATCGTTGGCAGGCAGAGAGGGCTGATGGACGGAGGCCGGCTGGTGCTTCACCAATACCAGCCCTTGTTCCCCGCAGATTGAGCCTTGGAGTGCCAGGGCTGGCTGGACTTAGGTGGCCTCCGTCGGTGGTCGTCGATGGATGGATCGAGGTCAGCCCAGAGGCAGCAACAGGTAAGGGTATCAGTCCGTACTGGACGAGGTAGGGCACCAATAGGAACACCAAGTCAGACAGGGGGCACCCGAGCAAGAGCAGGCTGAAGCCTGAATAAGCCACATCTAGGACAAGGGCTGAAGAGGTGTCACTGAGCAAGCTAGGTTCAGGGCTGGCAGCAATCTGGAAGCGGTGGCAAGCAAGGCTGAGGTCTGGATGAGGAGAGAAGCAAATGGATGGTCAGACGAAGCAGAAGTCCAGGGCTGGAGAGAAGCAATGGGGTAGTCAGGCAATGCAGAGGTCCGGGGCTGGAGAGAGGCAACTGAGTAGTCAGGCAATACAGAGGACTGGGGCTCGAGAGAGGCAACGGAGTAGTCAGGCAATGCAGAGGACTGGGGCTCGAGAGAGGCAACAGAGTAGTCAGGCAATGCAGAGGTCCAGGGCTGGAGAAAGGCAACGGAGTAGTCAGGCAATGCAGAGGACTGGGGCTCGAGAGAGGCAACGGAGTAGTCAGGCAATGCAGAGGTCAAACCAGATCAGCAGTCCAAAGGGAAGATGAAGGAACAGGAACACAGTAACAAGGAAACAGGAACGAGGATACTCAGGATCAGGAACCAGGAACAGTAGAAGCAATGAGCACTTGACAAGCGAGGGGACCTTTTTCAAAGGCAATCTGAGATAGCGGGGCCTGGCCTTATATACCGGTGCTCCACTGACGTCATCATCCGGGGCACGGCGCTGGTTAGAATGGCGTCTCTCCATGGGCCACGTGGAGAGGCCTGGCGCAGAGCACTGGGAGCAGTAGCAGAGCCGGAGGCACCAGGGGCGGCCTGAGGACAGAGCCATGCAGCCCACAGCCGCCAGAGACGAGGGACCAGGCACTGGATTACTTTGAAAGTGGTGAGGGGGCCGAGCCGCGGGTCTGCCGCGGCCGGTGAGCGTAACAGTAAAAAGGTACAAAAGCAAATGTATTCATACAAAAAAAGAAAGGAGAGTTAGGATCATGTAGCAAAGAGATTGTTGTAGACTGATGCTTTGAAAAATCTAGTTAGAACTGCTTCTGTAACATGGAAGAAATGATTACATATGACCTCCATGCATTGTATGTGTGGTATTTCAGAAAAGCTTTCCCCTAACTGAACCCCCCCCCCCCCCACACACACACACACACACACACACACACCCACACACACACACACCCACACACACCAAAAAAAGGGGAGGACAATGCAACTGTGTAACATGACCCGCCAGCCCAGGAAACACAGAATGATATTGAAAAGTTAGTCAGACCCCTTACTGTGAAGGTACTTAACTAATCATTGAATAGATTAGTCAGATATTCAGGTAGAGGATTTGCATGTCATAGTCCCCTGGACATCTGCTGGTAATTTTGTAAGAAATATCACTAAAAGAGGATTAAAACTCCTAAATTACAGAATCATGACTGAGAAAAGGATTTATGAGAGAAATGTACAAGTATATAAGTGTGCTCCTTGACATCCTATTAGCAACGTAGATAGTCATATAGAAATGTATATACTTGTGTAATCTAATAAACCTGTATATATTTGTACATACTGCCAGTCTTGTTCATAGTCCCATTTGTTTTCCTGGGGTGAAGGGAGGGAAACCCCACCCACTAACACATTCTTACCCAGGTGGAGGCACCAGGCGCCAAGAACATGAGGACCAACAGAGTCTGCCCTAGGGAGCTCCCGCCAGATCGGTCCCAGACCCAGGAACACCCTGTGAGATAAGCTGTGAAGGGGGCATTACATACATTTTTGGAGGTACCACTGGGATCAATTTGATTAATTTTGATTGTTCTTACTGTGAACAGGACTGGCAGATTGGGGAAAAATGGATGCTAAGGATGTGTTGGTGTTGAAAAATTGGTGTAGATGTGAAGGGGTTAACTTGTCACGGGCTATATTGGTGAATGGTGTCCCCGAGGATATGGAGTCAGCTGCCATTGAGCATGCCCTAAATGAACTCAAGGTGTTGGGGCAAGTAAAGGTTAAGGGGAGATTTTATGATGATGCACAGGGGAATGTGAAAGTTTTATGTACTTGCTCTATGGATTTAGATCCCAACTAATCATCCCTTAAAGTTTTGCTGGGAGAAGGAGTATCTGTTCCATTAGTCACTTTGGGGAGTAAAGTGTCTGTTCCCCTTTACCCCAGTGGGAGGGTGGATGTTCTATCCCAGCCTCCTGGTAGTTGGCAAGAAAAATTACAGACCCTATTCAGAAGTGAAGGAAAATCTCTGCAGGATGTAGCAGGGATTCTGCCCCAGGCAGGCCAGCCAGCCTATTCCCCTGACACACTGATTGGTACCATGAGGAAGGTGTTAGGTGCCTGCAGCTCTGTTGTGATACCAGCCCACTCAAGAGGTTGAGAGTATTCTCAGGAGTTGAGCCCACCCCACCAGGAGAGGAGCAATTTAACCACTGGATGGTCTTTGTCCTTCAGATGCTACAAGAATGGCAATGCACTGAGTTGGAGAAAAAGAATAGGGTGATACATAATTTTCATGCCCCTGCCCTTGATGCAGTAATGTCCCTGACCCTTTCCAAGCCTGATGCTACTGCCCTGGATTGCTTGGACGTTTTAGAAGGCATTTATGGTAGTACAGAAGACAAAGAGGATTGCTTTATCCACTTCAAAACTACCATGCGGAGGCTTTGGGAAAAGCTTATGAAGGCCGCGGCGTCTGACATCAGGATTTGGGCGGAGTCACCACTGATGGGAAACAGCCTAGAAAAGCGCCCAAGTGGCGCGCACGTGCCTAGAGACAGGGCGTCCATGGAAGTCTTCCCGGCAGCGCGGCCCTCGTCGGGTCGCCGCCGAACAAGACAGAACTAGGCCGGTGAAAGCGGGAACAGGTCCAGAAACATGGAGGTAAGGGTCTGGTCGCGGCGCTCGCGGCCAGAACCGCAACAGTAACCCCTCAGATTGGAAGGGAGAATAGTACCAGAGGTTAAGATCCTCCTGGATCATCCAAAAACCCCTGCTATGGTTTAGAATCCACAAGAACAAAGTAGTGGGGGGAGGGCACCATGAACCCACCTCAACCCCAGGGAAGTACCAGTTTAGAATCTATGAGTTGCAGTCAAGGCTGGAAGCCCTTCACACCATATGTCTTATTGATGACACCCCATTCTGGGAAAGATCCAGGAGAATAGCCCCAGATGACTTAGTTGATGTGAGAAGACATCAGGAGGAGCTCAGGCAGGCAGGGATTATCGCTGAATCACATTGTCCTTATGCCTCCCTCATTGTAGTTGTTAGGAAAAAGGATGGGACAGTATGACTGTATGTTGATTACCAAACCCTAAATTCCAGGACCATACCTGACCAGTATACTACAACACAAGTTGAGGGTGGCCTTGACTCTCTGACTGGGAGCCAATGTTTCTCTGTCCTGGACCTACGCAGTGGGTATTACCAAATACCCATGAGCAAAGTTGACAAGGAGAAAACCACATTTATATGTCCACTAGGGTTTTACCAATTTAACTGACTCCCTAGGGGGTCTTAGGTGCCCCAGCTATTTATCACTGGTTAATAGAGAAAACTGTGGGGGACTTGAATCTATTAGAAGTGCTAGTATACTTGGATGACCTGATAGTCTTCGGGAAAACTCTAGAGGAGCATGAAGAAAGGCTACTCAAGCTACTTGATTGTTTGGCACAGTGTGGCCTAAAATTAACATTGGACAAATGCAAATTTTGTCAAGCTGAGGAAAGTATGTTGGGCATATTGTTTCTAAGGAGGGAGTGGCCACAGACCCTGATAAGATAGCTGCTCTCACCAACTGGCCCCGTCCAGCCAACTTCAGAGAGTTACGTTCCTTTCTTGGGGTTTAGTGGTTATTACAGGCTGTTTGTGAAACATTATTCAAAGATTATAAGTCCATTATTGGGGCTGATGCATGGTTATCCACTCGTGAACAAGAAACAGAAGCATAGGGTGTCTGACAAGAGGGAATATTACAAGATATCAGAGTCCTTTGGCGTAAGATGGACTCAAGAATGTGAGGTTGCTTTAGAAGGACCATACAGTATCTGTGTATTGCACCAGTACTTGCTTTTGCTGACCCAGGCAAACCATATGAACTGCATATAGAATCTTGCTTGAAGGGCTTAGGGGCCGTTTTATATCAGCCACATCCAGAAGACAGTTCCGGGGAATGGAAACACAGGAAATGAAAGTTTAAGAAGCCTTCCAGAGTAATGATAGGACTGAAGGTGGTACAAATGGCGTGAGAGGGATGGACAACCTGGAACAAGAGAGGGAGAGAGGTGCCCCAGATCAGATTCCCGCAGAGAGAATCAGAAATTATGGAGGCTGGGTTCCACTGCCACCCCGAGAGCCCACAATAAGGTTCACTTATGATAGTCCTGGAAACCCAGCGAATGTCCCCATGACAGTAGCAGACAAATAGGTGACTACCTATTACCCAAAAGTAATGAAGGAATGCCTTGAGAATTTGGTCTAAAGGAGAGGTACAAGCAAGAGAAAGGCGTCTTGTTGAGGACAAAAAGAAATTTAAGTGAGAGAGAGTGAAACCCCCCAACACACAAGAGACAGGTTTGAGCATGCTACCATTTAAATGAACTATAGGAGAAAAAGAAGGGAAGGACAATGCAGCTGTGTAACATGAGCCGCCAGGCCAGGAAACAGAATGAAATTGAAAAGGTTGTCAGACCCCTTAATGTGAATGTGCTTAACTGACCATTGAATAGATTTGTCAGATATTCAGGTAGGGGATTTGCATGTCATAGCCCCTGGACTACTGTTGGTAATTTTGCAATGAAATATCCCTAAAAAATCAGAGGATTCAAACTCCTAAATTACAGAACTGTGACTGGGACAGGGATTTATGAGAGAAATGTACTGAAAAACAGTTCTAGGAAGCAAACAGATTTTCACCCCAACTAACAAGGGTATTCAGACACATGGGTACCGAGATCCCAGACAACAGGGGGATGTCCAGGCAGGGTGGAGGAGCATGCACATGGTTTTTCTCCATGGTCCTACCTGGGTCTTGGCCTTTTGGCTGAGAGTAAGTGACCCATACAGGGTCATACAAAAGTTAAAGCCACTCTGAGAGAAGGTGACTTATCCATGCTGGGTAACAGCACATGACTGGCCATGAGTTTAGTGGAGCTAAAATCACTGAAATCCGAGATTGCAGTGGGCCAGAACCACTGAATGCTAAAACAGCCATGAGCCTATTAGAACTGTAAACTTGCCAGGGAAAACTTTCCTACCGAGGGAGGAAAACTGAAAGACAGCAGCAGGCCAGGAGGTGGAGTGGTCCACCCTCCTTGAGTGAGGGGACCCCAGCAGCTGTCCAGGAGGCAGAGTCGGGTCCCCCAGATTGAACACCAGTGGCAGAAGCGGAGGTGGAGTGGTCCTCTTTGAGCAAGGGGACCCCAGTGGCAGTCTGGGAGATGGAATCGTGTCCCTCAGGAGGGCATGGACTGCTGTGGCACTCTGGGAGGCAGAGTCGGGTTCCCCAGGAGGGCATGGACTCCAGCAGCAGACCAGGAGGTGGAGTTGGGTCCCCCAGGAAGGCATGGACCCCAGCGGCAGACCGGGAGGTGGAGTTGGTTCCCCCAGGAGGGTGTGGACCCCGGCAGCAGACTGGGAGGCAGAGTCGAATCCTCCAGGAGTGCGTGGGCCTTAGTGTTGGAACAGACCTTTCAGTGGTGCAGAAGAAGGATTAGATATAGTGGACCCTCCTCAGGCCAACACTGCCCACCAGCCCAGTTGCATCTGTTTACATGGGTGAGACTTGGAAAAAAAGGGAGAGGCTAATAATAATGCTTGAGTAAGTGGGAACAGAAGAGGTCCCTTCTATTGTATTGGGTAGTATACTTTGAGGGCAAGTAACCCCAAAATTGCCAAATATTAATGTTTTTGCTATCTTGTAGAAATATATATAGTTGTGTAGACTGAGACTACTAACGACAAGTAGATAAGTGTGCTGCTTGACATCCTATTAGCAATGTACATAGTCATGTAAAAATGTATATATTTGTATAGTTTAATAAACCTATATGTATTTGTACATACTGCCAGCTTTGTTCACAATCCCATTTGTTTTCCTGGGATGAAGGGAGGGAAATTCCACCCACTAACACCTTCTTCCCCGGGAGGAGGCACCAGGCGCCAAGAATGTGAGTAACAATGGAGTCTGCCCTAGGGGGCTCCCGCCAGGTCAGTCCTGGGCCAGGAAAGCCCGGTGAGGTAAGCGGTCAAGGGAGCGTTATATAACAATTTGTAATTTTGCTGTTAAAGCATTTTTATTTTATATTTTTAAGATGTACCCTCACAAGTGCCTTGAGAAGTAGCCCTGTTAGTTATTAAGTCAGAGAACGACTTATAATCACTGGATCTGATTGATTATGATGTTACAAAATTATGTCTTGCACTCCATGAGCCAAACACATCCCAGACTGTGCCAAAGTGTCTGGGATTATCATCCAAACAAGGATGCTCTTTGGGAGCTGAGGGGAATTGTAGCACAGGGAATTTTAAATATAATGGAATTAATTGATTTGAACTGAGTATTGAGACTTACTTTTCCAGTGCTGCAAAGTGCGCAGCAAGTATAACCGAAAACAGACCTGACCAAATTAAGATATTTTTATTCTTCATAAATTTATAACAGTGGATGTTTACCTAAAAGAACTATTTGCATGCTCTACTTTTTTTTATTTAGTTTTATAAATTATTTGCCAAAGCTAACATATATGAGAAGGGAAAAGAAGTGTAGGGTTGCAAATGGCTGCATGTCATAAGGAACCAGGGTTTTACCCTGTTGTATTCATGGTCTTAAATGAGCAGAGAAGGTCAGCTCTAGTTCTTGAGGGTTTCTAACTGGTCAAGTTTTCAGGATATCCCTAATGACTATGTATGAGATAGATTTGCATGCACACTGCCTCTACTACATGCAGACCTATTTTGTGTATATGTTGATGATCTGACCAGATGGAATACCTGCTTTTCTTAAATCCCAGCATGCAGCAGGATAAAACCAGGACTGGATTAACATGTTCCTTATGATGTGGATCTATTTGGCAAGCATTTGTTGGGAGTGCATGATAATGAAGTCTCTCTGGCAAGCAGTTCTGCAGCTCAAAACTAAAGTCGCTGTACCAGGCACCCCTGCATGGGTATTGCTAAGGTGTCAGCTATTAGAGAAGACAGAATAAATAAGCTTGGCAAGCTGTGAGTTAGTTCCGCAGAGGCGAGTGAATGATAAATTGAAAGGAATGTTCCAGGGCAGCCAAGAGTATGAACTCAGGATCTCCATTGCTATTAGCATGGAGAAGCCACGATACACCGGAGGCAGGGTGGGCTTGCTTATTGAACAATTTATTTGCACCTTTAAGATTCTAAAATAAAATGATGTTTCAAACATTGCTTTGACCACAAAAGTAGCTAAAACCTGAACCACAAGCGAGCAGCATCCAGGTACAGCTGTGCAACTGTTTCAGGTTTCAGGGCAACCTCCTGTATTTATTTTGCCCTTAAAACTGCACCACCATAATCAAATTATTGGCAGACGACTTCTTAGCATTTTGTGGTTGTTGCAAAACTAGACTTTGATGCAAAATTAAAATATGATTTCACAACTGTAGTGGGGGCAGGCGAATTCAAATGTTTAAATAAAATAGTATGACTGGTGATCGTTAGACAATGGCTCAAGGAGCAATATATAGATATGGATATGTGGTGTGTTGTGAAATCTACTCAGCAGAAGATCAATTTTGATGTATATGTAAAACCAAAATACGCTATACATTATAGGTTGGATGAATAATTAAATGAGTCTAAATCAATCATTTGTTACGCAGCCATTATAAAACTTCATATTTTTAAGACTTTATAGAAAAAAAATATATGACAATGTCCTGCAATAACCCACAAGAGAAATGAATTATGAAGAAAGCCAAGGGCAAGTTAAGATTTCTTTATTACTTAAATAGGTAACCTCTTATTCTTCTGAACTCTTAAAGGAATAGGAGGAGGTGAAAGGGCTTAACATGTTTTCTTGTTTTTTTCGTTTGCCTGATCAATAATTAATTAGGCTTATGATTTAATTGTATTGTTGTTGGAATGCTGTCTCTGATCTTTAGTAATCTATTATTTAAGAAATGGGGTTTTTGATAGTTAATTTTATACCATTTATTTATTTATTTATTTATTTATTAGTGGTTTTTATATACCGCTCATCGTTTGGAACATCTGATCGGTTTACATTGAAACAGCAAAATTCAGCAACAGGCTTTACAAATAACTTATAACAACAGGCTATAGAAATAACTTATAGTAATAACAAAAGTGGTAGGGTAAAGGGGAGGGAGAAGAGCAAGGTAGAGGTATATTGGACACAGGGGAGGGAGAAACATGAACATTTCTAAATTATGTACAAGTATTTACAGCTGTCTTTTGTCAAGTTGTAGCATTATAGTATTCACAGTCGTAGCATTGCAGTCTTCAGTAGAAATTCGAGGAGGAAGAAAGGGAGGGGAGGGGGTGTGAAGCGGAAGAGGTAGCGTTGGGGAGGAAACGAGTGAGCGGGAGGCATAGGGTTAGATGAGGGGCGGAGTTATGTGAAGGCTTGTTTGAACAGCCAAGTTTTGAGGTTTTGTTTGAACTTTTTGTAGCATGGTTCTTGTCGTAGAGTATGAGGCATGTTGTTCCAAAGGGAAGGGCCAGCAATAGACAGAGCTCGGCTCGCTGTGGATTTTAGTCTTGTCATTTTGTGGGAAGGGGTTTGGAGAGTAGCTGCATGTTGTTTTCTGGAGGGTCTACTGGAGTTGTGGAAGAAGAGGTGCTCGTTGAACCAGTTCATGTTGCTGTTGTGAAGGGATTTATGGATGAGGGTGAGTGTTTTGTATTGAATCCGGGCGGAAATGGGCAGCCATTGCAAGTGCATGAGGACAGGGGTGATATGTTCATTTTTGTGTACATTTGTAAGGATGCGGGCAGCAACATTTTGAAGAATTTGTAGGGGTTGGATGGAGCTTTTTGGTAAACCTAGGAGAATGGCATTACAATAATCAATTTTAGTTAGGATGATGGCCTGCAGTATGGTGCGGAAGTCACTCAGGTGTAGAAGGGGTTTGAGTTTCTTTAGTGTATGTAGTTTGAAGAAGCCTTCTCTTAGTGTGGAGTTGATGAAGTTTTTTAGATTAAAGTGAGTGTCAAGGTTCACCCAAAGACTGTGGACGTGAGTGGCGAAAGTTGGTGTAGGGTGGCTGATAGGTTGGGGGTTGTTGGTGATGGTGTTGGTGTTGGTGTTGGGGGAGATGGCAAGTAGTTCTGTTTTTGCTGTGTTGAGGGCAAGATTTGTTAGTAAGCAGGGAATTGATGGTGGGGAGGGCTGATTCCCAGATCTTGAGGGCATTGGAGGGTGTGTCAGTGATAGGTATGAGAATCTGGATGTCGTCAGTATATATGAAATGCAGAAGGCCAAGGTTCGATAAGAGCCGGCAAAGGGGGAGGAGATATATATTAAATAGAGTGGAGGAAAGAGAGGAGCCTTGGGGGACACCTTGTGCTAAGGTATATGATTTAGATTCGTGATTCCCAATTTTTACCTTGTATTGACGGTTCCTGAGAAAGGATTGAAACTAGAGAAGGGCGGATCCTGTGACACCGATTTCCTGATGGCGTTTGAGTAAGATGTGATTGACAGTGTCGAAGGCAGAAGAAATATTGAGTAGTGCAAGGATGTATGATTGGCCTTTGTCTAGGGCTTTTAGGTTGTAGTCAGCCATCGAGATGAGGAGGGTTTCGGTACTATGTAGTTTCCGGAAGCCGTATTTAGAGGGGAATAGGATGTGGTTGTCATTCAAGTAGTCTTATTGGCGGTTGACGATTTTCTCGAGGATTTTGGCTAGGAAAGGGAGGTTGGAAATGGGGCGAAGGTTGGCAGGTTCGATGGGGTCAAGGGAGGGTTTTTTGAGGATGGGTTTTACCATGGCTAGTTTTAGTGGGTTTGGGACAAGTCCAAGCGATATGCATCTGTTGAGGATGAGGGAGATGGGTTTGGCAATTGTGCTTGAGATGGTGAGGAGATTTTTTGTGGGGATGCTGTCGGACGGGTGTATAGCAGGTTTAATTTTCTTAAGGATGGACTCAATTTCAATTAATGTGGTGCTTGAGAGAGACGTGAGGTTTGAGGTAGGTTTGAGCTGAGGGGAGTTGGTGGTAGTGTTGGAGTAGGTATCTGAGTTGGTGGTAGTGTTGGAGTAGGTATCTGAAGTCAGGGCAGCGTTGGAGTTGCAGGGAGGTATAGGAGCGGGGTGCATTTGTGAAGTGGGGTTGTTTGGGTGGTAGGACGGGGTGGGGATACTTGGGGGGTATTGCAGGGTGGGAGTGGGGGGAAACGTGACATAATGTTCTGGATTTTGTCATTGAAGTACAGAGCGAACTTTTCGCATGTGTCCTGGTTGTCGTTGTCAGGAGCAGAGGGGGTGTGTGATTTGGTTAGGCTAGCAGCGAATTCAAAGAGAGTGTGGGCATTGAATTGGTATTGGTGAATTCTTTGAGCGTAGAAGTCTCTTTTTGTTCTATTGGTGGCCTTTCGGTAAGTATTGAGGAGGGCTCGATATTTTGAGAGGAGGTGGTTGGAAGGATCTTTGCGCCAGCTTTTTTCACTTTTGCGAAGGGAGAGTTTCAAGTTCTTTAGTTCCATAGTGTACCAGGGTTTCTTATTGTGCTTTGCTGGGTTGATGGTGCGGGATTGGGGGGGGGGGGCAAAGTTGATCGGCTATTGTGAAAGTGAGGTTGTGCCATGATGAGAGGGCGGTATCGGCATTAGTGAGATCTAGCCTGGGTAGTTCATTAGGAAAGGCTGGTCGCTTTTGCATGGTTTGCGAAAGAGGATGGTGTTTTTGGGTGGTGGTGTGGTGTAAGTATTTTTTACAGTGCAAGTAGTTTCGATGCGATAATGGTCTGACCATGGGATGGGTGTGCATCTGGGAGGTTCGGAATGAATGAGTGTATTGGTGAAGATGAGGTCGAGGGTGTGACCTGCCTTGTGGGTGGGAGCTGTGACAGTTTGCAGGAAGCCTAATGCTGCCAAGGAGTTCATTAGGGTGACACAGGAGTCTGATGGAGGAGTGGAGTCAATATGGAGGTTGAAATCTCCAAGGATTATGGCTGGGTGGTTGATATTAATAGAAACATATAGAAACATAGAAATGACGGCAGAAGAAGACCAAATGGCCCATCTAGTCTGCCCAGCAAGCTTCACACATATTTTCTCTCATACTTATCTGTTTCTCTTAGCTCTTGGTTCTATTTCCCTTCCACCCCCACCTTTAATGTAGAGAGCAGTGATGGAGCTGCATCCAAGTGAAATATCTAGCTTGATTCGTTAGGGGTAGTAGCCGCCGCAATAAGCAAGCTGCACCCATGCTTATTTGTTTTACCCATGCTTATTTGTTTTAATATTTTTTGTGATGAATTCAATGATAGGTGAGGGGTTGTTTTCGAGGATCCCTGGAGGGGCATATATAAGGCATACTTGGAGATGGGGGGGGGGGTGTTCTAGATTTGAATAATCCGATTTCCAATTTATGGGGAGAAGGAGTAGGGTAGTGGGCTAATTGGAGGCTCTTGTTAGCTGCGAGCATAATGCCACCTCCGCGTTTCTTGAGACGCGGAATGGAGAAGATGTCATATTGATCAGTGGGGAGATGGTTAATCAGGACGGTGTCGGTGGACTTTAGCCATGTCTCCGTGATGGCGCAGATGTCAGGTCGGTCTTCAGATAGGATGTCATTTAGTAATACGTTTTTTTTAATGATGGATTGTGCATTGAGGAGTAGGATGGCGAAGGTGGTGAGGCCGATGAGTTGGGTGAGTGGGGTGGTGATTATGGGGATTAGGGATCTGTAGGGAAGTGGAGGCATGTGAGGCTAAGGATGGTCGGAAGGATTGTGGTATTTAAGAATGGGGATCAGGTAGGGTTGCATGGTGGGTGTGTGCTAGGAACATATAATGTGGGGGCAGAGAGGGCTGAGGGGGTGGGTTAGGGCAGTGGTAAGGATGGAGGGGGCAACGGAAGGGGTAATATGTTGATAAGGGAGAGGGTAGTGAGAAGTATTGAGGGAAATGGGAGTACGGGGGTAGGGAGCGGTTAGCCAGCCGTGAGGGGGGAAAAGGGGAGGGGATTTATTCCGGTTAATTCAGCAGGGGGAATGGCTGTAGGGAGAGAGGGCGGAAAGAGTACAGTTATTAGAGGAGGGGTGGGAGGGGAAGGTAGAATATAGGCTAATGGGTGAGTGGATACATTAAGAGTAGGAGGAGGACACTGGGGCGGCACGAAGGGGCCTGCCCCTTAGTCGCGCTCCTTCTGCGCTAGACGCGAGACGCCGAAGAGGGGGGTCTCTGATTTAAATGTCTCTAGCACCGGAAGTGATGCGGCAGGGATGGGCCGTAGAGCGTCAGTCCAGCGGCGTGTTACAGCAGGGACTCCAGGTGGGTAAATAGCGGCATTGGTGTTTGCCTGGATGCTGCGGGCTTAGGCTCTGGGCTCTGACCCCGATGGGTCTCCCCTGCCGGTAGCAGAGAGTCGTGCGAGCTGTTCGCTTGGTCGGGGGGTGGGGGCGGGTATATTTAGACATTTTATATACCTTCGTTCCCAGTAAAGATCACAACGGTTTACAAAAGTAACATTCACAGCTATGGGTTAACAAGTAAAGATGGATTACAGAGATTAACATCTTTCAGATGACATGTTCCAAAAGGTATTAATTAAGGGCTGGATTTTAAAAAAGTTATGCCTGCAAATTGTCCTGCGCGCGCCGGACCTATTTAGAAAAGACTCGGCGACGCGCGTAAGTCCCGGGGCTTTACAAAAGGTGCGGGACGGTCTGAGGGTGGGGCATGGGGGGGCCAGAGGCCTCCGACAGAGTGCCCATTGCCGCTTTGTCAGAGGATTGCAGGCTGCCGGCGCGCACAACTTGCGTCTGCCCAGAGGCAGGCGCAAAAAGTAAGACAAGAGTCGGGGGGGTTAGAGTAGGGCTAGGGGGGGAAAGGGTGGGAAGGTTACGTTAGGGGGAAGGGAACGGAGTTGTACACGTTAGGGGGAAGGGAACGCAATTGTACACCCCCTTGCGTGCGCCGACTCCGGATTTTATAACATGCGCGCTTCTTTTAAAATCTACCCCTAAAGATCTAGGACATAAAGCGAGAAGAAGAGAAGATCAAATAATATTACAAATTTCACATATTGGTCAGTGTGTTGTATTGAGATTCTTTCATTCACTTCTTAAATTTATTCCTCATGCTTCAATTAGTATCTCTTGTCTTTTTATTATTCTGGTTCTCTACATTCTGATGCTTTTAATTTAGGTTATATGCATTTTTGAAGAGCCATGTTTGTAGCTCACATTTAAATTTCTTTCTATCTGGTGTCAAAAGAGACATCTGTGGTAGAGAATTCCAAAGTTTTGGATCCACCTTGGAAAACACATGATTTCTTACTTGCAACAGATGTGTTTTCCGTATTATGGGAACAGTTATAAAATCCGATGGCTGATCGCACATGCGTGCCGGATTTTAAAATGTGCACGCACGTGTGCAGGGAATTTCAGCAAAATACGCATGGCAACTGAATCGGGCCTCCCCCAGTTTCCTCCCAGTCTGCTCCAATTAAGGAGCAGACGAGGAGGGAACTTTGGTATCCCTAGCCCTACCCTTCCTACCTCTTCCCTTCTCCTCTCCGACCCCTAACCTAACTCTACCTATCCCTAATTATTTTATTTTAATACTTACTGCTCCCCGGGAGCAGAAGTAATCTTCGTGCACCGGCCGGCTGCCAGCACACGCTTCCCAGGGACAATGGCTAATGGCGCCGTCCCGGCCCACCCCCTCACTGCCCAGACCATGCCCTCCGGCCTGCCCCACCTCAACCCTTCAGATCAAATTATTTGCAATCCCCCACCCTCCTGACCCCCCAAAAAAACTTGCCTAAAGTCCCGGGAGTGATCTCCCACTCTTGGGCCATTGGCTGCCACAAATCAAAATGGCGCTGATGGCCCTTTGCCCTTACCATGTGACAGGGGCTATTGGTGCCATTGGCCGGCCCCTGTCACATGGTAGGAGTAATGGATGGGCCCGCGCCATTTTTTAAGATGATAGCGCCGGCCGTCCACTGCTCCTACCATGTGTCAGGGACCGGCCAATGGCACAGATAGCCCCTGTCACATGGGAAGGGCAAAGGGCCATCGGTGCCATTTTTTAAGATGGCGCCGGCCGTCCACTGCTGCTACCATGTGACAGGGACTGGCCAATGGCACATAAGAACATAAGAAATTGCCATGCTGGGTCAGACCAAGGGTCCATCAAGCCCAGCAACCTGTTTCCAACAGAGGCCAAACCAGGCCACAAGAACCTGGCAATTAACCAAACACCAAGAAGATCCCATGCTACTGATACAATTAATAGCAGTGGCTATTCCCTAAGGGGGTCATTTTCAAAGGAGTTACGCATGTAAATGTGACATACTATCATAGCAATTTTCAAAAGCTATTTACTCGAGTAAAGTGCACTTACTTGAGTAAATCCTATGGACAATTCAATGGCATATATTGTAGCAATTTTGAAAAGCCCACTTACTTGAGTAAAGTGTATTTACTCGAGCAAAAACCAGTTTTGCTCGAGTAAATGCTTTTGAAAATCTGGCCCTAAGTAAACTTGATTAATAGCAGTTAATGGACTTCTCTTCTAAGAACTTATCCAAACCTTTTTTGAACCCAGCTACACTAACTGCACTAACCACATCGTCTGGCAACAAATTCCAGAGCTTTATTGTGCGTTGAGTGAAAAAGAATTTTCTCCGATTAGTCTTAAATGTGCTACTTGCTAACTTCATGGAATGCCCCCTATTCCTTCTATTATTCGAAAGTGTAAATAACCGAGTCGCATCTACTCGTTCAAGACCTCTCATGATCTTAAAGACCTCTATTATATCCCCCCTCAGCCGTCTCTTCTCCAAGCTGAAAAGCCCTAACCTCTTCAGCCTTTCCTCATAGGGGAGCTGTTCCATCCCCTTTATCATTTTGGTTGCCCTTCTCTGTACTTTCTCCATTGCCACTATATCTTTTTTGAGATACGGCGACCAGAATTGTACACAGTATTCAAGGTGTGGTCTCACCATGGAGCGATAGAGGCATTATGACATTTTCCGTTTTATTAACCATTCCCTTCCTAATAATTCCTAACATTCTATTTGCTTTTTTGACTGCTGCAGCACACTGAGCCGACGATTTCAATGTATTATCTACTATGACGCCTAGATCTCTTTCTTGGGCGGTAGCTCCTAATATGGAACCTAACATTGTGTAACTACAGCAAGGGTTATTTTTTCCTATATGCAACACCTTGCACTTGTCTACATAAAATTTCATCTGCCATTTGGATGCCCAATCTTCCAGTCTTGCAAGGTCCTCCTGTAATGTATCACAGTCTGCTTGTGATTTAACTTCTCTGAATAATTTTGTATCATCCGCAAATTTGATAACGTCACTCGTCGTATTCCTTTCCAGATCATTTATATATATATTGAAAAGCACTGGTCCAAGTACAGATCCCTGAGGCACTCCACTGTTTACCCTTTTCCACTGAGAAAATTGACCATTTATTCCTACTCTCTGTTTCCTGTCTTTTAACCAGTTTGTAATCCATGAAAGGACATCGCCTCCTATCCCATGACTTTTTAGTTTTCGTAGAAGCCTCTCATGAGGGACTTTGTCAAATGCCTTCTGAAAATCCAAATACACTACATCTACCGGTTCACCTTTATCCACATGTTTATTAACCCCTTCAAAAAAATGAAGCAGGTTTGTTAGGCAAGACTTCCCTTGGGTAAAAGCGTGTTGACTGTGTTCCATTAAATCATGTCTTTCTATATGCTCTACAATTTTGATCTTGAGGATAGTTTCCACTATTTTTCCCAGCACTGAAGTTAGGCTCACTGGTCTATAGTTACCCGGATCGCCCCTGGAGCCTTTTTTAAATATTGGGGTAACATTGTCCACCCTCCAGTCTTCAGGTACAATGGATGATTTTAATGATAGGTTACAAATTTTAACTAATAGGTCAGAAATTTCATTTTTGAGTTCCTTTAGTACCCTAGGATGCATACCATCCGGTCCAGGTGACTTGCTACTCTTTAGTTTGTCAATCTGGCCTACTACATCTTCCAGGTTAACAGGTTGACAGTGATTTCATTCAGTTTGTCTGACTCATCACCCCTGTCACATGATAAGGGCAAAGGGCCACTGGCGCCATTTTGTTTACTGGCAGCTGACGGCCCGAGAGTAGGAGATTGCTCCCGGGACCCCCGCTGGACCACCAGGGACTTTAGGCAAGTTTTTGGGGGGGTCGGGAGGGTGGGGGATTGTAAATAATTAAATGTGAAGGATCGGGTGCTCGCAAATGGGTTTGTGTTAGCGCGCGCTAAACTGAAAACAATTCTATACGGAAAAAACAAATGCTGATCTGTGGGAATACGAACGTTTCCCGCGGCTACATGAAACTGAAAGCGGAAACAATTGGGCACCCAATGCACATCTCTAACCAGTATCAGTGTGGAAAATATCAGATATTTGATTGCCCAATTTGACTTGGAATGTTCTGTTAGATAGAAAGGAGGAGAACCGTCGGTCCCAATGTTTTTCAGCTGATGGCAAAGAAGGGTAGGGTCCACTATGTCAGAGGTGGCTGTTGTTGATTAGCATAAGAAAATAAGATTTATCAGCATCAAACCCTCATAAAACAGAGTCCATTAAGGAGGAGGAGTAGAGTCTCAGTTGAACGATGTTTCCTAAATCCAAATAATTTTGTCTGTGTTAAGTAGTAGTGGTATATCCCACCTTTCCACTCAAGGTGGATACCTTGAGTGAAAAAGTGGTTACCTTGTGTTGCGCTTGGAGGTGGACCCTTGTGCTGGAGAAGTGGAGAACTGCTCCCTAGTAAGGACCAGGAAACACCTGCCCTCAGGGGGCAGAGCACAGGAGGAGACAGAGGCTAGGATGAGCTTTCACCACTGGAAGCCCACGGTGCCCCAGGTGGAGCCCGTAGAGACCCGGCCTGCTTGGACTTAGGTGGGCCTCACAGGGTCTCCCAGAGAGGTAGTAGAGAGGTGTGCACACGAGCAGCAAGGGAGTGCGGTCGGACACTAGGTTGTAGATCTGGAGGAGCAAGGAAGGCCAGTACAGTGTAGGCGATGACAAGGCAAGGGACAAAGCCAGAATCAGGAGACGTGGTCAATGGCAGCCGGGGTTAGAATCCGAGAATCAGTCCAAGGAGTAGTCAATGAAGCAGGGGTCAGGTTCCAGAGGTCAGACGAGGTCAAAAGGAGGCAGAGGTCAGGATCCAGGCAGTGAACAGAATGGTCAAGGACCAGGCCGAGGTCAGTGCCAGAGAGACAGGCTGAGGGTACTACCTGGGGAGACAGGACAGACAGATGCTGGAACAGAAGGACGCTGGAACAGAAGGATGCTGGACAATGCTGGAACACTAGGACGATGGAACAGCAGGATGCTGGAACAACTGTGAATGCGGAGGCAAACTAGTACACTTACAGTGCCGACTCGATTGCCAAGGCAAGGAAGTGCAGGCAGGGACTTCCTTATATCGTACGTTCAATCAGGGCGCGCCGCGGAGCTAGGACCTGCCCCTGGCCCTACAAGAGTCCTAGCAGTCCGTGCACGTGCATGTAGGGGCGTGGCCAATGCCACTGGGGACGGCGAACTCCGGCGTGAGGCCTGGTGCGCAGTGGAAGGCCTGGCGACCGCTGCCGCTGGACGCCGAGGCCTGGAGGAGCTCGCGGCTGCCGCTGGGGAGGCCGACCCTTGACCTGCAGAGGAGCTAGCGAGGTGAGTGGGCCCGAGCTCGGGCCGGGCACAGACGAGGCGCGCAACACCTTGAATGAAAAGGTGGGATATATTACTATTAGTTAACACTTCTCTATGTATGCAGTGCTTTACAAAACATATTTGAGACAGTCCCTCCTAAGTAGAGCTTACAGTCTAATCAAAACAAACATACAGGGTAAAAGAGACTTGGGGAATTTCATTTATTAAGACAGTAGTTAAAAATTAAATGAGGCTATAATAAAGAGTTAAGAGTTAGGAGTTAAGATTTAAAAGCAGCCTCAAAAAGGTGGGATTTTAGAAAGGATTTAAATAAGGAATTTGGCAATGTTACAGAGAAAAAAGTGGCACATTTTAGCAGTGTTCTGGATATCCGTAAAGAAGGAGATAGAGGAGTCAATAATGACCTGAAGGTTATGAGCTGAAGGGGTTGGGAGGATTATAGTGTTATCCACACAAAAGAAGGAAGATGCTATTAAGGAGAAAGAAGGGATCTACATAAATAAATAAATAAATAAATAAATAAATAAATAAATAAGTTGATGGAATGCCCTTGGATAAACAGCTTGCTTGCCCTCTTTTGATGCTGGCTCAGTTCAACTTTTCTTTTTTCTGCATCAATGAATGCGTGTAGAACTCTTTTCTGCTTTTAAAGATCTAATGGAGTTCAACAATCCTGTAAGAGAGAACATTTGAGAGATTTGTACCAGCTAGGCACTGGACTGACTTTCAAGTGCTTGAGCCAGGTTGAATACCAGTCTGGAATACAGAGACTAACTGGAACCTTAACTGTTCCTGTGATGGCAAACGTTGCTTCTTATAGAGGAGATGTTCAGGATCTGTGTGATGACCCTGTGACTTCCACTTCACATCAATTCTGCTCCACAGGTCACAGTGGCTGTGATACTGGCAATTTCTGCAGCATGGAAATACAGAACTTGAGTTACCTGCTTTATGCAGCAGTAGTTGAACAGTGAGCTGGCACTATGCTATCAGATATTTATTTATTTATATTTATTTATAACTTTTATATACCAACATTCAAGTGAATATCACATCGGTTCACATATAACTGGAGAGCCAAAAACTAGTTGGGAGAAAGGAAGGATAAAGTTACAATTAACAGGGATTCGTAAGGAACGGGGAGAGAATGAGGAACGGTCTAAGGGACCAAGTGAGTGTAATATCAGGAGGATACAGCAAACTTAAACAACTTTATATAGATAGCAACTACATTACATATTATATTTACATAACTGTATGACAGTCAAAGCAGTAGTTTCTGTGGCAAATTGTATTGACAATGGGTAATAGTTATAGATTACCAGAGATGGTTATAGGAAGTTAGGTGTTAAGGGTTACATAGATAGGGTTAAGGTACCTGGGGGGTGAGGACAGAGACTAGGATGGGGTTAAGTGAATGCTGTACATTCACTTAACCCCATTTTTAAAGATCCCAGTGACTTCAAATTTTTATTTTTAAAGATCCCAGTGACTTCAAATTCACTGTGTAGAGTGTATGAGTGCATAGGAGAAACGAGCTGAGGAGAGGGGATTTTCCATTCTATTTCCCCTTTACCATTATAGCAAGTGTCACTCATTCAGAACAGCCTGTTTTCTTATCTACGAGTAAACATTTTGCAGATGTTATTAATACAGACATATAGGAGTAGATTTTCATACCTATTCGTGGGCGTACATGTGCGCAAGCTACCCGGCACGTACACATGTACGGCCGATTTTATAACATGCATGCGCAGGCGCACATGTTATAAAATTGGGGGTAGGCGTGCACTCTGCGCGCGCCGACGCCCGCAGGCTTCCCCCGTTCCCTTCCCCCTAAACCTTCCCACCCCTTTCCCTAACCTTTCCCCCCCAGCCCTACTCTACCCCCCCCCCAAATTGTTGTTCTACCTTTTGTGCCTGCCTGGAGGCCTCTGGCTCCGCCCCTTTTGTAAAGCCCAGGGACTTAGATTCATCCCGGGGCTTTATGTGCGTCTCCGGACCTCTGGATTTACGTACGTAGGGCTTTTAAAATCAGCCCCATAACAAATAAAACAGTGGATCAATTTCAGCATTGCTGCATTAACAAAAGTCCAGGAGGGTAGTATATGCTCTGGTCTCAGACCAGCAACCACAGGTAAAATCTAGTTTACTTCTTAACTATTTTAAACCTAGTTATACTAACAGCCTTTAACACATCCTCTGGCAAAGAATTCCAGAGCTTAATTGTGCATTGAGTGAAAAAATATTTCCTCTGATTTGTTTTAAATGTGTTACTTAGTAACCTCGTGGAGTGTCCCCTAGACTTTTTGTTTTTTGAAATTGATTCACATTTACACATTCTACTGCGCTCATGATTTTATAGACTTCTATCATATCTCCCCTCAGCCATGTCTTCTTCATGCTGAAGAGCCCTAACCTCTTTAGCCTTTCTTCATAGAGGAACCATTTCATCCCCTTTATCATTTTGGTCACCCTTCTCTGTATCCTTTACAGTTCTGCTGTATCTTTTTTGAGATGTGGCAACCAGAATTGTACTTACCATGGAAGTGTTGTAACATTCTCTGTTTATTCTCCATTCCTTTTCTAATACTTCCTGTTTGCTTTTTTTTTTTTTTTTAAATTGGTCACCGCAAACTGACCCAGATATCCAGGTCCTTTTCATAGGTGGTAGCTCCTAATTTGGAACCTGGATTCCTTTTCCTCATGTGCATCACTTTGCCCTTGACCACAATAAAATTCATCCACCATTCGGATGCCCAGTCTCCCAGTCTCACAAGGTCCTCCTGCAATTTCTCACAATCCACTTGTGATTTAACAACCCGAAATAATTTTGTGTCATCTGCAGATGTGATCACCTCACTTGTTTCCTTTTCAAGATCATTTATAAATAGATAAAAATGCTCTGGTCCCAGTACAGATCCTTGGGGTACTCCACTGTTTACCTTCCTCCGTTAAGACAACTGACCACTGGACACTTTCCTGGAGGAAAAGAACATAAACTGTTATTAACCAGTCTTCTTGGAGAAAGCTACTATTTATTCTTGTGTAACTCCACTCTGGTATGCCTGTCTTGCTGTCACTGTTCGGTCCTGGAACCTCTCACTAGCCAGCTCTTTCATATTTCCTCTTACTCCCCAGGGTGGGATGCTTTGTAGGTGGAGGGGAAGATATACTTCCAGGGCCCAGCGTGAATTCCTTTTTAACCTTTGTGTTCCCTTGGAGAGAGGGTACGCGTCCTTCAGAAGGGTGTAGTGCGTCTAGCATTAATACTCTGGAGCCACTGATTTTAGTGTCCAAGGTTAAAGTCTTTACTGTTTAACACTGGTGATGAATGAAACAAACACAAACTGCAGCACTACATAATTCTCTCCTCACTTATAGACGGTTTGTTCCCTCTATCTGTGCAGGATTCACTTATATCAGGGCAGGAGAAACATCTACTCTCTTGGATTAAGACAATAGGGTTCCTAGACGAATGTTCAAAACCCCTTCCAAAACTGATAAAACTTGACAAAAGTCAATGGCTTAGAGGGTAAGTCTTCTCTTTCTCTCCCTAGCGTGGTGAAACACCAGATGGGTGTCTCCCATGATATTTGCTTCCCTTTTACTCATGGTTAACAAATCTTCAGGATCTTACAGTCTTTCTTCTCCCTGGATCCTTGAAGGGAAGGATCCCTTGAAACAAGCAGCTCCCTTGCTTCAGACAGAAAGGAAGAGCAGCCAAAACTTCCTCCTGGACTTTCTAACAAAACAGTTTTGTGTCAGCTGTCTCCTTAACCTTCATTGCGTCTAGAACCCCCCTTAGAAAGTGATTGTATCTCGCATACAAAGCTACAGAAGAATAGAATAAGATGGCAGACAAGGACCATGAAAAGTACGGGTCCCAGTACAGATCCCTGAGGCACTCCACTACCCACTCCCTTCCACTGAGAAAATTGTCCATTTAATCCTACTTTCTGTTTCCTGTCTTATAGCCAGTTTGTAATCCACAAAAGGACATTGCCACCTATCCCATGAATTTTTACTTTTCCTAGAAGCCTCTCATGAGGAACTTTGTCAAACGCCTATTGAAAATCCAAATACACTACATCTACCGGTTCACCTTTATCCACGTGTTTATTAACTCCTTCAAAAATGTGAAGCAGATTTGTGAGGCAAGACTTGCCCTGGGTAAAGCCATGCTGACTTTGTTCCATTAAACCATGTCTTTCTATATGTTCTGTGATTTTGATATTTAGAACACTTTCCACTATTTTTCCTGGCACTGAAGTCAGGCTAACTGGTCTGTACTTTCCCAGATCGCCCCTGGAGCCCTTTTTAAATATTGGGGTCATGCATATTTTATTCTTTTTTCCCCTTCTCCCTGCCACTAATACAACTAATCCACTAATCTCAGGGTAAACTAACTTAAAAATTCTCCGGAATGGCTCTGCATCTGCTGTGAGTGCAGCCTCCTCGCAAAGTAATGAAGCACTACCACTAGATCAAGTTTGCTGCATCACAAACTGGCTTTTATCTGCACACCAGGCCTGAAGTTTAAATATGCAGCTGAAGTGTCACCTGCTCCTGGCCTCGCACAGATACTAAATGAGCTTGCAGATTTTAAACAAATTGAATTTGGAATGTGCGCAATAGGAAAATTGAGTCATTTGATGTTAGCATTTGCAGACGTGGTTAACAAATGTTACAGAGGACAGCGAGGCCTTTCATTACTAATGAATCATATCCTGCAACCAGTGCCTCAAGTAAACTGAATAACAAAATCTGCATTACAATAGCACCAGGGTGAAGAGCTAAACCTGTAGAAATGTGCTCCATGTCTCACAGCAGTGCCTATTAACTCTGGTTTGTTTAAGCACTGCAGCACTTGCTGTATAACTGGGCTTTTGTAGTAGAGGATCCCAGAAACCTGAGTAGCATTATCTAGCTTGAGTGGCTCACTGCAGCTGTTATGATACGATTGAATCTTGTGAAATTGCTTAAAATAACCATACAGAATCTGAAATGGAGCTTGCCTAATCTTAGGGTGACCAAAAATAGTTCTGTGTCAAATAGGAGAAGCTGAACCAGTCCTGGTTTTACTCCAATTTTATATTGAGATTTGTAATTTTGGTTTGTTATGAATCAGGACTAGCTCAGCTTGTACCTTTTGATAATAGAGCTATGTGGTCACCGTAATGTTAGTGATAGCAGAATTATTGATGGCTTAGCAGATATCTTTAATTGTGCAGAATAAATCATTGTGTACATAACATCCAACCAAAAAGTTACTAAGGGCCAAGAGTAACCAATAAGTATGAGAAAAAAAATAAGTGTGAAAGCTTGCTGGGCAGACTGGATGGGCCGTTTGGTCTTCTTCTGCTGTCATTTCTATGTTTCTGTCCTAAATGCAATCATGTATTTATGCATCTCATTGATGCATACTGTGTGTGTGGCATGGCCAGTATTGTATTTTCCATAGTGTAAAAAATTGTTCCAAAGGCTTGCAAATATTTACTTTCAAAGGAGCAAAACATTTCTGGGAGGTGACTTTCAGTGCTTCAAAAATAAAACTTTAGGTTCTGTCCAATAGCTCACCAGAATGTTTCTGGTTCAATCCTTGAGGCTCAACTGAGGATGCTGCAGAGGACATGCTTACCACCCTGAAGGAGGGGTTTGCAATCATCAATCACAAGCACTGGTTGGATTTAGGGCCTGTGATTGCAGGATTTCAGAAGGAGCCTTAGCGCATGGCCACCCTGCCCCCAATCGAAGGATTGTCATACTTTTAGCCCTGGGGAAAAGAAGTCTTTCAGTGGGCATATTTAGGTTAGGAGAGGAAAACAGTGTGCGTGCATTAGATTTTCAAATGTCTGTGCTCTATATTAACCCATTCCCTTTGTTGCCTATACTAATAGGCACAAAAAACACAGATATTTCTATCACACGCATTTTGTACTTGATAAGTTTCAAAGAGAACAACATGGGCCATTTCTCATTGAAAATTTGTTTAAAGCACGTGTTCAAAGCACCCATGTGGCTTTGCATGGGACATTTAATAATGGGTCTGTCTCATATGTAGGTGACTTTAGCCTACCTGTGTGCTCATTGAGAAGGAGAAGATTTAAGAATCTGTGTCTTTACTGCTGTGAGCACAGCTCATTTAATGGTCTAATGCCATTTTTGGTCTAATGCCAAATGAGAAATCCTACTCATCCTGTATGGTTTTTGGAAGTCAATCGTTAATCCATTTTTTCTTTGAACCACAGATGCTCTTGCCCCAGCAAGGAAAGCTAATCGTAAAATAACACATTATTACTACTTTTCATGTCTATTGTACCACTAGACTTTCTTTTCTAAATTCTGTCTGACCCTGCAGTTTTATCTTGCTCCTTTGGGCTTCCAATTCAATTGGTGTTAGGTTTGGGATCTAGCACCATGAGCCTTCATTCCCAGCTATCTCCTATTATCTAACACCCCCCCCCCCCCCCCACACACACACACACACACACACCTCCACCTAACCTCCCACCTGATTTGGTCATACAGGCGATAGTCTTGGGCCAGGCACCATGTACCATGGCTCCTATCAGACCTCTGCAATCATGAGCCCTACATCTGGCTAACAATTGTCACCCTTAGGCAGTAACTATGACTCCCTCCCCCTCAGGGGCTGTGCACGCTGCCTTCACAGCATCCCTAACCCCAGCCAACCATGGGAGCAGAAGACTTGACTCATGAACCTTTTACATGGACGTGCACAACTTTTATTTATTTATGGCACCTTTTTTAACCTGTAGATCTGAATAAGTTTACTCCTTATGAGGTACCCCATAGTATAAATAATTATCACCCGAGCCACTGGACCATAAATTTTAAAATGTTAAAATTTCTAGTTTGATTTTCCTCGAACCTTCTCCCTGCTTGCCCCTCTCAAATTTAATTTTTCCTGAGCTCTTCACCTGCTACGCCTGGTCTTGTAGGGTGAGTTCATTTCTTCATGGCAGCTCACGGTGGGAAAATAAGCTTCCCAACAAACAAAGTCAGAAGGGGCAAGCTCCTCACATCTATGGACTTGTAGCCTGAACTTTCCATAGAAACATAGAAATGACGGCAGAAGAAGACCAACTGGCCCATCCAGTCTGCCCAGCAAGCTTTCATACTTATTTTTCTCATACTTATCTGTTACACTGACCGCTGAGGTCAGGGCCCTTATTGGTAATTTTTTGTTTCTAATTTCCTTCCACCCCCGCCATTGATGTAGAGAGCAGTGCTGGAGCTGCATCAAAGTGAAGTATCAAGCCTAATTGGTTAGGGGTAGTAACCACCATAATAAGCAAGCTACTCCCACGCTTATTTGTTCGCACAGCCTGTGCAATTTAGTCCTTGTTGGTTGTTGTCTGAATATGAATCCTCTTTTCTTCATTCCCCCTGCTGTTGAAGCAGTGAGCTGTGCTGTATATGCATTGAAAGTGAAGTATCAGGCTAATTTGGTTTGGGGTTGTAACCGCCGTAACAAGCAAGCTACTCCCACACTTATTTGTGAATGCAGATCCTTTTTCCCACATTTCCTCTAGCCGTTGAAGCATAGAGCAATGCTGAAAAAGCATTAACTGTGTATGTTTATTGAATAAGGATAGTAGCCGTCATTCCCGCAAGCCACCCTCATGCCACTTCTCTTCATTTCATTCACATCCTCAAGACTTTATGGATCCACAGTATTTATCCCATGCCCTTTTGAAATCCCAAGTCTTTTGAAATCCTTTGGTTTGAGGTAGTAATTGCTGCAGCAAGCAAGCTACTCCCTCGCTTATTTGTGAATGTAGATCCTTTTTCCCACATTTCCTCTTGCCATTGAAGCATAGAGCAATGCTGAACAAGCATTAAATGTGTATGTTTATTGAATAAAGGTAGTAGCCATCATTCCCACAAGCCATCCCCATGCCACTTCTCTTCATTTCATTTCATTTCATTTCATTCACATCCTCAAGACTTTATGGATCCCCACAGTATTTATCCCTCGCCCTTTTGAAATCCTTCACAGTTTTGGTCCTCACCACTTCCTCCGGAAGGGTGTTCCAGGCATCCACGACCCTCTCTGTGACATTGGTTCTGAGTCTTCCTCTCTGGAGTTTTAAATCATGACCCCTGGTCCAAGAGAAATTAAATCAACAAAGCAATGGAGTAAAACCAGGACTGGATCAGTCTCTCCCTCAAGACATAGAGCTTGTTGGCAAATGGAGAAGAAAGTCTTCTCCAAAGCTGAACTCTTCAGTTGAACCCCTAGTCCAGCTCTTACTGCACAAAATGACTGTCTCCCTGTCAGGCATATCACTTCTTGTCAGAGTTGTGGATCCTTTTGTTGGAATGAGGTTGATGTCACCTAATAGGAAAGCCCAGTACGTGCTCACTGCCAAGGGTGGAAGATGATGCAGAGACTTGACTGAAGCTTTGTCTATACCAGCCTCTTTCCACGCAGGTTGAGCCTTTGATAAATGTTTCTGATTAGGGTAAAGAGAGGTTCCATAGTCTGGCTGTGGTCAAGGCAGGCAGCAGACAAGGATGGTCAGGTTAAAGGCTGTGGTTAAGGCAGGTGGCAGACAAGGATGGTCAGGTCACAGGCTAAAATGAATTCCATGGGGGGGGGAGGGGGTACAAAAAGACTGGAGCAGTAGAAGGCAGGGTAAGAATGGAGGTGAGGCAAGGAGAGGCAAGGCTGGACAAGGCTGAAGATGAAGAGGCATGGCTAGGCTGAAGATGAAGAGGAGAGGCAAGGCTGGACAAGGCTGAGATGAAGAGACAAGGTACTAAAGTAGCAACTCACACTACCTGGATGGTAGTCGACTTGTTGCTGAGACAGTGAGGATAAGACAGAGAGAGCTCTTTATAGGGATAGGCGTGTGATGTCATTTGAAGGTGTCATGGATCTTTTCCCACTGTGGGCCCTTTAAATGTGCTTGAATTCAGCACATCAGAAGGTTACAGAAGTGGCAGTATTCAGCCATGCATTGGCAGGATCCTGCCTCACTTATGGGAGGCTGGCATTGGGGTAGGTGGGCTGGCTCTTGCCTGTCTCGCAAGCTGGCAAACATAACAGTATCACCGCTCTTATGTCCTCTCCTAAAGATACTCAAGTTTACCCTGCTGCTTACAGGAGTTCAGAAATTTTTCCACTTCAAACTGAGTGTCTTCTTCCACCACTAAGTCCATGGTGGTGGGAAGTTTTCTAGAAGGTCAGGAGAGGATTAACGGTTTCAACAAGGACATATGGAACATGTCATGGATTCTGAGTATCTGGGGGAGCTTTAGTTATTATTGAATAGAGTATGGACCAATGAAACATGGTGCCAGGTGGAGGGAAGGAACCTTGGGATGTAGGTATTGTGCATTCAGCCACACCAAATCAACCTCCAGGAGTTGGGGTGTTGGTTGGCATTTGGCATCAGCATATCTTTTAGCTCATGCGGCAGCCTGAAATATTAGCTGGGTAGTCTGAGTATAGAGGGCATGGATTTCTTGAGAAGTGAGACGGGCTGCCAGGCAATCGATAGCAAGAAATAGAGAAAATGGTACCCGTGGATGCCTCCTACACACAATCTGATAGGGTGAAGAGCCGGTGACATTATTGACGTGATTATTGTGGGGGATTCCGCCCAGGGTAATAAGGAGGCCTAATCATCCTGCCTTTTGTTGACGTATGCTCTGAAAAAGGATTTGAGCTTCTGATTAGTTTTTTTTGGTCTGTCCATTGCCTTGGGTTGATAGGCCATGGTGACGTCCAGAGAGATGCAGAACTTATGGCAATAATGGGCAGTAAATTGAACCCCTCTATCAGAGAGGATATGAGATGGCAATCCATGTAGCCAGAAGACATGTTGTACAAAGAGACGGGCTAGTTCATGAGCGCAGCGGAGCCCAGCAAGCGGTACAAAGTGAGCCATTTTAGAGAATCTGTCCACAATGACCCATATCACTATGGAGCCATGTGAAAGGGGAATTCACTGGATATATGATCCAAGGTTACCTGGGGGCTAGAAGTGGCTGTAACAGCCTCCAGGGTTGAGCAAGATTCGTTTTTTTCTGTGCTCAAGTTGGGCAGGATCTTACTTATTCCTTTACATCCTGCTTGTAGTGATGCTGGAGGAGTTTGAGTATTCTAGACATTCCTGGTTGCCCTGCTACAAGGGAGTCATGTGCCCATTTCAACACTTTTTCCCAGTGTTTCTTAGGAACACTGCTTTTTCCCAGTGTTTTCTTAGGAACACTTAGGTCTTCCCTGCTGGGATGGAGGTGGTGGAGACCAGAGGACTCTGGCCGGGTCAAAGGTGTCATGGTACTTCTGTGGTATCCTCAGTAAGAAAGGAATGGAATAAGGCATCCACTTGAAAGTTCTCGGCAGGAGGGTATTGGAGCTCGAAGTCAAATCAAAAGAAGAAGGGAGACCAGCGGGCCTGCCAAGGATTGAGGCATTGCTCCTGTGGAAGATATTCCATGATTTTGTGATCAGTGTAGATGGTGATTTTGTGTTGGGAGCCTTCCAGGAGATGCTGACACTTCTCCAGGGTGAGTTTGACAGCTAGAAGTTTTCTGTCTCTAATAGTATAATTTTTCTCAGCTGGAGAAAATTTTCGAGTGTACCATAAACAAGGGAGACGTTTTCCTTCCATGCTGTGTTGACTGGAAGAGCCCCAACCCCAAGGGAAGAGGCATCTGTCTCAAGCACAAAAGGATGGGAAGTGTCTGGATGCCAGAAGTAGGATCCTTGAGTGAAAGTTTATTTAAGCTTTTGAAAGGCTTTGACTGCTTCTGGTGGCCAATTTCTAGTATTGACACGCTTTTGGATCAAATGGAATATCCATGGATTAATTGCCGGTAGTAATTGGTGAATCCTAGAAATCTATGTAAGGCCCGCAAGCCCACCAGCTAGGGACATTCCAGGATGGCCTTTTGTTTTGCAGGTACCATGCTGAATCTGGCAATGGAGAGGATGTATCCCAGGAAGGACAGACTGTCTTGTTCAAAGAGACATTTCTCCAATTTGGCGTACTTATGATTTTCGTGTAAGTGTTGGATTACCTGTTTTATCTGGGCCATGTGAGCAGAGATTGAAAAAAGATGAGAATGTCATCAAGGTATACTACCAAGCAGGTCCCAGAAAATGTCCTTCACTATTTTTTTGAAGACTGACGGGGCATTGCACAAGGTGAAGGGCATAACTAAATATTTATAGTGTCCATCCCTTATATGAAAGGTGGTCTTCCATTCATCCCCATGCTTGATTCGGATGAGAATGTATGCTCCCTGAAGATCCAGCTTAGAGAAAATTCAAGCCCCTTGTAGTTAGTTGAACAGCTTGAATATCAATGGCAAGTGATAGTGATCCTTTTGGTGATAGCGTTCTGGTCTCTGTAGTCAATACAGGGTTGCAGTGTCCCATATTTCTTCAACAGAAAGAAGAACCCAGCGCTAGCAGGTGAGGAAGATGGGTGAATAAAGCCCCTGGCAAGATTTCCTTGGGTGTAGTAGCTCATTGACTGGTTCCAGTCCTGAGAGAAGGTACACTCTGACCCATGGAGGGTTCTTGCCTTTGAAAAGCTTGATCCCACAGTCCTAGGAGCGGTGAGGAGGCAATGTCGCAGCTTGCTATTTGGATAACATGTCCCCAAATTCTGCATATTGTGGCAGTAGCCCAGTCTGGGTTGCAGCAATGGTGAGGGATCCAGAGGAGTGACTGAGACAAGACAGAAGGAAGAACAGGGCGTCCTCCAGTGGTTAGTTCCAGTGTGGCCCAATCAATGATGGGTTAGTGTTTTGCAGCCAAGGAAGACCCAGAATAGACCACTCGTGGTAGGACATAGAGAGTGATCAACTCAGAATGAAGTATGCCAGTGTGGAGGGTGAGTGGAACCATGCATTGTGTGATCCTGCCCAGTAGGGGGTTTCCATAAATGGAGGAAACAAGTGGTTGCTCCAAGAAAAGCATAGGTAAATGGTAGTGTTTTACCAGGGCTTGATCTATGAAATTTCCCTCTACACTGGAATCCAGGAACACCTGGGAGAAGAAATGGGTCTCACCTTCAGTGATTGCTGCAGGAGAAAGGAGATGGGGAACAGAGGAAGTCTGGCCTAGAGTTATCTCCCCAGTTAATCCTAGGCATGGAAGTACTGGTTTCTCTGAGCAGTGGGCCGCCAGGTGCCCTGGAGTGGTACAGTACATGCATAGACCCTGTTGTCTACGGCATTCCTTTTCCTGGATTGTCAGCCAACTGTGACCCAATTGCATGGGTCCGTCCTGGGCTTTAGGTTCTGAGAGACTTGTCACTGGTGGAAAGAGAGGCTGCTGGAAGCGGGATGCCAAGGGAATGGTACATCAAGACTTGTGCTCATGCATCCTTTCCTGGGCTGCAAGTTTGCCTTTTATGCGGCCTGCCAGGCCTTGCAGGAAGATGGTCATGAGCTTGTCTTCGCTCCAGTTTAGTTCCGAGGTGAGTGTCCTAAACTCAATGGCTTACTTCTGGATCCCTGCAGATCTGTAGCATGTCAGTGGCTTGGGCGATGTACCTTCCTGGAGAAAGCTATCCAGGTTCTGGGGTATGGGATCCTCGTGCTCCTAAAGTGAGGAAACCCATGTCAAGGTGGTGCTGCCCAAGGGAGAAAGAACATGGTTATTTTGGTCTGGTCATCAGAGAACATTGCGGCCTGGGATCCACCATGAAGCATGGGGGTGGCGGTAGCTGAGGTAAGGGTTGGGCAGTGGCCAGTGGTACCTGAGGAGGCGGAGTTATTGATCTTGTTGCAGGTTATTGTCTCAGGGCTTCCACTGTGGCAACCAACGTCTCCAGAGCTGCAGTGACCTAATTGAGCACCTGTTGCTACTCCTGTAGGCGCTGTACCAAGCCCAGAATTGCTTGGAGCAAAGCTTGGGCTGCCAGGTCCATGGCCTCAGCAAACTGTCAGAGTTGTGGACCCTTGTGTTAGAGTGAGATTGACGCCACCTACTGGGATAGCCCAGTAGGTCCTCACTGCCAACAGGCGGAAGACGATGCAGAGACTTGACTGAAGCTTCACCTATACCAGCCCCTTTACCCGCAGGTTGAGCAAGAAAGGCTGTGGTCAAGGCAGGCGGTAGACAAGGATGATCAGGTCTCAAGCTATGGTCAAGGCAGGCGACAGATAAAGATGGTCATGTCACAGGCCATGTTTGAGGCAGGTGGCAGACAAGGATGGTCAGGTCACAGGCTAAGGTTAATCTGTGGGTCATTTCAAGGGGGGGGGGCACACAAGACTGGAGCTACGGAATGCGCAGGGTAAGACTTGAGATGAGGAGGAAAGGCAAGGCTGGGAAAGGCTAAAGACAAAGAGGCGTGGCAGGGTTGGATAAGGCTGAAGACAAAAAGGCAAGGCAAGGCTGAACAAGACTGAGGACAAAGAAGCAAGGCAAGGCTGGATGAGGCTGAGGACGAAGAGGCAAGGCAACAAAGCAGCCACTCACACTACCTGGAAGGTAGTCACCCCATTGCCGAGGCAGTGAGGAAGAGGCAGAGATTAGACTAGGCGTACAATGTCATCTAAGGGCGGCTCGGGTCTTTCCTCGCGGCACACCCTTAAATGTGCCTGAGTTCAGCACACGGATGTCTAGTGGCACATCAGAAGGCTGCAGGAGTAGCGGCGTCCAGCTGTAGTCAATGTCATCCTGCTGGGCTTCAGGAAGGCAGGCACTGAGGTGAGTAAGCCGGCTCGTGGCTGTCCCACGAGCCGGCAAACGTAAAACTTCTGTAAAGTCACCTGCCACAGGCTGTCCCGTGTTTTACTTTTTCTTGAATGATATTTAGCTCGACTTTGATTAGACTGTCTCTTAATTAGCAAGTAACTTATATGGACAGCAATCCATTAGCCAATAAAAGATAATCTAAAATCTATTAACACAGCTTGCCTCTGCCAGAAAATCAGGCGGCGTGAGAGAGAGAGAGAGAGACAGATTACATGGTGTTGGCATTATTGTAGCAATAAGTATGCAAAATGGTTCTTCCTTCCTGCACTGCTTTTACCTGTCACTTTGCATTAATATCTCCTCAGGGGTTTTCTTTAGTATACCCTGGATTCCCTGCCTGTTAGATTATTGAGTCAGCTGAAAACTGCTTAAGGCCTACTTCTTTACACTTATGTTCAATGACTAATTTGGGTGATTCACCGATCGATATCAGATATGCGAGGACATCCTTAGGGACAACCTAGTATTGTTGACATCTGATGTCATTATCTGGATGCAGTCATTGCTAGTGGTGGGCGCTTGAGAATATGCCTGTGTGTGTTTCTTAACTGTAACTGGTGTTTGACTCATTTTTGTTGGTGCCAGATCACTATTTAACTATGTATTTTATTTGTTACCTGCCTTGACATGCGGAAAGAACGGGCTATATGTTTAAAACTAACTAAATAAATAAACAAATAAGAAACAGACCCGGGCCATCCAGCAAGCAATTTTAAAAGTATTATTCAGTCAGCTGAAATGTGTCAAAATTCGTTTGCATCCTCATTAGAGAGCATGTAGTAATGCTTTTGAAAGTTGAAGGATAAGTTTTAAAAAAACGTAAAAAGCCTATTTTAACTACAGAAAGTTAAAATAAAGTGGACAAGGCATTATAGCTATTAACCTACTTAAATGCCTTTTTGAAAAGAATGGGTCTGTCAGGTTTCCTCCTGATTCTGTGAGCTTACAACTCAACTGGGAATGGCTTCTATTGAGCAGTGGCACAATGATTCTTTATTTGCAGCCACCTTGGTGGGGGGGAGGGTGTTTCATATTTTTATCAACAGTCCCTTTTCTATCCGCTTCCTTTCCAAATCCCTGCCTCAATAAAGCCCAACCACTGCAGCAACAACTCTTGGCCAGAAGCCGCAAACTGCGGTAGCTTTGGGAAACCACGACATGTGCACCCTGAATCTGACTGCCAACTGCTATGTGGCACTGTTTAACCATGGCCTAGCCTTCCTCCCTTCAGAGCAGCCAGTCTAAAGAACAGAAACTGAGCTTGGGAATGAAATCTAGGTCACCCCCATGGCATGGTAAGGGTTAGCCCTTTAAACTCTTTCTTGACAATGCTTTGCCATTCCCAGTTTAAAGCAGTTATATTATTTCCTTTAGACACGTGGGGGTGTAGAGCAAGACAAAATCTTTAAGATGCCTTTCGGTTTTTTGTAATTCTGACACAATATTATTGTTCTGACAGTTTGAAAGCACTTTCTGCTTAACCACTTCTACTATTAGAAATAGTAAATAAAATGGGGAGTTGCTGAGCTGATCCTCATTGGAGCCACCTGCAGGTATCACATTGATACATGCACAGCATGAATATAGTGTGAACATGTGAAGGACAGATAGAAAGTGATTTTCTTCAAACATGAGGCAAGCCATAAGAAAAGGTGCACAGTTTTTATTTCAGAGGAATGTGACTTTTTAAGAACAAATGACAGACAAAGAAAAGGAAAATAGGAACAAGACCACTGAGAATAATAATCTACTTATCAACTTTATAGTGCTGCTAGGTATAAGTAGCAGTTGATATCTTGAGAATTCTGGTTTGCACTACTGCTTTAAATGCTAGCTAGTATGAAAATATCGGACTTCACTGGTTTTGAAAAACATTTTTTGAAAATGAACAGGTTTTTTGAAAACCCACTTTTATAGCATGGACTTTCAGTAAAGCTTTTCCTTTCCCTTTTTGGACTGAGAGAGAAGTAACTGAAAAGGTAAATGTCTTTGATTCTTAAATGCTGTGATGAAGGTTTTACATCTGACCCAGGTCAACCCTTCCAGGCTGATCAAGTTTAGAGTTTTCCCCATTACATCCATGGACTTACTGTTTGAGTTCCTGTAGGAAAGGCAAGTTCACAGAGGCAATGGGGCCAAACCTGAACTGGATCAGCCTGGCAGGCAACCTGGATCTTGTGGAAGCTGGAGCTATGTTTTAGGTCAGAGGTTCCCAAACGTAACATGGAGGATCCCCAGCCAATCAGGTTTTCAGAATATCCACAATGAATATGAGATAAATTTGCATGTGCAGTGCATGCAAATTTATCTCATGCATAATCATTGTGGATATCCTGAGAACCTGACTGCCTGGGACATGTTTGGGAACCACTAGTTTAGATAGTTTTTTTCCTGCAGCTGTGGAGTTAGATTTTTTTTCCTGAAATATTCCAAAGGCTGCAAGTATATATCTAGGCACATACTGTAAATAAATACATTTAATAAATAATTTAAAAGCTAGTCTTTAACAAAAAATGTGTTCTGCATGGCAGGAAGCCTTATAGTAGACTTAAACTGGAGCAGGAAGGAGGTTTGTGCTTTCCCCAACCAAATGTTAATAAAAAATAATAGTTCTCCCCAGCCGCTACATTTTATGATCTATGAAATTTTAGTCCTATAAGATTTGCAGTGTTTATCAAACAATTTCTGTGTTTGTAAATTTTGACCAAAAGAATAAGTTGACACTGACGAAATGTGTGGAAACAGGCAAAATGATTGTGACAAATAAACCCCACCACTATGCTGGTCATTTGCTCATGGGCAGGGCTTATTTGGCTTTTAATCAGTGGACATGATACAGACCCTATAAACTGGGCTAAAAATGATAAAGTCTTTGCATCACCTAGTAGAATTTGTCATTCTTAACTCTAATTGAAAGAGTTTGGATCTCAGTCATGGACGGTGATATTGCAATCATCCTTACTCACAGGCCAAATCCAGGACTGGTGATGAGACTTATCAGTTGCAATTGGTTTACTCGTCTCTAGAAGCTTGCTTTAGAAGACCTGTGATAATGGCAGTGACATTCAGTGTGAGTCAGATTTGATTTTCAGTGACCTCAAGATGAAGAGTTCTCTAAGTCCATGGCAATCACTCATGCTATTCAGCCCTCCACCCCCTTTATTATATACTTTCAGGTAGATTTTAAAAGCATTGCTCGTGCAAAAACAGCCCCATACACAGTTATGTGGGCCGCGAGCAAGCAAAGCAAATTTTAAGAAGCCGGGAAGTACTCACATATAAACCTGTGTGCACATCAAGAATAAGGAAGCAGAAAAGGAGCGCTCCAAGGTAGGGCCAAGATTTATGTCCATAACCCCTGAATTTTGCAAGGCTGAGCATGGCAAAGCGTGCCATGTTACCTGTGTAACTTTACTACTGGTCCTGATGAGACGAAAGTCTGGAGATTTTGTGCCAGAGGGATCCTGAACACTGGGAGGCGGAGGGCGGGGAAGAGAGAGGGAGTTGGAGAGAGACAGAGAGACGCTGTTAGAGAGACATTCTGACACTCTATATATATCCCACTGTGAGAGGGGCACTTTCAACAGGGTGGGTTTTGGGGGAGGGGCGGTGTTACATTGGTCTGCCTAGGGCTCAAGGTTCTGTAGACCCTTGTAACACACCCCCCCCCAAAAAAAAAAAAAAACCTACCAAGAGTTGAAAGTGCCCTTCTTACAGTGGGAGATATATAGAGTGTCAGAATGTCTCTCTCTCTCCCCCCCCCCCCCCCCCAATGGTAAGAATATTTTAAATGATATGCGTGTATTGCACGCACGATATAAAATCGATCGTATTTTTTCTTACATGCCCAATACGAGCGTTATGGGTGGACGTGTACTCCTTTTAAAATGTACCTGTTTAGTTTTAGCCAGTGCTCCCATCCATCAACTCCTGCTTCCTCTGACTGTAGGTGTTCAATGGAAAATTGACCTGTAGAAGTACACATCAAACATGCCATACATCAACTCCCAACAGCAAATTGGCAACTTTTCACTCCTGGGCGCAGAAGCTGAACTGCGAGGGCATTGGATTAACATTTTTCACTAGGTCCTGGTTTTTTAATCTTATTTTACAATATAAGATGAGAGATGGTCTAATCCAGGTTTCTCACAGTCTAGAAATGTAGCTTTAAAGTTGTTAGACCTGACATTCTTTAAGCAATTGCCATAGGTACTTGCCAGGTTCTTATGGCCTGGATTGGCCACTGTTGGAAACAGGATGCTGGGCTTGATGGACCCTTGGTCTGACCCAGTATGGCATTTTCTAATGTTCTTATGTACATAGTGTCTGGTGAGTTCTGCGTGTGTGCTGTAGTACCAAATGTGATGCCATAATTGGCATGGGCAAAGCATGATGAGCCATGTGAGATACAATAGATTGTGATATCCTTCTGAGCATGGCTGTCCTAGAGTTACAGCATAAAGAATTTCAAATATTACAAATTAAGAGTAAAATGCTTAATTGATAGAGAGAGCATTACTACTTCTGTGTGTTGGATATAGTTCTACTTGAAAATGTCAAGTTTTTATATCTACAAGCTGGAACTCAAACGTTTTACCTTAGTTAATTATATGTTATTATTATAGATATAGATCAGGGTTTTGTTGAAGTGTCTGTTACTATAGCAATCTCTCCTGCCTTGTAGGACACAGACAGGACACTTTTAGGAAGGTCTGAATTGCCCTTTCCCATCAATCTCCTATTCCTTAAAGTAGCAATAAGCATAAGCATAGCCCATCAGATGTGTAAAATCATTGCTATATCTTTCTGAAGAATCACCTCATAGTGTAGAATGCCATATTGACCTTTATTGTGGGGGTGCATTAAAAACAGTCCATACAGTACAATATCAGGACAGTCCATAAAATACAATATCCCTTCTTCCTGTAGTTATCTACATGCAGAGGGAAATTTTATAACAGCCCGTATAGGGAAGAATGCATATAATTTTATTACTATTTATTTAAACACTTTTATATACCGAAGTTCGTATGGACATCACATCAGTTTACATAAAACAATAGGGAAGAAGAGGAAGAGAAATCAGAAGAAAAAAGTTACATTATACCAAATATCTGATTAAATAAAAGAGGTTAAGAGAAGAGAAAAGGAGAGAGAAGAGCAGATAGATAAAGGGGGAGATGTTAGAGGAGAGGGTAGCTGGTTTAAGAAAACATATGTTTAACTCTAAAGGTGGGATATGTACAGTGGAGGGGTAGGAGGTTGTCACATAAGAGTGGCAGGGTGTTATGAGAAGGCCTGTATAAAAAATACATGCAGACTTCACTGCAGATTTTCTAAGTGGACTTAAGTACATAAGCCAACATTGAAAGATGGGTGTACGCAGAACCTGTTTGAGAGACGCGTAAATCTGTACATGTACATTTTTGTGATTTTGAAAATGGGCAGAGGGACTGTAACTTTATACTGGCATATGACGCATTATATACGCTCGTATGCCAGCTTGCACCAAAGGACATGGCCATTTTATAACATGTGCGTATATGTGCTCATTGTATAGAATAGGCTGTAAGTGCATATGTGCACACAGTTTTATATGGACTCGCGCATATGCGTGTAAATGTTATAAAATTTCCCTCTGCATGTAGATAACTAGAAAAACAAGAGAACTTACTATTTAAGGATATTGTACTGTATGGCTTGCCAGGATATTGTACTGTATGGACTGTTTTTATGCACCCCCACAATAATAGTCAGTGTGACATACCACATTATGAGGTAGTACTTCAGAAAGATATAGCAATGATTTTATACACCTGATTGGCAATGCAAGTATTTATTGGGTAAGGGTGATTATAATATCAACATCGGTGACTGAGAGCCAAACTCTTTCAATTAGAGTAAGAAAGACAAATTCTACCCTGTACGTGGAGGGATTTTAGTAGATACATGTGCCACCACAATTACCAGTTTCCCCAGTTGGTTCCCAGTTCACCCAGGTAAGGAATTGGACTTCCTGACCCCCCTAATTAAATACCCTCCTTTTACCCTGATAGCACCAACCCATACAACCCGCCTTCTAGCCTATATTAATTTATTTTATTACTTACGTGTCATCCATAGCAGTAGTAAAGGTACGAGGCAGGAGTTCCTGGCGCACACTTGTACGTACAAATACTTACATGCACATTTCATGTTAAAGTCCTGGGATGGCCATCTCCTGCCCATGATCTCCTGTCCAGATCATGCCCACACCTCACCCCATTTTTGCAACTTCTAATTTGTGCGCCTACCGGAAAATACATGCATACGTGGGCGGCTTTTAAAATTCGCTTAGGGCACCCGGACGGACATATTTACATATCTTCTGGTTTTGGTACACGACAGGCTTTTAAAGTTCACCCCTAAGTGCGTAAATGGTTTCCTCACCCTAACTCTGCCCCTGGGAATGTCTCTTTCCAGTATGTATAAAAGTACACACAAAATCACTTCTGTGCCCTATAACAATATTTGGGCAGTTTGAAGGATCATTCTGATTTATTTATTTATTTATTTATTTATTTGCTTTTTTATACCGACATTCAATTCAAAATATCACACAGGTTTACATTGAAACAAATTGTCAACAAATATTATTGAAGACCTAATACAGTATAACAGTTGAAAAACAGCGTGTGGAATAAGGAAAAAAAAAACCCCCCAACTAATAATTATCAATAAATTAAACATAGAACTATATAAGATAATAAGCTAACATTATGAAACCAAAATTCAGTATCTCATCGATAATAAAAGGAACAAAACCGTGTATAAGGGGAAGAAATCTATCGAGTTTATTGGGGGAAAGCTTTGATAAAAAGCCATGTTTTAAGGTTTATTCTAAAGGTGGATGTGGAGGGTTCAGTCCTTAGTGGTGGTGGAAGTGAGTTCCATAGAGTAGGACCAATTATAGAGGGGGCTCGATTTATAGTAGCTGTTTTGAGCATTTTTTTGCTGTAGGGAATAGAGAGCAAACCAGTGTCTGTAGAACGAAGATTTCTAGTAGAAATACAATGATAAAGTGGTTTTTGTAACCAAGATGAGTCATCATCGTACAATGCTTTATGAATAAGCATAAGTATCTTATATTGTGATCTAAAAGCGATGGGAAGCCAATGAAATTGGTGTAAAATTGGAGAGATGTGTTCAAATTTTCTGCAATTTGATAGGGATCTAGCGGCAGCATTTTGAAGCAGTTGAAGTGGCTTAATTGTGGAAGCAGGCAATCCTGTTAAGATGGAGTTGCAATAGTCTAATTTTGCAAAAATTAAGGCTTGTAGTTCTGTTCTAAAGTCAGGAGGATGTAGTAACGGTTTCAATTTTCTTAGAACTTGAAGTTTATAGAAACCTTCTTTAATTTAGATTTTTGATGTGGGCTTTGAAATTAAGTTCTTTATCTAAGGTAATTCCAAGGTCCTTAACTGACATGGATAATCTGTAATTCGAGAGTACTGATGGATCTATAGGTGGAAGTGTTAACTTTTTGGAGAGAAGAAGAAACTCTGTTTTGTTATGATTGAGTGAAAGTGCCATTTGAGATAAGATATTATTGATATCATAGAGATATAGTTCCCATTGTGACAATGTACTGTGGATGTTGTCTTTGATGGGTAACAAAATTTGGACATAATCCGCATAAAGGAAATATGAGAGTCCTAATTTATTTAGATAGTGACATAATGGAAGCATGTAAATGTTGAAAAGGGTGGGAGAAAGGGATGAACCTTGAGGGACGCCTAGTGGGAGAGGAGAGAGATCCGAAGTATTGTTATTGTATGATACTTTGAAGGAGCGATTAGATAGAAAAGACTGAAACCATTTCAGAACATTACCATTTATACCAATCTCAACTAATCTATGGAGTAGTAACTTATGGTCGACTGAGTCAAAAGCCGCAGAGATGTCTAAAAGAATCAAGATAAAGGAGATTCCCTTATCGAAACCATGAAGAATATTATCCACTAGAGATGTGAATCGTGTGCCAGATCGTCTTAACGATCAGATTCGGCTGGGGGGGGGGGGGGGGGGAAATCTGATCATTAAGATATGTGAATTGGAATCATTTCCAATTCCAATTCACATCGCTAATTTTTTTTTTAGGGAGGCCCGCGCCGCTAAAAAAAAAAAAAACAACCACCCGACCCTTTAAAACCGTTCCCAGGCATCAGCTGTTCTAAAAAAAAAAAATGGCGCTGATGCCCCTTTGCCCTTACCACGTGACAGGGTATCCATGCCATTGGCCAGCCCCTGTCACATGGTAGGAGCACTGGATGGCCGGCGCCGGCCATCTTTACTCATAGGGGCTGATGAGTAAAGATGGCGCCAGCCATCCAGTGCTCCTACCATGTGACAGGGGCCGGCCAATGGCACGGATACCCTGCCACATGATAAGGGCAAAGGGGCATCGGCGCCATTTTTCTTTTAGAACAGCTGATGCCTGGGAACGGGAAATCTCTCCCCGAGGCCCCCCTGGATCTCTCCCCCTGGACCACCAGGTAATTTTAAAAGGTTTTGGGGGGGGGTCGATTTAAAGGGTCGGGTGGGTTTTTTTTTTTTATCGGGCCATCGGCGCCATTTTAATTAGTGGCAGCCAAAATGGCACCAATGGCCCGAGAGCGGGAGATCGCGCCGGGACCCCCCCCACTGGACCACCAGGTAACTTAACATTTTGGGGGGGTTCGGGAGGGTGGGGGAGGGTAAGGAATTGGTTTTAAAGGGTCGGGGTGGGTTTAGGGGTTGTTTTGGTGTGCCGGTTTTCCCGCCCTCCCCCAAATAATTCCCGTGCCCTATTTAACGATACAATACAAATGCCCCTGACGATAAATCGGGGGCATTTGTATTGTATCATGCACTCTAACGATTTAGAACGATTTTAAAATTATCTGACGATAATTTTAATCGTTCAAAAATGATTCACATCCCTATTATCCACCAGAGTAGCTAAAAGTGTTTCAGTGCTATGTCCTTTTTTGAAGCCATGTTGGGCCGGAAGTAGAGTATTATTATTTTCTAAGAATTCCGTAAGTTGTAAATTAACTATTTTTTCTATCATTTTACTAAGGAAAGGTAAAATGGAAATGGGTCTGTAATTTGCTAAAATAGATGGGTCTAAATGTGGCTTTTTTAAAATTGGTTTAACAACTGCACATGTGAGAGAATCTGGGAGAAAACCTTGAGCAAGAGACAGGTTAACTATATCAGTGATAGGTCTAGCTAAACAGTTTGGAATTAGCTTTAGGGATTTAATAGGGATAGGATCAAGTGGGTGTGCAGCCGGGTTCATTTTATGGAGGATAGACTCTACTTCAGAGGAGGCAATGGTCTCCCAATGTGACCAATCAGAAGTAATGGAAGATGTGTGTGAAGACAAATCAGAAATACAAGTGAAATTGATTGTGATCCCTGTTGGTATTTCTGGGTCAGGTTATTTAAGATCATCAAGAAAAAGGGAAATCAGGTTTTTATAATTATGATTCCTATCTTGGATCATGATTCAGGATCCCAGTTCTTTTTTTAACCAAAGATAATTTCAAGGAAAAAAAAGTCAGCGATTATTAATGCGATTAGATAAATGGTGCTCTCAGATCTGTAATACAGAGTTGTAGTAATCATATTGCATCTTGAGAAAACTGGATAATTTGTTGGTCGTGATATTAGACCAACCTAAGAATCATCCAGAGATAAAACCATGCAAGCCCCTTCTTCAGAGGGACCTGTGTGGTTGTGATAGTACCACATCATCTCTGGATAATATTTTTGTTGATCCTGCAGTTGAGAACAGAACTGAAATCAGGAACATTCATCACTTGAAATGCCCTTCCTGCATAATGATTTTAAATACCTGGACTGAAAAATACCTACAGAGGTCATGGTTAGCATGATCCTTGCATCAGCCATCACTAAATGTAACATTCTTTTTGGTTCTGAATACATTAAATTAACCACAATGCTAGTAGAACTGTAATAGTTTGCATATGGATAGTAATATTCACTTGTACGGGATCACAAAATATTTTATAATCTTTTTTTTTTTATATATAGTCAGCTCAATGGTAGAATGCAACTATATTTTGCATGTCACTCACTACAGTTAGGGTTCGCAATTTAATCCTTGGGACACACCTAGTCAGTCAGGATTTCAGGATCTGAAATCCTGCACAATGAATTTGCATGAGATAGATTTGCATTCACTGCCTCCATTGTATGCAAATCTATCTCATACATATGCATTATGAATAACCTGAAAACCTGGCTGGCTAGATATGTCCTAAGGACTGGGTTGAGAACCTCTGCAATACAGCATTTGGTAACAATATTATCTGAAAATCTTGAGCTTTAACCAATAAATAAAACAGAGTAAGGTGGGAAAAACATCAGGATGCATGCTTAACCAGCTTTTTGTTTTGTATAATCCTGCATGTTTTTGATGTATTGATCAGCATGTTCTTTTGCACTGCTTTACAGTCTCTCTTGACAGCAATACAAACTTTTTTTTTTTTTTTTTTTTTTTAAATCATAGCTTTATAGCATTTGTAAGCTGGTATGGTTGAGCACTCAATAAAAATATCAATAGTAAAATAAAGAAGCTAAATTAATATATATGCTTTAAGTAAATAAATAATATGACAAGAATTGAACAGGTTTGGTGAAATTCTGCATCTGTCCTATTTTAAAGTTATAGAGCCTGCTGTACTTTAAAGAGAAAATAACAATGATGAGTGAATTGGGAATCTGAAAATCAATGATACATGTTTATAACTTGGGGACCGCAGTAAAAGATGGACTGCAGGCTAAAAAAAAGTGGGCTGAGTTAGTTCCCAAGGAGTCTCTCACCTCATTTTACAATTCTGCGGGTAAATTACATTTTCATACCTACGCATCATATTTTCTATGCGAAAAATATTTTAAGGAAAAGGCAGGCACAGATGTCTGCGGATTCTTTTGTCACTGCAGCAGTTTTCAAAGTGAAAGTATGTGCCTTCATTCCTTATGAAAACTGCTGCAAAGACCTGGATGGCATTTTCCCCCGTCCTCAACACGCCCACAAACCATACCTGATTTTTTTTTTTCTATAGCTAAAATTATACAGACTGCGGAACTCGTGTGTACCTTTAGCCTCCTTTGAGAAAGGCAATTCTCAGTCAGGCGATCTTACCTGGTTAAACCCCTTCTGAAAAGTTCTCTCCCAAGTTAGTAAAAAGTGAACAGGCTAAATTTATTTGATTTCAATTTTTATAGCATTTTTCACTTTTCAGAAGCTTAACTAAACTTCAACGGCAGCAAATAGCATTTTTACAGCAAGATTTATATCTGAGAGATTCTCTGATTTCCATTTTACCAGCCTTGACAATGTCCCTTTAAGTACATGCTGGCTGAAAATCAATTCAAAGGGTGACTGCCATGCATTTGCTTTGTTCAAGATGTTGCTATAAATGACTCCTGTATTTACCAAGTCAGAGCTAAGGAGGGCTGTGATTTTGGATGCAATGTTTGTTTTTTAAATCAGGCCTCTTTATATATGTGTGTGTGTGTTCAACACGGTGCCTGTAATCAATGCCAGTAGTGATGCAGCACTTTGGAATGGACTCTTGATGTCACTGCGGGAACGCTGTTCCTGTCCATATATCGAACTGTTGTGAGGGATTTCGTGCTTCCAGTAACACTAAAAGCCAAGTTCCCGCTTTTGGCATACCAAATTAAGGGGGTCATTTTCAAAAGCCATATCCGCGGGTTTAAAACAGTGCTTTAACCATGGAAATAGCCTTTTACAAGTTTGCCCACATTTTATGCAGATAAAAGTAAACACGTAGGGCCTGTTTGCGAGTTCTGTTACCCCCAACATGAGGAGATGTTCCTCTGTGCAGGGCTTTGGAGTTCTGCACTTTTGCATTTTTCAAAAGCAAGTGTGCATTTTTTGCTAGGCGCATACATTCGCAGGTGTGAATGTGTGCGGGCAGTTTTGGTGGGATCATTTTCATTCAGAAAAAGACTCAAAACATGGCTTTTCAAACAAGCCTTCCCAGACTCAGATTAAACCCAATTCTCTCCGACATTCAACCTCCAAGCAACAACTTTCTTTTTACAACCATCCTGGCAACCTACCCTAAGCATTATAAACATCCAGAATTTTCATTACTTCTGATCTCTTCTTTATTGTTAAAAACTACATCTATTTGAATTGAACAATTCATTGTAAATCATGCACTTCCCTTTTTGGAAATTCTACCATTTTACGGGTTAATATACTATGTTAAAGTTACTATCTTTTCTTCTTCCTGCTCCTAGTTGTACGACTCCTTGTTTTATTGTAATTGCATCTATAATATGTTTAATACATATTATCTCGTTCTCTGTTCCGGTTATCACCCCATTGTTTATTGTAAACCGGCTTGATGTGACATTTTCACGAATGCCGGTATAGAAAAAAATCTAAATAAATAAATAAAGGATTCATGTGCAAGTACTTTCCCTTTACAAATTGGTGAAAAGTCTGCTGATGTGGGTAGTTACAAAATTACCCCCTGTAAGTATGGCAAAAGAGGATGGCTTTAAAAGCAGGTGCTGTCTCCAAAATCAAATCCTCCAGTGGTAAGTGATGACAGTGCAATGCTCTTTTAAGAAAAAGCAAATCTGTGGCAGGGTTCTTCTAATAACACAGTGAAATTAAAGTGAAGAGTGTTCTAAAGGGAGAGCAGACCAGACACTTCTGTTACTGGTCAAGCTTGCCAGTGGCTGGGCCTATATCAAAAAATGTTATCTTCGTCAAAACAAATGCTGTGAACTCTTCCAAAGGCTTATGTGGCTTCCCACTCTGGGGTGTACCAGATGCAAAAAGGCCCGCTGTTTGTTTATAAAATCACTTTTTGCTGTTTCTTTTCCTCTATGCAGGCACACTGCAGTAATGGGGAAATGAATTATATATTATAGGCTTGATCAGCAGCAGCCAAAGCAAAAACTGGACATTAATATGATAAAATTAAAAAACAAAAATGGGGACTCACATTTCCATATCAGACCAGGATAGAATTATATGATTGTGGATCAATACCAATTTGGCACTTGCTTCTACAGTTTAAGCTGAGATACATGGGGTTGTGTTTCAGAAAACTGCAGTGCTTGTAAAAAAAAAAAAAAAAAAAGGAATTTGAACAAATTCAAACCAGAAATGCAGGAAATCCGTAGGTGTTCTTTATATTCATCTGAGTGACAATCACTGGTATTTATTGGTAGATTTTACACAATGTTTTATTATAAGCCAGTGATTGTTACATAGCAGTGATAATTGGTAAATAAAATACAAAAGAAAAAGTGTTTTTATGTTTAGCACACACCAAATATTTTGATGTAATTGATTAATAAACTACACTTTTCAGGTAATATGTTTAGAAAGTGATTGCCATGCATTTTATGTCTCACACTGGGCCTGATTCAGATCTTCTGGAAAAAGTGAAAAAGTAATCAGGCATGTAGTACCTCATCTAAGCTACAACAGTATTCAAACCTCCACACTATCATGGTATGCACAGGAACTGGCCCATTCGGAGGCAGCATCCCCTGAGAGGAACCATGATGATTTGAAAAGGGAGTGGTCACCATCCAAAACCCAACTTTGTCTAGCCCTATAGAGGTATCCTGGTTTCTGACTCCTCAGTTCCTGAGATGGATGCTAGCCTACAAAGATAAAATATAATTTTTTTTAGAAAAGCAACACCTTTTACCTGCCCCTTTATGATGTCTTAGTCTTCACTTGTTTTTGAGCTCTTATTGCTTGTTTGAATGAATAAATAATCCAGTCACATGCAAGAGTCTAGGATTTGCCACTGATTTTCCTTTGGCCAGCCTACAAGAGCTTATATACGGGGACTGTCTAAGCTTAAGAAAGAAAATACAAGAAAAAAATGTAATTATTTATTTATAAATGTATTTTCCCTGGAAGGCTTTAAAGCATTTTACAGAAGAGAACATAAATACAAATACAATCTAAAACAAAGAAAATGTTTATTCAGTTAATTGTAATTATTTAATTCATTTTTTTTCCTGAAAAAGCCAGACTTTGCTTTTTTTTTTTTTTTCTAAAATTAGGGAATCATCAGTAGATTTGATTTCCAAAGGGAGGGCATTCCAGAGATGATGACCTGCAGAAAAAAGAAAGTTTTCTGTTTTGTTTCAATGAGCTTAAAAGCAAGGATCTCCAGTAAATTTAGTTGAGATGAATGCAAGGCCAGGGATAAATAATAAGGAGCTGATTTGTATGTCATTTGGAAAATCAAACATTACACTAGTCTACATCAATTTTGCTGACTACAAGATAACATGTGATCTTTATGTATTTTAGTGTGCTGAATCCAAAAATCACATCCGTTTCCTCCAGTCACGTCCGGTTTATCCGCAAAATGCTGTCTACTCATAGGCTCTTAAAGCAATAACGTAGCATTATTATTTAGATATGCTGAATATGCAAAGAGATAATTAATGCGCTGAAAGACATGCTGAATACACAATCGGTATAACCAATAGGCAGACTGCTTATTAAACAGTTTAAAACTGCTGATGTCAGCATTTTACGGCAGCATTCAGTCGTTAAAGAGGCTTAGAAGACGCAGCACATTTAACTCTATTAAATCTGTTTTTGTTGCATATGTCATCCAACACTCGAATAGTTTGCGGACGGTCCCGGAATGATCCTGATATATTCTGTTACATTTGTGGTTGTTTTACAACACCCAAAGGACAAATATATCAGATTTTGTACAAAAAGCTTATCATGCATATTTCAGGGTTAAACTGGGTGACCAGGACAAACCTTGGGCAGCACATAAAGGGTGCCCTGCGCGCGCCAAGCCTATTTTGCGTAGCCCAGGCGATGCGCGTAAGCCCCGGGATGCACGTATATCCCCGGGATTGAAAAAAGGGGCGGGTAGTGGGCGGGGTTGGGGCGGGACTGAGGCCTCCAGCACAGCGACCGTGCCAGGGGATCGTGCGCCGGCACTTGGCCGATGCGCACAACCTACGCCTGCCCAGAGGCAGGCGTAAATAAAAAATACCAAAGGTATGAGGGGTGGTTTAGATAGAGCTGGGGGGCGGGTTAGGGAGGGGAAGATGGGGGGGGGGGCAGAAGGAAAGTTCCCTCCGAGGCCGCTCTGATTTCGGAGCGGCCTCGGAGGGAACGGGGAAAGCCATTGGAGCTCCCCTAGGGCTCGGCATGCGCAAGGTGCACAAGTGTGCACCTCCTTGCGCGCGCCGACCCCGGATTTTATAACATGCCCATTGTGTGATCACAAACTGCCTGGACTATTGCAGCATTCTATAATAGGGATGTATAGCACATTCAGTTGCTCCAAAACCCTAAGGTGAAATACATCTTTGAAGCAAAAATTTCGACCATGTGACTCCATTGCTGGCTGATTCTCATTGGCCCCCTTACAATGGTCCATATATAGAGTATCAGACTAAGCCCTATAAAGACTCTCTCTCTCTGGGCCTCATTTTCTAAAGTATTACAGGCCTGCGATACTTTAGAAGATGAGGGGTGGGGGGCCGAAACGGGGGGAGGGCCTGCGCTAGCCACCAGTGATCGCACTGTTGCGGTGCAATCGCTGCCGGTTTCACACCCAATAGCGCCACCATAGGAGGTATAGCTATTGGGAGCGAAAGCTGCCGCGAAAAGGCACCTACCTTTTCGCTGTCCACGGCGTCGGTGCAGAGTTGGCCCCGGTGACGCCCCGACTCCTCCTCTTCTGGGGCCGACTCCGCCCCAACTCCACCCCCATCCTGGTATCGCACGCGATAAGGGACTTTTCACGTGCGAAAAGTCCCTTATCGCGTGTGAGCGGCGTGGAAAATGAGGCCCTCCATGGGGAGGGTACAGGTCTGTTGTTACTTTGTGCTCCCCAAGGGGAAACTCCCCATGGAGTTTGTTTTTTTTTTTAATATCTCGCCCAGTGGGCACTGCACATATGTAGGTACCCACAGAGTTTATAGATGCAAACTCTACACCAGGCATATGCATGGGAAGGTCTTTTTTTAAAATTTTAAATAAAATTCCCCATGTGTATTTTGTTGGGTACAATTTTGAAAGGGGCTTCTTCTACAGATACACACCTGCTTACCTGTGGTAAATCCCTTTGAAAATTGTCCCTTTAAGCAGAGCAGTCTTTATATAGGAACACTGAGGAGACAGAATACAGATAGCTCTGTTCCATATCAGAACTGATATACAGCTTTGATAAAAGGAAACTGATTAAAATGGATAAGTACCAAGCTTTGAATCAGGCCCACATTCTGCGATACTAATTTGGTCTTTGTTTCTTTGAAAATAAAAAAAAACATTTTGATTATGGTTTCATCTGTATGCATGTAAAGAAAGTCACATGAATCATGACATTTGTACTTTGCTATGATTTTCTGTTATCTCTAATGATTTTTATCATTTTTCATGATCTCTGCACATTAGTCAGTTTTGTTCTGTGAGTACATAACGTGTTTGCCACTGTTGGCTCTAAAGGTCGTTCTTTCCTTGCAGGTGATTTCCAAGTGGTATAAAATCTATTTTTTGAACATTTAAAATGTACTGTTCATTGCAAATGCTGATCTATCTCAAGTTATTTAAAAAATGCTTTGACTACAAGTACTGCAAAATGAAGGAAGCTGTGGGATTACATAATATGATTTTGTCATTTTGGGATTTTTGTCCTTTCTGTGACTTTTGATGTTTTGTTTTGTTTTTTTTTGTTTTTTTGTTTTTTTTAAATCATTGTTGCTTGCCATTTTTATAGTGCTGCTATCTAAACTATGATTTTGTGACAGGGATTATTGCAATTATCATGACTTTGGTTTACTGTCTCTTTTTTTTTTGCCTTTTCCCTTTTCATGCTGTTTGCCTCTGGAAAGTAAATGCAGAAATCATTTTTTCTGGTATACTGTGAAACAATATTGGATATATTTTAACAAATATGATTAGATCAAGCTACAGTACTTAATGAGTCTTTAATATTATATAGTTGGATACCATATGTTCATTACTTATACTTATGTAATTCTATCAGTATGTGACTGATGATATAGAGTGTTAATTTTTTAAAGGCTTAGATGTCTTTTATATGGATGAAAACTGAGATAACCTGCTATATTTGGGTGTGGATTTTAGCTACTGTAAAGACCAAAAAAAGTGTATATTTTCATAGCATGTGTAATATTGAATTCACAGAGAAGAGGTGTCCAAGCGGCATTTCAAAGGTGTGTTTATCAAAACTGTATGCACATAGTAGACTGCTGCTCATGCATGTATTTCACATCTTTAATTAAAACTGGATGTACATACAAGCCAATATTCAAATTCAATGTATGTTGGTACCTTGTGTTGAAAATCAACTGGGTTTGTGCGGGCCATAAAGTGGACAACTCCTTTGCCAGTTAAATGACCTATGGAAAATTTACCCAGCAGTGTGCACTAAGGGCTCTACTATTTAGAAAGGTGATAATTTAGGATCCTAGGTGCCTATTTTCAGCCAAACTTCAGATAGTAAGTTTTCAGGTGAAAATTCTCATAAATGTAAGAGTTTAAAACTCAGGGTCCTAAATTTAGGCCTGGAATTTGTTTGCTTAGATTTAGGGTTGTAAATTAGTTGCCAAGCTCTGAAAATCTGTACTAAGCTTCTAACTTTGGGGGTCATTTTTCAAATCGCATTAGGGCCTTATTGCAAGCGTTAGGGCCCTAATGCCCGTGATAAAACCATGATGCATGCGATAAATATCGCATCACTACATACGTATGCAAATTTTAAAAACTTAGTCAAGTGGGAGGAGTTTGGGTGGAGTAAATGAAAATGAGGGGCACTTAACATTGTGTGCAACAGCGTAACGCACACTATTGGTGGATTTAACGTGGAAATAACTGCATGTTATGCTGTGTGTTATGGCTATCAAGCTAGGTCGAGAGTACGATGTACAAATCTCATCTTTGTGTACCTTTCATAACTCCAAATCACATAAAATCTTCACCGATGTCTACTGTGCTCTTCGTATCTCTGACTGTGCATGTAAAACTGCTCCCAAAAACCTAGCCCACCACCAAAACCTCACACTGAGTTACTAGTTGCCCCTCTTACAGTGGTATAAATAGTTTATTTATATGAGAGCCTTATAAAGAGGCTAATTCTCTCTTTTTCTCTCTCCCTCTCTCTCTCTCCCCCCCCCCCCCCCCCCCTCCCAGCCCAAAATGCAACAAATGCCTGTCAGGGCACTTCTCAATTTGCAATGTGAAACTATCACAGGTGTGATAAATTAATTTTATAGCAAAATGATAAATTTAGGGTTTTGTTTCCGTGCTCTAATTTCTCCTCCTCTGTAACTATCTACATTTTAGGATTCTTAAATTTAGGAACTTAGTGAAACTAAAATCCTAAATTTAGAGACTCAGCCCTAGTAAATTTTCAAAAGGGTCAATTTAGAAACCTAACTTCAAAAGTTAGGAGCCCCCTAGTCTTTCTATTATCCGAAAGAGTAAATAACCGATTCACATTTACCCGTTCTAGACCTCTCATGATTTTAAATACCTCTATCATATCCCCCCTCAGCCGTCTCTTCTCCAAGCTGAAAAGTCCTAACCTCTTTAGTCTTTCCTCATAGGGGAGCTGTTCCATTCCCTTTATCATTTTGGTCGCCCTCTCTGTACCTTCTCCATCACAACTATATCTTTTTTGAGATGCGGTGACCAGAATTGTACACAGTATTCAAGGTGCATTCTCACCATGGAGCGATACAGAGGCATTATGTCATTTTCCATTTTATTCACCATTCCCTTTCTAATAATTCCCAACATTCTGTTTTCTTTTTTGACTGCCACAGCACACTGAACCGATGATTTCAATGTGTTATCCACTATGATACCTAGCTCTCTTTCTTGGGTGGTAGCTCCTAATATGGAACCTAACATTGTGTAACTATAGCATGGGTTATTTTTCCCTATATGCATCACCTTACACTTATCCACATTAAATTTCATCTGCCATTTCGATGCCCAATTTTCCAGTCTCACAAGGTCTTCCTGCAATTTATCACAATCTGCTTGTGATTTAACTACTCTGAACAATTTTGTATCATCTGCAAATTTGATTACTTCACTCGTCATATTTCTTTCCTTATCATTTATAAATATATTGAAAAGTACAGGTCCCAATACAGATCCCTGAGGCACTCCACTGCCCACTCCCTTCCACTGAAAAAATTGTCCATTTAATCCTACTCTCTTTTTCCTGTCTTTTAGCCAGTTTGTAATCCACGAAAGGACATTGCCACCTATCCCATGACTTTTTACTTTTCCTAGAAGCCTCTCATGAGGAACTTTTAACGCCTTCTGAAAATCCAAATACAGTATATATCTACCGGTTCACCTTTATCTACATGTTTATTAACTCCTTCACAAAAGTGATTTGTGAGGCAAGACTTGCCTTGGGTAAAGCCATGCTGACTTTGTTCCATTAAACCATGTCTTTCTATATGTTCTGTGATTTTGATCTTTAGAACACTTTCCACTATTTTTCCTGGCACTGAAGTTGTTAAAGTCTTGCAGTATAGGGTCGGCTAAGGAAATGAGTAGGGTTTCTGTTGAGCATTATTTTCTGAATCCAAATTGGTTTGTATATAGTATATTGTTATCTTCTAGATGGTTCTTTAGTTGTGATAAACTGCTTTTCTAGATCTTTTGAGCTGAAAGGTAGGTTGGAGATTGGTCAGTAATTGTCCAAGTCATTCGTTCTTCCAGATTTATTTTTTAAGATCGGTTTAATCATAGCTTGTTTTGCTCTATCAGGGACCAATCCTTCTGCTAGCAAGTGGTTATTATTGTTGTGATTATCGGGGATATTACACTATTTAAAGTTTTCAATGTGCTTTCAGGGATAAGGTCTTGTTACCTCTCGGCGATCCGCATGGCAGGGGGCTCCCGGCGTCATCGCAGCTCAGCGGCATCTTCTGGCGGTAGCACGGCCCGACGTGAACCGTGCGTGGGCTCTGCCCATCAGGGCGCATCATCGGGCTTCCCGGAAGTTCCCGCGTTTGTTCAGGAACTTTTGATATTTAAAGGACTGAGCCCAGCACAGCATTGCCTCGGCTACAGGCTTGCTTGTGCTGATGCTCCCGTTGGATTTGCCTTTGCCTTACTTCTATTTGGACTGTTCTTGGACCTCTTTTGTGCCTGCTGCCTGACCTGACTCTGGACTTACCTGGATTTACCTGTCTGTTGCCTACCCAATGACCGGGATTGGACTTTTGACCTCTCTTGTGCCTGCTGCCTGCCCTGACTCTGGACTTACCTGGATTTACCTGCCTACCCACAACCCGGATTGGACGCCGCCCTCATCTTTATTTCCTCATTGTCGTGAACCTCAGGGGCGTCCCCCCAAGTTGACATCATGCTGCCTGGATATTTAAGCCTACCTCTTTTGCTAGCTAATCAAGTTAGCAACGACTCGGATTCTGTGGATGGGATTCGCTGTTCGTACCAAAGCTACTCTGCCACTCCAGCATTCTCTGGAACTCTTACTGCTGACAGGGTACCCACTCCTCACAAAATGCCTGTCAGTTGTAGCATCTCATTTAAGGAAATCAATGTCCACGTCTATCCGTACCTGGACGATTGGCTTGTAAGGGCTCCGACTCAAACGGGAGCTTTTTAGTCCCTACATTACACAATCAATCTGCTCCAATCACTGGGGTTCCTTATCAACTAGCCCAAGTCACATCTGACTCCATCTCAAAAAATCTCATTCATAGGAGCAGATCTCGACATTATCCAGGCAAAAGCATTCCTCTCATGGACCAGAGCATGCTCCTTATCCATCCTAGCAAGATCATTACAGTCTTGCCAGACCATTATGGCTCGTCATCTCTTGACTCTACTGGGCCACATGGCGTCCACAGTTCAAGTAACTCCCATCGCTTAGCCATGAGAGTGTCACAATGGACTTTAAAATCCTAATGGTCCCAGTCAAGTCAAGAGATGTCTCACATTGTCCACATCACCAATCAGCTACGTCTCTCCCTGAATTGGTGGATACAGGAGTCCAACCTCCTGGTAGGACTACCTTTCCAACCTCCACAATCCCAAATTATACTAACCACAGATGCATCTCCCCTGGGTTTTGGAGCTCATGTCCCCAACCTCCAAACCCAGGGATTTTGGACCAAGGCGGAGTCCAAGCATCAGATCAATTTTCTGGAACTCCGGGCAATTCGATATGCCCTTTTCGCCTTTCAGGATTGCCTATCGAGCAAAGTGGTTCTCATACAAATGGACAATCAGGTAGCAATGTGGTATCTAAACAAACAAGGGGGCACAGGCTCTTATCTACTGTGTCAGGAGATGGCGCAGATCTGGGCCTGGGCTCTCTCCCATTCCATACTACTGAGAGTGACTTATCTAGCAGGCGTGAACAATGTGATGGTGGTCAATCTCAACCGGACCTTTCATCCCCACGAATGGTCCCTAAACCCCACAGTAGCGGAACACATATTTCACCAGTGGGGCCATCTGCACATAGACCTCTTTGCGTCAATACACAACCACAAAGTAGCAAACTTCTGTTCTCTACACCGCAGCCACGAAGCTCCCCCACAGGATGCCTTCGCCCACTCATGGTCATTAGGTCTCCTCTATGCTTACCCTCCACTTCCACTCATCAGCAGGACTCTCGTGAAGTTACGGCAAGACAGGGGATCACTGATTCTCATAGCCCCTCACTGGCCGTGTCAGGTCTGGTTTCCCATCCTTCGCGACCTATCAGTCCAACCACCCCTTCACCTGGGCACAGATCCAATGCTAATAACACAGAACAACGGTCTATTACGTCATCCCAACCTCCATTCACTATTCCTGACAGCTTGAATGATGAAAGGTTGACTCTGAAATCTCTAAACCTTTCAGACAGTGTTTTACAAGTCCTTGTAGCTTCACGAAAGCCTTCTACCAGGAAATCATATCATGCAAAATGGAAAAGATTTTCCTTGTGGTGCGATAGAAGGGAAATAGACCCTTTTTCCTGTTCCATGGTAAAATTCCTGGACTACCTATGGCATCTTTCGGAATCTGGACTACAGACTTCCTCTATTCGTATACACATTAGTGCTATTGCGGCTTATCACAAAGGTATCGACAACACCACAGTATCAGCACAACCACTCATAGCTCGCTTCATGAGAGGTTTCCTACACCTTAAACCTCCCCTACGTCCTCCAGTTCCTATTTGGGACCTTAATGTTGTTCTAGCACAGCTTATGAAGCCTCCCTTTGAGCCATTACATTCCTGCGAGCTTTGCCATCTCACTTGGAAGGTGATCTTTCTAGTAGTCATAACATCTGCTCACAGAGTCAGTGAGTTACATGCACTAGTTACATATCCACCTTACACTAGATTCCTTCAAGACCATGTAGTACTCCGTCCTACCAAAAGTAGTTTCTGAGTTTCATTTAAATCAATGTATAACTCTTCCAGCCTTTTTTCCCAGACCTCACTCACATCCAGGTGAGCGAACTCTCCACTCTTTGAACTGCAAACGCGCTCTTGCTTTTTACTTAGGTCGTACTGCAGCCCATAGGTCATCCACCCAACTATTTGTCTCTTTTGATAAAACCAAATTGGGTACTCCAGTAGGCAAACAGACCATTTCAATCTGGCTAGCAGATTGCATTTCTTTTTGCTATCTTCAAGCAGGTCTTCCTCTGCAGGACCGTGTTAAAGAACACTCCATAAGAGCAATGGCAATGTCAGTGGCACATCTCCGCTCCGTTCCTCTTGCTGACATCTGTAGAGCTGCTACATGGAGTTCCCTCCATACTTTTGCAACTCATTATTGTCTTGACAAAACTGGCAGACAGGATTTCATCTTCAGCCAATCGGTCCTACATAACCCGTTTCCCATATAATAACCCAACTCCTTCCTGCAACCCAGGGAGATGATCAGGCTGCCCAACTCACCAAAACTACCTCAGTTGTTGTGCCTGTTGCACGTCGTCAGGTATTTTGGCTATTTGACATTTGGGCATCCTGTAGCTTGCTAATCACCCACATGTGAGGACTACCATCCTGCTTGTCTTGTGAGAAAGCAGAGTTGCTTACCTGTAACAGGTGTTCTCACAGAACAGCAGGATGTTAGTCCTCACGAAACTCGCCCGCCACCCAGCAGAGTTGGGTTTGTTACATTTTATTATTTTATTTTTCGCTCGTACTTTACTACAAATGAGACTGAAGGTAGACCCCTGCTGGATGCAGGGTTGGTGCCATGCTGGGCATGCTCAGTGGTGCCATTCAAAGTTCTAGAAACTTTGACAGATGTTTTCCATGATTGGGCTCCATCCTGATGATGTCACCAACATGTAAGGACTAACATCCTGCTGTCCTGTGAGAACACCTGTTACAGGTAAGCAACTCTGCTTTACAGAGATTTTTAGGATTATCCAACTACTACCATCAATTTATTTCGGGATATTCTACTTTAGTGGCATCACTTACTGCCTTAACCAAGAAAGGAGCTCCAACCTGTAATTGGCCTTCCGAAGCAATCCAGGCCTTTCAACTCATAAAAAAAGAATTTGTAGCAAACCCTTGTTTACAAAGCCCTGATCCAGTCAAGCCATTTATTATTGAGGTTGACGCCTCAGCTTTAGGAGTCGGTGCTGTCTTGTTACAGCCCTCCAACTCAGGAAAACCACGTACTTGTGCCTATTTCTCTAAAAAAATGTCTTCGGCTGAAAAGAATTATGCTATTGGGGATTGAGAGCTCTTGGCAATCAAGATGGCACTAGAGGAATGGCAACATCTTCTGGAGGGGTCTACGTTTACCATTGACATTTTTACGGACCATAAAAATCTCACCTACTTGTCCCAGGCACAATGTTTGAAGCCCCGTCAAGCCCGCTGGGCACTTTTCTTCAGCAGGTTCAACTTTAAATTGCACTTCCAACCCGCAGAGAAGAACCTGCATGCTGATGCGCTTTCTCGGAGTTTTCTTCCTGATGACAACCCTGATTCACCTCGCCACATCATTGCTCTGGCGCAAATAATAGTGGCAGCCACCTTCACTATGCCTTTAGGGAAAACTGTGGTACCCAAACGTTTAAGGTCAAAAGTTTTATGATGGGCGCATGATTCAAACTTCACTGGACATACTGGTATACTCAGAACAGGAATCCATGTTTCTCGCCACTATTGGTGGCCTCAATGGAAATCGGATGTTAAAAAATATGTTGAGTCTTGTTTCACCTGTGCAGCCTAGAAAGCTCCACAGCAGCGACCAAGTGGGTTTTTGCAACCACTTCCTACTCCCAAAAGACCTTGGACTCATATAGCCACAGATTTTATTACAGATTTGCCTCTCTCTGAGGGTAATTCGGTTATTTGGGTCATGGTAGACTGATTTTCCAGAATGGCACATTTAATTCCCCTCTCTGAACTACCCACTGCCCCGGAACTAGCCCGACTTTTTCTGCAACATGTTTTTCGGATATATGGTTTAACTTCCAGTATCGTCTCGGACAGAGGAGTCCAACTTACAGCTCGATATTGGAGGGATCTGTGCAAAACGTTTAAAATGGACCTAAATTTCTCATTGGCCTATCATCCTCAATCCAATGGATTAACTGAATGAACGAATCAATCTCTCAAGACCTTTTTACATTGTTATGTTAATCGACGACAAGATGATTGGGCATCTCTTCTGCCTTGGGCCGAAATTTGTCATAATAATCATGTAAATCAAGCGTCAGGATCTTCACCTTTTTTCTTGGTCTTTGGGAGACATCCTAATATTCCACTGCCACTTACCATATCTTCCTCTTGCCCGGCTGTTTAACAGGTTGTTCAATCCATGGCTAACTTTGGGAACAAACTCGACGGCTTTTACAACGATCTTCTCTTAAAATGAAAAAGGCTGATAAAAGAAGGAGATTGGGACCTCAACTTCAATCTGGAGACTTGGTGTGGTTAAGTACTCGGAACCTTAGATTAAGCATGCCTTCCTTAAAATTTGCGCCTGTTGCGATCGTCGGTCTACGACGGCTTCACCCCGCCTACCTTACTCTTCTTGCGGCTCCTCCCGCTCACCTCGGACTACTGGCTACCGCGGCATCTGCCAACCTCTCCAGCGATCCCGGACCGGCTTTGGTGCTGCTTCCCGCCATGCTCCTCCAAGGTACCATAGGGCGCGTGCGCGCACGCTGCCCTCATCTTTATTTCCTCATTGGCGTGAACCTCAGGGGCATCCCCCTGAGATGACATCACGCTGCCCAGATATTTAAGCCTACCTCTTTTGCTAGCTAATCGAGTTAGCAACGACTCGGATACTGTGGATGGGATTCGCTCTCCGTACCGAAGCTACTCTGCCACTCCAGCGTTCTCTGGAACTCTTACTGCTAACAGGGTACCCGCTCCTCGGGGGCCTTTACTATTTCTTTCAGGTGCTATCAGGAACCGGTACTCGCTCCTCGAGGGCCCATGTTCCCTGAGTCACTGCCGGCATCTACCATCTTCTCTACTTGGAAGACTTCACTAACAGAATCCATCTGTGAGTACAACTACCATCTATTCCACAGTACCGCTTCTCTGGAACCAGGTGCTCGCTCCTCGAGGGCCTGCCCTCTGTTCCAGTACCAGACCTCCTGTTTAGTGGAACCACTGTGTGAGTACTATACCAAGGAGTCTCCCTGTCTCAGAGCTTCATCAATTTTACCTGTGAATCTGTATATTTCTCACTGTGTATTCATAACTCTCAGTCTCTTTCCACTACAGCAGAGCCAAGCAGAGGATCCGCTGTTCCAGCGTCCTGTGGGATACTCGCCCAGCCGGGCTCAACATCTACTACTCACTACTGCCACCTCTGGTGGTTTCCAAAACTGTTTAAGTAAAGATGCAATCTGTGTTTGTGTGTCCAGAGTCTAGCCTGACACTGTGGTCCCTCATGGGACTGCCCCCCGTGGGCGTGATGAGTTGCCACAGTGTCCAAGGATCCACCCAAACATCAATAATCATAACAGCACCCAGGTTTGTTGGCCCCATTTCCCATCAAAAAACAGATCAATGAGGTCACCTTTAAACTCCATTTACCCCCCACATTGTGCATCCATGAATTATTCCACATTTCTTTACTTAAACCTGCAATCCTATCTTGGCCGTCCAGGAAACTTAGACAAACCACCCCACCGGTCATACAAGATGACACACAATATGAAGTTAAAGAGATTTTGGATGCCAGAAGAGCTAGGGGGATCTTAAAATATTTAATTTCATGGAAAAACTATGGATCAGAGGAGAATTCTTGGGAACCGGCTTGTAATATTCAGGCATAGACGATTTCCTCTCAAACCTCATCCTAGAAACAAGAAAGGGGGCCTCTGCAGGGGAGGTACTGTTACTTCTCGGCGATCCGCGCAGCAGGGGTTTCCCGGCGGCATCGCAGCTCAGCGATATCTTCCGGCGGCAGCACGGCCTGACGTGAGCCATGCGCGGGCTATGCCCAGCGGGGCACGTCATTGGGCTTCACGGATAATCCCGCGTTTGCGCAGGAACTTTTGATATTTAAAGAATTGAGCCCAGCACAGCATTGCCTCGGCTCTACAGACTTGCTTGTGCTGGTGCTCCCATTGGCTTTGCCTTTGCCTTACTGCTATTTGGACTGTTCTTGGACTTCTTTTGTGCCTGCTGCCTGCCCTGTCTCTGGACTTACCTGGATTATCTGTCTTGCTACCTACCCATGACTCAGATTTGATTTTACTTCCCTTGGATTACTGGCTGTCTTTCTCTGGACTGCATTTTGGAAGTACCTGTGGGTTCTCATCCAGTTCCAGTCATCTGGGTGACATTTACGGCCTAAGGTAAGACTGTTGATCTACACGAGGATTCACTATCAAGTAGTGCGTGGTAACAGGTCTAGAGGGTGGGAAGTGGATTTCATTTTAGTGATGATTTGGTTTACTTCGAGTTTAGATACTGGGTCGAATGAGTTCCATTTCATTGGATCAGGTTTTTCTTCAGGTTCTTTTGTTGGTTAGCATTGGGAGAATTGTGATTTAAGTGTATTGATTTTGTTTAATAATAAATTAACATATTCATTGCATGAGTTTTTTGTAAAGTTGTAGTTATTTGAGATGGAGGAGGATGGGTCCTTGGTTAGGTTTTTCACTGTTTCAAAGAGTAGTTTGAATTAAATATTACTTTATGAATCTGTTTTGCGTAGTATTCCTTTTTTGATTTATTGATTTGTATGTGCTATTTTAATAGGGATTTGTATTTTTCTAGGGTTTCTGTAAATTGGCATTTCCTCCTTTGCTTTTCAGATTTTCTCATGGTCTGTTTGGTGTGTCTTAGTTCTTCAGTATACCAAGATTTATTTTGTTTGACTGTGTTTCCTTCACTTTGGAATGTTTTAGTCTGGATTGAGCATAGGGTATCTGCTATTTCATTGATGATTTTATCCCAGGAGTCAAAAGATGAGGCATTATGGTGATTGAATTCAGTTATTTTATTTTTAATAGTGTCTTTGAGTGTTTCGGTTTCTATTTTTTTTCTGATTCATTGTTATGTGGATTTGTTTGTTTTGTGGTGAGAAGAATTATTTCAGCTTTTATTAGCTGGTGATCAGACCTGGGCAATATTTTGTGGGAAGAGTTGATTATACAGCTATTTTGATTGGTTAAAATTAGGCCAAGGATGAGTCCTGCTCTATGGGTGGGGTTGGATACGAATTGTGACCAACCCATGGCTTCCATAGTATCTCGAAATATTTTGCATGCTGTAGATTTGGATATGCTATCTACATGCAGGTTAAAGATTATGGATATGCTATCTACATGCAGGTTAAAGATTAGAGTTGATTCTGGAGCTGGAAATAATTTAGTGAATACCTCGATTAGAAGTGAGCAGACTTTCTGGAGTGTCCCAGGTGGACTATATATCAAATATTTAGGAGTGGATATTTTAGTAGAGCAATCTCATTGGGTGGGTGTATTTCTACTTTGTAGGGTTTAAGTTCCTTTTTGCAAATTATTAAGAGACCCCCACCTTTCCATTTGTGTCTGGGGAAGTAAAAGACATCATAGATTGGGTTATCAATTTGGTTTAGGAGAACATTATCACTGTCTTTCAGCCATGTTTCGGTAATGCAGAATATAGTGGGATTTAGATCTTCTAGTATGCCATTTATCAGTGGGTTTTTTTGTAGTTAGTGACTGTACATTTAATAAAAGGAGAGTGAACATTAAGCTGGAAGAGATCACAGGATGAGAAGGAAATGTTACTTAAATTGGGATAGATCAGGTTTTTCCTTTCTTTTTGCTTGTTTTTTGATCTCTGGTAAATTCTATGGTTTCCTCGTTCAGTGATTGTTTTAATGAGGTGGACTGGCTCCATTTTAGGAAGTATTTAATTATGGCTGAATTTAGATTTGCTTGCTATGGGCATGCATGAAGGGGCACACAAAGGGGCAGGCTCCTTTATTCTTCTTTGCGCGCGCACCTGTCAGAGCAAGTGCCTTCAGCATTGCAGCCGCTTACTTCAGGCCGTCTGTAGTGGAGGTGGGTGGGCACCAGATGGTGGGCAGGTTGAGGAAAACAGGAGGGCTGGAACCGGCACCCACCTGTTGATCATCCTGTCGCTGCAAGGGAGGAGGAGTGCCTTCGAGCTGTACTCAGATGCTAACGGCAGGGGTGAGCACCAGGCAGTCTTTTCCCTCTCCGGCGGCATTGCAGCCGCTCACTTCAAGCCATCGGCGGTGGAGGTACACTTCTCCCACTCCTCCAGGCTCTCTGTCTTCTGTGTAAACTTTCTTGGCAGTAGTCTTGGTAATCTTTCTTTGCCAAACCACAGCTTGGTATTGCAGGACTGTAACGGAGCGTGTGAGTATGCACTACTCATCCTGTGGAAGTCCATGCCCCTTGCTGTTGCTCAGTAAAAAAAAAAAAAAATTTAAGTAGCCGCACTGCTAGATGCCCAATTAATTGAGCTTTCTGGTTGGTTGAAAGCTGGATAATGGGGCTTTTATCTGCATATAGGCATCTAAGAGTTATGATATTGCATTGGAGCTCAGATTCTAACGTGTGTGTTTGAAATTTTGATTTTATCAGAATATTTTTTTTTTTTATAATCACTGTTTTACACAGAATCATATTTGTGATGTAAGATTCAGGGGCACCAGTTATACATTTGCATAAAGATGGAAAGAATGTATTGTCTGAGACATCTATCCATAGTTGTACAGAGCCATGCTGGTCAGCATTATGAGATACACATCTGATGTGCAAGACTACAGTTTAGAAATTTAGGGCTGGAGCCCAATCTACTAGCTACTACTGCTAGATGGATGCTAGACTACATAACCTTTTTGTCCTTCCTCTGAAGATTTTTGTCCAACCTCATCTTGTTCTGTTTCTTTCTAGCGCTTCCTCTGGCAGACAGTTGTATTGATTTACTACTGTATTGGAGGTTATATTATGACCTCTAGCTTCTAATTGCTAAGTCTTCATAGATTTTGTATTTATGAAAACCAAAGAGATCTTTTATTACAGATATTGCCATAATTCTTTTTTTCTCTCAGATCAATATTGTACACTATTTCTAGTTATACCATTGGCATTATCACTTAAAACAAGATGTTGTCTATGGGGTAGATTTTAAAACCCCTGCGCGCGTAAATCCTCCCGGATTTATGCGCGCAGGGCACTCACGCGCCGGCGCGCCTATTTTGCATAGGCCGCCGGCGCGCGCAAAGCCCCGGGACGCACGTAAGTCCTCGGGCTTCGTAAAAGGGGCGGGAGGGGGCGTGCCCAAGGGGAGTGTCCGGGGGCAGGGGGACGGTTCGGGGCGGGCCGGGAGGGCGGTCCCGAGTCTCCCGGGACTGCGGCATGTGCTGGGGGATGCCGGGGCGGCGTGCGCAAGTTACGCCTGCTTCGAGCAGGAGTAACTTGCCCAACAAAGGTAGGGGGGGATTTAGGTAGGGCTGGGGGGTGGGATAGATAGGGGAAGGGAGGGGAAGGTGGGGGGACATGGAAGGAAAGTTCACTCCGTGGCCGCTCCGATTTCGGAGCGGCCTCGGAGGGAACAGAGGCAGGCTGCGCGGCTCGGCGCGCACAGGCTGCCGATTTTGCGCAGCCTTGCACGCGCTGACCCTGGATTTTATAAGATACGCGCGGCTATGCGCGTATCTTATAAAATCTGGTGTACTTTTGTTCGCGCACGTGTATTGAAGATCTACCTTTATGTGTATTGTACAGTATGTCAAACTTACACACTGCAAGTAGTAATACTTACCCACCTTCCCATCAGTTTAAAATTTTACGGCTAAGTCATTAATTTCAATTTTTTTTATTTAAAACTGATTTGTATTTCTCCTAAGCCCTTTGAAATAAGGTACCTAGAATAGTGAAATGACATCATATAGAATAATAGCCATTTGGTTCATACTATGTGAGTTATTTCATTTGTGACTTCATAGTTCATGGCCTAGTTATTTCCAATGAGAATAAAGTGACTGCCACGCAAGCATAGTTTATCCCAAGGCTAAAAAGAAATTAGGTGACAACAGTACAAAATCATGTAAAGCTAACAAACGAAATGCATGTTTGAAAAAAATCAATGTGAAGCTATATATTATTGACATTTGTAGCTGTGAAGTTCTGCACAATATTTAGTGGTACAGTTTGTCATCATTATGAGAAACAGTAATTACACCCAAGATAACTCACAATTTGGTGTTGGTTGGGTTTTTATGGCAGATTTTGTGGTATCAGTCTGGCCCAATCTTGTTGTTCAGGGTCAGAACTGGGCATCTGTAGTGAGAACCCCCGCACCTCTAGGGGTAGAAGCATGCTGCATCTGGATCCTACCTTTCTCTTGCTCTGGGGTTTACCCACAGTTGGTGAAGATGCATCATACCTCCACAGTATTCAGCTATAGTTGTGATGTCTTGTCTGGTCACCGTTGATATATACAATAACTTACCTATTTCCTTTCAGTATTGGTTGTTGGGGGGGGGAGAGGGGGGTAACAAATTATCTATGCTATCTCCCTTTAAGTTCTTCAACTCCATAGGAGTTTATGCATCTTTTGCTTACCGCATTCTGAATATGGTCAGCATCTGACTGATCTTATTGCTTTGGCTGGCCAAGAAACTTCCTTTATCCCTTTCAGTTTGGATCCTGAAGTAGTGAGTGACATTTCCTAAGTCACTGATCTTGAAGTTTATGTGGAGTTTGCAGGTAATTTCCTCACAATCCCCTTCTCATTTGTGGTACACTAGAATGTCATCCACATAGACTAGGATATAGATCCATCTGTTTTCTTGTTCTTTGGAATATCTGCTTTACTAATTGCAAATCTTTAGATGAGGACTTCATTGATTTTTTTGTTTCAGGCCCTAAATGCCTATTTGAGGCCACAATTCTCTTGTAGAGTTTGCACACCATTCTTTTAGAAGTGTAGATCACTGTGATCTATTGCTGAATTCCTTGTTGCTTGAAGGAGGAGACTCCATTGTCTGTATATAAGTTTATGCTGGAAGTTGTTGCTTGTCACTGTCTCATACTCCTTGAGTTTCCTGAGTGTTTCATTTTTGTGTCTCAAGAGGTGACTATTTGTGTACCTGGAGTAATCATCAATAAAGGTCAGAAAGTATCTGTTTCCAGAAGAGGTTGTTGTCTTCATTGGTCATTAGCTCCAGTGGCTGACTTGCTTTGTGGTAGCTTTCTCTTAGCAATGGTGCATTTGTTGCTTTACCTTTCAGACAGCATACATAGGAATATATTTAAATCCAGAAACAAAAAATGTGGTATACAACATTATTTGAAACTTATTTTATAAATATACTTTTTATGTATTTTTCATGTATGACTATATCATTCCATGAGGGGGTATATATATATGGGGAAGTGAACTTATCTCAAACATAGACATCTTGCTGTCATATAAAATAGTCACTTTTATGAGCGATGGAGATCACTTACTCGCTCCCACACTTTGTAACTCATACCTTAAATTGCTCTATATAATAGAGATTAATCAGCTGATGAAAGCCATCCATCACAATTAGCTATTTAATCTCCATTATATAGAGCTATGTAAGGCATAAAATCTGATTATAGATTGAATGGTATGAATGACCAAGCATAGGAGCAAGTAACTGAGCTCCATCATTCAGGAAGATTACCATTTCCTATAGGCCTGATTTTTAAACTCCCCACTTGTAAAAAAACAGGGGTTACTTGCGCGACTGGGCCTTGCACACGCTGCATGCATTGTAGAAGAGGCCCAGCCACGTGTGTAACCCCCGTTACACACACAAGAGCCAGGCCTCTATCAAGGGGCGGGACGGAGCTGGAGACTGCCGGTACAGTGGCCATTTGCCGGCGAGTGCAACTTACATCAGCTCAGGAGCTGGCGTAAGTTCAGAAATAAAGACATTTAGTAAAGGAAGTGCCTTCAAAGGGGTCGGAAAGAGGGAGGGAGGGTAGGTAGGGGGGGAGGAAAGTTCCCTCCCAGTTCATTTGCCACACGTAATCTGCCCAAATCTTCCCCCCTGCACACGCTGGCCCGGATTTTATAACATGTGCACATGGAGGCGTGCATATTTTTTTAAAAATCAATCCTTATGAGAGCAAGATCGTCTATGTTTGAAAAAAGTTCTCTTCCCAATATACATATATATATATATATATATATATATATATATATATATACTGTATTTTTCGCTCCATAAGACAGACTTTTTTTCCCCAAAAGTGGGGGGAAATTGTCTGTTCGTCTTATGGAGCGAATATATTAAAAAAAACTAACTACAACCCCCCCCTCCCAAGACCTTCCAAAAGTCCCTGGTGGTCCAGCGGGGGTCCGGGAGTGATCTCCTGTCACAGGGGCTACCGGTGCCATTGGTCAGCCCCTGTGACATAGTAAGGGCAAAGGGCGCCATTTTGATTACTGGCAGCTGACGGCCCAAGTGCAGGAGATCACTCCCGGACCCCCGTTGGACCATCAGGGACTTTTGGCAGGTCTTGGGGGGGTCAGGAGGGTGGGGGTTGTAGTTAATTAAATTTAAAGGGTTGGGTTTTTTTTTTCCCCGCAGAAAAAACGATAAAAGTTTTCTGATTTGGGGAGTGGACTGAAATGGCCTTCCCCAGACCCAAAAATGAAATGGGGACCAAAAAAAATTTTATGCACTCCCCTAATTTGCTCCATAAGATGCACAGATGCCCAGGGACAGAGCCGGTTTAGTACACCATTTTTTTTTTTTTTAATTTTTTCCCTCTGAATCCTAGGTTTTTTATAATTTTCTCCCTCTGAATGCTAGGTTCCAACAACCGTCCCAGGGGAAGGTTGATGGAACCCGAGGGGGGGGGGGGATTGTTTTGGAAAGTTAAGGGCTTTGGGTATGGGTGGGATATTACTGCATGATCTTAAACTTGCAATTTTTTATTTGTTTTCCTTTAAGCCATCTCTTTAGGCAGAGGGGGATAGGTGGGCAGGAGTCTTCCAAGACCCCCAGGGGGGGATGCACATTGGGGGTTAGCTTAATGCTGGCCCTTTGAGAAGATGGTGTCCCTGTGCGAAGAGAACTGGTGTTGTGCATTTTTGCCCTTTCCTTGTGATTTTTTTTTCGCAGAATTTTTCCACAAGAAAAAATGTGGGAAATCCACTGCAATATTTTCTTGTGGGAGATGCCAAATATCATAGGAATGCCTCTGTGATATTTGGCACCTTCCACAATAAGATATCATGGTATAATTTATTACTCCCTTAATTAGCATGTGTAAAAGCATATAGGCAAATTCAGAAATACATGTACATATAGGGCCAGATCTTAAAATCTACGCGTGGGCATAGATTTGTTCATGCAAACCGGTGCGAACAAATCTATGCCTGATTTTATAACATGCACACGCTGCCGTGCGTCTGTTATAAAATCCGGGCCTGGCGTGCCCCGATGGCTTTCCCCTTTCCCTCCGAGGCTGCTCTGAAATTGGAGCGGCCTCGGAGGGAACTTTTTTTGGCCTCCCCCCTACCTTCTCCTCCGTTCCTCTATCTAACCCACCCCCCAGCCCTAACTAAATCGTCCCCCCTACCTTTATTTTAAAAGTTACGCCTGCCCAAGGCAGGCGTAACTTGCGCACGCCGGCTCGCCATTCTCCAGCACAGGCCACTGTACCGGAGGATTCGGCCTCGCCCTCGGACCGCCACCACGCCCCCGGACCTGCCCCGGACCGCTGCCACGCCCCCGGACCCACCCCCTTCCCACCCCTTTTTCGAAGCCCCGGGTCATACGCGCGTCCTGGGGCTTGCGCGCGCCGCCGAACCTATGCAAAATAGGCTCGGCGCACGCAGGGGCAGATTTTTTTAGGTTACGTGCGTTGCCTTTGAAAATCTGCCCCATACTGCTTACAGAATAGCAACTTGTGCATGTACTTCCAAATTCCATTCCAGAACACCCTTAAACCACCTCTTTTTTTCCATGTTAACATTTATGTATTTCTCTGCGACTATGTGCTTACTCTCAATGTTTCCAAAATAGCATATATGTGCGTACACCCTATTTACATATGTATATGTTGATGTTATCTGCAGAAACCTTTTGAAAATTTGTTTCATAAACACTGTTATATGTTCTGTACATAGGGATTGTGTTGGTGTGACCAGACATATAAGGCAGCTGGAGAGTCAGAACTAGCTAGCTACAAGGTACTGACTATAGGCTAGAGAATCCTTGCAGTCCCACAGTTTCCCATAGGGGCAGGTGACAGGCAATGCTGTCTGGTTTAGGGATTGATCATCTGCTAATGTTACTTCAACATTTATTAATTTCAGAAATTAAGCAATGGGGAACTATTTCACAAAGTACCAAATAGAAATCTAAGGTCCTGTCAAGAAGTAATTGCCAAGTCAGAAAAAGCTGAATATTCAATAGGATATCTAACTGCAAAAGTACTGAATATGTGTACTTTTCAGCCTGCACAATCCCAATTTATTTTCAAAGACAAGCTACCTGTGTACCTTATGTCTGAATATTGGCTTGTTAGATGGCTAAAAACTTGCACGGATGCTTACAATATGTTAAACTTTGTCATAGAGTATGCAATTTATTGGCCTGCCTATAATAAACATTCTAAGGCTGATATTCAGCATGAACTGCAAGCCCTGGAACTTTTGTTGAATATTTAGAGAAGGGGTGGGTGTGGGGGATACATGGCCCTACAGAACCATATGAAATGGGGAGGGTGAGATGTGGCCACAGACCCTTTTAAATTTAAATTTTTATATTTAAAAAACAGCACTACTTACCAGGATATCTTTTCATGATACCTAGATAAGTAGCAAGTTATTTGGCCATACAAGGCTGGATAACTTAAAAACCTAAACAGCTGTATTCAAACATGTAGCTGGATAGCATTAAGCAAGCATATTCAGCAGGATGTTTATTCCACTTTATATATGGGACAAGTTATCCAGCTCTGACTTTAGCTAGATAACTTATCAACAAACGGTCTTACTGCCTATGGACTTCACATTTTTTAAAGAATGAAATATAAGCATGTAGTTTCCAAAACCCCTCTAAATGCCCCCAGAATGCCTCTTCTCCATACTGCAAAAAGTATGCATGTTATGAAAGTACATGCATTCTTTCTGGCAACTAAAATCCCACTTACTCGGATATGGGTCATTTAGGAAGGTTATGACTAGGGATGTGCATTTGTATCATCCGTTTCCTATACAAGCATGTAATATGAAACGTATGAAACATATGAAATGAATGCACATCTAATTGACATGTAATGGGAAACGTATGAAACGAATTAAACGAATGAAACAAATTCACATCCCTAGTTATGACTATATCTACTCATATAGAATGTTCCCACACCTTTGAAAATGTATGGCCCAGTGGACAAGCTCCTATTTTTCAGGGACTTCATTTACCTCTATGTAGGAGAGAGAGGTGCTGATACCTGGGGGTCTAAATTAGGCCATCCTAATATGTTTAGGCTTAAAGACTTAACAGTTAGTCTTACGTTATTTTGTTGAGACACGAGTTTGAAAAGAGAAACCAAATGTATTACTGTGAATGTATGAAAATATTTTCCATGCGAGTCAAGCAGGCAGGTTTCAGCCTTCTTCGCTTCTGTAGAAATTCCTCAACTTTGCCACAGTTCACAGCAACTACATCTTACAGCATTTTTCTTAAAAATGCTAGAGCTCCATCCATCCAAGGATGGATGGAGATTTGCCATAGATTATGCCACATTTGCAAATTTTTCATAGTAGATTTTGCTGCAGTCAGGCATTGGTTGGATCTGTGCATTTTGCAAACTTTCCACAGATTGACTTACAAATCAAATTTTAATTGGTTCACATATATACTCACATAACACTTTGAAGCAAGGAAAGTAAAAGTTTTACTCTCAAAGAGGTCTGTAGCACAATAGGTCTCTTGAAATCAGAGACCTGCATGCAGTACTCTGAGTTTGAGATTAAGCTAATTTATATCTAAAGAAGGCAACATCAGTTTTGAAAAGTCCTTTCTACTACTGGGCAGGTTAAACTATGATATAAATCTAGTTCGCAAATATCTTTCACAGGAAATGAAACAAAGCATTCTTTTCTACTTGATGAGGTAGTATTATTTATTCAACTTAATTAGACTTCAGTGTTGCATTAATACATCTATTAACTTTATGTTTCTCTTTTATTTTATTTATCTAAGGTTGTAGTGAATGCCCTGATTGGTGCTATTCCTTCCATCATGAATGTGCTGCTGGTCTGTCTCATTTTCTGGCTCATTTTTAGCATCATGGGCGTAAACTTATTTGCAGGAAAGTTTGGAAAATGTGTCACTGCCAAAAATAAAGAACAATTGCCAGATACTTTCGTTAGTAACAAAGCAAACTGCAGTGCATTGAACCAATCAGAATACTACTGGACAAATGTTAAAGTTAACTTCGATAATGTTGGCGCTGGGTATCTCGCCCTTCTGCAAGTGGTAAGTTATGAAGAAAGCTTCTTTTAACAAAAGACTTTTTTAAAGTATTTATAGAATATGATCAATATAAATAGTACAGCACAAGTCATGTGCCATGATGATATACTACTTTTCTCAAAAACTTTATAGTGTGACCACATGGGGCAAAATTGCTTGTTAAATGTCATACACTAAAGGTGAAATGAGATTTGAACCTGAGTCTCAAGGTATGTGTGTGCTGACCGCTGGCAGACTGAGCAGTGCTGTTCTTATATATATACTAACACCATTTTATATTCACATTTAACTTTCTCTCTCAAAATTGATTCTAACATACCTTACAGTCATAGGGGCGGATTTTCAGAGCCCTGCTCGCGTAAATCCGCCCGGTTTTGGGCGGATTTACGCGAGCAGGGCCCTGCGCGCCGGGAAGCCTATTTTACATAGGCCTCCCGGCGCGCGCAGAGCCCCGGGACTCGCGTAAGTCCCGGGGTTCTCCGAGGGGGGCGTGTCGGGGGGCGGGCCCGGTCGTCACAACGTTTCGGGGGCGTGTCGGCAGCGTTTTGGGGGCGGGTACGGGGGCGTGGCTACGGCCCAGGGCGGTCCGGGGCTTGGCCGCGCCCTCCGTACCCGCCCCCAGGTCGCGGCCCGGCGCGCAGGAGGCCCGCTCGCGCGCGGGGATTTACGCCTCCCGGAGGGAGGCGTAAATCCCCCGACAAAGGTAAGGGGGGGGTTTAGACAGGGCCGGGCGGGTGGGTTAGGTAGGGGAAGGGAGGGGAAGGTGAGGGGAGGGCAAAGGAAAGTTTCCTCCGAGGCCGCTCCGATTTCGGAGCGGCCTTGGAGGGAACGGGGGTAGGCAGCGCGGCTCGGCACGCGCCGGCTATACGAAATCGATAGCCTTGCGCGCGCCGATCCAGGATTTTAGCGGATACGCGCGGCTCCGCGCATATCTACTAAAATCCAGCGTACTTTTGTTTGCGCCTGGAGCGCAAACAAAAGTACTCGTTTTAAAATCCGCCCCATAGCATATTAGAATCAAGTGTTTGACTATATTCAGGGTAGAAACCATGTGTATTTCTGCACACACAATGCATGATGCAGTAAATTCTAAATGGGTAGCTCCTTGTGTATATACTATTTAAATATTTATCTACATCTTCAGAAGATGATATTAATTTTATTTTTATTTATTACAATAACTTGTTGCTTTTCTACTGGAGTACTCAGAGCAACGCATAGGATTTTCAAAAATTTAAATCTATGATACATTTTGAACAACTTGGCAGAACACAATAAATGAAGCGATTTCTGGTTATATGAATAATATGAATCAAAAATTAGCCTCAGAAGAAAATATGCAAAAATGTTGAGTATTTTTGTATTTGTATATTAAAAAAAAAAGGGCCTTTAGTGGGACTAATCTTTGGCCTAGACCCATCCCAGGGCCTGACCCGAGACCAGGTCCTATCGCCAAGGCCTTGACCCAAGTCCAACAGCCAGGCCTGGGTATCAGCCTAGGCCCAATTCAGAGACCTGGCCTGAGCCTGGGTCCCAATTGCTGAGGCTGAAACCTAAGCTTGGCTCTGACGTTGGGATCCTGCCGAAGCTGGGTTCCATATCCAACCAGGTCTGACATTGCATCTGGTTGAGGCCGGGCTCTATGACAAAGGCCCGGGCCTGGACCTGGGTCTAGGGCTTGATCTGACACTGGGAGTGGCCGAAGCCTGGGCCTAGGTCTTGGCCTAAGCCCAATGCTGAACCCTAGTCACTGAGGCCTGGGATGGACCTAGTCCTAGGCCTGACGCCAGAGCCCAGCTTGAGCTGGGTCACAATCACTGAGACCCAAGGAGTAAAACAGTATGGTGCCATACACTGTGAATGAAGGCACTACAGTGGCATCACTGCAACATATCCTCTGAGTGGAGGACATCATTTTGCATCAACTGTAGAAGAAAGAAGATGCTGGATGGCCTGCTCCTATGCCTCTGAGCCTAGTCCTTATGTCCATGTACTGGTGTTGGGCCTAGGCCTTGGAGACTGGGACCCAGCTCAGGCTGGTCCCTGCCATCAGTCCCATACCTAGTCCTTAAGCCTCAGCAATGGGATCCAGCCTCGGGGCTGGGCTTAGACCATGCAATTTCTTCTTCACTTTTGTCTGAGGAGGATTCAATGTGCTGTACTCAGAGCTAGTCTCTGAGTATCTCAAATCTGTATTCAATTGCTATTGCTTGCTACTTTGATAGAATTTTCCATTAAAAAATATATTTGTTTGTTTTTGCTGCTGTGCCAGCCAGGCTTTTTTTTTTTTTACTGCAATTTTTTTTTTTTAATTGAACTCAGACTGTCTCTCTGTCTCTACCACTGAGACAAGCTGCCAGCAGTGGCATTTTGCTGCTGATTTTACCCCCCTGTGGTAGGTTGCAGGCAGGGTTTGGGTGGTGTGGGTGGGAGATAGTGTGAGAGTTTTGCAGTAGCTGTCTGAGAGTTGGTGTTTTCAAAGAACAAGCAGCATCACTGTAGGAATTGGGCTTGCTCAGGCTTCCAGTCTTTTCTCTGGAGGTTCATTTTTTGTGCACACAGAGAGCAGATAGTGTGAGAGTTGGTGGCTGTCTAGGAGTTGATATTTTCAAAGAACAAGCAGCATCACTGTAGGAATTGGGCTTGCTCAGGCTTCCAGTCTTTTCTCTCTGTATGTGTGTGTGTGTGTGTGTGTGTGTGTGTGTGTGTGTGTGTGTGTGTGTGTGTGTGTGTGTAGTTTTCCACACTCACATATATTGGTACAGAGGTGTTCAGTCACAAATAAAGAAATAATTATTTTAATTGAAATCCCTAGTAGGCAATGACATTAAATCCATGATGTCACGGAAAGGTAGATGAGTGATTGGGACTGGCAGAGGAGTCACTTCAAAAGGCAGTGCCAGTCCCCCATTAAAGTTTAAAAGGGAGCTGTTCCAATCTAAAATCTCTGGAGGGGCAGGCAGTTCCATCCAGTAAAAACTGAAATTTAAAGATGATGCACCGCCACCACCTGTTTCTGACCCTGTTGTTTTGGAGGTGAGGGAAGGGGAGGCTGAGTTATGCAAGACAAAAGGGCAAGACCCCAAAAAAGCAGTGTGACAGCAGACTTTAGTTAGCACTGACAATGTAGCGCAGACACTGTTTGCTTCTGATTCCAATGAAGAATCATCTTGTGTGGGATTCTCATCATCAGAAATGGAAGAATTAATAGTTGAAGAAGGTTTAGGAGGATTAGTTAGTTCTCTCTTAGCTTCCACTTCAGTGCTGGGAGGGAGAGATGAAACTGATAATGATGAGGAGGAAGAGCAGTCAGCACAGGCACAGAGTGTGACTGATGCCCCTGGCATTGCTTCTCAGGGTGCACCCACTACTTCAACTCCAGTGCCAGCCTCCACCCCGAAGGCTATAGAGAAGAGATCACAAAAGAAATCTGTGATCTGAAGCCACTTTAAAGTGAGGGAGGACCCGCATTTTGCTCAGTGTAATTACTGTGCCAGGGATATTAGCAGAGGCAAGCAAATGGGACATCTAACTAATTTTGGCATACTGCATCATATATCATATGCAGAAGCAACACCCAACAGTACTGCCATCTGCGGATGGTGGCAGTACCAGTCAGGGTACCTCTTTTTCCAGGCAGCGTAAAGTGGTTGAAAAGGAGCAGAGTCATCCCACGCCCTCAGCCCCTTCTAGCAGTCAGGTGGCAGGCCAGCAGCCCCTGCCATGTGTCAGAAGCGACAGCCCACCATGGAGGAAATGGGTTGGTGTTCGGTAAGGCTATCTCAGGGAAGGAGGCAGGCAGCCTCAAAAGTTGTAACCAGGAGCATTGGGGAAATGGGGAAATGGAGAAATGGGGAAACCGACCTGATTCGATACTTGTATTGAGAATGTCGGTATATAAAAATCAGAAATAAATAAATAAATAAATGATTGCCCTTGATGACCAACCCTTGCAGGTAGTGGAGAATGTGGGGCACTTAGAGAAAATAAGGCCATCGCGGAAAGATTAAATGATTTCTTTGCTTCGGTGTTTACTAAAGAGTATGCTGGGGAGATACCCATTACAGAGAAGGTTTTCATGGGTAATGATTCAGATGAACTGAACCAAATCACGGTGAACCTAAGAACATAAGAACATAAGAAGAACATAAGAAAATGCCATACTGGGTCAGACCAAGGGTCCATCAAGCCCAGCATCCTGTTTCCAACAGTGGCCAATCCAGGTCATAAGAACCTGGCAAGTACCCAACCTAGAAGATGTGGTAGGCCTGATTGATAAACTGAAGAGTAGTAAATCACCTGGACTGGATGGTATACACCCCAGGGTTCTGAAGGAACTCAAAAATGAAATTTCAGACCTATTAGTAAAAATTTGTAACCTATCATTAAAATCATCCATTGTACCTGAAGACTGGAGGATAGCTAATGTAACACCCAATATTTAAAAAGGGCTCCAGGGGCGATCCAGGAAACTACAGACCTGTTAGCCTGACTTCAGTAAAAGGAAAGATAGTGGAAAGTGTTCTAAACATCAAAATCACAGAAGATATAGAAAGACATGGTTTAATGGAACAAAGTCAGCATGGCTTTACCCAAGGCAAGTCTTGCCTCACAAATCTGCTTCACTTTTTTGAAGGAGTTAATAAACATGTGGATAAAGGTGAACCGGTAGATGTAGTGTACTTGGATTTTCAGAAGGCGTTTGATAAAGTTCCTCATCAGATGCTTCTAGGAAAAGTAAAAAGTCATGGGATAGGTGGTGACGTCCTTTCGTGGATTACAGTCTGGCTAAAAGACAAGAAACAGAGAGTAGGATTAAATGGTCAATTTTTCTCAGTGGAAGGGTGTGGGCAGTGGAGTGCTTCAGGGATCTGTATTGGGACCCTTACTTTTCAATATATTTATAGATGATCTGGAAAGAAATACAACGAGTGAGGTAATCAAATTTGCAGATGATACAAAATTGTTCAGAGTAGTTAAATCACAAGCAGATTGTGATAAATTGCAGGAAGACCTTGTGAGACTGGAAAATTGGGCATCGAAATGGCAGATGAAATTTAATGTGGATAACTGCAAGGTGATGCATATAGGTTAAAATAACCCATGCTATAATTACACAATGTTGGGTTCCATACTAGGTGCTACAACCAAGAAAGAGATCTAGGTGTCATAGTGGATAACACATTGAAATCGTCAGTTCAGTGTGCTGCGGCAGTCAAAAAAGCAAACAGAATGTTGGGAATTATTAGAAAGGGAATGGTGAATAAAACGGAAAATGTCATAATGCCTCTGTATCGCTCCATGGTGAGACCCCACCTTGAATACTGTGTACAATTCTGGTCGCTGCATCTCAAAAAAGATATAATTGTGATTGAGAAGGTACAGAGAAGGCGTACCTAAATGGTAAGGGGAATGGAACAGCTCCCCTTTGAGGAAAGATTAAAGAGGTTAGGACTTTTCAGCTTGGAGAAGAGACGGCTAAGGGGGGATATGATAGAGGTATTTAAAATCATGAGAGGTCTAGAATGGTTAGATGTGAATTTTGTGCTAGAGGATATGGTTAGTGCAGTTAGTATAGCTGTGTTTAAAAAAGGATTGGATAAGTTCTTGGAGGAAAAAGTCCATTACCTGCTATTAATTAAGTTGACTTAAAAAATAGCCACTGCTATTACTAGCAATGGTAACATGAAATAGACTTTGTTTTTGGGTACTTGCCAGGTTCTCATGGCTTGGATTGGCCACTGTTGGAAACAGGATACTGGGCTTGATGGACCCTTGGTCTGACCCAGTATGGTATGTTCTTATGGGTTTCAAGCATTTGCTGAAGGTCTTAGTTCCAAATTACAAAGTCCCCTCCAGAGCCACATATAGTAGAAAGGTCGTCCCCAGCCTGTACAACCAGTGTCGCAGTCACATCCAAACGCTGCTAGCTAAGGCAGAGTGGAGTGTGCATTTCACCTACGATATCTGGACCACATGAATGCTGCACACTGTTACCTCTCCCTGACAGCACACTGATGGGACCTGGCTGAGGCAGGGGCAGGCAGCAGCTCTGTTAGTGAACAAGTATCAGGGTGGAGGTGGGCTTTACTGCACACCCACCTGACGGACGAAGCCCATATCTCAGCCATTATTCTAGCATGCATCAGACAGATGCTGGCAGGCTGGCAGCTACACCATAGAGACAGGAATCTTCAGGCAGGGTTCTTTGTCACAGACAATGGTGCAAACATGGAAGTGTGAAGGCGGGGCAGGTTTTTCGTGAAAAACAGACTGATTTGAGGATGCCTCACAAGAGTCTCATTCAAGACATTGGCACCCGGTGGAATTCCACCTATATGATGCTGCAGAGGTTAGTGGAGCAGCAAACACCCTTTCATGACCTTTCTGTGGAAATGGACATAGGTATGCAGAGTCCCCTAGGGCATCATGATTGGTTAGTCATGTGTCAGCTGGTAAAAATCCTGCAGCCCTTCAAGAATACTACGGAAGAGCTGAGTTCCAGAAGTACCACCTTGGTTGACATCATCCCTATAGTTAATTTTCTGGAGGAAAATTTGGAGGGCTTTAAACAGGAAGAGGGAATGACAGCAGAGGTGCTGCATTGTCTGGACTTTTGCAGAAGCAGGTGCAAGAGAGATTAGGACCTTTAACAAAAGACCACACATACATGCTCGCTACAGTCTGTGATCCCCGTATGAAAGGGAAACTCACCCTACAGTCCGATTGTCTCACATTTGTGAAGAACATGCTGTTAGTAAACGTCCATGAACAGGAATGCAATAGGCAGAGATAGATTAGGCATGAAGCAGAGGAGGAAATAGCGGGCACTTCAGAGAGTAGTGCAAGCCGAAGCAGGAGCAGCACTGTCTCAGCGACAGTTAGTACTTCCTCCTCCACTTCAGTACGCCAAAGCCATGTTGCCCCTAAAATATCATCTGTTCTGGAATGGGCTAGAGCGAAAGCAGCTGGCAAGAAGGACTCTCAGCGCATCCAAACAAAGGAGACACCATCACAAATGTCAGTGACATGGTATCTCACAGAGCCCATAGAGGACATGCAGACAGATCCGCTGGCATATTGGGCACACAAGTCCACTGTCTGGCCATACCTAGCCAAAGTGGCTCAGCGATATCTGTCATGTCCACCAATCAGTGTTGCCAGTGAACATGTATTTTCAATGGTAGGGGATATCATGAGCCCTCATCACTCAAGGCTGGCACCAGAGTTGATGGAAATGCTAGTGTTTTTGAAAATAAACATGCCTTTGCTTGGGTTTCCAGATTTGTCCTGTGAATGGCAAGATGAATAAAAGCAAGTTAAAGCCTTGCAGGAGCTCCAGCTGCCTCATATGCTCCAGATAATATCAGCACATGTACCTGATCTCAACCACTGTGCCTGTCCGTCCCACCCTTACGTCACTACAAGGGCCTGACCCCAAACGCTGTGCATGTCTGAGTTTAGTTCTAGTATTTCTAATTTCAGTTTCATGTATTTATGCATCACTTCTTTCCAGAAAATTCTTTTTCCTGTTTTGCAACATTTGGAATGTAAAAACATAAAAAGCTGACGTTTGGAGCTTGCATGTTTCATATGCTCAATAGTTTTTATGACCTTCATAATATGGGCCATTTTCCCTAAATCTTTCTTAGGTGCCAACATTAATGTTTCTAGTACTATGGAAAACTGATTTGTAGTTGTACTCTAGTTCATCCTCTGTGTTCCCATAGTTTGCAGAGGCACTGTGTAGGGTACAAAGTCAACATAGGTTAATATTGTAGGTTTGGACTTGAGTAGCAGTTTTCTTATTTCTGAGCTAGTTCCTTTGTCATCAGCTGAAGTGCATAAGTACAGTTAATAGCTTCTGGGTATTCACAAATAATCCCCAGCTCAGTTCTTGCTTAACAAATGGCAGTCTCTATTGCTCTAAAAGCATCCTCTGTTGAATTATCTTTCACAAATGAAAAAGATTCCATTTTCTTCTTGCAGTGAACCAGTTCAGGAAGAAGTGACAGATCAAACCACAATATACCTGCACAAAGGAAAGGGAACTCTCCCCTGGTGTCGCCACATGTTAAATCGCTGTTCACATGGAAAACTTTCTCACTTCGCCACACTTTGAAGGCTCGGGCCCCACTCTGGGGCGAACCCATTTGAGGGAGCCCTTTCCTGCGCAAAGGAAAGGGAACTCTCCCCAGGTGTCTCCTATCTCTAAACACCCGCTGACACATGTTGAATCGCTATTCACCTGGAAACCTCCTCCACTTCGTTACATTTTGAAGGCTTGTGCCCCACTCTCGGAGCAAACCCATTTCAGGGAGCCCTTTTCTGCACAAAGGAAAGGGAACTCTCCCCGGGAGTAGCCTATCTCTTAGTACCCGCTGACATATGTTGAACTGCTGTTCACATGGAAACCTCCTCCATGTCGCAACACTTTCCGAGTCTCATGCCCGACTCTGGGGCGAACCCATTTCAGGGAGCCCTTTCCCGCGCAAAGGAAAGGGAACTCTCCCCTGGTGTCACCTATCTCTTAACACCCACTGACACATGTTGAATCGCTGTTCACATGGAAACCTTTCTCACTTCGCCACACTTTGAAGACTCGGGCCCCACTCTGGGGCGAACCCATTCCAGGGAGCCCTTTCCTGTGCAAAGGAAAGGGAACTCTCCCCGGATGTTGCCTATCTCTTAATGCCCACTGTCACATGTTGAACTGCTGTTCACATGGAACCCTCCTCCGCCTCGGCCTTTAAAATTCTGGTTTGTATATCTGCTATGTCCACCAGATTTTAAAAGACCAGTGAGAGCTCACTAGACGCCAATGGAACCACCATATTCTAGGGGCAAACCGCTGTTCACATGGAAACCTTTCCCACTTCACCACACTTTGAAGGCTCGGGCCCCACTCTGGGGCGAACTCATTTCAGGGAGCCCTTTCCTGAACAAAGGAAAGGGAACTCTCCCCGGGGCTCTTGTTTGAATATTTGCTACTACCACCAAGATCTGCACCTGCAGCAGCTCCACCCCACCCAGGCATAGTTCATCATGTTTCAGGTCCTAGCACGTGTGTTAGACTCCTTGGTCTGTGTTTCAAGATGTGTCAGGTGGACAGTACGCCCCGGTTGACAGTCGCACCGCATGCAGCGGTCCCCTTCCTCCTTAACCCCGCTCCCCTCTTCTTGGGTTCTATCTGAGAAGCTTGTTTGCTGTTAGAGGTCTCAGAGTGTCTCAAATCTTTATTCAATTGCTATTGTTAGCTTTCTACAATTAATTTCCTATTGCTGAAAAAGATATTTGTTCTTTTTTATTGCTGTGCCTTCCAGGCAGCCAGGCTTGTTTTTTTACTGCACTTTTTTTTATTGAACTACTTGTCGACTATGGTCTCGTGCCAGTATTTAGCCTTAGATGGAGTTTACCACCCACTTTTGGCTGCATTCACAAACAACCCGACTCCGAGAAGACCTGGTCCCGGTGCGCCAGGGGCCACTACTACCTTCCTAACACCATCCATGATCTGAGCCTTGTCTTGACTTGCCTCCTTGTCTTTCCCCTATCAACACCACAGCGACCTGTCTACCTCAGCTCTGCCAGCCTGTCTTGCCCCTATCAAAACCACAGGGACAAAACTACCTCTGCTCTGCCAGCCTGTCTTGCCCCTATCAAAACCACAGGGATCTGACTACCTCTGCTCTGCCAGCCTGTCTTGTCCCTATCAACTTTCTGCCACTCTGCCTTGCTGCCATACACCAGACAACTCACTCTACTCCTTGTGTTCTTGCCACTATCATGGTTCCTCAGTGTGTTGCTGCTAGTCTTTCTGCTGCTTTGTCCCTTTATCGGCACCTTGTGATATTTTCTGACACTCTTTCTGCTTGCTATGTTCCCCCTTCATTGTGCTGTATGATGTTGATGCCACTTGTCTTGCCACGTTGCCTGTCGTGCTGCCTTTGAGGGCTCATGCAACTGTTATCAGTGCTCTCTTTTGAAGCTGTGGTGTGTTTTTGTCACTCTTGCTGCTGCTTTGCACCTCTGTTAAAGCACTTTTGTCACTCCTGGTACCCCTTTGCACCTTTCCAGTGCCTTAGGCTATTCATGCCACTTTGGAGCCACTTTGCCATGTCTAAGTACCTTGGAGCTCTTTTCTTGTTCTGATGATTGCTCCCCAGAAGTTTCATCAGAATTGATAAGAAAACCCCAATTCTGCAGCCAAAAATAGGCTGCAAATACTTCCCGCATTGACTTTAATGGCAAATGAAAAACGAATGAAACTAATAAACGAATTTGGTTTTCCCCCTATGAAACTAATGAAACAAATTGTGGTCCCACAAAATGAAAATACGAAATAAAACAAATTGTTTCCTTCTGTACATCCCTAAGGCCAATCTGGATTTTTTTTAGGAGTAGAGAGCTTTGAGACTGTTTATTTTATTCTGATTATAAATTGTGAGAGGGTTTGTAGGGAGACAAGCAGCCTTTCAGATAGGTTGGGCCTTGGTCATTTAGTGATTTAAATGCAATGCAAAATTGAGCATGTTAGGAAATTAGTAGTCAGTGTAAGTTCTGGAGCGCTGAGCTAATGTGAGCTCTCTAGCTGCAGAAATAAAACTTCTGTAGATGTTTTGAGTGCATTACAGTAATTTAGGTAGATAGAATGAATGCATTTATCAGAATGGCCAGGATGTCTCTCTCCATATATATAGTTTTATTTGCATTAGTCGCTGGAGATGGTAGAACACTTTCTTTGCAACTGTGGTGATTTGGGATTCTTTATTTTATTTGGTATCGAGCAGGATGTCTAGGCTATGAACTTCAGATTTTATAAAGACAAAAGAGTCATTCAGAATAAAATTTAAGTCTTCAAGAGGTGTTACGTAGAGCTAATGTTTTGCTAGGATTTAGCTTGAGTTTGTTGGAGGTGGCTCAGTTCCATATCTCTGCAAGACAGCTGTTTATGTTGTGCATGACTATGTCCCTGTTCAATCTAAGTGATGTCATTGGCAACGACAAAGCATTGGAGCTCTAATTTCCTAATCAGTTCAGTTAGAGGCCTGAGGTAGATGTTGAACAGAATTGTTGAGAGGCTTGATCCCTGGGAGTATACCACAATGGCTAGAGCAATTGAAACCATTTCAAGTGTGGGTCCCTTAATACCAATGCCGATAGCTTGTTGTGTCTTTCACTAGATAAAACCGTATATATATATATGATGTATAAATCGACAATTGTTATTAAATACACATATTCACGAGCTGAAAAACATTTCATTCCATGTAGTCTATTGGATTAGTGTGGAAACCTCATAAACAAAGTGAGCTGCTTTTTGCTTTAAGAAGATAACTCACGCTTAGGTTTTGCAGTGTTTTAAATGCTGCTTCCCAGTCAAATATGTTGCTTAAGACTATGTATCCTCATTTCAATCATTGGTGACCACACTCATTGTTATGCATATTATTTTTTTTTAATTTTTTCAAAAAAATGTTTTGTTAGGAGACTGGACACTTATTGTATTGCTTGGACAGCATTTAACAACACCGACCCGATACGGTTCGTGTTTCGTGGACTTCATCAGGGGTGGTAAAGTTGTATGGTGTGTTCTTTATGTCTGTCTCACTGCATGCACTGCTACTCGGTCTCAGCTTTAACTAAAGACATAAAGAACAGGCCTGACCTCAAACACTGTGCTTGTCCATCCAGGCCTTACGTCCCTACAAGGGCCTGACCTCAAACGTTGTGCCTGTCTGAGTTAATTCTAGTATTTCTTATTTCAGTTTAATGTATTTGTGTATCACTTCGTTACAGAATATTCTTTTTCCTGTTTTGCAACATTTGGAATATAAGAACATAAAAAGCTGACTTAAGATGTTTGGAGCTTGCATATTTCATATGCTCAATAGTTTTCATGACCTTCATAATATGGGTCATTTTCCCTAAATCCTTCTTAGGTGCCAACATTAATGTTTCTATTACTATAGAAAACTGGTGGTAGTTGCACTCTAGTTCATCATCTGTGTTCCCATAGTTTACAGAGGCACTGTGTAAACTACAAAGTCAACATAGGTTGATTTTGTAGATTTGGACTTGAGTAGCAGTTTTCTTATTTCTGAGAACTTTTCAAGCTCCTTTGTCATCAGCTGAAGTGCATAAGTACAGTTAATAGCTTATGGGTATTTACAGGGGCCTGACCTCAAACGCTGTGCCTGTCCATCCAGGCCTTATGTTCCTACAAAGGCCAGACCTGAAATGCTGTGCCTGTCTGTCCACTGTCCAGGAATTACGTCCCTACAAGGGCTTGACCTCAAATGCTGTGCCCGTCCAGGCCTTACGTCCCTACAAGGGCTTGACCTCAAACGCTGTGCCTGTCCATCCAGGCCTTATGTCCCTACAAGGGCCTGACCTGAAATGCTGTGCCTGTCCGTCTACTGTCCAGGCCTTAGGTCCCTACAATGACTTGACCTCAAGCGCTGTGCCTGTCCGTCTAGGCCTTACTTCCCTACAAGGGCCTGACCTCAAATGCTGTGCCAGTCTGTCCACTGTCCAGGCTGTACATCCCTACAAGGGCTTGACCTCAAACGCTATGCCTGTCCGTTTAGTCCTTATGTCCCTACAAGGGTTTGACCTCAAACACTGTGCCTGTCTGTCCAGGCCTTACGTCCCTACAAGGGCTTGACCTCAAATGCTGTGCCTATCCGTCCAGGCCTTACGTCCCTACAGGGGCCTGACCTGAAATGCTGTGTCATTCTGTCTACTGTCCAGGCCGTATGTCCCTACAAGAGCTTGACCGTAAATGCTGTGTCTGTCCAATCAGGCCTTACATCCCTACAAGGGCGTGACCTGAAACGCAGTGCCAGTCTGTCCACTGTGCTGGCCGTACATCCCTACAAGGGCCTGATCTCAGCTGTGCCTGTCCATCCAGGCCTTAAGTCCCTACAAGAGCTTGACCTCAAATGCTGTGCCTGTCCGTCCAGGCCTTAAGTCCCTATAAGAGCTTGACCTCAAATGCTGTGCCTGTCCATCCAGGCCTTACGTCCCTACAAGGGCCTGACCTCAAAAACTGTGCCTGTCCATCCACTGTCCAGGCATTATGTCCCTACAAGGGCTTGCCCTCAAACACTGTGCCTGTCCGTCCAGGCCTTACGTCCCTAAAAGGGCTTGACCTCAAACGCTGTGCCTTTCCGTCCAGGCCTTACGCCACTACAAGGACCTCACCTGAAACGCTGTGCCACTCTGTCCCAGTCTGTCCACTGTCCAGGCCTTTTGTCCCTACAAGGGCTTGACCTCAAACGCTGTGCCTGTTCGTCTAGGCCTTACGTCCCTACAAGGGCTTGACCTCAAACATTGTGCCTGTCCATCCAGGCCTTACGTCCCTACAAGGGCTTGACCTCAAATGCTGTGCCTGTCTGTTCAGGCATTATGTCCCTACAGGGGCCTGACCTGAAATGCTGTGCCAGTCTGTCCTCTGTCCAGGCCATACGTCCCTTTAAGGCAGAGCTTTCCAAACTTTTCATGTTGGTGACACACTTTTTAGACAAACATAATTTCGGGACACAGTAATTCAGTTTACTAGCAAACCAGAGGTTAAAGGTTAAACGAACTAAATGTATTTCGACAATTTATGTATGTTTCCTTAAATATATACATAATAAAATGTTTCACGACACAACCTATCTTGTGAAAATCTCTCATTTATATTAAAAATATATAATATTCCAAGCTTAATGTTATTGTTCTAATTTATGAATAACAATAATAAAACAAAGTTATTGTGTTATTCAATTTACCTCTTTAATGAGATATATGAGCTTGATGGGATGAACACAGATTTTGAATATTTGGTGTTAATAAGAAAGTCCAAAGGGTCTTCTGCATAATTTTAAAAAGCTGGCCAGTTTCAAGACTGGAATTTATAGGAAGGGACAGAATGTCAATATAAATCCTGCACCTCCAGTTCTGTAACTCTGTGCATCCACTGAAATTCCCCCAAACATAAGACGCACCTGACCATAAGATGCACCTAGGATTCAGAGGGGGAAAATAAAAAAAAAAAAAATTTGTGCTAAACCGGCTCTGCGTCTGGGCGTCTTATGGAGCAAATTAGGGGAGTGTATAGCTTTTTTTTTTCTCCCCATTTTGTTTTCGGGTCTGGGGAGGGCCATTTCGGTCCACTCCCCAGATCAGAAAACTTTTCTTTCTCTGGGAACCCCTCCCCCCCAAAAAAAAAACCCCCATCCCAACCCTTTAAATTAATTAACAACCCCCCACCCTCCTGACCCCCCCCAAGACCTGCCGACTTAATTTACTGCAACCCCCCACCCTCCTGACCCCCCCAAGACCTGCCGACTTAATTTAATACAACCCCCCACCCTCCTGACCCCCCCAAGACCTGCCGACTTAATTTACTACAACCCCCACCCTCCTGACCCCCCCAAGACCTGCCAAACGTCCCTGGTGGTCCAGCGGGGGTCCAGGAGCGGTCCGGGAACGATCTCCTGGGCGTGGGCCGTCGGCTGCCAGTAATCAAAATGGCGCCGACGGCCCTTTGCCCTCACTATGTCACTGGGACCGACCGCTGCTATTGGTCGGTCTCAGTGACATAGTGAGGGCAAAGGGCCATCGGCGCCATTTTGTTTACTGGCAGCCGATGGCCGAAGCCCAGGAGATCGTTCCCGGACCCCCGCTGGACCACCAGGGACGTTTGGCAGGTCTTGGGGGGTCAGGAGGGTGGGGGGTTGCAGTAAATTAAGTCGGCAGGTCTTGGGGGAGTCAGCAGGGGGGGGGGTTGTTAGATTTTTGTTTTTTTTTATTTTTTATATTTGCTCCATAAGACGCACATACATTTTCCCCCCACTTTTGGGGGAAAAAAGTGCGTCTTATGGAGCGAAAAATACGGTAAGTTCCACCACGGCTCACCGATCTTCATGCTGTGTGTCTCCGGCACACAGCCCAGCGAAACTTCACTGATCAGCCGCCAGTGGGATGAGGTCCACCGGCGGCTGCATTGGTTCCCACTTGCCAGTGTGTCACGTGCACCGGGCTTGCGCGACACACCGGCACACCTCAGGCGACACAGTAAAGTGTCGCGACACACACTTTGGAAAGCTCTGCTTTAAGGGCTTGACCACAAATGCTGTGCCTGTCCATCCAGGCCTTACGTCCCTACTAGGGTTTGACCTCAAGTGCTGTGCCTGTCCGTCCAGGCCTTACGTCCCTACAAGGGCCTGACCTCAAAACGATGTGCCAGTCTGTCCACTGTCCAGGCCGTACATCCCTACAAGGGCTTGACCTCAAACGCTGTGCCTGTCTGTCCAGGCCTTACATCCGTACAAGGGCTTGACCTCAAACCACTGCCTGTCCATCCAGGCCTTATGTTCCTACATGGGCCTGACCTGAAATGCTGTGCCAGTCTGTCCACTGTCCAGGCTGTTCGTCCCTACAAGGGCTTGACCTCAAAACACTGTACCTGTCCGTCCAGGCCTTATGTCCCTACAAGGGCCTGACCTCAAACGCTGTCTGTCCAGCTTGTAGCTTGGATATTTCATATGCTTAATAGTTTTTATGACCTTCATAATATGGGCCATTTTCCCTAAATCTTTCTTAGGTGCCAACATTAATGTTTCTAGTACTATAGAAAACTGGTGGTATTTGTACCCTAGTTCATCCTCTGTGTTCCCATAGTTAAAGAGGCACTGTAGGGTATAAAGTCAACATAGGTTGGTATTGTAGATTTGGAATTGAGTAGCAGTTTTCTTATTTCTGAGAGCTCTTGAAGTTCCTTTGTCATCAGCTGAAGTGCATAAGTACAGTTAATAGGTTCTGTATATTCGCTAGACGCCAACGGAACCAACACACTCTAGGGGCCAACCCATTCTAGGGATCCCTTTCCTGCGCAAAGGAAAGGGAACTCTCCCCGGGTGTAGCCAGCCTATCTCTTAGTACCCGCTGTCCCATGTTGAACCAGAACTGCTGTTCACATGGAAACCTCCTCCTTGTTGACTCACCATGCTTGAAGGCTCGTGCTCCACTCTAGGGGTCAACCCATTTCAGGGAGCCCTTTCCTATGCAAAGGAAAGGGAACTCTCCCCGGGTGTAGCCAGCCTATCTCTTAGTACCCGTTGACCCATGTTGAACCAGAACCGCTGTTCACATGGAAATCTCCTCCACATTGACTCACCATGCTTTAAGGCTCGTGCTCCACACTAGGGGCCAACCCATTTCAGGGAGACCTTTCCTGCGCAAAGGAAAGGGAACCGTCCCCAGGTGTAGCCAGCATATCTCTTAGTACCCATCAACCCATGTTGATCCAGAACCGCTGTTCACATGGAAACCTCCTCCACGTCGACTCACCACACTTGAAGGCTCGTGCTCCATGCTAGGGGCCAACCCATTTCATGGAGCCCTTTCCTGCGCAAAGGAAAGGGAACTCTCCCCGTGTGTAACCAAGCTCTTAACACCCGCTGACCCATGTTGAACCACTGATCACATGAAAACCTCCTTCGCCTCGGCCTTCAAAATTCTCGTTTGTATATCTGCTATGTCCTCCAGATTTTAAAAGACCAGCAAGAGCTCACTAGATGCCAACAGAAACACCCCACTCTAGGGGCGAACCCATTCTAGGGAGCCCTTTCCTGCACAAAGGAAAGGTAACTCTCCCTGGGGCCAGCCTGTCTTGCCCCTATCAAAATCACAGGGACCTGACTACCTCAGCTCTGCTAGCCTGTCTTGCCCCTTTCAAAACCACAGAGACCAAACTACCTCCACTCTACCAGCCTGTCTTGCCCCTATCAACTTTCTGCCACTCTGCCTTGCTTCCATACACCAGACGACTCTCTCTACTCCTTCTTTTCTTGCCACTATCATGGTTCCTCAGTGTGTTGGTGCTAGTCTTTCTGCTGCTTTGTCATAGGGGCCGACAGTCGGCCCCTGTGACATTGTGAGGGCAAAGGTAGCGCCGGCGCCATTTTGAGTACTGGCAATACGGCCGGAGTGTAGGAGGTCGCTCCCGGACCCCCGCTGGACTTTTGGCAAGTCCTGTGGGGGTCAGGAGGCCCCCCCCAATCTGGCCAAAAGTCCCTGGGGGTCCAGCGGGGGTTCGGGAGCGATCTCCTGCACGTGGACCGTATTGCCAATATTCAAAATGGCGCTTGCGCTACCTTTGCCCTGTCACATGGTAAGGGCAAAGGGCCATCGGCACCATTTTTTTTAGCGCAGCTGATAGCGTGGGAACGGGAGATCGCTGCCCGTGGCCCCCCTGGACCACCAGGTATGTGTAAAAAGTTTTTTGGGGGGGTCGGGAGAGTGGGGGAGGCTACAGGGGTAATTTTAAAGGGTCGGGGTGGGGTTTTTTTATCGGCGCGGGCCTCACTAAAAAAAATTAGTGATGTGAATTGGAATCGGAACCGATTCCAATTCACATCTCGTAGCGATCAGATTCCCTCCCCCCCCCCCCAGCCGAACCCGATCGTTAAAACGATCGGGCACACGATTCACATCCCTAATCAACATGGCGCTGACGGCCGTTTCCCTTACTATGCCACTCGGGGACACCAATGGCGGGAGTAGCCCATGTGACATAGTAAGGGCGAGGGCCCCTCGGCGCCATTTTCAGGACTGGCAGCCGGCGGACCTTTGCCCTTACTATGTCAGAGGACCTCCCGCTGCCATTGCTCCACCCCACTGACATAGTAAGGGCAAAGGGCTGTCGGAACCCGTTTCAGTGCTCGCAGCCGAAGGACCAATGCCAATACATCACTCCCGGACCGCTCCTGAACGCCTGCTCCACCGACTGACATTTTTATCAGGTCTCGGGGGGGTGGTAATGAATTTATTGCGAACATCTTGTAGAGGGGTCACGAGGGGGGACAGGTTTCATTCATTCAGCAACTCTGGGGGGGGGGCAGGGGGGGCTACTGTTTTTCGCGGGGCTGGGGGAGGGGGACAGGTTAGTTTAAGAGAACTTTTCTCATAGGGTTGTTTTTTGGGGGAAGGGGAAGGTTCACACACAAATACATACACTAAACTTGCAAGATCTCGGGAACGCACCAAAATAGCCCTCCCCAGACCACAAAACAAATTTGGAAGTGCAAATTTGGTTAGGCACTCCCCTATTTGGCTACATAACGCGCACAGATGCCCAGGGACAGACCACATGTAGCACCAACAATTTTAATTTCCCAGGTCTTGGGAGGGGGCAGGAGGGTGGGGGTTATTATTTGATTTAAAGGGTTGGGATTGGGGGGCGGGGGTTTGGGGGTGGGGGGGGGTTTCCCACAGAAATCGAAAGACAAAGGTTTTCTGATCTGAAGGTTAGGTAGTAGGCGGGGGAAGGTGACAGTGAGGGGAGGGAGAATGAGGGGGGAGGTGAGTGTCAGGGGAGGGAGAATGAGGGGAGAAGTGAGTGTGAGGGGAGAGAGTTGGAGTGAGGACAGGGGAGGGAAGGGGGGGGGTGAGTGACCAAGGGGGAGGAGGATGAGTGACTGAGGTAAATGAGCAAGGGGAAGTGGGGGGGGGGGGAGGATAAAGAACCTGACTCTGCCACTGCAATGCGTGGCCAGGTACCGCTAGTGTATTAATAATGAATGCGATGTTCGGAGCAATTACATGTGCTATGAGTTTCAGAGCTAAAATGGGAATGGTTTGCTGGATTTGTGTTTTATCAAACTTTCAACCTCCATTACTGTTGTTTCATCAAATTTCAACCATTTTACAAGTTCTTTCGGACACATACTTATTTCTTGTTTCGGAATTCCATCTAAGGTTGCTAATAGCTTATCTATTTTATTGTTAAAGAAATGTGCAATGTCATTGCATCTATTTTCAGGAAGTTCAGAAGTGTGTCATTGGTTAATTTTTTAACGATATTGAAAAGAGTTTTAGGGTTGTGGGAAAATTTTTGAATTTTCATGCTATAATAGTCTTTTTTAGAACTGTCTATAAGCTTTTTGTAATGGGCAAAGAACGACCGATAATTTCTTAGTGATTCAACAGACTTGGTTTTTCTCCACATTTTTTCTTTTTTTCTCAGTAATTTTTTGGCTTCCTTAATTTGATTATTGTACCATGGGTTTTGTATTTTACTCCTGTTATACATTTAGGCGCAGATTTTCAAAGACTACGTGTGTAACCCGAGAAGATCTGCCCCTGCGCGCGCCGAGCCTATTTTGCATAGGCTCAGCAGCGCGCGCAAGCCCCAGGACGCAAGTATGTCCTGGGGCTTGCAAAAAGGGGCGTTCCGGGGGCGGGGCCATAGGTGGGGCGCCGGCCCGGGGGCGTGCCGGGGTGGGACCGAGGCCTCCGGCACAGCTGCTGTGCTGAGGAATGGCGTGCCGGCAGCCGGCCGACGTGCGCAAGTTACACCTCCCCGGAGGCAGGCGTAACTTTCGAGATAAAGGTCAGAGGGGGTTTTAGTTAGGGCTTGGGGGCAGGTTAGATGGGGGAAGGGAAGGGTGGGGGGGGGGGGCAGAAGGAAAGTTCCCTCCGAAGCCGCTCTGATTTTGGAGCGGCCTCAGAGGGAACGGGGAAAGCCATCGGGGCTCCCTTAGGGCTCGGCGCGCGCAAGGTGCACAAGTGTGCACCCCCTTGCGTGCGCCGATCGCGGATTTTATAACATGCGTGCGGCTCCGCGCACATGTTATAAAATCAGGCATAGATTTGTTCACGCCGGGTTGCGCAAACAAATCTACGCCCTCGCGCTGTTTTTAAAATCTGGCCCTTAGTTTTTATCGGATTCATGTTGTCAGTGACAGTCGATGTCATTTTCAGCCAGGAATCAACTGCAGATGTCCCATTAGAAAGGTTAATCTTTCCAATGTTTTCCTTAAGTTCCCTTTGCAGGTCCTCCGTATTAAATGGGGGACAGTATTTAAATGTAAGCGGACAACTAGGTTGTAGCACAGATGCTGAATTGAAAGTTATATTTGAATGGATTAGAAAATGTTCTGACCCATAGTACTGGGGTGTATTTCATTGTCAAGGTGATTACTATTTTAGATTAAATCTAAAGAGTGTCCTGCTTTATGTGTTGCTTCGGTGGTGAGGAAATCATAACCGATAGCTGAGAGTGCTCCAGTAAGGGTATGACAGGCAGAAGAAAAAGGTTTAATATCTATGTGGAGATTGAAATCACTGAGAATTATTGAAGGTTTGTTTGGGTTTAAAGAAGAGATGGAAAATTTTACAATGGGAGAGATATTATGCTCTAGGACAGTGGTCCCCAACCCTGTCCTGGGGGCCCACCAGCCAGTCGGGTTTTCAAGATACCCACAATGAATATGCATGAGAGAAAATTTGCATGTACTGCCTCCATAACATGCAGTCAGTATTTTTGCATGTACTGCCTCCATAACATGCAGTCAGTATTTTTCAACCATGTTTCAGTTACTGCAACAAAATCTGGACTATAGTTTTGTAATAAATCACAAATAACTGCAGATTTTTTCGTAAGAGATTGTGCATTAATCAGAAAAAATGAGAATGAGGCAGTTACTGAAAGAAGAAAAATTGTTAGTGGCAATATTTATTAAGCTGTGATTGTTTAAGTTCCTTACTTCTCTTGTAGAATATGTTGCCTCATTTGGCTTGAAGGTCTCTTGCCGTAGATCCCGTAATTTAAGCAAACTGGAATTGAAAAATTTAAATTTAAGTTAGTTACCAGAGCAAGGAGTTTTTAGACTTTTAGAATCTCTGGGGCTGCATGAAGGGGCATACAAAGGGGCTAGAAGAAAAAGTGTAAAACTGAATTATAGAAATTCAGTGCTGGAGTATGGTTTTATGTATTTTTAAGTACTATTATGTATGCTATTGAAGCTACAGTTTTATTAATGTTTTATTGTGAACCGCCATAATTGTTTTCAGAACAGTATATAAATATGAGCAAATAAAGAAAAATCTGGATGAGGCTGTAATAGAAGGCAAGGCAAAGCTGGAGAGATGAAGCAGGAACCAAGAATGCAAAAGAAGCATCACACACTGCACAGGAATGCAGGAGATCCATTGCTGAGGCAAGGAAGGGTAGTCCAGGACACCCTTAAATAGAGCTGAAGCACTGATGTCATCAATGGGCACTGCAGGCCCTTTAACTGGCATGCAGTCCAGTTCACATGCACCTAGAGAGGATTGGAAGAACGGCTGAGATAACGGCATTCTGTGCCATGAGAGATGAGCCTGGCAGCATCCTTCCGCAAGCTCCAGGACAGCTGCATTAGCATTGGGGTGAGTCCAGTGGCTCACGGGGTCTTCTCATGAGCCACAGATCTTAACAGTACCCCGTTCCCATCTTGAGGTTTATTGAGGAGTCTTTTGTGGAAGTTTTTGAGAAACTGAGAGGCTTGCAGATTTGCACCTGGTTCCCAAGAATTTTTTTCAGGTTCATAAACTTTTCAAGAAATGACTTGCTGTAGTTGATTTCATACCTTACATAATTCTAGAATTATTTTGTACCTTGAATTGGGTATCTTCTTCGGTGGCTACTTCAGTGGTCTGGAGAGGTGGTCTGCCCAGCCAAGACAGAATGACTGATTTTAACAGAGAGATGTGAAATACTTCATGAATCCTCAAAGATGGTGGTAGTCTGAGTTTGTATGCCACAGGACCCAATTGATGATCAATAGGAAAAGGACCTATGAACTGTGGAACGAACTTCATAGATGGCATCTTGAATCTCAGGTTCTTGGTACTAAGCAGGACTAAGCTTCCTGGGAGCAAATGAGGTACAGGACAACATTTCCTGTCAGCTTGTGCTTTAGCATATTTTTCCACTTTGTCCAGAAGAAGGTGGGTCTTCTCCAAGAGTTCTTGAAGCTCCTGTCCCATAAGGTTGGTTGCTAGACTGATGTCAGAGATAGGAAATAGTCTGGGTACTTGATGATGCCTCCCAAAGTCTATATAAAAGGGGGATGATCCTGTGGAGTTATTCACATGGTTGTTATGAGCAAACTCTGCCCATAGAAGGAAAGAGGTGCAGTTGTCTTGACGTAGATTCACATAAGCTTGTATGATTTGATTCAAATATTTGGCTTGGCCATTACTCTGACGATGGTAAGCATAAGTGAAAACCAACTTAATTCCAAATTTTCTGCACAGGTCCTTCCAGTATCGGTCTGTCATCTGATCCCCTTGATCTGAGAAGATGTGAAGTGGTAGCCTGCACAGATGGAAGATGTGTTGCACAAAGAGTTTACCTATTTCAGGTGTAGATGGGAGTCCAGGAAGGGGAATGTTATGCCAGAAGGAACTGTAAAAGTGGCAATGACCACAATTTTAGCTGGGTCAATAATGTACTGTGTGATTTCTAGGGTCCCATCAGTATCGAATGACCAGGAGAGAGCATCAGCTCAACAGTTGTTGTCAGCTGGCCGGTAGTGCAGCTCAAAGTCAAATCAATTGAAAAACAAAAACCAGCGAGCTTGCATGAGGTTTAGCCTCTGAGCTTGTGCCAAGTGTTTGTTTCTTATGAACCATATAAATGGTCAATTGGTGCTTGGCCCCCTCCAGTAAATGTCACCATTCTTCTAAGGCTAGCTCGACCACTAGCAGGTCATGATCACAGATGGTATAATTCTTCTCTGCAGCTGTTGTATGTAAGTGAATTGGTTAGTAGGTAAGACGTTCTTTCAAGAATGAGTAAATGTTCTCTCGGCAACTGTCTCCTAGTGCTCATAATTTTCCAAATCAGTCAGTGGAAATCTTGCTCTGACATCATGCCAGCATTTTTCCTGCAAGATATTGAAAACTTTTTCCAGTTCAACAGAGGTTACTTGCCATCCAATAGCTGGTGTTTACGATATATGAAATTTAAAACAGTGTTCACTTACAAAAGTCACAAATTCAGCATTTTATAAAACCAACAGGTTATTTTGCAGTTTTTGCAATTTCAAATGTACATCTTTCATGAGTTGATGACCACTGACATATACTTCTGACAGTTTCCCAGCATTTGGCTAATTAACAGTTCAGCTTGTGATTGCTATCTAGCCCACTATCTATTTTAAGAAAGCTGGTATCCCCTCTTCCTTATCTCATAGAACAGAAAAGTAGCAGGAAACTTAAGCTAATAGACAATAAAAATTAAATGTCGGCTAGACAGAGGAAACCAGGACTTCTGCTAGAAGTCAGCAGAATTCAAAGAAAAAAATAGGAGAAAAACAAGCTTACATGATCTATCTAAAAAAAATTATTAATGATTAAAGTCTATATAAAAAAGGAATATATAAAAATTAGGCCAAAGGGAATATATATAGAGATATCTAGAGATATCTATATCTATTTAGATATCTATTTCTATCTATGTATCTATCTATCTATCTATCTATCTATCTATCTACTGGCCTTTACTTTACAATCTGTCCAGCAGAGGATCTCCATAAACATAGGATATTGAAAATGGGAAATTTAAGAGAACTATCTGTATGTTATATTGTTGAACCAGAGCCTCATGGATAAAGCTGCTTCCAGCATCAGTGTCCAGGAAGACAAGAGCATCAACAAGGATGTCCTCACAAGACAGATGTGCTACCAAATCAAAATTAGATCAGTGTCAGAAAATACTTTAATTAAAGGTAAAAACCATTGCCTGACTCAGGCCGAGTTTTGACCATACAATGTGGGCTGCTTCAGGCAATTCGTCAAATAATTTCTGAAATTCCAGATACATTACCATCTACTGACTCACCTTTATTCACATGTTTATTCACACCTTCAAAAAAAGAATTTAGCAAATTGGTGAGGCAAGTCTCACCTTACGCACTGCATTGCCTCAGGTTTCATCACTAAACCTACCCTGAATTTTCATCTTCTTAGCTCCCTGAATAAAAAGGCACAGGTATCCATTTTAGGCTAATAATCTTCTTTATTCAGATGAATCACCTGGGGAAGACTGCTTTGGGATAATTTTGCAGTATTCTAAAATCTGTTACAAGTATCAGATCTTATATACTGTTTTTAGACAAGGAAGGCAATCAGCCAAGTTTCAGTTAAGTAAGCAAGTAGGCAATAATTATTTCAGTACTAAATATTGGCTACTGATAAGAACATATTCTTTGCTAAATTTGAAAACCTTACTGGGTTTTCACACAAGCAGTTTCTAACAAATATCTTGTCTCGCTTTTCCAAATGTGTTTATATTGTACTCTGTGACTCACAAGGCCTAGGCTGCTTAATTTCAGCTGAATTGTATCAAATGTATAAATTCAAGTACAAAGATGCTTTTAACCCCTTCATTATAATCCAGTGAAGACTAACTACTGCATACGACCAATAGTCGAAAGATCACTAAGGGAATAGAGTTTGAAAAAAAGTACAAGGGATTATGAAACTGTCAAAGACAACTGGGTAAGGTATGTCTAAAGCATCAGACTACCTAGGCAAGACCAAGAATCAGCAATTAACATATAATAACATAATATTGGCGGAAAAAAAAGATCAAATGGCCCATCTAGTCTGCTCAGCAAGTTTCCCATGGTAGCAACTGCCGCTCTGTGCAAGTTACCCCCATATTTCTATTAAGGATAGTAACTGCTGCTCTGTGCAAGTTACCCCCATATTTCTATTAAGGATAGTAACTGCTGCTCTGTGCAAGTTACCCCCATATTTCTATTAAGGATAGTAACTGCTGCTCTGTGCAAGTTACCCCCATATTTCTATTAAGGATAGTAACTGCTGCTCTGTGCAGGTTACCCCCAAGTCTTATATATTACCAAAGCAGCATTTTTACTAGTGAAGAGCCTCCTTGAAAATTCAGACAATGCGCTTGACATGCTTTGCTTTTGAAATTGGCCGTAGAAGCAGTCTTGTGCTTTTTCCCTTATTAGCAGTTGCATCATAAGCATCAAGGCTTAAAGGTTAAGGTAGTAATCCCCACGCATATTGTTAAGGGTAGTAACTGCCACTGAGCACCGAGCAAGTTACCCCCATGCATCCTTTTCTTCATTTCTGTCCTTCAGCCTTTAGGGATCCTCACTGTTTATCCCTTGCCCCTTTGAACGTTTGACTGTTTTTGTGTTCACCACCTCCTCTGCAAGGGCATTCCAGGATAGTAACTTTCCGTGAAGAAATATTTTCTAACATTGGTTCTGAGTCATCTCCCCTGGAGTTTCATTTTGTGACCCTAGTTCTACTGTTTCCTTTCCATCAGAAAAGGTTCAAAGTACATGCATCATTAAAACCTTTCAGGTATCTGAACATTTGTATCATATCTCCTCTGCACCTCCTCTTTTCCAGGATATACATATGTAGTTCCTTCAACCTCTCTTCATAAGTCTTCCAATATGGACCCCATATCACTTTGGTCACTTTTCTTTGGATCACCTCCATCTTGTCTCCGCCCATTTTGAGATATGGGCTTTAGGTGAGGCCTCGCCAAGGACCTGTACAAGGGCATCACCATCTCCTTTTTCTTACTGGTTATTGCTCTCACTATACAGCCCAGCATTCTTCTAGTTTTAGCTATTGCTTTGTCACATTGCTTCGCCGCAATCAGATCACCAGATACTATCACCTCAAGGTCCCTCTTCCAGTCCGTGCACCTTAGTATTTCACCACCCACAAAATACAACTCTTTTGGATTACCACACCCAAATGTATGACTTTGCACTTCTTGGCATTGAATCCAAGTGTCAAATACTCAGCCAATCTTCAAGCTTTCTTAAATCACTTTTCATTTTCTCTTCTCTTTCATGCATATCCACTCTGTTGCAGATATTAGTATCATCTGCAAATAGACAGTCTTTACTTTCTATCCCTTCCGCAAAGTCTTTCACAAAGATATTGAACAGAACTGCTCCCAAAACCAATCCCTGTAGCACTCCACTTAACATGGTTCTCTCTTCAGAATAGGGTCCATTTACTATTGCATGTCATCTCCTGTCAATCAACCAGTTTGCAATCCACACTGCTACCTTGGCACCCACTCCCAAGCTTCTCATTTTGTTCACAAGTCTCCTATGCGGGACCACATCAAAAGCTTTACTAAAATCCAAGTAGAGAAGAGACGGCTGAGGGGGGATATGATAGAAGTGTTTAAAATCATGAGAGGTCTAGAACGGGTAGATGTGAATCGGTTATTTAGTCTTTCAGATAATAGAAAGACTAGGGAGCACTCCATGAAGTTAGCATGTAGCACATTTTAAACCAATCAGAGAAAGTTCTTCTTCACTCAACGCACAATTAAACTCTGGAATTTGTTGCCAGAAGATGTGGTTAGTGCAGTTAGTATAGCTGTGTTTAAAAAAGGATTGGATAAGTTCTTGGAGGAGAAGTCCATTACTTGCTATTAATTAAGTTGACTTAGAAAATAGCCACTGCTATTACTAGCAACGGTACCATGAAATAAACTTAGTTTCTGGGTACTTGCTAGGTTCTTATGGCCTGGATTGGCCACTGTTGGAAACAGGATGCTGGGCTTGATGGACCCTTGGTCTGACCCAGCATGGCATGTTCTTATGTTCTTATCACGTGCTCTTCCCTGATCCAATTCTCTAGTCACCCAATCAAAAAAATCAAATTTGTCTGACAGGAATCCATGCTGCCTCACATCAAGCAAAACACCAGATTGTAGATAGTTCATTATCCTTTCCTCGTTACCGAGGTAAGGCTGTTGTGGGCATGAACACCTAGGCCGAGGTGGAGTTGACACTTCAGGCAGGGAAGAGTTCTGCAAGTCCCCACCATCGGCTGGCAGAGCTGTTTCTGGCAGAGGCCCAAGTGGAGCTTTACCTATACCATCCCTTGTTCCCCTTAGGTTGAGCCTCAGGTGCCATGGTCAGCAGGACTTAGGCGTGGGCCTCTGGTAGTGAAGTGAAGATCAATAGTTGAGTCACACGCCAGGGTCCAGGGCAGGCTGAATACAGGCCGCAGTCAGAGCAAGCGGTGTTCAGGTTAAAGTCAGGCAGTGGTCAGTGGCAGGTGGAGTTAAATCATAGATAAGAAGCAGGAAATGGTCAGTGGCAGGCAGAGTTCAGAGTCAAAGTCAGATAAGCCGAAGTCAAGCAGGACGGGAAGGCAAGCAGGGAGGCAAGGACAGCACAGGAAGAGAAGAGCCCTGAAGAACTGAAGACTGACCATAAAGTCAAGAACTGAAGACTGACTACAAAGGAACAAAGACCAAGCACTCACAGCTAAAGACTAGGAACACAGGAAGCTGTACAGAGAAGGGCGACCAGGAAGGTGGAGGGTCTTCATCGGTTGACGTACGAGGAGAGATTGAAGAATCTAAATATGTACACCCTGGAGGAAAGGAGGAGCAGGGGTGATATGATTCAGACTTTCAGATACTTGAAAAACTTTAACGATCCAAAGACAACGACAAACCTTTTCCGACAGAAAAAAATCAGCAGAACCAGAGGTCACGAGCTGAGGCTCCAAGGAGGAAGACTAAGAACCAATGTCAGGAAGTATTTCTTCACGGAGAGAGTGGTGGATGCCTGGAATGCCCTTCCAGAGGAAGTGGTGAAGTCCAAAACTGTGAAGCACTTCAAAGGGGCGTGGGATAAACATTGTGGATCCATCAGGTCCAGAGGACACGTATAAAATAGCAGGTAGCAAAACACTGCACGGAGCGGCAGTAGCCACAGAGGCATTCACGGAGCGGGATGCCAGTGGCCAGTGGTAGGTGTTCCACCTTCATGGAGCAGAAGGATGGAGGGCTGTCATCTTCCAATTAAATTTAAAAAAACCAATAAAACAGGGATGGGATCCATCAGGTCTAGAGGACGCATATAAAGAGCAGGTAGTAAAACACTGCACGGAGCGGCAGTAGCCACAGAGGCATTCACGGAGCGGGATGCCAGTGGCCAGTGGTAGGTGTCCACCTTCACGGAGCGGAAGGATGAAGGGCAGCCATCTCCCAATTAAAAAGAAAAAAACAGGGATGGGTTCATGGGCTATAGGTATTACCAATTATTAGGCTTTTCAATATTTGATGATAGTTAATGTGACTTTCAAGGCATACTTCACTTTCAATGCATATCCAGCATAGCTCCCTGCTTCAACGACAGGGGAGAAGAAAAACTAATACTTCACACATATCCAGCATTGCCCTCTGCTTCATGGTAGAGAGCTATGCTGCCGCTTACCCAACTAATCAAACTTAATATTTCACTTGGAAGCAGCTCCATCACTGCTCTCTACATTAATAGTGGGGGTGAAAGGGAATTAGAACATAAGGTTACTAAGAGCCAAGAGAAACAGATAAGTATGAGAAAAAATAAGTGTGAAGCTTGCTGGGCAGACTGGATGGACCGACTGGTCTTCTTCTGCCGTCATTTCTATGTTTCTATGTTTCTATGTAACCTGTACAAGGGTCTCACCATCTTCTTTTTCTTACTGGTTATTCCTCTCTCTATACAGCCCAGTATTCTTCTAGCTTTAGGTATTGCTTTGTCACATTGCTTCACCAAAATCAGATCGCCAGATGCTATCACCCCAAGGTCCCAGTCTGTGCACATTAGTATTTCACCACCTACCACATACAGCTCTTTTAGATTACCACATCCAGATGTATGACTTTGCATTTCTTGGCATTGAATCCAAGCTGCCAAATCCTTGACCAGTCTTCAAGCTTTCTTAAATCTCTTTTCATTTTCTCTACTCCTTCAGCATATCCACTCTGTTGCATTTATTAGTATTATCCGCAAATAGACAGACTTTACCTTCTATCCCTTCCACAAGTTGCCTCAGGAAGATGCTGAGGCAACCTGCTGCTACCAAGGTAGTTGACCTATTTCCGAGACAAGGAGGAACTGAAGAAATAGCCTTTTATTGGCCCCAAGTAGTGATGTCCTCAGGAGGCGCTGGTTGAGGTTTCCCGCCGTGGGTCCTTTAAGAAAGGCATGATTGGGCATGTGTGCACCTAGGAGGCTCCAGGGATGCTGTGGCATTGGGACAGGCTGAATGCGGCGCCTGCAACGTGACTGCAGGGAATCAGCGTCGGCATCCCTATGAACGGCAGAGGCAGGCAGAAGGTGGCAATCAACCTTGTCTCTCCCCAGGTTTGGAGCCGGAGGTAAGAGTGGCAGTCTGCAGACCTGCCCCGTGGACCACTGAATGCAATAGAGGTTAACCAGCCTATAGTTTCTAGCCTCCTCTCTGCTCCCACTCTTGTGACATGGGACCACCACTGCTCTTCTCCAGTCTGATAGCACCACTCCCATTTCTAGAGATCTACTGTTCAGGTCTTTCAGTGGACCCACCAGCACATGTCTGAGCTCCCTCAGTATCCTGGGATGCACCTCATCTGGCCCCATGACCTTGTCTGCTGTTGGATTTCCTAACTCTTCCCATACATTTTCTTCTGTAAACAGAGTTTCGTCTCTCCATCCCTATCTATGGCCTTGTCAATCAATGACTATCCTTCTCCAGGATCTTCTTTAGTGAACACCAAATTGAAGTATTTGTTTAATATTTCTGCCATTTCTTTGTCCCTCTCCACACATTGATCTTTGTTACCTTTCAGTTTCACTATACTACTTTGGACTTTTCTCCTTTCTCTGATATATCTGAAAAATGTTTTGTCACCTCACTTTACCTCTTTGGCAATCCTTTCTTCAACCTGACCTTTTACTTTCTTTATTTCTTTCTTCATCTCCCTCATGCATGCCTCATGCAGGCCTCCCCCCCCCCCTTTGTACGCCCCTTCGTACACCCCTGAGAAACTGAGAATGACCATACAATCCACAAGTCAAAACCTGTCAATTTGAACATGGACAAGGAACCAATCACGTCTGCCTGAACAAAGGTAAATATGAAAATAATTATTTAAAGAACAAAACCAGATATATAACAAAAGAGAAAAAGAAAACCTCACACAATAACCTTATACAGATAAAAAGGACCCCTATTTCAAAAACCTCTGCCATAAACAACCTACTTATGTTAACATTCCTCTTAGTAAATGCACAATTAGTTGCAAAAAAATTCCCAATCATCATGGATTTACTGCATGACAATAAACCAAACTTCGTTGCAATAACTGAATCATGGTTAAAAAAATCAGACGTAGTTCTAAAAAATCAAATAGCACATAGAAAGTACGAGGTGTTTTCAGTCCCTAGAATAAATAAGCGTGGAGGTGGACTCTTACTAATTATTGAAAAAACTTTTAAATGTAAACCAATCCCAATAACACCCCCCCAAATCATGAAATTGCCATTTTTGATACTAACAATATACAAATATGCCTTATCTACTGCCCACCAAGCCTCCTAGAATTAAATATCTCACCACTAATTGAGTTCCTTACAACACACTTAAACATATCTAAACCTACCATAGTTCTAGGAGATTTTAATCTTCACATGGTCATCCACCCTTTATCAAACACATGCCAGACACTAATAGACGCTATGACAGCATTAGGTTTTTCACTAATAACAGACAAATCAACTCATAAAGCTGGACATTCCCTGGATCTCACCTTCATCAACCACAACTGTTTAAAACACTTTAAAACTGATTACACGCAAATTCCCTGGTCAGAATACTTCCTTATTCATTCCAATGTAAAATTCCTTAAACCTCAAACCAAACAAAATTATAAACCCATAGAATTTAAATATCGACCACCTTTTAATATTGAAAAACTAAATGACAAACTAGAAGAAAAACTAACAGATATTGACTACAACAACTGCAGTTCTGCTATGGAAACATGGTTAGACTCAACCAAAAAAATAGCTGATGAAATAAACCCCATCAAATCAATACGAAAAAAAGAAGCAATACAAAATAATCCCTGGCATAACAAAAAAGTAAAAGATGCATAAAGGACTCTCAGGTCAATTGAAAAAAGATGGAGAAAACACAAAACCCTAACTAAATACAGAAAACATCTAGCTTTTTACAAAGAACTAATCCTTAATGTTAAGAAAGAATTCTACAGCAATAAAATAGAAAAGTTTGCTAACAATCCAAGAACCTTATTCTCAATAGTATCAAATCTCACCAATGACAAACAAGAATCACCACAATATCTACCAGAATCAAAATGTAACGAAATTGCCAAATATTTCAGTGACAAAATTACTAACTTAAGAAACAAACTTCCAAACACTACCAATCAAGAAATTAAAATGCAAAAAAGAGACGTTAACCAATGGTCGTCATTTATTGAGATATCCGAGATGGAAGTGGAATACATGCTAAAAAACCTAAACCCGGCTCCACACAAAATCGACTCAATACCAACAGTTGAACTTAAAAAAACAGCTAACACAGTCTCTCCTACATTAGCTAAGATCAAAAACCTATCCCTAGAAGAAGGAACTATGCCAGATATACTGAAAGGGGCAATTAAAAAACCAATCTTAAAGAAAAAAAACAGTGACCCCCCCTGATCCTGAACAACTACCGCCCAGTCTCTAAACTTCCCTTAATAGCTAAACTAATAGAAAAAATAGTACAGAAACAGCTAGCTGAACACCTAGATAATAATAACATACTGTATCCATCTCAACATGGATTTCGAAAGTACTACAGCACTGAGACACTACTTCTCTCGCTAACAGATAACATTCTAAGAGGTTTTGGCAGCGGTAAACATTACATTCTAGTAATGCTAGACTTATCAGCAGCCTTCGACACAGTAAACCATAAAATACTACTAAAAAGACTAGAAGAAATCGGATTACACAGCAAAACAATAAACTGGTTCAGTTCATATCTAAATAATAGGTTCTTTCAAGTTCAGATCAACAACGTATTATCAGAAAAAGTCAATCTCAGAATAGGAGTACCGCAGGGATCAGCCCTGTCTGCAACCCTCTTTAACACATACATGCTGCCCTTATGCCATCTACTAGCAGGACTAGGCAGATGATATTCAACTAATTCTACCAATTGAGGACACATTAGAGAAAACGTTAAACCTAGCTAACATGTACTTAGACATAATAAAACAATTGCTAAACCGAATGGAACTTGTGATTAACATTGAAAAAACAGAATTTCTACACTTAGGGGCGGATTTTCATACTCCGCGAATAGGCCTACTTTTGTTTGCGCTCCAGGCGCAAACAAAAGTACGCTGGATTTTAGTAGATACACGCGGAGCCGCGCGTATCTGCTAAAAACCTGGATCGGCGCACGCAAGGCTATCGATTTTGTATAGCCGGCGCGCGCCGAGCCGCGCAGCCTACCCCTGTTCCCTCGGAGGCCGCTCCGAAATCGGAGCGGCCTTGGAGGGAACGCCGGGATGCGACCTGGGGGCGGGTCCGGAGGGCGCGGCCATGCCCCCGGGCCGCCCCGGGCCGTAGCCACACCCCCGGCCCGCCCCCGGAACGCTCCCGACACGCCCCGAAAACGCCGCGCGGTTCGGGCCCACCCCCGACACGCCCCCGACACGCCCCCGACACGCCCCCTCCGAAAACCCCGGGACTTACGCGAGTCCCGGGGCTCTGCGCGCGTCGGTAGGCCTATGTAAAATAGGCTTACCGGCGCGCAGGGCCCTGCTCGCCTAAATCCGCCCGGTTTTGGGCGGATTTAGGTGAGCAGGGCTCTGAAAATCCGCCCCTTAGAGCAGAAAAATATTGAAATCATTCAAACTCCAATAATACTCAAAAACAACCAGACAATTGAACTAGCGGAAAAAGAACGAAACCTTGGAATAATAATGGACCCAGAAATCAATCTAAAATAGCACATATTACTAAAAGTAAAAGAAGGCTAGCAAAACTCATGATCCTCAGAAAACTAAAACCACTACTAACATTAGCTGATTTCAGAACAGTACTTCAGGCACTAGTTTTCTCCAGCACTGACTACTGTAATGCTCTTTTACTAGGACTCCCGAATACAACATTAAGGCTACTTCAAATACTTCAAAACACAGCAGCTAGAATACAAACCGGAAAAAGAAGTAAGGACCATATAACTGAAACTCTAGCTGAATTGCATTGGCTACCCATAGAACACAGAATAAAATAGAAAGCCTTATGTACCATACATAAACTAATACAAGATGAAAAAGCGGACTGACTAAACACAGCATTATGAGTACACGTCCCACACAGAAACCTTCAATCAGCAAATAAAGCACTCTTAACCATTCCTTCAGTAAAGACAGCGAGACTAACCCAAGTGAGAGAAAGAGCCTTATCTTTAGCAGGCCCCACACTTTGGAACACAATGCCTCTAGAGATAAGATTACAAAGAGATCTCAAAACATTTAAGAAAAGTTTAAAAACATGGCTTTTTAAACAAGCATTTTATAAAAAGACTGGAGAATAGAAAATATACAGGATTAGGTAGAAGAGCACCAGCGCACAGCACTATTCTAAAAATGTGCATTATAATAATCTATGAACTCTATATCACAATAAACCTAATTGTAAACACTATGAATATGATTTTTACCCGTGAACAGTACCTTACAGGTACACCTGGTCATGACCTACTTCACTAAACAATTGATTGTCTTTAACGATATATTGTAACTGATCCTTTTGTGGCACCTGTTAGAATGTACTATAGTACGCATTCACCTACATTAATTTATGTGCCTACATGTAAACCGTTGCGATGGTATATAATTTAGCACCGGTATAGAAAAGATTTTAAATAAATAAATAAAATAAAATGTCACCAGTTATTCTTTCCTGTGTTCCTCTTTTTGGGATCCTTTATACTTCTTGAATGCTATTATTTTTGCCTTTGTTTTCAGCCAAATCCTTTTAGAACCAGATTAGTTTCTTATTCCTCTTACTTTTATTTAGTTTTCTAATATATAGATTATTTTCCTTTCTACTTGCTCCTTTTAGTTTGGCCCAATGTTGTTCTATCTTTCCAATATTCACCCAGTCTTCTAATTCTTCCTCCAGTTACATCCCCATTTCGACAAAGTCCGTATTTTTGAAATTCAAAGCTCGGGTCTTCTCTGTATTCTATTTGTGATATCAAATCATACTGTTTAATGATCATTGATGCTCAGATGGGCACCCACCTGGATATTAGAAACCTTATCTTCATTAGTGAGAACGAGGTCGAGTATAACTCCCTCCCTCATGGGTTCCATTATCATTTGAGCAGAGCCCCTTGCAGGGCATCCGTTTTCTCTCTTCTTCTCATAGATTCTACAGAAGGAATTCTCCAGTCTACATCCAGCAGATTAAAATATCCAACAAGCAGCATGTTTCCTTTCTTTCCCTCCTTTTGGATGCCTTCTATGCAATTCTTCTGTTTGAGTCAGAGACCTGTAGGTCACACCAGTAAAAATGTAAGTACCATCTTCTTTTTTTAGGACTGTCCATAATGTTTCTTTTCTACCCCATTTCTCTTGTAATTCAGTTGCTTAGGTATTGCTTTTGACATAAAGAGCTGATCCTCTCCCTTTTTTGTCCTCTCTGGTCTTTCTTATCAAGTTATAGCAAAGGATGGCCATACTCCAATCATGAGACTTAGTGAACCAGGTCTCTATAACAGCAATTATGTCAAAGTCTGTTTCCACCATTAAGGCCTGCAGGTCTGGAATTTTATTGCCCAGACTATGAGCATTTGTGATCATAGCTTTCCAATTTTTCTCTCTAGAATTTCTGCTCTTCCTAGTCATCTTTTCTGCTATTTTGATCTGATTGATTTTGTTGTTTTCTCCTCCCAATTCCTGTATTGCTTGGGGTGACATGACAATTTCTTTGGCCACCTTCCACCCCCCGTCCTCTAGTTTATATACTTGATAATATATACTGTGAATTTCTCACTTAGCATCCTCTTTCTGGCGAAGGACAAATGTAGACCATCCTTAAAGTATAACCTTTTACTGCTCCATACACGGCCCCAGGCACCAATGTAGCCAAAACCAATTGCTTTACACCATGTTTTGAACCAGACATTGAAGTTATCTATATGCCAGAGCCTTTCCTTCCCCTTTCCATGAACAGGTAATACTTCTAAAAAGGCAATGGTCTTTGCCATTGTGTCTAATCTTCTTTCCTAGGTTTTGGAAATCTTTCTGTACTTCAAGGATAACATGTCTAGCAAGGTTATTGGTCACCAGATGGATGATAACATTGATACTGGTGTCTCTACTTTCTTCTGTAATTGTGTTGACTGTCTGGTTGGTATTTCTACTGGCTGAGGATCCTGAAAAGCATTTAACTGTTGTGTCCCCTTCAAAATTATTTCCCAAATTGGTCCCTCTGATGATTGAGTCTCCCAGCAGAAGCAGCTTTCTTTTTTGATCTTTGATATTGTTTAAGGGTTTCTGGGTACACTGAGAGACTACAGCCCTTTCAGATATCACCTCATTTTCCATTCCTGGAGCTTATTCATTATCCAGTGCAGAAAAGGTATTATATAAGGGTAACGATGGGGACAGTGGGTGTGTTTTCATCTCAGGTCTTATTCCACCAGACCTTATTCAGCCCAATACTTGTAGATTCCAGCCTTTGTAAATTAACAAACACAGCTACTTAATACAGACTAGTATTATCAATAACGTGGAAAAATAGAAATTTAAAAGCATGCAACACAGAAATACAGAACAATAAATGTCAGCAAAAATCTATGTTAAAGGATGGGAATTTGGAAAGAACTTTGAAGGTAGCTGGTGTTATGGTAGTGGATCCTTGGACCGGGACGAAAGATGACACCCACCTTAGCACCCAGGTGAACTCGTCTCTGGAAAGTGGAAAGTTCTGCAACACAATCTTGGCACGGAGTCCTCAGAAAGGTGGCGAGAACGCAGTCCGGGTTCCAGGCAAGGGTCAAGACAGGCGGCAAGGAAACACAGTCCGGGTTCCAGGCAAGGGTCAAGGCAGGCGGCAAGCAAACACAGTCCGGGTTCCAATCCGAGTCAGGCCAGAAGACGGTATTCAACACCACAGGTCGGGGCAGGCAGAGAGCAACAAAGTCCAAATCCAGGCTAAGGTCCAGGGCAGGCGGCGAGCAACGAAGTCCAAATCCAATCCAAGTCAAGCCAGGAAACAGGAGAATCAGGGGAACAGCCTACAAGCACAGGAACCTGTTGCAAAGGCGTCCTTCCTTCCTCCAAGGGAGTTTAAATCTCCCTGGCTGATGATGTCATCTTCCGGGGCCGGCCTGGTTTCAGCGTCGTGGCCCCTTTAAGAGGCGGGGCTCGCCGCGACATTCCCGAGGCTGCTCCCCGACGTCCAGAAGCAGTCGCGCCGCGGCCCGTGCGCTGCTGCCCACCCCGAGGAAGATCCTGAGCCGGCCGCGTGGAGGAGGTAGGGAGGTCTGGCCACGGGTGAGCGCGGCCGGGGCTCACAACAGCTGGAGCAGAGGAGGAATAATTCAAAGATAAGAATAGCTTGAAGCAGCAGCAGTAGTAGCAAGGCTGGTGGAAACACTAGGCGAAATAGGCCTGGGTCTGGGGCGCCGAGCCGCTGATGGCCGACATGAAGGCTTATGCGGACGCCGGTGGACCTCATCCCACTGGCGGCTGAGCAGTGAACTACTGCTGTGCTGTGTGCCGGATACACACAGCAGGAAGATCGGCAGGGTCGTGGTGGAGCTCATGTCACCACGGCCTGAAGAACAAGGTCGCGTCTAAACGTGCAGGTGCTCCTCCTCCTTCCTGCCCACGCGGCCCCAGAAGAAAAATGTTGCCAGAGCCACACAGGCAGGAAGGAGGAGGAGCATCAGCTGCGCACAGAAGAGGAGCAGCGCTTACAGTCCGCTGCAAATCCCAAGTCACAGCAGCCTGAGAAGAGGAGGAGGCCCGGTAGCAGGGCTGCCGCCGCGGATCCCACATTACAGGTGACCCGAGAAGATCAGGACCGCTGCAGAGCCCCGTGAAGAGGAGGCCCAGAGGTAAGAGAGAGGCTGAGGGCCTGTAGAGTGTGTATGTGTGCATGTATGAGATGAGTTGAGAGATTGTGTGTGAGAGTTAGTTGAGAGACTGTGTGTGGGAATAAGGACATGAATGTTTGAGAGACAGCATGTGAGAGCCTCTGTGTGTGTGAGAGAGACAGCATGTGACAGTGAGAGCCTGTGCTTGAGCAAGACAGCATGTGGGAGTGAGAGAGAGCCAGTATGTGTGAGAGTCAAGCAGCATGTGCCAGTGAGATTGTGTGTATGAATGATTGTATGAGAGAAAGCATGTAAGAGTGAGAGCCTGTGTGTGTGTGTGAGAGAGAGAGAGAACGCATGTGAGAATGAGAACCTGACTGTGTGTTTGAGTGAAAAAGACAGATGGAGAGAAAAGAAATAGAAAAAAAGACAATATAAAAGGAATTGGCAAAAAAATAAGAAAGGGAAGGTGGAACAAAAAAGCATGTGACCAATCGATTAGAAAACTTAGATCAGACAGCAAATGTAAAAAATAAATTACTTTTTACTGATTGGGAATGTGCAAGAGTAGCACTTTCTCTATGCAGATCTCACAATGTACGAGATCAGCATGGAGGAAGTGGAAGCCCAAGGGGCCTGCACAGAAGAGGCAGCAGAATGGGCTTCCGTGCCAGTAGCAGTAATCAGCACCTCCCAATAGCTATGCGGCAGCAGTGACAATGGCAGCAAAGGAATGAGAGAGGCTCTGAGGTTGCTGGCAAAAGAAAGTGAAGGGTTCTGCCTTTAGTGTGTGCATGTGTATGAATGGGCGTCTGCCTGGGGTTGTATGTGTGTGAATGCATGGGTGCCTGCCTGAGGGTGTGTCTGTGTATGAGAAGGAGTGGGTATCTTCCTGGGGTTTGTATGTGTGAGAATAGGTGCCTGCCTGTGTGTGGTGTATGTGTGTGTGAGAATGACTGGGAGCTTGCCTGGGGGTCTGTGTGTGTGAGAATGACTGGGAGCTTGCCTGTGTGTGTGTGTTTGTGTGTATGTGAAGGAGCCAGTGAGAGTGAGAGCATGAGTGTGTATGAGAAAATCCAGGGGAGTAAGAGTGTGTGTGGGGGTGGGGGTGTGGAGGGGGAGAGAGTGTCTTACAGCCTGAGAGTCTGCCAGTGTCTGTGAGAGGTTATGATAGGTATAAGAGCATGAATGTGTATGTATGTGACAGTTTATGTGTGAGAGAAAATGGACATGTGAGTATGTTTGAGAGAGAAAGGATAACCTCCTAATCCTCGACAATATCAGGGTGACTGGAAATCAAGAGCTCCCATGAATGGATTTTTAAAATCCTTGTTAGTTTTAATTATTGGGTGTTATTTGATATATGTGCTGTTTTGAAATATTTTATTGGTGTTTGGGAAATTGTAAAAAATGTATATGATTTTAAGTAATAGAAATTCTATTTATCAGTAGTTTTAAAATATTCTTTTATTAGTATGGTTTTATTATTATAACTGATGCTTTATGTTTCTTAATTTTATTGTTTTATGAGGAATGGTGGTTCTGTTTTTCCATTGTTAATAAACAGAGTCTTGCTTCTTGGGGTTTCCATTTCAGTTTTTTCTAATTTGTGCCTCTTTATTTTGTATTCTGTATTTGGTGAGGGTCTGTCTCTGCTCTGTGTGTGTGACCATGATGAGAGATTCTGCTAGCATGTAGTGTTTGTATAGGGATCTATAGCAATCGGGTTTGTTTTGTTTCCTCAGTAGGTGGTGTATTGGTATTCTAGGACCCAGTGTAATATTTACCCTTGCTTTTTCACAGATAGGGTTATTGTTGTTTGAGTCCTTGGTGTTATTACTGTTATGTTATGATGGGATTAGATTTTGAGTGTCTTTTTGGCGGGATTTTGTATTAGTTCACAATGTGTCTGGCAGTGGAAGGTGTTTGTGCTGCTGTTACTGTGAGGTGACACCAGGATTTGAAATATGATGAGCTGTAAGGGAAACATCCAAGCTCCTTTGTTTGCGGGAATTTCAGTGGATGCACAGAGTTACAGAACTGGAGGTGCAGGATTTGTATTGACATTCTGTCCCTTCCTATATATTCCAGACTTCACTCTCATATCCATATAGAATTAGTTGAATGAGGCTACCAAATAATTTTATAGTAGTTTTACTAGAAGTGTACAACTGGCCAGTTTTTTAAAATTACGCAGAAGACCCTTTGGACGTTTTTATTAACATTTTATAACCAATTTTAAAGCAGGATCCATGGGTGTGATGAAGAAATGTCATTTTGGCTCTCCCCCCCCCCCCCCCCATAAAAAAAATGTCTTCTGTCTAGAGACGCCACTGATTTTCTGTGACCTTAAGCATTAGTACAAGAAGGATTACGGGGGGGGGGGGGGGGATGCTGGAGAGGCACACAAATGCATTGGCACCCGGGCGCTGGAGACCCTTGGTGCGCCACTGGATGCGAGCCATATGGGGCTGCAAGCGGTGGCAAAGAGGAGTGGAGATTTGGCGGGCCGCAAGCAGTGCCCAACCTGCTCATGACCCAGAAAATCACACAGTCAGCGGGCGTGATCGAGAACGATGTAGGAGTCTGGGCTGAGACCTAAGGGGGGTGCAACGGTGGGGGGGGGGGCACAAGGGAGAAGGCTCACCTAGGGCGTCTAATCCTCTTGCACCGGCCCTGAGTAGTAGCACTGGAAATTAAAAGCACAAATTGTGCAGAATAGCAGCAAGGCCCCACCGTGCACTGAGGGAGAAAGAAGAATGGCATAAAAAGTCCAAAGCAAGAAAAGAAACAAAGAGGTATCAGGCATGGCGTGAAGGGCCAAAGAGTTGAAGAATGGTGCAAAACATCAGATTTCCAGGACAAGACCAACAGTCAGAAAGTTCCATGAGGGAAGGTAATTTGAAAACAACTTCAATGACAACTGGAGCAGAGGCAGATCCACCTAAACATGCAATGAGTGGCTTGGAACAACAGCAGCAGCAGAAGCAGTGGCACTAGAGATAAAAAGCACTAGAGATAAAAAGCAGAAATGGTAGTTGCAGACCAATGAAGCAAGAAGAGTGGCACCGCCTAGCAAGCAGAGTTAGAATATTCACACTGCCCACTGGCTGGCTGGCCGGCCTGTGTAGTATACCACAGTTGTACAATATTACATCTAGCAATTCTCACAGTATGTGAAAAATTGTCTTTCACACACTATGTACCTGTGCTGACTCCTTGTGCATTCATCCAAATTGTGAGATAGAGAAGATTCAGACACGGCTCAGACTGGTGTTCACTGCAGTTTGCCTCTATAAAGTTAATAATAGGTGCAGATTAGAAGGAAAGACAGCAGTGTATAGAGTAAGACAGAAAGAGTGGCACCAAAACCCCTGAAATCATACAGATCAGAAACAGCACAGAGGCATCAAAACTCCCAAAGTATCATGAGGGGGGGAATCAACAATAGAAATATGAACAAGCCAAAGCAGTGAAGGCAGCAAAAGGGCAGCAAAAGCAGTGGCAACAGTGGTATTGCATTCCCAAGGCACTTTTAATTAAATAGCAAAATGGTACATGTAATAACAGGTGTTCTCCAAAGCACCATGAGAAGGCCAAGAGAAGACTGGGCAGTAACAGTGACAGAATTAGATAGAAAGGCATAGAAACAAGAAAGATGTGGGGTGGGAGGATAAACTTGTATTTTTTAATTCTTTTTTTTAATATTATCTCTTGTTTGGGACAAAACACTCCCAAATAAACAAGAGAAAAGCAGAGTGAAAAAAAACCAGGCCAGGATCCTAGAGGTATACAATAAAACATTAAGGTGAATGAGAAAACAGAGAGGTTGGGAGGATAAACTTGTATTTCTTTTGTTTTCAACATTTTATATACCCAAGTATAATCAAGGGAAAAGCAGGATGGGAGAATTAGGCTGGGTTACTAGCAGTGTATAATAAAACAGTAAAGCAAAGAACTAGAAAAAAGGAAGGGTGAGTGGAAAAGCTTTATTATTTTTCTTTTACATTTTTTTCTTTTTTACATTTTGGGGACAAAACATCCAAGTATAAACAATAGAGAAAGGGTGGAAGAACTAGGTGTTATGCCTGTCGGTCACAGATGGCTGCGACCTCTCTTGCTCACCTCCTTTTTCCCTGCATCATCAAGTTTGGGAAGAATGGCGGTCTCTGCTAACTATCTCCGACCTCACCGGCATCCCCGGGTCAGCGTGGGCACTGCCGACCGCCATCTTGAATCAGGAATTACTTAGTGCGCGCGCAAGGGCCTCCCTTTGAACACATCATGGCGGGAGCCTTGGGGGTGTCCCCTCCCAATGACGTCAACTCGCTATGGTACTTAACCTGACAGGCCCTTGCCTTCTGCGAGTTAGCAAGGAGTTCCATCTTTGAGGGCATCTTGTTCCTGCCATTGGTCTTGGCATACAACTCTCTGAGTACCCAATCCTCGGGGGCTCCCCTGCATTCGAGGCTCTCCACTCCTCGAAGGGCCTACCTGCCTGACTGTCACCGGACCTGCTTCCCAGGTCTCTCTTTCTCTCTCCTGGAACCATCTAGTGTGAGTACCTCTACAGGCTTCTTCAATACGAACTGTGCTAAGGACTTCCTGTGGTGTACCCCGTTCCTCGGGCCACTACCGTCTTCATCCCGTAAGAAGCCATTCAGCCTTCTCTGTGCTACAGAGTATTGACCTACCAACTTTGGGAGCCACTTCCTGGTTCTGGCATCTCTTCCAAAGTATTCTACATCTACTGTACTCTTCCTTGGCATACCCCATGCTGTGGGCCACTACCGGACCTGCACCTGTGAGTTGCCTACACCTGCCAGAGGGAATCCCAGGCGTATCCCGCTCCGTGGGTCACTACTAGGTTTCTTCAGCTGCTCTGGGTAATCCCCTAGCTGACAGTTTCCCCTAGCTGACAGCTCTGGGTAATCCCCTAGCTGACAGTTTCTCCTTCGTGTGAGATGCTGGGACTGGAAGGCAAGACCCCCTTTCACTCAGAGATCATAAATTTTAGTAAGCATGGAAGTATTGTTTTCTGTCCAAGGTTTCAGTCTCTCTTGCATCTGCTGCTGTAAGGAGTCCAGATACTGCAACACTTCTATTTCCATTCCCTCTTGCTCATGGAAACCCTCTAAATTTTTCCAGATTATTTTCTATGGGGAAGACGCCACCCAGGTGTATTCATATTTTCTCCTCTGTCACAAAGTATGTGCATGTAGACTCTTGCTTCTCCGGTCTAACTGCCAGCCCTCCAGAATCTTTCTTATGGTTACTAGGATATTTAATGAGTTATGGGGGCTAGCCATCACCTGGATGTGCAGAAGACCCCACCTGCACCATGATGCTCAGTGCCCACTAGAACTGCTTCCTGTTCCTGCCTCAGCCAGCTTTCACCAGTGCACCATCAGAGAGAGGTAGACCTATTTAGCATTCGCACTAGTCCAGATGTCTCTGGTGAAATGAATGCTACTCCCCTCTGCTATGGCTAGTTCTGCCCGCATGTGATTATGACACTGATTGTACAGGGTGGGGATAACCTGCCTGCTAAATGTAATCCTAGAGGTTAATTTTTAATTAGGGTTTAAGAGGTGCAATAGATGTTTGAAGCCCAGGTTCTCCACTATCTTTTGGGGCTGGTAAACCAGGGCAATCATTTCCTTGATATACCTTGTCAGTATTTTGGATACTGCTTGCCTCTTGCCCCAACAGTGATATAGAACACCACCCCATTTCTTCTAGGGTGGTTTACCACTGCATATGCATGGCAGGGGGCTGCTGGCCTGCCATCTGACCGATGGAAGGGGACATGGGCTGAATTTGGGAAAATGTCTTCCCCTTTTCAACCCATTTGGCTCTGAGTGGCAGAGGGGTGGTCCCCAAACTAGTACTGCTGGCCTCCCCTGATGCCAGTGCTGATGGGATTTTTCTATTAGTGATGCTGCATACCAGCATTTGTCAGGATTCCCCAGTACCTTCCTTTAACTGATGGCCTTACAGTAGTGAATACATTAAGCAAAATTCTTCCCTCACTTTAAAGTGATTCTATTTATTTATTTATTTATTTATTTATTAATTAACTTTTATTTACCGACATTCGTGAAACACATCATGCCGGTTTACAAAGAACTCAGGCAGGAAATACAATAAAACAATATAACAATCTAACAATATAACATTAACAGAAACAAAATTCAGAGTACAAAATGAACCAAAAAAGGAGCAATAAGAGGAATAATAAAAGGGGGAAGGAAGGGGGAGGGGGAGGGTGGGTGGGGCGGATCAAGGGGAGGGAGGGAGGGATTCTAGACCAGGAATGTGTTTTGTGATCTCTTCTCTGCATCCTTGGATGCTGCTGTTGCTACTAGCATTGGAGCTGCAGTTGAGGGTTGACTGTGAGGTAAAGGCCAGGTGCATCACTTATGCTCTTTACCTTCACTGCCTGTTTTTCCTGCTGGTTACTCTCAACACCATCAGTATCAAATGCCTCTTCTTCTTCTTCACTAGAGGCTAAGACACTTCTAACTAGATTTCTCAAATTCTGTTCGGCTACTAGCTTTTTAATATCATCTGATTCAGGGAATCACAGACACAATTCTTCCTCAGAATCAGTTTTTTAAAATACTACCTCCATTACCTCAGAAGCAATAATCATGGAGGAGCATGCTGCTGGTTTGGGGTGTTGCACTTCTGCTATCCTGTCCATGCCCCTGCCCTGTTAATGCTAGCCTTGGATGGCTCTCCTGCCTTTTGTCCCTGCTCTAAAACAAGATTGAGAGGAACAGGCGATGGTGACATATGCTCTCTCCCAATTTCAATTTCTTATTGTTTGAGCCTGCTCAACTCCTGGTTTTCTGAAGTTAAAAAAATGTCTTTTTTTAAGTTTAGGGGCAAGACTCCCTTTTTTCTCAATGCTACTAATACTGTTTTTACTTCTCAAAGGCCAAAATATCTCTGCAGCAACACCTAATCCTCTACTGCTGCCATTCCATCTTCTCCCCTTTCCTCAAAGTGGCATTATAGAATTTGAAGAAGATACTGAGTGTTTTGATATCACAATAGACTTTATTGATACTGTACCAGCACTCACCAATACTACTCTAGTACTAAATGACTGTCACACACACTCAGTCCACAGAGTTCACTTCAGTTCTTAGCAAGCACACATAAAATTTGCCAAGTAGTGTTAGAAGGTTTCTAGTGGCAGTAACTCAATCTTTGTCTTTCTAGCGCTGTCCTTCACAGTGTATGCGAAAATGTTTCTGTCAGACAAACACATACATACACAGGGCCGGATTTTAAAAGGGTTACGCACGTAACCCTTTTAAAACCCCCTGCACGCGCCGAGCCTATATTGCATAGGCTTCCGGCGCGCGCAAAGCCCCGGGATGCACGTACGTTCTGGGGCTTTCTTGGGGTGGGTGTGTCGAGAGGCGTGACGTGGATGGCGTGTCATCGGGGGCGTGTCGGGGCATGACGTGGTCGGCGCGTCATCCGGGGGGCGGTGTGGTTTTGGCCCGGGGGCATGGCCGCAGCCTCCGGACCAGCCCCCAGACCGGAACACGGCACGCGGCAGCCGGCCCGGCATGCTCAAAGTTACGCCTGCTTCGAGCAGTCGTAACTTCTGCGACAGAGGTGGGGGGGTTTAGATAGGGCCGGGGGGGTGGGTTAGGTAGGGGAAGGGAGGGGAAGGTGGGCAGAGGTGGAGGGAACGGGCCGTGCGCGCAAGTTGCACAAATGTGCACCCCCTTGCGCGTGCCGACGCCATAGAATTATAAAATCTACCCCCCAATGTATATGTGTCTACACTGCTGACTGATTCCTTATGCATACACAAAAAAAACCCTAAGATAGAGAACCAAGAATGCTGGCAAGGCTATGTTTCTCTTCATTTTCTTCTATCTGCATATAACCTTAGGGCAGCACACTGTGCTGCATCAGACAGACAGGCACAAAAAAATAGCACTACTTCAGTCTCCAGTCCTACCCTGCTCCAATGAACAGACAGAAAGCAATGCTTCTTTCTTTCTGTCATAACAAGTGAGAGCACTGTGACTGCAGCTGTAAAGATGCATTATTTTTATTTATTTAGCTCATACCTTTTCATTAGTAGCTCAAGGTAAATTATATCCCAGTTCCCAGAAGGCTTACAGTCAAACAGGTAAATTTTCAAATATTGCACATAATAATTAGCACTTGTGTCCAAAACTGCAGCTTACACATGTGAATTGGGGTCTGCAAGCATTTTTGTAAGATAGGGGTGTACCACTGGCAGGGCCAACATTTATGCAAATAAGTTCCTATTTTAAAATCTATATTCAAACATAGATGGATAGGTTTTAAAGTTATCCAGCTACATATATTCAGATAACTTTAAGCAGGTATATTCAGCTGGGCATTTATCTAGCTGAATATACAAAACAAGTTATCCAGCTATTGTTAGCTGGATAACTTCTCAACTAAATGACCTATTGAATATTGGCCACCTGGTTATTTCATTGCCATGCGAATGTTATAAAATACCCTAAGATGTGTGTAAAAGCCAACTTATAGAGGTAAAAAGCATCAAAATGCAACTAAAATCTGCATGCGTAGCCTTTTAAAATTGAAAGTATAAATACATGGGTATATGATTTATGCACACTTATCTAGCTAATTTCCAACTTATTTTGCTAAGTAGCTTTATTTTGCTAAGTAGCCTTTCTTGCTACTTAGATAGACAAATTTTAACTTATTCGAATAAGTTGCAGATTTATCCGGCTATATTCTGATTTATCCAGCTAAGTAGCAGCAGGATGATATAGCCAGATTAGGTCTGAAAAGCGCTACTTGTCCATGTAAGTAGTGCTTTTCAGACTTATCCAGCTATGTGCCGCTACTTATCCAGATAATTCAAAACTTGTGTAGTTTTTTTACATATGCAAACATTTATGAATGCATATCTACTCAAGGAGGTTAATATTCAGATAACTCACAAGTTATGTGTCTAAATGGCAAATGTATCATATTCAGGCATTTATCTGGATAAATTATAGCTGGATAATTAGCTGGATAAAAAAGGGGTGTTTCAGCGTCATTCCAGGGAACAGTTGAGTTATCCGGCTAATTTAGCCGAATATCGGGTATATCTGACTACATTAGCTGGATAACTTTTAGCCTGCTTCTGAACAGGTCTAAAGTTATCCATCCTTATGTGGCCAAATAACATGCTACTTAATCGAGTTCCTTATATTTGATTGCTGGGAACAAGGGACCCTCCGCCCTGCTCTCAGTGCTTCCATGCTGCTTTAAAAAAGACAGTGCTGGAAGTATAAACTTAAGTTAAGCTTATGCTTCTAGCACTGTAAGCCTAATGTATGTTTACGCTTCTGGTGCTATCTCTCTTAGAGCAGTGCATAGGCACCAGGAGTGAGGCAGAGGATCCCTTGCTCCAGGCAATCAAATATAAGGTATCGGGGAAGATCAGGATGGTCGGGAAGGGGAGGCTCCACAATGTTGTAAATCCTCATGGGTGGATGAGAGGGAAGGGAGGGAGGCAGCCTGAATTTGGAATTTTGAAAACATTGGGATGTGTTAAGTAATGCAGTCAATAAAGAAAAATAACTAAATAAATGGGCCAATAGGCCATACCCTCCCTCCCCTTCCACAAAATATCTTATAAAGGCCCTGTTGGGCCAGTTAAGTAGCACGTTATCTTGCCACACAAGTTATCTGGATAACTAGAAACCTACCCGGATATTTTTTTGTTATGTAGCCGGATAACTTTAAGTTGTATATTCAGCAGGATGTGTATTCCACTGAATATTTGGAACTAATTTTAGCCAGATAAGTTGCTCACTGAATGACCTATTGAATATTGGCCTCATATTTTATAACCTGCACATATTCTTTCTGCACAGGTTATAAAATACTGTAACAACTTTGTGTGTACCCAGATACATGCATATATGGCACACATGAGCAGTTCTGAAAGCTATCCTCTAAGTTTGTATCTGAAACAACAGAGAGCGAAGTAGCTTGCCCAAGGTTGCAACAAGTGAACGGGGGATTTGAATCCTGGCTCTCAGCCTACTGGTTTAACCAGAAAAAGCTCTTTGCCAATGCCAGTGCCTTTTTTTGAAAAAGGTATCTCTAAGAGAGATTCTGAATGCACAGCCTTGATCTGCAAAATCCAATAGAGCAAATGGAGTTTCTTTGCACATACCCAGACCTTTCAATGGGGGGATGTCTGCGTCTCTTGATCCAGATGGTAGCTATAGGCTAGGTTAAAAAATGCTTCATCTTGCTTGGGTCCTCTGTCCTGTCTATTTGCCTAGGTCTCCTGCCTCAGCACCAGCCCAACTGCTATCTTACATAGACAAGGGGTCAGTTGCTGTAGCTGTCATTTAGTCCCTCTAGCATTCTGACTAGAGCACTTTTTGAATGGGCCATCGACTTGAATGAGAGACATAAATGAATGAATCAAACTTTTTGTTTAAATTTATAGGCACCTTTCATTTGTTTTGGGGGTCTACAAATGAAACAAATATGGTCTAATTTGTTGCATTTTACCCATTCATTTCAAACAAATGCACATCCTTACAAGTCCCTTCCCCTTCTTAAACTGGAATAGGAAGGCTAACTCCCTTTCCCAACAACTCTTCTCAGAGAACAGGCCAGCCTTAAGCTGCCTCTCATTAAGATCTGCCTCCTACTCCCCCTAGAAATTTAGTTATATAAAACTTGAAAACTGCTTCCACATGGGAGGGATTATGCAAATATACAATGTGGAGAACCTTAAGATTTCCTATATATAAATGTTTACAGCCAACGAAAGCTTTTGAATTACTGTTGCTGTACTGTGCACTTTTTTTCAAAGCTCTCCTTATCTTCCTGTTGCTGTCACCTAGTCAGAGCTGGGTAACTCTCCCACTGCCACGATTGCACAGGAAGCCTCACAGGCAGCTAAAACGGATGAACAGTTGAGCTTTGATAGCTTTTCAATTACTACTAAATTGCACTTTGCAGTTTATTTCGAAGCTCCCCATACCTTCCTGTTTTTTACTGTTGCTGCTAGTCAGAGCAGGGTAGCTCCAGCTACTGCCACGCAATCACACCAGAAAGCCTCCTGAGCCGCTAAAAGGCAAGCCCTGCTCAGCTTTAACATTTTTTCAATTATTACTGCTGCAATGTGCATTTTAATTCAAAGCTCTCTTTACCTTCCTATTTGTTGCTGTTGCTACTAGTCAGCACTGGGTAGTTCCAACCACTGCCACGAGGACTTACCAGAAAGCCTCCTGGGCCACTAAAAGGGCTGACCGACTGATCTTTGAGAGCTTTTCAGTTTCTGCTGCTGCACTGTGTGTTGCGCCAGGAGGTGGACCCTTGGCCTAGTGCGGGATTAGTAGGCTCCCTGGTAAGACCCAGAGAACGCCCACCACCAGGAGGTGGAGCACAAGAGGAGACAGAGGCTAGCTGGAGCATCGCCACTAGCAACCCTAGGTACCCCCGGGTTGAGCCCTTGGGTACCCAGGCCGACTGGTCTTAGGTGGGCCTCACAGGATCTCCTTGATAGGAAGTTCAGGGGTGTGCCCACCACGATCAAGAGTGTGCGGTCGATTCTCAGGCCAGAAGTCGTGGGTGCCTGAGAAGGCCAGAAGAGAGTATCTGAATGTATGGCAAGGATCAAGGCCAGATTCAAGGAAGCGTGGTCAGCCAATGCAAGGGTCAGAGCCAGTAATCAGTCCATGGATAGTCAGGCAAAACAGGGGTCAGTTACCAGTAGTCAGTCCGTGGGTAGTCAGCCAAAGCAGAGGTCAAGTTCCAGGAAACAGTCAGATGTGGTCGAGTTCAGGCAGAGGTTAGTTCCAGGCAGCGTGCGGACATGGTCGGTAATCAGGTAGAGGTCAGTTCCAGGCAGTGTGCAGACGTGGTCGTAGAACAGGCAGAAGGTAAGAACATAAGAACATGACATACTGGGTCAGACCAAGGGTCCATCAAGCCCAGCATCCTGTTTCCAACAGTGGCTGATCCAGTCCATAAGAACCTGGCAAGTACCCAAAAACTAAGTCTAGTCCATGTTACCGTTGCTAGTAATAGCAGTGGCTATTTTCTAAGTCAACTTAATTAATAGCAGGTAATGGACTTCTCCTCCAAGAACTTATCCAATCCTTTTTTAAACACAGCTATACTAACTGCACTAACTACATCCTCTGGCAACAAATTCCAGAGTTTAATTGTGCATTGAGTAAAAAAGAACTTTCTCCGATTAGTTTTAAATGTGCTACATGCTAACTTCATGGAGTGCCCCCTAGTCTTTCTATTACCTGAAAGAGTAAATACCTGATTCACATCTACCCGTTCTAGACCTCTCATGATTTTAAACACTTCTATCATATCCCCCCTCAGCCATCTCTTCTCCAAGCTGAAAAGTCCTTACCTCTTTAGTCTTTCCTCATAGGCGAGCTGTTCCATTCCCCTTATCATTTTGGTAGCCCTTCTCTGTACCTTCTCCAACGCAAAAATATATTTTTTGAGATGCAGCGACCAGAATTGTACACAGTATTCAAGGTGCTGTCTCACCATGGAGCGATACAGAGGCATTATGATATTTTCCGTTTTATTCACCATTCCCTTTCTAATAATTCCCAACATTCTGTTTGCTTTTTTGACTGCTGCGGCACACTGAACCAACGATTTCAATGTGTTATCCACTATGACACCTAGATCTCTTTCTTGGGTTGTAGCACCTAATATGGAACCCAACATTGTGTAATTATAGCATGGGTTATTTTTCCCTATATGCATCACCTTGCACTTATCCACATTAAATTTCATCTGCCATTTGGATGCCCAATTTTCCAGTCTCACAAGGTCTTCCTGCAATTTATCACAATCTGCTTGTGATTTAACTACTCTGAACAATTTTGTGTCATCTGCAAATTTGATTTTCTCACTCGTAGTATTTCTTTCCAGATCATTTATAAATATATTGAAAAGTAAGGGTCCCAATACAGATCCCTGAGGCACCACACTGTCCAGTCCCTTCCACTGAGAAAATTGTCCATTTTCTCAGGTACAATGGATGATTTTAATGATAGGTTCAAATTTTTACTAATAGGTCTGAAATTTCATTTTTTAGTTCCTTCAGAACTCTGGGGTGTATACCATCCGGTCCAGGTGATTTAGTACTCATCAGTTTGTCAATCAGGTCTACCACATCTTCTAGGTTCACCGTGATTTGATTCAGTCCGTCTGAATCATTGCCCATAAAAGTCTTCTCCAGTACGTGTACCTCCCCAACATCCTCTTCTGTAAACACTGAAGCAAAGAAATCATTTAATCTTTCCTCGATGGCCTTATCTTCTCTAAGTGCCCCTTTAACCCCTCGATCATCTAACAGTCCAACTGACTCCCTCACAGGCTTTCTGCTTCGGATATATTTTAAAAAGTTTTTACTGTGAGTTTTTGCCTCTACGGCCAACTTCTTTTCAAATTCTCTCTTAGCCTGTCTTATCAATGTCTTACATTTAACTTGCCAACGTTTATGCATTATCCTATTTTCTTCTGTTGGATCCTTCTTCCAATTTTTGAATGAAGATCTTTTGGTCAGAGGCAGGCAGCGATCAACGTAGTCAAAGGGAAGCCGAGGTCAGTACCAATAAGACAGTCCGAAAGATACTACCTGGGGAGACGAGAAGACAGGAGGACGCTGGAACAGGAGGACATTGAACAGGAACAGAAGGACGCTGGAACAGGACTGGAACGATACTGGAACAAAGGCTGGAACGAGACTGGAAACACAGACTGGAATGCAGAGGCAAACTAGAAATCAATAGGATCGACCCGATTGCCAAGGCAAGGAAGTCAGGGTACGAGCTTCCTGTTATAGTACGATCAATCAGGGTGTGCCGCGGAGCTGGGATCTGCCCCTGGCCCTTTAAGGTGCCAAGCGGTCCGCGGATGTCTAGGGGCAGGGTCAACGCCACGGAGGACACTGAGCCCTGCCGTGAGGCCTGTCTGGAGGACGAAGGCCCGGCGACCGCCGCCACGGGACACTGAGGCCTAGCTGTGCTTGCAGGGGAGGACAACCTGGGACTCTTGGAGGAGCTGGAGAGGTGAGCAGGCCTGGGCGCGGGCCGAGCACGGACGGGAAGCGCAACACTGTGAACTTCATTTTGAAGTTTTCCATACCTTGCTGCTTGTCGCTACTGCTGCCCACTGCTACAAAATGCAGGGTTTTTCCCGGTTACTGCTGATTTATGTTTTGTATTATTTATCAGCAGTTAATGACTAGATGGGGAAAACACTTTTCTGTTAAATTTTTTGTTTAAACTGAAGCCCTTTGGATAGGAGGCTGAGTCCCAATGATTTCACTTTCTCAATTAGTGGGGTACATATCACTTTTATTGATCATGTTCCAAATTTGGATTTTCAGTTTAATCCCTGCTTGAATTATAATAACCAAATCAGGTCTATATTATCAATTTGTTTTATCACATTTAAAATGCTTTGTCATCTCAAGCATTTATTGGATCAGGCTGATTTTTGCGTGCTTGTACAAGCATACAAACCACGCTTAATTATTGCAATACTGTATATATGGGTCTTCCTAAAAGTTGTGTTAAGAGCTTTACAACTGTTGCAAAACTCTGTAGCTTCATCATGAGAACATGAATTTCCTGCATTGCAGCATCTTCAATGGCTCCCTATAGTACAAAGAACAAAATTTAAGATTCCTGTTTTTCTCTATGGATCAATGCAGGAAAAAACCCTGGTTTAGCTAACAACTTTACTTCAAGAATGTATTCCCACATGCTTATTTCATTCTGCTAATGGTTATGTTCTAGAAATGCCCAACATGAAGTTGGCCCAATCAGGAAATGAGGAGGCGTGCCTTTTCCATTGTAGGGCCTAGAATATGGAAGATACCATAAGAGCTTCGAGCCATGACTGATTTTAAATTATTTAGTAAAACGCTAAAGGCTTTTTATTTTATAAAATTTCCGTGATTATTACTGATGTTATTTGAGATGGCTAACTTAGCTCCTCCAGTTATGCCCCCAGAAAGCCCCTAATTTATCCAGCCAAATTTTAGTTGGATAAAAAGTTATCTGGCTAGAATTTATCCAAATAAATCCCTAAATATTCATTTAGCCAGATAACTTCTGAGTTATCTGCCTAAATGCCGTTGACTATGGGCCTCAGTGTGTATAATTGCACCTTCAGAAAGATACTGCATAAACCATTTGACGTGGGTCCAGAGGGTGACTACTAAAATGATCAGTAGTCTTTATTCTAAAGCATATGGGGGGACAGACGTAAAGATCTAAACATGTATTCCCTAGAGAAAAGGTAAGATGGAAACATGATAGAGACATTTAAAAATCTCTATGGTTTCTATGCATAACAGGTGGGCCTCTTTCCACAGAAAGGAGGGTCTAGAATGAGGAGTCATGGAATGAGAGTGAAAGGGGGTAGACTCAGGAGTAAACTGATACATATTTCTTCACAAAGAGAGTAATGAATGCATGGAACAGCCTCTCCCTGGAGGTAGTGGAGGCACGAACAGTATCTGAATACAAGAAAGCATGGGCTATATATACAGGGGATCTCAAAGGGATGGTAAAGCTGAATTATTTGGTGTGTGGATAGGCAGACTTGATAGGGCTGTATGGTCTTTTTTTTGCCTTCACATTTCTCTGTTTCTATATTCTGTCCTAGTATTTTAATCTGTTACCTAGCCAGAGTGAGACCTCGTCTTGTATCACATGACTTTTTAATTTCCTAAGGTGTCTCTTGTGAGGGACTTTTTCAAATGCCTTCTTAAAATCCAAATACACAATGTTGACTAGCTCACCTTTCTGAATATGGTGCTTCTTTAGAAACACAAAATAGAAAGATTATAGTGAAGTGAGTCCGTGTCCTATTGTGTCGATCCACTTATCAGAAATAATTTGATTTGGTACTGTCTCTACAAGTTAATATATAGAGATTTTTTTGTCAGTAAAATAGTATAGTAAATTGAAATTAGTCGATATCAACATTTGCATTTTTTATCTCTTCCTTTACAAGATTCTTTCAGTAAGATGGTATCATTTTTTTAAGTTACAGGGAAACATGGCAGTTTTTCTATATTTAAGGAAAATATGTAACATAAAGCAGAAGAAACATTTGAGCTACGGTTTTCTCAATTAAATTCTAATTTTGTTTTCAGGCTACATTTAAAGGATGGATGGATATCATGTATGCAGCAGTTGATTCGCGTGAGGTATGTCAGTAAAATTAATGCTGTATTTTAAACCTCACTTCCATGTTTTATTTGTGTTTGTGCTCCATCCTAGCTAACATTGCCAGCTGTGAATGTCTAAGAAGTATGCTATGTTCAATGGCTCGTCTGTCTTGTCAGAATCTATTCTTTTCTCTAATTGATGCACGTTTCGCCAATAACATATTAGCAAAATCATCTTACTAGCTGTTCTATATTACAGTATTCCTTTGTTAATGGTTTTGTACATATAATTATGGTGCAAGGCTTTTAGGAAAAAAAAATTACTCATTCCTTAGAACTCATAACAGGTTTCGGGTTGATGACACTATAAAGTACAGAGTACAGATACTGGCAGTGCCAGCTTTCCTCTCCTGCTCTGTTAGTGTGCCTCCCCTCTGCTCATATAGGTCATCTCTAATAGGAAAGAAGACAGTTGTATGCATTTATGTGCCCATTTAATCTTTGGCCTCATTATTGAGATTACAAGTAGAATTCAATTAGTGTCAATAGTGATGCTTTTAATGAAGCAGAAAACTATCAGTTGGCAACTGTGCTAAGTTATTTCATGTAGTCGACTGAAAAGCCTTTGGAAGTTAATGACTTCCAGTTACTACTAACTTGGCTTGGATTTAGACTCAAACATAGAGTCTCAAGCAAACTCTGTATCAACTGACTGAGTCATTTGTCTCCTAAAAGTACAATCTTCCATATCCTACACAAGGAAGTCTTTCATAATAATCCTGTACCATATGTAAAGATTTTGTCACATTAACTTTAAATAGTCCCTTTTCAGATTCTCTAAAATATGTATTATCTTCTGTTGATTTTATCTTTCATTTGAACAATGCTTTGAATACTTCTGAGGTCATAGTTTGATGGATGAGGGCTGATCATTCTGAAACTAGCAACACCATCCACTGTACAACCTTTCAGTACATAGTAGCTGGCCTTGCCATAGCTCTGTGAGACTTTTAAATGATGCGCTTCAAAGCAGTATAAATTGATATTTCTGCATCAATGTAATCCCAAAGAAGTATTTTGAACTTCTCCACAAAATAATTAACTTCCTTCTCTAGAAACCCATTCATTTAAATTTCTAGTGTTGCCCACCATAATACCATGAGGAATATAAACCAAAGAAGCCAAAGTCCTCAGAAGTATTTATTAAAGAGGTAATATTCCAGTAAGTGCCCGACTCAAGGCCTGAGTTTTGCCCAACCACGGGCTGCTTCAGGGGCTGTTCATGACAGATTTTGTCAATTGACAGGAAACAATACAGTTATCTCATACCTCATCCAGTAATGGAAAATCATTAAAAAAGGACGTGTTCCAATTTGTTTATGAAGACACTTTAAAAGTTGCGTAATGCAGGTACATACAAAATTGAATGAAATTGCTCCAGATCACACAGTGTTATGGTTTAAAACCAGTGGGTAATGACTAGATGAGCTTAGCACGGCAATTCATGTTTTAGAATGAAAGTAAAAAACAGTGATGGACAACATATTGCCGGTAACTAAAGAAAACCTATGCGCCACGGTCCTATTAAAAAAGGTTGTCAGTCATGCATATAAGACTTACTGGAATATTGCCTCTGTAATAAATACTTCTGAGGACTTCGGCTTCTTTGGTTTTTATTCCTCACGGCTTTGCTATACTGACTTCCTTCCTGTTTTTTGGGCCCACCATAAAACCATGCCACCACAAGATAATAATCAGTTCCTGGATTTCTTACTCCAAGGATTCTGCAAGATAAAAAGAGATTAAAGGACTTTTGGAAAGCAGTTAGAAAATAGGACTGAATGGACATCTTACAACAACATGGAGCTAAATGAACAAAAGGTACATCTTTGTACTTGTGGTAAACATCCAGTGCTCTTAATTCAAATTACCACACCACTACTGGCATCTGCACAGCAGAGTTAAGGCAAATATATAGCATCTTCTACATATTCTAGCAGTTGTAACTCTTCTGAGTGTAGTGTTTGGGTTAAAGAAGAATGGGGAAGGGAAGAGAGGCAGGAGATTATTTCAAATTATTCCTCGGGACAGTTTCTCCTAATGGGTTTGTTGTGTGCATAACTTGTCAGGAGTGAACCTCATTCATACTCCATGGTATGTTGGGGATGATCTCAGTCTCTCAAATTTACTGTTAATGCCCTTCTTAGTGTGCCAAAGAGAACCTTGTTTTGGAGTTCATAGGGTGTAATCTTAACAGTCAGTATATCAATGTACGCATGGGAATTTTTCCTAATCAGGCTAGTGGCACCCAGTATAATTGGGACGATTTCTGTATCTTTGTGCCACATTTTTTTGGTCTCTGATAACATCTTTTGGTACTTAAGGATCCTTGTTTTCTCCTTATGATCCACAGAATACTCACTAGGTACTGACACCTCTAGCAGCAATTCTGTTCTTGTGTTCTCCTATACCACTTCTCCTTCACACATCAGTCTTCCTCTTGCTGGGAATAGAAATGTCCCAGGTGATCACCACTTCTTCGTTCTCTTCTTTTTTTTTTTTTTTTTTTAATTTAATATTTATTCATTTTCAATATTCACATCAAGTAAACATTTTGCATTGCGTAGATTTATATACACAAATTAGATTCACTATCATAAACTTTTCATTACTTACTCAGTTTAAATCAACAAAGTTCTCATCTATTATTCTAAGCAATCCTGAGGGGGTTTACATTAACGGTTTACAAGAAATAAAAAAAACCACTCTTTTCACTATAATATTAGGCCGTCACATGAATGCAATAAGACTTTTCATTTAATGCTACAATTACTCCAGATTTTGGGGGCTACTTGGTTCAAGGAACTTCTGTAATTGAACAGGTTAAAAAAAATATATACTTCGCATTCAGATGTTTAACGATACACTTACTAGGATACCTCAGGCTAATATTGGAGCCCCTTGCAACTACTTCGGGCCTCAGAGACAGAAATGTCTTATGTCTCTCCTGAGTAATACAGGATATGTCTGGATAAATCCAAATCTGGACAAATCTTTTTCCCATAATAAACTTCCTCCCTGTTTCGCATAAATCTCTTTAGAATCAGGTCTCTATCTGCTGAAAAGGTATTCTTCGTTCTATTCTATTAAGGTTATACTCCCAATGTTTGCTTGGTACATTGATATTATAATGTTTAAACAGCTTTGAAAAATAAGACATATATGCTCTCTCTCTCTTCTTCACTATTTTAACATTTGAATTCATTGATGCCATTAAGTATGCCTGATGGCCTATTATGGTAGCTCTGTAAGTATAATCAATTTCAATAAGACCCACACCACCTTCAGCTCTAGGGATGTACAATCTTGGCATGCACTGGTTCTTATAAATTTCCTGATGGTTATATTTTTTAGGTCAGCCTACTATTCCAAAACTAATAATGCAGGAATTGCAAGCTGGTTAATCTTATGTCTTATTTCATATTGTTAAAGCATTTTTCAGTATCAGTCTTACCTTCCCATAGTATTCTTTTTATGATCTTTTATCTCAATACTTTATGCTGAATTTCCACCTTCTTCTGTTCCTAGTTATTTATATATACACCTCCCTGCTCCAATTCTTATATTGCAATCTTCGGACAGGAAGGTATTTTCAGTTGTGCTTAATTTTCCTTTAAGGAAAGTTGCCTTAGCAAAAAGTCTAATGTTATCCTGATGTCATCTGACACACTATACAAAGTTGTTTTGTTAAATGAGCAACACATGAACTGTAGAGTTTCAAATCATCAACAAACAGTAATTGAGATACCATTAGTAGAGGATTGCTCACTCTAGGATTAAGGCTAATTCCATAACCCAAGGAGTTAACAAGAGTTCTCAGTGGGTTTAATGCCAGACAGAACAAAAGCGGTGACAGGGAATCTCCCTGAAATATTCCTTGCTGGACCTTAATAGTGGAGATGACATATTGTCCATCCTCATAATTCAGAGTGACTACAGTCTGCCACATTTTCATGGTGAACTTGTACTCTATCAGGATTCACATTATATAATTCAAGGCAATTTATTATCCAAGAATGTGGGACACTATCAAAGGCTTTCTTATAATCAATCCATGCTATACTGCAGATTCATCTATGTAATCATTTGGTCATAAAGGCTATACTAGCATGAGCTATCTCTGGTTTCATATGTTCCTCTTATGTTACCTCTTCTGTTGATTGCCAAAATTTTATTTAAATTAATGTGATGATATATTCTATCTGCATCAATTGCAGTAAACAGCTTATAGATTATAGTCAAGCAGGTTATTGGTCGATAGATTTTAGGGATGTTATTTGGCTCTCCTTTTGGCAGGAGAAGTGGTCTTCCTGTACTTAGCTATTGTGGAGTTCATTCTGGCAGTCTGATCAACTGATTTTACAATTAGCCAGATCTTGATGGAGAAAGGTCAAATATTTGATCCAAAAGTTGGGCACTCCATCAGGGCCAGTACACTTCGTAACTTCAGGCCATTCCATAGTTTTGCGGTTTCCCTGTTCTGTACTCCCCTTTTATGCTGGGCAACCATTCTGCTTTCCTCTTATGATCTACAGGATCTTCATACAAATTTCTCCAAAACTGTTCTGTTTCTTCTCTAAAATTGCTTTTCCTCCTATATGAAAAGTGAAATGTGCTCGTAAAGATATACAGACATATCCTCATGCAACTTTGTAAGAAGATATCAGATACTTGCTTGGGTAGAGTGGAATAAATAAATATAGGGGGAGGGTATTTAAAAGCCATTTAGATGGATAACTCACGTTATCCATCTAAATGGTTTAAATGGCATATTGAGCCTCTTATCTAGCTAAGTCATAGCCAGATATGTTGTTATCTGGATATAATTTAGCCAGATATAAAAGGGGCGTTTTGGGGGCATTCCAGGGAGGGGTCCCATTATCCAGCTAACTTGGCCATATTAAAGAAATCACAAAGTGGCCTGTCCCCCCCCCCCCCCAATCTTGTTGCTACTTACCTCGGTCTCCCCTCCCTTGCAGCTGCAGCCAGTCCCCTGCGTCCGCGGCGTCCCACGGCATCCTCAGGCCCTTCGGGGCCTTCCACTTTGCGCAGCTCATCACGTTGGGGTTCGGCGTCGGGTCCTCCTCTAGGCGTGCACGGATCGCCCAGCCCTTTAAAGGGCCAAGCGAGGGAATCTCCACCGCGGCACGTGACGATGATGTCACCTGAGCCCTGTATAAAAGGCAGGGCTCAGGCTCCAGTTCCTTGCCTTGGCAAATGGGTTGTCTCATTCGTGAGAAGCTAGTTGCCATCCTGTGATCCTGCTTCCTTGATCCTGTGCTTGTTCTTGCATTCCCGTCCTTGTTCCAGTGTTCCTGCGTTCCTTGTTCCAATGCTTGTTCCAGGGTTCCTGCATTCCTGTCTTCCTGTGTCTTGCAGTGCTCCTGCGTTCCTGTCTTCCCGTGGTCCTTCCAGTGTTCCAGCGTCTGTTCCTGATTCCTGTTCCACGTTCCACTACCCAGGTTGTACCTTTTCGGACTGATACTCGGTACTGACCTCGGCTTGCCTTTGACCTCGTTTGGACCACTGCCTGGAACTGACCTCTGCTTGCTACTGACCATGCATGGACTGATACCTGGAACAGACCTCTGCTTGCTACTGACCACGCTCAGATTGATTCCTGGAACCGACCTCTGCTTGCTACTGACCACACTTGGACTGATACCTGGAACTGACCCTTGCTTTGGCTGACCACCCTCGGATGGATACCCTGGCTTTGACCCTTGTGCTCCACTCAGACACTCTATTTGCATCTCCTGTGACCACCTGGCCTACCTGCTCTGACACTACCCGTGGCCTACTAGACCACTAGGTGCTGCCTATCCTGTCCGGAGGACCTTCTGTTCCTGCTCTGTACCTGTTGTCTCCGGTACTCCTTGTTCCGGTCTAGCTCGCCTCTTCAGCGACAGCCATGCACCTTTACTCTTGGTGGGCACACCGCTACCTCTCCGGGAGACCCCTAGAGGCCCACCTAAGCTCAGGCGGTCTGGGTACCCAAGGACTCAACCCACGGAAACCCCGGACTGTTATTGGTGAAGCTCCAGCTTCCCTCTGTCTCCTCATGTGCTCCACCTCCTGGCGGCAGGCACCCTCTGGGAACCCTCAGAGAGCCGTACCCATCCTGCGCCAGGCGAAGGTTCCACCTCCAGTGCAACACATCTCCCTCCCACCCGAGTTGCAAAGGCCCTCCAGGGCCAACCTTTCCAACCTCCTAACCCCCCCCCCCCCACCCAGTACCTTTATTTAAAGTTAATGGCCAGGTTGGTTGTTGCCTCCTACCATAATCCAGGCCTGGTGCTTCTGGAGTGCTTCTGCCATTGCTAGGCAACTATTATGGAACCTCCATCGTAGTTGCCTGGCAATGGCAGAAGTGTCCCCAGAAGTGTCCTACTGAATATGGACCCCTATAATGTTCAGAGTTTTTAGAGACTGATATACCAGTTTAGGTTGATGGTTAATGTTCTATTGAAGACTAAAAGAAAAATATTTGGTATCGGCAATGATGGCAGATGTAATAAGTATCTTATAGAAGGACACTCATAGTTTCCCTTTGAAAATTCTCATGGGTAATGTTAACACAGATCTTTGAACTTGTGTTTTGTGTGTGTGACAGGGCTTTGTCAATCACTAACATTGTCTCCTAAGTATTTTTCTAGAAAGGAGCAATAGGAGGGGTTATTGATTACTAGGATTCCTCTTCTTGCCATAACCCCACTTTTTTGGGGAAAGGCATGTATGGGAAATAAAAATCCCCATGAGCATGCTCAGTCTTCTGAGGGTCTGGAGATACAGAAGAGTTAGAAGAGAAGGTAGAGATTTCCCCAGGATCTCAAGACAGTGATTTTGGAGTTATTGAGAGGAGAATAAATTTTGACTGTGGGATCCTTTGCCTCATCCCTGGAGGTTTGGATCTATTGTTAGGACTTTTTGGAACTAGACAAGAGATTTTTGATTCAGACTGGTTCAGCCTGGATGGAATGGCATTCCCCCAGTATTCTGGAAGACTGAATGCAGAAAGATCTTTTTACCTGAGCTAAAAAAGAAGCAAGGTTGAAGAGAGTATTGTTAGGATTCAAGGGTTTCATGGACCCTTGGCCCGAGGTGAGGGTTGATACCACCTGTGGGAAGGAGCCCCACAGGTCCTCACTGTCAGGAGATGAGGCCAGCTGTAGCAGGAGGTCTGGTAGTAGTGGCAGAGAGATAGGGTGTCCTGCATCACAGCCACATGATCGCAGGAGCTAGTAGAGAGGATGCTGTGGGGTATCCCGAAGAGCGGGGTAGAGACACGGTTTGGAGGGACCCCACAGTACTCAGGCAGGACTGGAGATACAAGTACCAGAGCAGGAGCCTTCGACAGAGGAGCGCTAGGCAGGCCCCAAGGAGCGGGGAGCGCAAGTCAGGAACTTCAGGAGGAATACAGCAGAGACTGTCTCGAGGAGCGGGACAGCGTAGTGAGCGAGGCTCTGGTGTGATGACGCAAGCTGACCCGAGAAGCGGGGACGCCCGAGTCAAATCTCCAAAGTAGTAACGTAAGCCGCCCTGAGGAGTGGGGCTGCGCACGATGGAATCTCTGGTAGAGAAACAAGATATTGCCCCAAGGAGTGGGAAGCGTGGAGAATAGTCACTATGTAGAACGTAGGCACTGCCCCAAGGAGCAGGGAAGCACGGAGCACAGTCACTATGTAGAAAGTAGGCACTGCCCCGAGGAGCGGGGAAGCACGGAGTGCAGTCTCCAAAACAGGAAGATGGTCCGAGGGGCAACCCTGAGAAGCAGGGAAGCCGGCAGGCAGGGTCTCTGGAAGGCGCAGGAGTTAACCCGAAGAGCAGGGAAGCCTGGAGACAGGGTTCCTGAGGAGCGGGTACACGAGCTAGAGTCCAGAGCCACAGGCAGATCCGATGCAGGAAGCACGGGTCCGAGGAGACAGGTGAAGGAACTCATTGCCAAGTCAGCTAGCAAGGGGCGAAGGAAGTCCTTATGAATCCCAACCTAGTGATGTCATCAGTTGGGGATGCCCCTGAGGTTCCCGCCATTGGGCCTTCAAAGGGAGGCCCGGTGGAGCACGTATCTAGGAAGCCCAGAATCGGCATGGGTGGCGGCAGCATCCCGGCCGCCAAGAGGAGCCTTGAGAACCCAGAGATATGTGGCGGTAGCAGCTAGCCCCAGCCACGAGCTGACCCAAAGAGGAGAGCAGAGCAGCACATGTAGTGAGTTGAATCGGTCGCAGCTGTCTGCGACTGACAGTCATAACAAGTATTAATTGGACTATTGTGGTAGAGACATCCAAGAAGAAAGATTGGATTCTTGTATAGAAGAAATGTGGATATTTTTGATCAGCTCATGCTGAATTTACAGTCTAGCTATCCTACCCTCATCGATGAGGATATATTTGGTGTGAATGATGATACAGTAGATTAAGAAGAAGACTAAAATGGATAAGGAGACAATTGCTTTCTTCGTTTTAATATTTTTTATGCTATTTTTTATTTTCTCAGTCTTGACTTGGACATTCATATAAGAACATAAGAACATAAGAAATTGCCATGCTGGGTCAGACCAAGGGTCCATCAAGCCCAGCATCCTGTTTCCAACAGAGGCCAAACCGGGGATAATTCGGAAATCATTAGCTTCGGTGATTTTTTACATATAGGCACATGGACTATGTTTGCTTTTAATGGAACCTCTCTGTTGGGATGCCCTAACTCTCCTGTTTCATTAGTATCCTTCAAGGATACATTTCTCCGAACCATGCACTGCTGAGTGACTGTCGGCTTTCCCCCTTGTTCTAGTTTAAAAGCTGTTCTATCTCCTTTTTGAAAATTAGTGCCAGCAGCTTGGTTCCACACTGGTTAAGGTGGAGCCCATCCTTTCGGAAAAGTCTCCCCTTTCCCCAAAAGTTTCCCCAGTTCCTAATAAAGCTGAATCCCTCTTCCCTGCACCATCGTCTCATCCACACATTGAAACTCTGGAGCTCTGCCTGCCTCTGGGAACCTGCACATGGAACAGGAAGCATTTCAGAGAATGCCACCCTGGAGGTTCTGGATTTCTGCTTCCTACCTAAAATCCTAAATTCGGCTTCCAGAACCTCTCTCCCACATTTTCCTATGTCGTTGGTGCCCACATGTACCACGACAGCCGGCTCCTCCCCAGCACTGTCTATAATCCTATCTAGGTGACGCGTGAGGTCTGCCACCTTCGCACCAGGCAGGCAAGTTACCAGGCGGTCCTCACGTCACGTCACACTTTTGGATGCCGCTTGTTTTTATTTTGCATCCAGTGCAAGGTATGAATGGATGGTCTCTGGTTTGGGTCTTGTTTTCTACCCCTTTTGTTGCTTTTGGCTTCTTTGCTCCTATTCTCTACAATTTAGCAACTGTTGTGGAGATTTTTGAGCTGGAGTGTGATAGTGATTGACCATGCCAGGGTCCCTGAAAGTTAATTCTTTTTCCACATCTAGACTTGGAGCCAGACCCGTAGCACCCCTGGTCTATGCACGCAGGAAACTAGGATGATGACAAGCCCTTTATTAAAATGCCCGACTCTGGCCGAGTTTCGCTCCCTTGCACAGAGCTGCCTCAGGGGCAATTCATTTTACCAGGACTTGATTTGGTCAATGTAGAAAATATCGCATTGATTATGCCTTCGGTGCAGACGAATTCCCACTCAAACACATAGACTTTCTCTTATCAGCATAGTATTGCTACGTAATAGCTGCTTTGAAGTAAAAAACGTTCTGTACATGACAAATTTAAATAGACGAGCCGTCTTTTAGCTAAAAGATGGCTCGTCCATGTTTATGTCATTGCTAAAATAATACATTACACCTCTATCATTATTAAAGATTCTGCATTAAAAGCACATGCTAATGCATATTTTAAACATATGTTTTTGCAGCGCTTTAATGAGCCATTCACATAGAATTTTCAAAACAATTTACTTGGATAAATTGGTTATCTGAAAATTACCTTTACTCAGTCTGGCTAAATGTATGCCTGGGGTTCCACAGTGTTCTTACATATAGCCAGTTTGAAGGAAGAGATTCATTTGGGCATGTTTTGGGCAGGATCATAAAATACAAGAATAGATTATATAATCAAATCTTCCTGTGCTATTTTCCACATACATTTTACCCACATGTACCTAGTTTCCTGTGGACCCAAAAAACAAAGCGGTAGCCGATCCAGTGAGCTGTGTAACAGTGACGACAATAGGAATCGGATGATGACAAGCCCTTTATTGAAATGCCCGACTCTGGCCGAGTTTCGCTCCCTTGCACAGAGCTGCCTCAGGGGCAATTCATTTTACCAGGACTTGATTTGGTCAATGTAGAAAATATCGCATTGATTATGCCTTCGGTGCAGACGAATTCCCACTCAAACACATAGACTTTCTCTTATCAGCATAGTATTGCTACGTAATAGCTGCTTTGAAGTAAAAAACGTTCTGTACATGACAAATTTAAATAGACGAGCCGTCTTTTAGCTAAAAGACGGCTTTTAGCTAAAAGACGTCTTTTAGCTAAAAGACGGCTCGTCTTTTAGCTAATCCAAACTTTACTACATTTAATGAACAGATTAGCACGATTTTGCATTTGAATCTGCTTACTTAGTTATTAGTGTTAAAATGCATATTATTGAAAAAAATCTGTAACCTGTAAAGCTTGTTAGTGCCACTTTAACTCACATTCAGCACTAATGCAAGCTTTTAGCACATATTAACAAGTTATTGGCGTTTAATAAATATGAGGTAAATTTTAAAAGGGCCGCACGGGTGTCCATGTGCACACAGTTCCCGGTACGCACACTTGAACACGCCGACTTTATAACATGCGCGTCGCCATGGCATGTTATAAAATCGGCTACCCATGCGCACCTGCGCGCCCAATTTTATATCGGTGCCACATTTATTTTATTTATTTATTTATTTATTTATTTATTTAGTGGTTTTTATATACCGATATCCGTTTGCACATCGTATCAGTTCACATAGAACTAAGAGAGCGACGCCAGGTAACAAGGTGAAGCTTTTCCACTGAACATGGATCAGCAAACTTTTACAAGGAACATGGAATAATTACTGGTTACAAAGGCTTATATAGGGAGCCAGGTATAAGATTGAATATATAAAGGAGGCAATGTTTACAATAGACATTAGGATGCGGAAAGAGCTGTATCTCTACAGGTGCCAACCCGTGCATGCAAGGGGGGGGGGGGGGGGATTTTGTTAAAAACGCGTGGTGACGCAGTCGGGCCTTTGCCCAGTTCCCTCCCAGTCCGCTTCAATAAAGGAGCGGACTGGGAGGGAACTTTCCTATCCCCCTAACTAACTTTCTTCCTTTTTCCTCTCTCTACTCCAACCCCTAAACCCACCCTAACTAACCTATTATTTTTTGTTGTGGAACTTACTTCATCTGAAAGAGCTGAAATAAGTTTTGCACACTGGCCAGCTGATGGCATGCACTTCACCAGGACAGCACAAAATGATGCTGTCCTGGCCGGCCCCCGTCCTGCCCCTTTTCAAAACCCCAGCTCTTCCGCGTGTACCGGAAGATACGCATATGGCTGGGCTGTTCTGAAAAACCGTTTAGCACGTGCTCAGCCCTGCCATACGTATCTCCCGGTATTTGCGTGTGTCAAATTTTGAAAATTAACCCGTAAGTGCCTAAGGTACTTTATAGGGATTGGAATGTTTCTGAATAAGGAAAGACTGAGGCAATTGGGAATATTTAGCTAGAAAAGAAAGAATAAGCAACATGATTACTATCTAGTAACTTTAAATACTTATAATAGTTAGTGCATGGATTTCTTAGGCCGCATATTCATTTTTGGCACTATTTAAAATTATATTGTACATAGACATTCTTTCCTATTATATAGCTCTGGTTCTCAACCCAGTCCTCAGGATCCACTCAGCCAGTAATCTCTAACTTCTCATCCCATGCAGCTACAGTACCTGAGGATTGGAGTGTGGCCAACAGAATGCACATTTTTAAAAAGTGTTACAAAGGTGACCCAGGAAACTACAGACTTGTAAGCCTGCTGTTAGGACCAGGCAAAATGGTAGAAGCTATTTTGAAAAACAAAATTACTGACCATCTGGAAAGATGCAGACTAATGAGGCAGAGCCAACATAGATTAGGCAAAGGGAAGTCTTGTCTTACAAATCTGTTAGGTTTTTTAGTGAAAGGGGTTAACAAACATGGGACAAGAGTGAGTCAGTTGATAGAGTGTATCTGGATTTTCAAAAGATGTTTTTCAATGTCCCTCATAAGGAAATTAAAGAGTCACGGGGTAGGAGATTATGTCCTATTTTGGATTGGTAACTGGCTAAAGGATAGGAAACCGAGAATAGGTCTAAATGGTTACGTCTCTCAATGGAGAAAGGTAAACAGTGGCGTGCCTCAAAGATCTGTACTTAGATCAGTGCTTTTTAACATATGTACAATTGATCTGGAAAAGGTAATGGTGAGTGGGGTGACCAAAGTCTCAGATGACACAAAATTGGGCAGACTTGTAATATCACTCATTTATGGAGAATTGCAAAAAGCCCTTACAAAACTGGGAGATTAGACATCAAAACGGCTGATGAAATTAAATGTGGACAAGTGCAAAGTGATGCATAAAGAAAAGAATAATCTAAACTATAGGTAGTGGTACATGATCCTGGATTCCGTATTAGGTGTCACCAAACAGGAAAAAAATCTTGAAATTATTGTGGACAATGCTTTGAAATCCTCAGCTCAATGCATAGTGATAGTCAAAAAAGCAAACAGAATGGTAAGTATTATTATGAAAGAAATTGAAAATAAAACAGAGGATATCATAATGCCTCTGTATCGATCCATAGCCTTGACTATTGTGTGCAGTTCTGGTTGCCCCCTCTCAAAAAAAATTATAGTGGAAATAGAAAAGGAACAGAGAAGAGCAATCAGAATGATAAAGGGGATGGAACAGCTCCCCTATGAGGTGTGGCTAAACTTTCAGGCAAATTGCACATTTACAGACAAGACTGATATGCATTAAGGGGTCGATGCAATAAATTAGTGTAGAAAGCAGGCACTGAACAGTCAGTGCCCGCTCTCTTAACTTGCCCTAGGTGCCCCCAAGGGGGCGCCATGATATCTAAATTAGGGGGTCACGTTAGCAAGGAGGCACTTCCTTGCTAATTAGAACCCAATCGGTTTTCGTAATTCGGCCGTCCGCCGGCAAGGAAAACTGATGCTGAGTTTATCGACGTTGGTTTTCCTTACTGGCGGTCAGCCATCACGAAAACCTATGCCGAGATTATCGGCATCGTTTTTCCTGACCGGCGGACGGCCATCACAAAAACCAACGCCGATAGACCCGGCGTCGGTTTTCCTTACCGGCGGATGGCAGTCACAAAAATCGACGCCAGGTTTATCAGCGTTGGTTTTCATGATGGCTGACCGCCAGTAAGGAAAATCGATGCCGAGGGTTCAGGAAGCGAACGCTTGTCAGTCAAGTGCCGTTTCCTGAACCCAACTGTCTATTTTCTTTTTTATCTTTTTTTGTTTCTTTAATTTTTCATCCTACTTGTACTTGTTTTTGATGTACTCAGCTATTAACGCCTGCTCCAGGCAGGCTTTAATAGATGACAGTTAAATGTGTGTCTGAGACGCACATTTTTTTTTTTTTTGCATCGGGAGTGAATGCCCTATAGCCTCATTCACATGCATTTGCACATGATAAGTGCTATTAGATTCACTCCGTGTTGGACACGCATTGAATATGCGTTAATCCCCTCATTGCATTAGGGGATTGATAAGCGCCTATTCTACCCTTGTCAGACTGCAAGTTAACAGTGCTATCGGCTGAGCACACTGTATTGCATTGGCCCCTAAGACTGTACGTGTTTGTACATCCTGCAGTTCACCTCCACGAAAAAAAGACAGTGAACCCTATGTTTGTTTAAATTTCAATGCATTATTTGTATCTGCTTTGATTACATAGGAAGACTTGCTTATTTGCTGCTGAAGGTCTAAGGCCCTGGGCCCTCTTGTTATAAAAGACTCTGGGAAATATGAATAATCTTAAACTAATTAGGGCTTGCTAACATTTTAAGCCTCGAGCATGATGCCAAACAAAGCAGGGTGAATAGTAAACAGCGTACCAAAGGATCCAGCCTCAAGATCCAAGCTGAAATTCAACACTAACCATATTTTGCCTTTTGGTAGTGCTTTGTCTCCATAATCACGTTTCTTTATTCCCAAATCGTATTAGATGCACAACCAAAATTAAAGTAGAGCTTGAATATCCCCAGCTGTTTTAGCCTTTAAAACTCTTTTCTTGAGCAACACTGAATTTATAAAATAATAATAAAAAAATGTATGACTAGTATATATGTACTGTAACATTTGCTTAATATGAATTTTCAAAATTATTGTGGCATATTCCCATCAACAAGGATTTCATTTTCGTGTGAACAATTAGCAAGTTTAGTCCTATTTTTGTGTAAATAGGTTTCCCTCTGTTTCTTTGTTTCAATAGGTAGAGGAACAGCCCATATATGAAATAAACAAGTATATGTATATCTACTTTGTGATTTTTATCATCTTTGGTTCTTTCTTCACATTGAACCTTTTCATTGGTGTCATTATCGATAATTTCAACCAACAAAAGAAAAAGATAAGTATCCAGTGTGTTTGTCATGTGCATGAATCAAGTCAAGAGCAGCATGCCAGCAACATGTTAAAAAGGGGTTCTGAATTTACCTCATGAATTGGTCCTGGGATCAGAGGCTATCAGGTGCTGCATGCCAAGCAAGCTTAACAAAACACCCCATTACATCAAAACATCATATATTATTTGAATTTCTTGTTTTTTGGGTTGTTTTTTTTACTTTACCAATTGCATAATTAATGTAGCTCACAGCGAGAATGAACCAAGTTCAGGAAAAGCATATCTGATGTTCATTCTCCAGTAGTTAAGGGACATTAAACCCTGCAGTGATGCCTGTTCGTAGTTATTTTATTGGTGGAAAACTGAGTATGCACAATTTCTGTTCATTCTCTTCATTTTTATATATTTATAATTATTTTAACTTTTCTAAAGCCAGACTACATGGAAGCTCCACACTCAAACAACTGCTACATGATAGTGTTTAAATGAGTGTACAAACATGGTACCTGTTTGAATGAGGAAGTATTTTTTTGCCATATTTGTTTTAATTTGTTTAGTCCAGATTGGTATCAACAATATGCTAAACCATTTAGATATGTCAACAAAATATTGCATATTCAACTTTTACTAGTAAAGTTTTACATGAAGGCATATGATTACTTTATTGTAACATTTTTATGCAAATGTAAACCAATATCCACCTAACCAAAAAATGACTAAAGCAGAGAAATCATAGGGCACCAAAGTAATGAAATGATTTAAAAAAAAAAAAAAAAAAAGTCCATTAAGGACAAAAGAGCAGAAGAGAGAGAAATGGAAATGAGGGCAGAGGGACCCAGAACAGCAATTTGGGTAATTTAGGGCTGGCTGAAAATATTCAAGAGGATTCATACAGTTTAAGTTTTAAAATATTGATCAGCTAGAGCAAATGGGTCATTCTTTACTGTGCGATGTGCAGCTGCACTGCAGCCTGGGAGAAACCGCACCGCCACAATGTGGTTGACTGCCCACTATCGCCCCCGCCCCTTTTTTGTTCACGACACATCATTTCGCAATAAATATAGCAGAATGATGAACATAGGGGTAAATAAGAAAATTGCACATTGCATCTAAATGGATATTTCCTTCCTACCTCTGATCCAGCAGACCATACCTTGGGGCCATTTATTCTAACTCCTGTCTATTTCCTGGCCTCAGTATATCCCTTCCTTCTACCACTACTCTTCTAAGATCCTGATTAGCTGTCATGATAAAGTGTGTCAGTTAGAGAAAAAAAAAACAATGAACAAAAAAGGAGAAAAATAAAGAGCTTCTCTCTCATAACAAACCTCTGAGCCTGAAAAATAACTGTTCCCTGATTTTCCTATACTTAGGTGGACAAGATATTTTTATGACTGAGGAACAGAAAAAATATTACAATGCAATGAAAAAGCTGGGATCCAAGAAGCCCCAAAAACCTATACCAAGACCTTTGGTAAGCACATCTAAATGATGTATGGTTAGTCCATGAATGCCCTGAATGCAATCAACTCCATCCTCTGACTGTTTATTTTCAGCTTAATACAGTCATAAGCACTCAACATGTAACACTTTGAACTAGTGCTGATCACAAGATATATTAAGTTACATTCACTATTGTAATAATCAAAATACCGTAGATAGAAATAAAAAGAAGTGGATGTAGTGTATCATGACAAGAACTCATAATACAAAGTATACAACAGGAGTTCCCAAACGGTCCTCAAGGACAGTAACCCAGTCGGATATTCAGGATTTCCACAATGAATATGCATGAGACCTGTTTGTAAGTACTACCTCCATTGTACACGAAAAGATATCATGCATATTCATTGTGAAAATTCTGAAAACCCAACTGAGTCTGAGGACTCCTTATAAACAGTAATAATCATTCTTCTTATAGTATTTAGTACTGGATATTTTGGCAAACTATACTCGCCAGCGCTCAATGAATAAGGCCAAATGAAAAAAATTGTATTTTTTTCACTTCACTAAACAAGCTTCATCCACCTTTACTCTACTTATTGTTCAACTACTATGTTTGCAACACTCTTTTATTCAGTTAACCATGTGGTAACTGGCATCATAGTTGTCAGTTTAATTAGAGCTATTAATATAAGCTTATTGCAACAAAGGTGATTTTAAAATAAATAATTGTTGAAGGACCAAAGATGTTCAATCCCCAATCCTTCAACTACACTCCTTCCCCACACTCAATCCTCAGTCCTTTCTCCCCTCCTCTGTTCAAACTACCCTTCCCTCCATGTCCTCCATCTTCACCCTCCCAACCAAGCCTCAATCATTTCCATCAGCCTCCATCCAGAAACCTCCTTTGGCTTAAGGGGAATGACTGAAGCCAATGTGCAAGATAAGTGCCTTCTAGTTTACATAAGAAATTGCCATGCTGGGTCAGACTAAGGGTCCATTAAGCCCAGCATCCTGTTTCTACCAGAGGCCAAACCAGGTCACAAGAACCTGGCAAGTACCCAAACACCAAGAAGATCCCATGCTACTGATGCAATTAATAACAGCGGCGGCTATTACCTAAATAAACTTGATTAATAGTAGTTAATGGACTTTTCCTCCAAGAACATATCCAAGCCTTTTTTGAACCCAGCTACACTAACTGCACTAACCACATCCTCTGGCAACAAATTCCAGAGCTTAATTGTGTGTTAAGTGAAACAGAATTTTCTCCGATGAGTCTTAAATGTGCTACTTGCTAACTTCATGGAATGCCCCCTGGTCCTTCTATTATCCAAAAGTGTAATTAACCAATTCACATCTTCTCGTTCAAGACCTCTTATGATCTTAAAGACCTCTATCATATGCCCCCTCAGCTGTCTCTTCTCCAAGCTGAATAGCCCTAAATTCTTCAGCCTTTCCTCATAGGGGAGCTGTTCCATTCCCTTTATCATTTTGGTTGCCCTTCTCTGTTACCTTCTCCATCGCAACTATATCTTTTTTGAGATGCATCAATCAGAATTGTACACAGTATTCAAGGTGTGGTCTCATCTTGGAGCAATACAGAGGCATTATGACATTTTCCGTTTTATTAACCATTCCCTTCCTAGCTTGAAGAATTAAATCTTGTTATTTTGAGGACTGCTTTTGAAGGAAAAGTTAAAATGGGACCAGAGTTTTTTTTCCACATATGAGTATCCCTCTAAAAATTTAAAACAAGTTGTGATATTTTACACTGGTGTTTTTTGTTCTTTAAATCAATATAAGTTAACACAGCTGGGCAAATTCATTTGGTGTGTTCTTTTTTTAAAACTTTCTTTATTGAAGGTTTTTTGACAAACAAATTGCATATAATGTGAAAAAAACCCCAATAGTAATATATTGGTAAACAAAGCAGATAAAAATACAACAGCACATATACAAAAACAAAAGTAGGTAGAAATCTTAAATGGCTGTTAATTTAAGTTGTAATAAGTTCTGTAATAGTCCCATACACAATCATATTTTGAACGCTTCCCTTTGAAAACATATTGAAGCAACTCAAGGTTATCTATCTGACAACATAACAGAGTTGCTTACCTGTAACAGGTGTTCTTCCAGGACAGCAGGATGTAGTCCTCACATATGGGTGACGTCATCAGATGGAGCCCTGTCACGGAATACTTTTGTCAAAGTTTCTAGAAGCTTTGACTGGCACACTGAGTATGCCCAACATACCATAATCCCTATGGCCACAGGGGTCTCCCTTCAGTCTCGTTTGTAGCAAAAGGTGCAAGCGAAAAAATAAAATAATAAAACGGCTTCAGACCCAACTCCGCGGGGTGGCGGGTAGGTTTCATGAGGACTACATCCTGCTGTCCTGGGAAAACACTGGTTCCAGGTAAGCAACTCTGTTTTCTCCCAGGACAAGCAGGATGGTAGTCCTCACATATGGGTGATTAGTAAGCTACAGGCTGATTCATATTTATGTGGACCAACAGCATACAACTTGTACAACAGGCACAACAACTGGTGTATTGTTGGGAAAAATGAGGCGGCCTGAAAATCACAGCGATGGACATGGAAGGAGTTGGGATTATACTGGAAATACGTTCTTCGAGACGGATTGGCTAAAGGCAGAGTCTTGACATCCTTCCTTGTCCAGGCACTAATGTGCTGCAAATGTGTGGAGAGAACTCCATGTTGCAGCTTTACAGATCTCAGCAATTGGTACTGAATGATAGTGTGCTACTGATTTTGACATGGCTCTTACTGAGTGTGCCTTCACTCGTACCTGAAGAGGAAGGCCTGCTTTCTCACAGCAGAATTCTATACAGTCTGCTAGCCAGTTGGAGAGGATTTGTTTGCCCACTGCAACTCCCTGTTGGTTTTTATCGAAAGAAACAAAGAGTTGGGTGGAGTTCCTATGGACTGCAGTGCGGTCTAGGTAAAATGCAAGTGCATGTTTACAGTCCAAGGTGTGTAAAACTCTCTTGCCCTGGTGAGAGTGAGGCTTTGGAAAAAAGGTGGGCAAGACTATAGACTGATTTAGGTGAAAATCGGTTACCACCTTGGGAAGGAATTTAAGGTGAGTACAGAGGACTACTCGGTCATGGAGGAACCTTGTATAGGTTGAGTATGTGACAAGTGCTTGTAACTCACTGATCCTCCTAGTAGATGTAATGGCTACTAGGAAAAGAACTTTCCATGTAAGAAATGTAACATCACAGGAATGTAAAGGCTCAAACAGGGAATGCATGAGTCTTGTAAGTACTAGGTTTAGGTCCCATTCGGTAACCGGTGGCCGTAGAGGGGGCTTAAGTTGTAGTAGGCCCCTCAGAAATTGACTCACAAGGGGTTGTGATGTGATTGGGGCATCCCCTATTCCTTTGTGGTACGCTGAGATGGCACTGAGGTGTACCCATACTGAGGAAGTCTGGAGACCAGACTCTGAAAGGTGCCAGAGATAGTCTAATAGAGATGGAGTGGGGCAGGAAAAGGGGTTGATACCTTTTTGTGTGCATCACCTGGTGAATCTATTCCACTTAGAAAGGTAGGATTTTCATGTGGAAGGTTTTCTTGAAGCTACAAGCACTTGAGAAACCTGAGTTGAAAGATTGAGCGGTTGTAGGATCAAGCTTTCAACATCCAGGCTGTGAGGGATAGGGTCTGAAGGTACGGGTGGCATAACATGCCGTGGTTCTGACTTATGAGATTGGGTGCTGTGTCCAGGCGAATGGGTTCTCATATCGAGAGGTCGAGAAGCAGGGGAAACCATACTTGTCGAGGCCAGTACGGGGCTTGAGTATCATTGACCCCTTGTCCAGTTGTAGCTTCACGAGAGTTTTGGCTATTAGTGGTATCAGAGGATACACGTATAGAAGGCCTGTGTTCCAGGGGTGAGCGAAGGTGTCCATGGCTAACACGTTTTGTTGCCTGTGCAAGGAGCAGAATATGTTCACTTTGTGATTCAGTTCAGATGCAAATAGGTCGATGGTTGGTTGACCCCAACATTGGAAGATTTTGCTCACTACACAGGGATCCAGAGACCACTTGTGGGGAGGAAGCATCGACTGAGGTGATCTGCTTGTACGTTCTGTATGCCTGCCAAATAAGTGGCCCGGAGATGCATGGAGTGTGCAAGGGCCCAGATCTGCACAGCTTCTTGGCAGAGTAGATAAGAGCCTGTTCCTCCCTGTTTGTTCAAGTACCACATTACAACTGTATGAGAACAGTCTTGTATGAAAGGTAGTCCTTGAACGCGTAGAGAGCATAGCGTATGGCTTGAAGCTCCAGGAAGTTGATTTGAAACTTTGCTTTGAGCTGTGTCCAAGTCCCTTGAGTTTGAAGATCATTCACATGAGCTCCCCAACCCAAGTTGGATGTGGCCGTGATTAAGGTCACTTGAGGAACTGGTTGCTGGACGTGCAGACCTTTCAACAAGTTGGCTCTGTTTGTCTACCAGAGAAGTGACAGACGCAGCGGTTACATGGATGAGGGATGAAAGAGGTTTAGTGGCTCAGAGCCACTGGGATTTCAAAGTCCATTGAGTTAGCCTCAGGGGCAGCCTGGCCATAGGAATGACATGGATCGTGGAAGCCATGTGGCCCAGCATCATCAGGAATTGATGGGCTGAGGCTGCTTTGTTCGTGCACAGAGATGTATCCAGTTTGGAGAGTATGTCTGCATGGTAATTGGGCAGGAAGGCCTTTGTGACTGTGGTGTCCAAATCTGCTCCGATGAAGGTAAGGAGGTGAGATGGATCCAAGTGGGATTTCTGGTAATTGATCAGAAAACCTAGCGAGTACAGAAGGTTCGTAGTGAGCTTTAGGGAATTGAGAGCTCTTTGCTTGGATGGACTCTCTTAACCAGTCGTCCAGGTAAGGAAACACGTGGATGGTGTTTCTGCGTAGATGTACAGCAGCCACTGCTAGGCATTTTGTAAATACTCTAGGTGCTGAGGCCACACCAAATGGTAGAACTCAGTATTGAAAGTGCTTTTGACCAACTATGAAGTGCAGGTATTTGCGGTGATGTGGGAATATGGCGATATGTGTGTAGGCGTCCTGAAGGTCCAGAGAACAAAGCCAATCTCCTTGTTGTAGTAAGGGAAGCATGGTGCCGAGACACACCATCCTGAATTTTTCTTTCTGAAGAAATTTTTTGAGATTGCAGAGGTCTAAGATAGGCCTGAGAGCGCCCAATTTTTTTGGAATAAGAAAATAGTGTGAGTAGAACCCTCTGTCCCTGTGCATTTGGGGAACAGTTTCTAGGGCCCTTGTTTGTAGAAGGGTGGAACATTCTGACTCTAGAAGTGATGTGTGGTCTTTTTGGGCCCATAGTGGATTGGGTGGAGAGTCCAGGGGTACTGTGAGGAAGTTTAAATGGTATCTCTGGTCTGTGAGGGATAGTATCCATTGATCTGTTGTTATGAGAAGCCAGTTGTGTTTGAAGTGGCGCAATCGATCTCCTACAGATATATCTGGGTTTGGGTTCATCTAAGTGTGGCCGCTGTTCTCTGGAAACGCATCAAAATCCGGAGGTTGGACCAACTTGTGGGGCTGGATGTGCTCTGGGTGCTTTGGACTGGCATGTATGTCCTCTCTGGCTGGTCTTGCTCTAGATGCAAGAGGATAGTATTTGCGTGAGTGGTAGAATGGCCTCCTGGGGTCCCTTCTCATGATCTTGTGGGATGAAGAGGGAGCGTCCATAGTAACTGTAGCCAATTGACGCAGGGTCTAGTGGTGATCTTTCAACTGAGCCACTGCATCCTTTATTTTATCCCTGAAGAGATTGTCTCTGGTGCATGGGAGATCAGCAAGCTTATCTTGAACTTCAGGTCTTAAATCAGAAGCTTTTGGCCAGGCCCATCTTCTAGCACTGATTCCTGTTGCTGACATCTGGGAAGCAGTCTCGAAGGAGTCATATGCTGCTCTTACCTCATGCTTTCCTGCTTCGAGTCCCTTCTGAATGAGGGCAGTCAGGGTTTCTTGGTGTTGTTGAGGTAAGAAGTCCGTGAAATCTTGTACCTGCTTCCAAAGGTTTCTTTGGTGTACTAACATGGAGCCTTGGAACATTTTCCAACCCAGTCCGTCTAAATACTTCTGTCTTTCCCAGGGGGAGCTGAGGAATGCGGACATAAATGTTTAGCCTTCTTTTGTGCGGATTCCACCACAACAGATTGAGGCAGTTGTGGTTTTTGAAAGCCTGGGGCATGTTGTACCAGGTATGTTGCATCTGTTTTCCTGTTGACTGGTGGAGCAGTGCCAGGATGCTCCCATAGACAGTGTAGGAGATCCAACAGGACTTCAAGTACTGGAATGGCCATAACTTCCTTGGGGGCATCGACAAACTGAAGAACCTCCAAGATTTTGTGACGGGTGTCCTCTTCTGTCACCAGGGTGAAAGGAATGGTTTCAGACATTTCCTTGATAAAATTGGCAAAGGAAAGGTCTTCAGGAGGAGATTTCCATCTTTCTTCTGGAGGGGAAGGCTCTGAGATCAGGTCCTCTGGTGTGGAAATATCTCTGTTTACATCCTCCCATGGGTCATAGGCGATTCCTGAAGGAGGGAGAATATCTAACCTTCCAGGGCGTATAGGCATTGATGGAGGCCTTGATGGCTTCGATGGAAGGTGTGCTGGCATCGATGGAGGCTTCAGTCCATACAATCGGTAGTAGTGACGGGCGGTGTGTACAATGGGCAGGGACTTACTCAACTCAAGCTTATGACCCGCACTTACTGGGAATTCCTAGTTCATGGAAAATAATTGCAATCCCCAATCCTTATCATGAACGGGGTTCAGCAGGTTACCCGCAGCTGTCGGTGAAGGATAGACACACGCTGATCCATTCAGTGTAGCGCGCATGCAGCCCCAGACATCTAAGGGCATCACAGACCTGTTATTGCTCGATCTCGTGTGGCTGAATGCCACTTGTCCCTCTAAGAAGTTGGATACCGACTGCTGGGGGTCGCGTAAATAGTTAGCATGGAGGAGTCTCGTTTCAGCTTTGCAACCGTACTCCCCCCGGAACCCAAATACTTTGGTTTCCAGGAAACTGCTCGGCAGATAATGGGAATAGCGCCATCGGATTGCTAGGCATCGTTTATGGTCAGAACTACGATGGTATCTGATCGTCTTCGAACCTCCGACTTTCATTCTTGATTAATGAAAACATTCTTGGCAAATGCTTTTGCTTTGGTTCGTCTTGCGCCAGTCCAAGAATTTCACCGCTAGCGGCACAATATGAATGCCCCTGGCCGTTCCTCTTAATCATGGCCCCAGTTCCAAAAACCAACAAAATAGAACCGGAGTCCTATTCCATTATTCCTAGCTGAAGTATTCAGGTGACCGGCCTGCTTTGAACACTCTAATTTTTCAACGTAAACGCTTTGACAGGCAGGTTCTTATGGCCTGGATTGGCCACTGTTGGAAACAGGATGCTGAGCTTGATGGACCCTTGGTCTTGACCCAGTATGGCATATTCTTATGTTCTTAATACTGATGGACTGTAGGTGGCACCTGTGGGTATAGTATTGAGTCAGTCAAAACTTCTCTGTCTCCATCTGCTGGTGGGGAAGCAAGGCCCAGGAGTCTGAACTAACCCATGTTGAACTGCTGTTCACATTGAACCCTCCTCCACTTCGGCCTTCAAATTTCTCGTTTGAATATTTGCTATGTCTCCCAGATTTTCAAAGACCAGCGAGAGCTTACCGGACGCTGCCAGAACTGCGACGCTTTCCAAGGCTCTGGCCTCTCTCTCAGAGCAAACCCATTCCAGGGCGCTCTCTCCTTCACAAAGAAAAGAGAACTCTCCCTGGGGATCCTGCCAGCTTCTCTGAGATTGGTGGCATTACCGCACTGCATGCCTTGCGGCGCCCATCTCCGCCACTCCGGGTTCAGGGATCTGAACCTGACTCCCTTTTGATCGGGCGAGGTCAATGGAGGCCATCGCACATCCCTTCCAAACAGTGCTTGCCTATCTCTTGGTACCGGTTGACCCATGTTGAACTGCTGTTCACATGGAACCCTTCTTCACTTCAGCCTTCAAAGTTCTCTTTTGTATATTTGCTATGTCTCCCAGATTTTCAAAGACCAACAAGAGCTTACCGGACGCTGCTGGAACCACGACACTTTCCAAGGCTCGGGCCCCGCTCTCGGGGCGAACCCATTCTAGGGCACCCTGTTCTTCACAAAGAAAAGAGAACTCTTCCTGGGCCTCTTGTTTGAATATTTCCTACTAGCACCAAGATGTACACTGTGGCGGCTCCACCCAGGCATAGTTCATCATCTTTCAGGTCCTAGCATGTGTGTTAGACTCCTTGGTCCGTGTTTCTTTTTTTTTAATTCATTATTTATTGCTTTCAATAATTAATTACAATAAATAAATTACAATGAAAAACAGTTAATGTCAGAGTTGAACAATAATCCAACAGGTATTAATTAAACCTTAATCCATTTCATATTATTTTGTCAACCCACTGGCATTAATCAAATAAGGCAATGAAAGTGAAATCTTATCATTTTGAACGGAATTACAAGGAAAAATGAAAAAATTATAGAAAATATACATTTATCTTGACCCAATTTTCATTTTTCTGCCGTTCCTTAGTCACAAATAAATTTTTAAACCCTGTGGATCTGAGAATACATAGTTGTTTCCTTCTAATTTAATGAAACATTTACATGGATATTTTAATGTAAAGCTTCCCCCTTTATCTACTACTGTTTTCCTATACTGTAGGAAATTTCTTCTACGAATCTGGGTATCTTTGATGAGGTCAGGAAAAATCCATACTTTTTGGCCATAAAAAGTGTTTAGTCTGTTTCGAAAAAAGGACCTCATTGTGTTGTCTCTATCCGTAGCAAAAGCAAATTGTATTAATAAAAGTTTCTCTTGTTTTTATTTCAATTTTCTCTTGTGATTTCTGTAAAAGATCGGATAGATCTATGTAATTTACTTCTATTTCTTTTCCATTGCCATTTTTTGTTAAGTGTTCTAATTCAGACTCTTTTATCTTACCACTTAAATAGAAAGCTTTTACTATTACTGGCATACACTTTTCGGAAATTTTTAAAACTTAAATTGAGTAACTCCTAAATAATTCAATCGGATCCATTTTTTTTATAACTGGAAAATTATTAACTCTTAAATTTAGTGATCTTACAACATTTTCTAAATTTTCTAATCTCTTATTTATTTCTTCTTCCTTAATAATCTGATGACTCTGAATCTTTTCTATTTGGAGTACCCGTTTGTCTATCTTATTTATATCTTCTTTTTGTTTTTCCAATTCATTAGTATTTTGCACTAAGTAATTAGAAGTTTTTATAGCTACTTTAGTTAATTTACTTATAGAAGCATCTAGTTTTTCCATATAATTCCAAACTTTCCAAAGTTACATTTACAGGTTTTGACAACATCTTATCCATTTTAATTATTACATCAATATTATCATGTTTATATCTAACAGAGTCTACATTTCTTGGAGTACTACTTTCTTTTGGCACAGAAGTAAAATTTTCCAAAATACCCATTTCTTCTTGCTGTTTCCGTTCATTAGAGTCCAAATTCCCATTGATTTTTTCTACGCCCTCTCGAGAATCCATGGGATTAAGGATTTTCTCTGACGTAACACCTGGTTTTACTGGGGAAAGACCCCCATCTCTTCCGGGTGGCGATGGAGGAGCCGGCACCCCGGGCTCAAAGATATTTCAGTAGCCAGGGAGGAAGCACTCCGTTCTAGTGCCATTCCCCCAGCAGCCAACACCTGTGGGGAATTCTGTGGGTCAAGCCATTCCAGTACAGTCTTTTGACCTGTTTCATGTATTACCACCTCACTAGAAGGCCGCAGTTTGGCCTTTCTTGTAGTGTGTGGCATTTTAGAGGTAAAATATATTAAAATCAAGGCACAAAAAATTGTATTTCAATGGTAAATGTATAATCTTAAATGAAGATTTCACTTTGGAGGCCAGGAGGAGTTAGTACTATAAGTCAATCCTACCTGAACATGTTATCTCCCAGTCCATATTCCATAAATAGACGAAGCAGATAAAGGACTCCTTCCAAAGTATGAAATGGCGAAATCCCGGCAAAGCCTGGCTAAGCCCTGCTCAACCGCGCGCCCCTTGAGCGTGCGCGGCTTAAGCAGCACGCCGGCGTCGACTGCGTGCCACTAGCAGCTTGATTAAATACTGTCACTTCCGGGTCCACCTCTAATACATACCCCTCCGGCGTGAAGGAAATACCAGCTGTAGATGTAATAGTCCTTCTCCTCCAACCTCTAGAAAAACGCCGCTGGCAACTTGATTAAATACTGTCACTTCCGGGTCCACCTCTAATACATGCCCCTCCAGTGTGAAGGAAATACCAGCTGTAGATGTAATAGAAGTCCGTCGGGGCAACAAATCTTACCCCCGGGTTCAGGCAGCTGTAAACTCAGGTAATGATAATAGTCCCTTGGTCCGTGTTTCAAGATGGGTCAGGTGGACAGTACACCCCGGTTGACAGTTGCGCTGGGAGCGGGGGCCCCATCCCCCTTCCCCGCCCCCCTAACAAGGGGAAGGGGGTTTCCGGAGGAGGGCGCAGCAGAAGTCATCTCTCTGTGCCTGCCTGTCTTGCTCCTATCAACACCAGAGGCCTGTCTACCTCCACTGTGCCTGCCTGTCATGCCCCTTTCAACACCAGAGGGACCTGACTATACCTCCACTGTGCCGATAAGACTGTGAACAGTATTGATTTTTCGATAACTTAGTTAAATACCGATGAGAATGTGATCCAAACTGTTTTTTGTTGCTGGGCAATTGCAAAGTGTTACAAGATTGTAAGACTGGTTAAGACACACAGCAGTATTTGTTGAGCAAAGTTTTGAAAAGCTGGTTTAGTTTCATTACCAGCTCCAATTTGTGGAATTATCTAAAGGTTTTTGTAAAGCTCAATTTGAACATTAAGAATCCATCAAAAATGGGTCGTGTATAGATTTTTAAGAAAAATCAAAAGTTAAAAAAAAAAATTAAAAAAAAAAGATTTAATTGGAAAGAGGTTTTTGACCCATAATTGCAACAACTGGTTTAATTTCTGACAAATCTATTCAGATACATACCAGTGCTGGGGTCTTTTCCTCTTCACACAATAATGTACAATTTTAAAACAGTCTTTTCTGTAACAGTATTATACACCAGACATTTATTTGATTAGTTTTATTGTATACTGGTGGTTCCTTAAGTATTTTTTGAATTGCCCCTATCAACATCAGAGGGACCTGAATACCTCCACTGTGCCTGCCGGTCATGCCCCTATAGACACCAGAGTGACCAGACTAGTGATTAACTCCACTGTGCCTGCCTGTCTTGCCCCTATCAACACAAGAGGGACCTGTATACCTCCACTGTGCCTGCCTGTCTTGCCCCTATCAACACCAGAGGGACCTGACTACCTCCACTGTGCCTACCTGTCTTGCCCCTATCAACACCAGAGGGACCTGAATACCTCCACTGTGCCTGCCTGTCATGCCCCTATCAACACAAGAGGGACCTGACTAGTGACTACCTCCACTGTGCCCACCTGTCTTGCTCCTATCAACACCAGAGGGACCTGACTAGTGACTATCTCTACAGTGCCAGCCTGTTTTGCCCCTATCAACACCAGATGGACCTGAATACCTCCACTGTGCCCGCCTGTCTTGCTCCTATCAACACCAGAGGGACCTAACTATACCTCCACTGTGCCTGCCTGTCTTTCCCCTATCAACACCAGAAGGATCTGAATACCTCCACTATGCCTGCCTGTCATGCTCCTATCAACGAACCACAAAAAACCTCTAGTAAAAGGCTTCAAGAATCCTCCTTATTAAATCTATCACTCAAAACACTTCTCCAAAAAGGAGGAATTATATTTTACCCTTACTAACACACAGAAATATTTTTTTGGGAAATTGTATCTGAATGATTGTGCCTTCACAGTCACCTGGCTCTTGCTCTTACAGGGCTACAACCAGTATCATGTATATAGCACACAGAGTCACATCATTTACTCTTTCCCAGTTTATTATTTTAAAAACCCCATCACGTGATTCACTATTTTCTTAAAAACCTATCTCTCAAGAGCTGTGACGTCAGCGGGAGAGATGGCAGCCTGAGATGTGAGCTCCCCAACACCCTGTGCCTCCCATTGCTAAAATCGCCATCCATCCTGTCGCCCATTGCAGCAAAAGATTCAAGGTATACCCCAATTGCTTAAGGAATGCTTCACAGGAAAAAAGGAGCTGATCTTCGCAGGTTTGCGTACTCTAAAGCGGGAGATATTGGGGACGGCCTGGAGGGAGAGCTGGAGGACGACATGGCGGCCACCTCAGCTGCTGAAGCCGAATCCCAGACCGATGATCAAAACGCTCAAATATCCAACGCACCCACACGAACTGAATTTAGACAATGGTTCAGTGACATCAGAAAGGACATGAAGGATAATCGAAAAGAACTATTGGAGAGGATGGAGGAGCTAAAAGAAGAAATTAGGGATATTGGACACAGAGTGGATGAATGCGATATCCGGCTGGAATCGCAGGAGCATAAAATGGTGAAGGTTCAATCCCAATGTGCCTCTCTAGCTAAAGAAGGAGCAGATCTTCTTTTAAAACTGGAGGACTTAGAGAATCGAAATCGGCGCAGTAACCTGCGCTTTCGGGGAATACCTGAAACGGAAGCTTATGGCGACTGCCACGAGGTGGTGAAAACATTGAGCCGTTTTTTTCTCTCCCAAGAGGGCGAGAGCGTGGAGGAGGCGGCCTCCTGCTCGTTTGAATTGGAGAGAGCCCACCGCACTCTTGGGCCGAAGAGAGGGAATCTTCCAAGAGATATAATTGCCTGCTACTTGCGATTCCCGGACAAAGAAAAAGTCCTAGCGGTTGCGAGGAAGCAACAGTCCTGGCTGTGGGAAGGGCAGACAGTGTCTGTTTTTGCTGATTTATCTCCGGGAACCCTTAAACGAAGGCAAACGTATCAGCATCTTACCTCTGCGTTGAGAAAACATAAGATTCGATACCGCTGGCTGTACCCGACGGGCCTTGCTATCACCGTTCAGGGAGAGACTTCTCGTGCAAACACCCCGGATGAGGCGGCGGCCATTTTGAAAACGGCAGGTATCACAGTCAAGCATATCACGCAGACGGAGAGTAAAAGCCGACAGGAGCCAGCAACATGGCAGCGAGTTGAAAGGGGCGGAAGACGGCTGAGACGAAATGATGAGTTGCCCGGACCCAGCAGCCCTGAGGGCCCAGGGTGAAGGGACGTTTCATATATGTTGCGTGAGATTTTCCTAGAGTCAAGAGGGTCTCTACCAGTTTTTGTTTTGTTTTTTTCTCACAGATGTTGAACGGGGTATCAACAGGGCTGCAATTGGGGCAGTAATAGTTTGCAAATGTTATCTATTAGATAAGAGGGTACACAGTGCGATTTAGGAAATGGCGGCATACTATCAGCAGCACGGGGGGTCTGGGGGGGGGAGGGAGCGTTTTGGGTTCCACCCGCTGCCGCACAGATTCTCCTACCTGCTACAGCAGGAACGCCACGAGCCGGTGGCGATTACAAAGGGGGACAAAGGGGGAGGGAGGGGGAGATGTAGGGAGAGGGGAGGGGAGGGGGATGTATTTTGTTGTGGTTATACTGGGGTTTTTGGGTTATGGGGCGACACAGGAGGAGTGGAAATACAGGACCAAAGTAGATGGTGGAGACGGGACCGGGAGGGGGAGGACAAGCGTGTTAGGGCCAAGGGAGGTGGGTTCTTTGCTCTATTTGCTTTTCCTGTATATTTCATGAAAAATGGCACTTAAATTTATATCGTTAAATGTTAAGGGTTTAAACATCCCACGGAAGCGGCAGTTGCTTAGACAGGAGGTTATTGCTGCTAAAGCGGGTATTATCTGTTTACAAGAAACGCATTTGAGACGCCGTTATGAACATCTCCTTACATGGCCAATGTTTGCCTATAGCTTCTTCTCTCCTGCATCTAAAAACCATAAATATACAGGTGTATGTACCTTATTTAAGCAGGGCTATGATTACATTATCAAGTCTCATGTGGAGGATGAGCATGGCCGATACCTATTGACCAAATTTGAGTATAAAGGGGAATTGTTTACCTTAGTGAATATTTACGCTCCCAACCAAAATCAGCAGGATTTTCTCGATTCAATAGATCGGCTCCTAGATAGAGAGGGGGAGGGTCATCTCATCTTAGTGGGGGATTTTAACTTAACGATTTCCCCACAGGTGGACAACAAGGGGGGGGGGGCACTAAGGGTTCAGGTAAACCTAGGAAGCGGTTGAGATCCCTTATACACAAATGGGACTTGTTGGATATTTGGAGACAGAAAAATCTATCACTTTCACACTTTACCTTTTTTTCCATACCCCATCAATCTTATTCTAGGATTGATTTTTATCTAATCGATAAATTGTTGATGGGGAGGTCGGTAGATGCCTATATAGACCCCATAACCTGGTCCGACCATGCTCTTATTGGATTTACTCTGGGGGACTTAGACACAGGCCAGGGTTTTTCTCCCTGGAAACTGAATGATTCTTTGATGAGGGATACAGCCTTTTGCAAAACACTGGAAGGAGAGATTGAGCGGTATTTATCCACCAATGCAGGTGACCCGGGAATTATATGGGAATGTCTCAAGACAGTGGTGAGAGGTCATTTGATTTCTCGAGGCTCTCATGTTAAAAAACAACACAATCAAAAAAAGCAATCCTTGTTGGTTGATATTGCACGGATGTCGGAATTACACCGGAAAACTCTAGCTAAACCTCTATTTGCGCAATTACAGAAAGCGAGGGATGAGTTACAGAGGATAGCTGATGAGGAATTGCGGGCTAAATTGTCCCTATTGACCCAGGAAAAATTTGAATGGGGGAATCGAACAGGGAGACTGCTCGCACGTTATTTAAAAAAGCTGCAGACTCGTTCCCAGATCACAGCTATTCGTGATCCCTCTGGGATTCTTCTCTCTTCCCCTCCTGACATCCGACAGCGATTCCAGCATTTTTATGGAGAGCTTTATGATCACGATGCCTCCATTGACGAGGAATGTATTCAGGCCTACTTAAGTAACCTAGCTTTACCCCAACTTACTGAGGAGGAGCGGGCTTACTTGGATGGGGAGATCTCTCTGACGGAAATTGAGATGGCGATCAAGGGCCTCAAGCTTAACAAAGCCCCTGGGCTTGATGGCTATTCTTCAGTTTTTTACAAAAAACTGGGAACGGTGCTGGGAGCCCCACTACAGAAGTATTTCAATCATTTGAGGGCAGGGAACCCTATGAGAGCTGGGACCAATACAGCTGGGATTACAATCATTGGCAAACCGGGCAGGGACTTGTTACAATGTGGCTCGTACCGTCCCATCTCCCTTATTAACATCGATCTCAAGCTGTTAGCTAAAATTATGGCGACAAGGCTCAATTCCATTATTGCTCGCTTAATACACACCGACCAAGCAGGTTTTATACCCGGCCGGATGGCCGCTGATAATATAAGGAAAATAGTAGACCTGACTTGGTGGGCACGAGAGCGGGACGTACCCAGGGCCTTGTTGTCCGTGGACGCGGAAAAGGCTTTCGATATGGTACACTGGCCATTTCTATTTGGTACACTTCGGAAGTTCAATTTTGGGCCTTTCTTTATAAACTGTTTACAACAACTATATACTGATCCCCAAGCCCGGGTAAAGGTTAACGGCACTTATTCGGAGGCCATTCCGATTAAGCGAGGGACAAGACAAGGTTGCCCCTTATCACCTCTCCTATTTGCCTTATTTTTGGAACCTCTCGCTATTAGCGTGCGGTCCAATTCGAGGATACAGGGGGCCTTCATTAATGATATTGAGTACAAAATGTCCATGTTTGCGGACGATGTTCTGTTCTCTCTCACGAACCCGTCCCAATCTTTGCAAGAAACCCTTTCTGAGATGCAGTCCTTCAGTAAAGTGTCCGGCTTCAAACTAAACGTAGAAAAATCTGAAATACTGAATATATCCATTCCGGACGCTGATCTATCAGCTCTACAGGCGGGGTTTGCGTTTAAGTGGGCCACAAAGAAGATAAAGTACCTGGGAGTGTATCTTAGCAGGGATCCTAATGAATTATATCAGCTGAATTATCCTCCACTCATATCGAAAATTTTCCAGGATCTGGATCGTTGGTCCAATCTTTACTTATCCTGGTTTGGGCGTATCGCCTCTATTAAAATGAATATTTTGCCCCGGTTGGGATATCTTTTCCAAGCTCTGCCAATTCATCTCTCCACACGGCTCCTGAAAAAATGGCAGCAGCGAATTTTCTCTTTCATTTGGCGTCGACGGCCCCCAAGGGTGTCCCAGTTTATTATGTATCGACCCAGGTTACGAGGAGGCTTGGGGGTTCCAAACCTCAGATGGTATTTTGCTGCGGCCCAGTTAAGAGCAATTTTAGATTGGCACCGCAGGAGGGAACAAAAGCAATGGTGCATCGTTGAACAATCTCTGGTGGCGGGGATGCCTCTTTCAGACCTGATTTGGCTTCCCCGACAGGCATGGTTTCCTGTGACACATATGCCTCTTCCTGTTAAAACTACGCTAGACAGTTGGAAGGTTTGGAGGACTTTCTTAGTGGGCGACAGAAAATATTTTTCTAACTCCGGTTTGCTCTCAAACACCCTCTTACATCATAGGGATCAACAATCTGCTTTACCAATATGGGTTGACAGGGGCATACAGGTTCTAGGCCAGGTATGGCAGCAGGGTAAAATGGTCCCCTTCCCACAGTTACAGGAACAATATTCTCTACCTGCCTCTGATGTATTTACTTATCTTCAACTGCGCCATTTTTTACTAACAGAGAGGGTTGGTCCTGAGCTGGTGAAGGGTAAATCACAGCTTGAAACCTGGAGTGATTGTGCCGACTCCTTGACAAAAGTTATCTCACGGATCTACTCTTTCCTAAACAGGGATCCTACTACCAAATTACCATATATGAGGGCGTGGGAAGTTGACTTAGGGCGTTCCTTATCATTGGAAGACTGGGATGAAATTTATTTGGCCACCAAAAAAGGATCGCAATATGTCTCCCTCGCTAAAAACTGTTATAAACTGCTTCTTCGCTGGTATTATTCTCCCGACCGCTTACATAAATTTGCGGTTACTGCTGATCCGGGGTGCTGGAGGGGATGCGGGCAATTGGGCACCTTCTATCACATGTGGTGGACGTGCCCCAAAGTTGTTGCCTACTGGGAGCTTATCACTCACCTTTTGAATCAAATTTTGAGTTTGCAGGTTACACTGGGTCCGGAAAATGCCTTATTGAACCTACCGGTTGATATGTCCCGGGCTCAGTGGAAAGTAGCCCACTTAGTCATCATGGCAGCTAGGAGTGAGTTAGCCTTGAGGTGGAGATCGATCAATACTCCCTCGGAGTTGGAAGTGAAAAACAAACTCCGAAAGCTTTGGGGTATGCATACGGGGATTCTCACCGCTCGTCAAGGAAATCCCCAACATCTGATAGTGTGGAAACCCTTGGAGAGGTGGCTAAACAGGTGAAGATGTGGGGCGGCAGGGTTACTTTTATACTATCTGGGACATAGCGACTCCATTGCATGACAGGCCGTCTTATTGATGATTCCTGGGGGAGGAGGCTCCTTGGACGCCTCTCCATTTTCATAGAGGTATGGGTCCTATCATAGGCTTCAGGTCGGCTCTCCTTCTGTGTCCTGATTGTACTCTCATAAGTTATTCAGGGGCGCTTTGCCATTCATGCTCATAACCACGACAATGTAGAGTTTTATATTGCAGGGGAAGGGGAGGGGGGGTTAGGGGAGGGGGGGTTAGGGTGGGTTGCTACGGGTGGTGGGCCTCAAGGGGGTTCTGCTGGGGGGTTTTGATAAGAACGGAAGCAGTTTTGTACACTTTGTTACGAGTTTTTTGATGATTAATGTAGTTACACTTTGTTTATGTTGATTTATGTCACTAAACTTGTTGCTATGTTCTTGATATACCAATAAAGTATAAATAAAAAAAAAAAAAAACCTATCTTTCATGCAGTATTAAACTTTACCCACACCTAAGTGCTCCACACATATCCTCAAAGCATTTCTTTCAAATTCTCAATTATTGATCATTTCAAATCTCAAAAACATTTAAATGCTTATCTCTTTCTTTGCGCTATTCATTCAATTCACAGTGCCGCTGTTATATACACACTCCCACGCCTCCCGACATCGACGATGTTTCGGTGGAAACACCCACCTTTTCAGGGGATCTCTCCTAAATATGAAAACACATTCATTCTCACTTATCAAAATTATTTCTCAAGCATTTCTTAACATTTTATGGCTCTAGCTACGTGACTTACTTTCAGTAATGGCCGCAACCTACTCCTTGCCTCAGCTCTGCTTAAAAAATGGCACTTGTCTCTAAAACTCCCAGAAACCTCTGCTTTTAAACCAGGCAAGGTTCTGCTCTCTCATCCAATCAAATCTCCAGAAAGACTGACCAATCCACTTCTTTGTTTAGTCCCTCCGGATGAACCATGCCTAACTTAAATATCCATTTTTGCTCCTTCTGCAACAGTTTGAGATTAACATTCCCACGCCGCTGATCCTCTTTTACAACTTCCAATACTGTGCATCTTAGATCTTCAAAGCCATGGCCCTGCTCCGTACAATGTTGTACTAAAGGGGCTTCCATCCTCAGACATTGCAATGCACTCTTATGTTCTATGAGCCGTGTTTTTAATTTTCTCATAGTTTTGCCCACATACAGTAATTTGCAAGTGCACCAGATAACATACACTACTCGTGAAGTGGCACAATTTGTCTGCATATGTGGAACATATCCTTTTAATTTTTCATTTGGAATATTACAATTTGAATGTGCTACCACACACATAGAACATTCCTGACATGGAAAATGACCCACCTCCTCATTTTCATTTTTTTCTGTCAGCTCATAAAAGGAGGAATGCACCACCATGTCCTTGATGTTACTACCCCGTTTATAAGCCACCATTGGGGGATCCTTAAAGACTGGATACACTTGCAGAATATGCCAATTCTTTCTAATACTTTGAATCACCCCTTGTATCCCTTCAGAAAACGGTAATACACATGTCATTCTGTTGGGCACGGTTCTTTTCTGAGGATTTAATAGGAGCTCCCTGTTATTCCAGCGAGCCCGCTTCAGAGCTCGTCTAACAACCCTTTCAGGATACCCTCTATCTAAGAACCGCTGCCCCAATTCTTTAGATCTTTCTTTAAACTCTGCAACTGTGGAGCAAAGTCTCCTTAGCCGCAGAAACTGTCCATAAGGAATACTCTCAACCAAATTCCGCGGATGGCAACTTGAGTAACTTAACAGTGTATTTCTGTCCGTGGGTTTTTTAAAAATAGTAAAAAAGAATTGACCTAACCTGATCTCAATCTGAATATCCAAAGTGTAGTAGTGTATGTTATCTGGTGCACTTGCAAATTACTGTATGTGGGCAAAACTATGAGAAAATTAAAAACACGGCTCATAGAACATAAGAGTGCATTGAAATGTCTGAGGATGGAAGCCCCTTTAGTACAACATTGTATGGAGCAGGGCCATGGCTTTGAAGATTGAAGATGCACAATATTGGAAGTTGTAAAAGAGGATCAGCGGGGTGGGAATGTTAATCTCAAACAGTTGCAGAAGGAGCAAAAATGGATATTTAAGTTAGGCACGGTTCATCCGGAGGGACTAAACAAAGAAGTGGATTGGTCAGTCTTTCTGGAGATTTGATTGGATGAGAGAGCAGGAACTTGCCTGGTTTAAAAGCAGTGGTTTCTGGGAGTTTTAGAGACAAGTGCCATTTTTGAAGCAGAGCTGGGGCAAGGAGCCGGTTGCGGCCATTACTGAAAGTAAGTCATGTAGCTAGAGCCATAAAATGTTAAGAAGTGCTTGAGAAATAATTTTGATAAGTGAGAATGAATGTGTTTTCATATTTAGGAGAGATCCCCTGAAGAAGGCGGGTGTTTCCGCCGAAACATCGTCGATGTCGAGAGGCGTGGGAGTGTGTATATAACAGCGGCACTGCGAATTGAATGAATAGCGCAAAGAAAGAGATAAGCATTTAAATGTTTTTGAGATTTGAAATGATCAATAATTGAGAATTTGAAAGAAATGCTTTGAGGATATGTGTGGAGCACTTAGTTGTGGGTAAAGTTTAAATACTGCATGAGAGATAGGTTTTTAAGAAAATAGTGAATCACGTGATGGGGTTTTTAAAATAATAAACTGGGAAAGAGTAAATGATGTGACTCTGTGTGCTATATACACGATACTGGTTGTAGCCCTGTAAGGACAAGAGCCAGGCGACTGTGAAGGCACAATCATTCTGATACAATTTCCCAAAAAAATATTTCTGTGTGTTAGTAAGGGTAAAATATAATTCCTCCTTTTTGGAGAAGTGTTTTGAATGCTCCTATCAACACCAGACTAGTGACTACCTGCACTGTGCCTGCCTGTCTTGCCCCTATCAACACCAGAGGGACCTGAATACCTCCACTGTGCCTGCCTGTCTTGCCCCTATCAACACCAGAGGGACCTGAATACCTCCACTGTACCTGCCTGTTTTGCCCCTATCAACATACACCGTAACATTTCCCAGTATAAATCTTTAGTACTTATTAAAGGTATATATGTAGGACCTTCATGAGCAGCGCTTGACAATGTGGACAAGCTGTATTACCCCTCAAGTCCACTTTTACTTTATTTATTCATTTGTCAAAAACTTTTAACTTTCTTTATATTTTTCTTATTTTTCTTAAAAACAGTCACAGTCCATGAAGGTTCCTACCTGGGTCACGTATAGATCTACCTTGTTTGAACCCATTCATTGGAGCAAGAAAGTCAAACACACTTATCTTCAATATCCACTCACAACCCCGACATGGCCATGTTTCGATTGCAAATCTGTTTCAGGGGGTTACACTTCAGATTTAATCCACTTCCACTTTTCCATCACTCTATTTGCTGCCCGGAATTCTCAACTTCTTTCAAGAGACGCTTAGAAAACCTTTTAAAACATGGCATCAATCCACCTTCTTTTTATACGTATAACCAGTGTGATGATGTCATAAACATTAAATCAAGGAATATGAATTAATTATCTCATTAATGGGCTGATATAGTACAGTGCGCTCCGGTGGAGCGCACTGTTAACCCGCATTTGGTCACGCGTTTTCAACGCGCTAGCTTTACCCCTTATTCAGTAAGGGGTAATAGCGTGCCGAAAACGCGCATCCAACCTCTCCCCCCGAAACTAATAGCGCCCGCAACATGCAAATGCATTTTGATGGCCCTATTAGTTATGCCCGAGTGATTCAGAAAGTAAAATGTGCAGCTAAGCTGCACATTTTACTTTCAGAAATTAGCGCCTACCCAAAGGTAGGCGTTAATTTCTCTCGGCACTGAGCTTGCCTATCTTCCCCCTATCAACATATCACAATGTATGGTTAAGCTGGTATCTGTTTCAAACGAATATTATTAAGCCATCACCTTCAGAGTGCAAAATGCAAAATGTTTTTGTAGGACCCTTACTCATAGAGTCAGTAGAATGTGACAGACTCTTCTTATGGTATCGGGTCACTTAACTTTATTTGTATCATCTTTTTTTTAATCATTTTTTTATCGTTATGAATAAAATTCACATATTACTAATGCATCTCTTATTGTAGGGCTGTAATGGCAGTCACAGTCACAAATGATTTAAGAGATGATACTCATCGCAATTGGTGTCTCAAACTCAGTCCCAGGGACGATAAAAAAAGATGATACAAATAAAGTAAAGTGACCCGATACCATAAGAAGAGTCTGTCACATTCTACTGACTCTATGAGTAAGGGTCCTACAAAAAAATTTTGCATTTTGTACTCTGAAGGTGATGGCTTAATAATATACGTTTGAAACAGATACCAATTTAACCATACATTGTGATATATTGGTTACCAATAAGGTTACTGGAATACACATTTTGTGTTGGTGGGTGTTGTTGTGTGATTAATATTCCCCCTATCAACACCAGTGGGACCTGAATACCTCCACTGTGTCTGCCTGACTGCCTTTCTGTGCACCCTCCGACTTAATATCATGGCGATATTAAGTTGGAGGTCCCGAAAGTTAAAAAAAAGTTTAAAAAAAAAAATTTAAATCTGCCCACGGCTCGCGGGTTGAAAACCGGACACTCAATTTTGCCAGCATCCAGTTTCCGAACCCGTGGCTGTCAGCGGGTTGGAGAACTGAAGCCGGCAAAAATGAGCGTCGGCTGTCAAACCCACTGACAGCCGCCGCTCCTATCAAAAAAGAGGCGCTAGGGACGCACTAGTGTCCCTAGCGCCTCTTTTTACCGCAGGCCCTAATTTAAATAAATTAATTTACTGAATTGCGTGCACAGGAGAGTGGCCTGTGCGCGCGCTGGGAGAGAGGGCGCTCGCCCACTCTTCCATGATTTTTACTGTATCGGCCTGTAAGTCCTTCTGGGTGCACCGATCTCAAATTAAAGATCCAATATTGTTCCAACCTATTCAAAACTGATTGACTGTCACCACCCCGGGAAGAAACGTTTTGCCTCCAAGATAGTCCAACAAAAATCACTGAATTGATATTTTTTTATCTATGCATTGCGATACCAAGGGAGCTGTCAATTTCGGAGTTTTTATACAGCTCTTATGTTCCACCAGCCGTGTCTGTATTTTATGCTTGGTCCGTCCCACGTAAATCAAATTACATGGGCATTGTAAAACATACAACACATTTTTTGAATTACAGTTTGTGGACTTGTTTAGGAAAATTTTTCGTCTCGAACCAAGAGGTTGCCATACAGGGCTGACTAATGATAAACCACACATCTCGCACGCGCCACAGGGAACATTCCCTCCAGTTTGAGCACTTTTTTTGGGTATTAATTTCAAGCAAGCTCTCACAACTTTATCGTGTAGGTTCTGATTTCTAGCAAATGCAAAACGGGGAACTTTATCTAATCCTTGATGAAGGGATAACATTGACCAGTGTTTCTGTAGAATAATTTCCTTAACTTGACTACTGTAATGAAGGACACATGTCAAACCTTCATTCCCACGGGTAGATTTTTAACCCAACAGTAGAGCCCTGTTCGCAAACAACACTCTTTTGCCCCTATCAACACCAGAGGGACCTGAACACCTCCACTGTGCCTGCCTGTCATGCTCCTATCAATACCAGAGGGACCTTAATACCTCCACTGTGCCTGCCTGTCTTGCCCCTATCAACACCAGAGACACCTGATTATAACTCCACTGTGCCTGCCTCACGCCCCTATCAACACCAGAGGGACCTGACTAGTGACTACCTCCACTGTGCCTGCCTGTCTTGCCCCTATCAACACCAGAGACACCTGATTATAACTCCACTGTGCCTGCCTCACGCCCCTATCAACACCAGAGGGACCTGACTAGTGACTACCTCCACTGTGCCTGCCTGTCTTGCCCCTATCAACACCAGAGGGACCTGACTACCTCCACTGTACCTGCCTGTCTTGCCCCTATCAACACCAGAGGACCTGACTGGTGACTTCCTCCACTGTGCCTGCCTGTCTTACCCCTATCAACACCAGAGGGACCTCCCTACCTCCATTGTGCCTGCCTGTCTTGCCCTATCAACACCAGATTGACCTGAATTCCTCCACTGTGCCTGCCTGTCATGCCCCTAACAATACCAGAGGGACCTGACTAGTGACAACCTCCACTGTGCCTGCCTGTCTTGCCCCTATCAACAGCAGAGGGACCTGACTACCCCCACTCTGCCTGCCTGTCATGCCCCTAACAATACCAGAGGGACCTGACTAGTGACTACCTCCACTGTGCCTGCCTGTCTTGCCCCTATCAACAGCAGAGGGACCTGACTACCCCCACTCTGCCTGCCTGTCATGCCCCTAACAATACCAGAGGGACCTGACTAGTGACTACCTCCACTGTGCCTGCCTGTCTTGCCCCTATCAACACCAGAAGGACCTGACTATACCTTCACTGTGCTTGCCTGTCTTCCCCCTATCAATACCAGTGGGACCTGAATACTTCCACTGTGCCTGCCTGTCATGACCCTATCAACACCAGAGGGACCTGACTATACCTTCACTGTGCTTGCCTGTCTTCCCCCTATCATCACCAGTGGGACTTGAATACCTCCACTGTGCTTGCCTGTCTTCCCCCTATCATCACCAGTGGGACCTGAATACCTCCACTGTGCCCGCCTGTCTTGCCCCTATCAACACCAGAGGGACCTGACTATACCTCCACTGTGCCTGCCTGTCTTGCCCCTAGCAACACCAGAGGGGCTTGTCTACCTCCACTGTGCCTGCCTTTCTTGCCTGTAAAAACACCAGAGGGACCTGACTATACTTCCACTGTGCCTGGCTGTCTTGCCCCTATCAACACCAGAGGGACCTGAATGCCACCACTGTGCCTGCCTGTCATACTCCTATCAACACCAAAGGGACCTGACGATTTCTCCACTGTGCCTGTCTGTCTTGCCCCTATCAACACCAGAGGGGCCTGTCTACCTCCACTGTGCCTACCTGTCTTGCCCCTATCAACACCAGAGGGACCTGACGATTCCTCCACTGTGGCTGCCTGTCTTGCCCCTATCAACACCAGAGGGACCTGAATACCTCCACTGTGCCTGCCTGTCTTGCCCCTATCAAAACCAGAGGAAGCTGACTACCTCCACTGTACCTGCCTGTCTTGCCCCTATCAACACAAGCAAAGCTCAGTTGGTTTCACTGGTATATCTTTCATGCCATTTCAAATAGTCACATTATAAATAAGTAATATATGATTTTATAGTTTGATGTGGGACCCACACTCACAGAGTTTGTATATCAATCAAACTCAAAGTTGGTAATAGGTCACTTTACTTTATTTTCAACTGCAACTTATTTTGTTGTTTTTTTTTAAATTTTTGTTAAAATATATGCTAAAATATTGCTGTATGCTGACAAACTACAATATCATGTTTCACATGTCATAGGATGAGAGCTCAATTTAAACACAAATTTCATTTGCTATTTTAAAAATATTCATCTCACTTTATTTCATACAAGTCACATCATTAAATGGATCCTCAGTTTAAATATCAATTTTCATTTGCAATTAAGGAGATACTCATCTTACTATATCAAATCAAAGTCCCGAGTTCCGACACAATCGTGTTTCGAACCAACAGGTCCTGCTTCAGGAGAAATGCGTTCTCAAATCTGCACTCCATTCCATCAGCAAAATTTCCAAATGGCTAATTTCATATCTTTCCCCCACAGTCTGGATTCAGACTCGAAATTGTGTGTCTTCTGGCTCGACGGAGCAAGAGAGTGCGTCTGCACGGAGATTTTTCACTGCTGGGTAATAGCGGAGCTTGAAGTTGAAGCGCTCAAAGAATAGAGTCCAGCGGGCTTGTCTTGGGTTAAGTAGCTGGGCCTCTCTTAGGTGTTCTAGGTTTTTGTGGTTGGTAAATATTGTGAATCTGTGTTGCACCCTTTCAAGCCAGGATCGCCATTCCTGGAAGGCAAGTTTCACTGCTAGGAGTTCACGGTCCCCTATGGTATAATTTTGTTCTGTGTAGGATAATTTATGTGAATAAAAGGAACATGGAACTAGGGTTCCCTTGGTGGAGTATTGACTCAAGATCGCTCCTGCTCCAATAACGGACGCATTGACTTCGACGATGAAGGGGCGGTTAGGATCCGGGTGACGTAAACACAGGCCCATATAGAAAGCTTCTTTCAAGGCATGGAACTCTGATTGGGCCTTGGGACTCCACACCCGAAGGTCACATCCTTTTCTTGACATAGTGGTGAGTGGAGCGGCCAATTTGGAGTAATTGGCGATGAAGTTGCAATAGTAATTTGTAAACCCATGGAATCTTTGTAGGTCTCGAAGACCCACTGGTTGAGGCCAGTCTCAAATACCTTGGAGGTTGTCGGGGTCAATGGTGAACCCGCGGTTGGAGATGATGTAGCATAGAAATAGGAGACTGAGTTGCTCAAAAATGCACTTCTCCAATTTAGCATCGTTCCCACATTCAAACCGCTGGAGGATGGTTTGAATGTGGGAACGATGAGACTTTAGATCTTTGGAGAAGTTTAATATATCGTCCAGATACACTACGACGAACGAGTACAAAAGGTCCTGGAAAATCTCGTTCATTAGCCGCTGGAAGACTAAACTTAACTAGGAGTTAATAAACATGTGGATAAAGGTGAACCGGTAGATATAATATACTTGGATTTTCAGAAGGCGTTTGACAAAGTTCCTCATGAGAGGCTTCTAGGAAAAGTAAAAAGTCATGGGATAGGTGGCAATGTCCTTTCATAGATTGCAAACTAGTTAAAAGACAGGAAACAGAGAGTAGGATTAAATGGACAATTTTCTCAGTGGAAGGGAGTGGACAGTGGAGTGCCTCAGGGATCTGTATTGGGACCCTTACTTTTCAATATATTTATAAATGATCTGGAAAGAAATACGATGAGTGAGATAATCAAATTTGCAGATGACACAAAATTGTTCAGAGTGGTTAAATCACAAGCAGATTGTGATAAATTGCAGGAAGACCTTGTGAGACTGGAAAATTGGGCATCCAAATGGCAGATGAAATTTAATGTGGATAAGTGCAAGGTGATGCATATAGGGAAAAATAACCCATGCTATAATTACACAATGTTGGGTTCCATATTAGGTGCTACAACACAAGAAAGAGATCTAGGTGTCATAGTGGATAGCCCATTGAAATCGTCGGTTCAGTGTGCTGTGGCAGTCAAAAAAGCAAACAGAATGTTGGGAATTATTAGAAAGGGAATGGTGAATAAAACGGAAAATGTCATAATGCCTCTGTATCGTTCCATTTTGAGACCGCACCTTGAATACTGTGTACAATTCTGGTCACCGCATCTCAAAAAAGATATAATTGCGATGGAGAAGGTACAGAGAAGGGCTACCAAAATGATAAGGGGAATGGAACAACTCCCCTATGAGGAAAGAATAAAGAGGTTAGGACTTTTCAGCTTGGAGAAGAGACGACTGAGGGGGGGCTATGAGAGAGGTATTTAAAATCATGAGAGGTCTAGAACGGGTAGATGTGAATCGGTTATTTACTCTTTCGGATAGTAGAAAGACTAGGGGGCACTCCATGAAGTTAGCATGGGGCACATTTAAAACTAATTGGAGAAAGTTCTTTTTTACTCAACGCACAATTAAACTCTGGAATTTGTTGCCAGAGGATGTGGTTAGTGCAGTTAGTATAGCTGTGTTTAAAAAAGGATTGGATAAGTTCTTGGAGGAGAAGTCCATTACCTGCTCTTAAGTTCACTTAGAGAATAGCCACTGCCATTAGCAATGGTAATATGGAATAGACTTAGTTTTTGGGTACTTGCCAGGTTCTTATGGCCTGAATTGGCCACTGTTGGAAACAGGATGCTGGGCTTGATGGACCCTTGGTCTGACCCAGTATGGCATTTTCTTATGTTCTTATGTTCTAGGAACTCAATAAAACTAAGATGAAGGCAGCAGTCCAGCAGCAAAAGGAGGGCTTTCCAGTCTTTTGCATTGAGTGTCACATGTATGATTTTTTTACCCGCCGGTGACAGATTGTATGTGTGCACTCAGTGCAAAGAGCTTCTGGCTCTCAGGGAATTAGTCCGATCTCTGGAGTCTAGAGTAGCAGACTTGAAGGAGCTGAGGCAGACAGAGAGTTACATTGATGAGACTTTCAGGGACATAGTAGCCAAGTCCCAAATCCAGTCTGGCAGCCCCATTGCTGCCTTGGATCAGAAAGGTCTCCCAGTATGAGAACATCACCCTGGTGTAGCAGGAACTGATCCTGTAGCAAGGACCTGCTCTCCAGGTGATGTATTGTCCTCTCGCACTGAAGACAAGTCTCACAGGGCTACTGCCCAGGAGGGAAGGGTTATGCTGGCCATCATATTTGGTGATTCAGTTATTAGAAATGTAGATAGCAGGGTGACTGGTGGACATGAGGACCGCCTGGTAACTTGCCTGCCTGGTGCGAAGGTGGCAGACCTCACGCGTCACCTAGATGGGATTATAGACAGTACTGGGGAGGAGCCGGCTGTCATGGTACATGTGGGCACCAACTACATAGGAAAATTTAGGATTTTAGGTAGAAAGTTGAAATCCAGAACCTCCAGGGTGGCATTCTCTGACATGCTTCCTGGGTCCCCAGAGGCAGGCAGAGCAGAGTTTCGATGCGTGGATGAGATGACGGTGCAGTGAAAGGGATTCAGTTTTGTAAGTAACTGGGGAAACGTTTGGGGAAGGGGGAGACTTTTCTGAAAGGATGGGCTCCACCTTAACCAGAGTGGAGCCAAGCTGCTGGCACTAACTTTCAAAAAGGAGATAGAGCAGCTTTTAAACTAGAACAAGGGGGAAAGCCGACAGTCACTCAGCAGTGCATGGTTCAGAGAAATGTATCCTTGAAGGGTACTAATGAAACAGGAGAGTTAGGGCATCCCAACAGAGAGGTTCCAATAAAAGCAAACGTAGTCCATGTGCCTATATTTAAAAAATCACCGAAGCTAATGATTTCCGAATTATCTCTAACAACTGAAAAGCATCTAAGAAGTAAGATGGGAGAGTTAGAGTGATTAGCAGCAAATGATGAGATTGACATAATTGGCTTCACAGAGACTTGGTGGAAGGAGGATAACCAATGGGACAGTGCTAAATCAGGGTACAAATTATATCGCAATGATTGGGAGGATCAACTTGGTGGGGGTGAGGCACTTTATGTCCGGGAGGGTATAGAGTCCAACAGGATAAAGAAGATCATTCAAGAGACTAAATGCTCAGTAGAATCTATATGAGTAGAAATCCCATGTGTGTTGGGTAAGAGTATAGTGATAGGAGTATACTACCGTCCACCTGGAAAAATTGATCAGACAGATGATGAAATGCTAAGAAAAATCAGGGAAGCTAACCAATTTGCAGTGTAAAAATAAGGGTATTTTTTAATTACCCCAATATTGACTGGGTAAATGTAACATCAGGACTTGCTAGAGACATGGAATTCCTGGATGTAATAAATGACTGCTTCATGGAGCAATTGGCTCAGGAACCAACAGGAGAGGGAGCTATTTTAGATTTAATTCTTAGTGGAATGCAGGATTTGATGAGAGACATAAGAACATAAGAACATGCCATACTGGGTCAGACCAAGGGTCCCTCAAGCCCAGCATCCTGTTTCCAACAGTGGCCAATCCAGGCCATAAGAACCTGGCAAGTACCCAAAAACTAAGTCTATTCCATGTTACTGTTGCTAGTAATAGCAGTGGCTATTTTCTAAGTCAACTTAATTAATAGCAGGTAATGGACTTCTCCAAGAACTTATCCAATCCTTTTTTAAACACAGCTATACTAACTGCACTAACCACATCCTCTGGCAACAAATTCCAGAGTTTAATTGTGCGTTGAGTAAAAAAGAACTTATTTCGATTAGTTTTAAATGTGCCACATGCTAATTTCATGGAATGCCCCCTAGTATTTCTATTATCCGAAAGAGTAAATAACCGATTCACATCTACCCATTCTAGACCTCTCATGATTTTAAACACCTCTATCATATACCCCCTCAGCTGTCTCTTCTCCAAGCTGAAAAGTGCTAACCTCTTTAGTCTTTCCTCATAAGGGAGCTGTTCCATTCCCCTTATCATTTTGGCAGCCCTTCTCTGTACCTTCTCCATCGCAATTATATCATTTTTGAGATGCGACCACCAGAATTGTACACAGTATTCAAGGTGCGGTCTCACCATGGAGCGATACAGAGGCATTTTGACATTTTTCATTTTATTCACCATTCCCTTTCTAATAATTCCCAACATTCTGTTTGCTTTTTTGACTGCCGCAGCACACTGAACCAACGATTTCAATGTGTTATCCACTATGACGCCTAGATCTCTTTCTTGTGTTGTAGCACCTAATATGGAACCTAACATTGCGTAACTATAGCATGGGTTATTTTTCCCTATATGCATCACTTTGCACTTATCCACATTAAATTTCATCTGCCATTTTGATGCCCAATTTTCCAGTCTCGCAAGGTCTTCCTGCAGATTATCACAATCTGCTTGTGATTTAACTACTCTGAACAATTTTGTATCATCTGCAAATTTGATTATCTCACTCGTCTTATTTCTTTCCAGATCATTTATAAATATATTGAAAAGTACGGGTCCCAATACAGATCCCTGAGGCACTCCACTGCCCACTCCCCGCCACTGAGAAAATTGTCCATTTAATCCTACTCTCTGTTTCCTATCTTTTAACCAGTTTGCAATCCACGAAAGGACATCGCCACCTATCCCATGACTTTTTACTTTTCCTAGAAGCCTCTCATGAGGAACTTTGTCAAACACCTTCTGAAAATCCAAGTATACTACATCTACCGGTTCACCTTTATCCACATGTTTATTAACACCTTCAAAAAAGTGAAGCAGATTTGTGAGGCAAGACTTCCTTTGGGTAAGTCCATGTTGACTTGTTCCATTAAACCACTTTGTTCCATTAAACCACGTAATGGTGGTGGGGCCACTTGGCAACAGTGATCATAACATGATCTAATATAAACTAATAACTGGAAGGGGGACAATAAGTAAATCTGCAGCTCCAACATAAACTTTCAAAAGGGAAACTTTGATAAACTGAGGAAAACAGAAAAAAAACTGAAAGGTGCAGCTGCAAAGGTTAAGTGTTCAAAGGCATGTACATTGTTTGAAATACAATCTTAGAGGCACAGTCCATATTTATTCCACACATTAAGAAAGGTAGAAGGAAGTCAAAATGATTACCGTCATGGTTAAAAGGTGAGGTGAAAGAGGCTATTTTAGCCAAAAAAAAATTCTTCAAAAATTGGAAGAAGGATCCATCTGAAGAAAATAGGATAATCATAAGCATTGTCAAGTTAAGTGTAAAACATTGATAATACAGGCGAAAACAGAATTTGAAATGAAGTTGGCATAGAGGCAAAAACTCATAATAAAAACTTTTTTAAATACATCCGAAGCAAGAAACCTTTGAGGGAGTCGGTTGGACCATTAAATGACCGAGGGATTAAAGGGTCTCTTAGGGATGATAAGGCCATTGCAGAAAGACTAAATGAATTCTTTCTGCCTAATTCGTCGTGGGTCGGGGGACCCGAACCCCGAAAAGGATTTTCCCTGAACTTCGGGGAAAATCTGTTTTTCAGGTTTGTACGGGGAGAGGGGCACATTTTTTTAAAATTAAAAACCACCCCAATCATTAAGATTAACTATAATACAACCACCCCCATCCCGATCCCTCCCCAGGATTTACTAACATCCCTTGTGGACCAGCGGGGTCCGGGAGCCATTTGTCCCTCCGTGCCCCGCATGCCAGTCTCGCTCAAAATGGTGCCGATAGCCTCTGAACTGCTATGTCACAGGGGCTACCGGTGCCATTGGTCAGCCCCTGTCACATGGCCATCGGCGCCATCTTGTGCTCCTACCATGTGACGGGCTGACCAATGGTGCCGGTAGCCCCGTGACGTAGTATGGGCAAAGGCTATCGGTGCCATTTTGATTACCCCCCCAAGACTTGCCAAAAGTCCCTGGGGGTCCAGCGGGGGTCCAGGAGCGATCTTTTGCCCTCGGGCAGTCGGCTGCCAGTAATCAAAATGGCGCCGATAGCCTTTGCCCATACTATGTCACAGGGGCTACCGGCGCCATTGGTCAGCACCTGTCACATGGAAGGAGCACAAGATGGCGTGATGGCCATGTGACAGGGGCCGACCAATGGTGCCGGTAGCCCCTGTGACATAGCAGTTCAGAGGCTATTGGCACCATTTTGAGCGAGACTGGCACGGAGGGACAAATGACTTGCAGGACCCCGCTGGACCACCAGGGATGTTGGCAAGTCTTGGGGAGGATCGGGATAATGGAGGGGTTGTATGTAATGTATTGAAATGAATTTAAATGCTTGGGGTGGTTTTTGTTTAGCTTCGTTTTCCCATGTCATTTTTTGGGCCGGTTTCGGTTTTCCCTGTTTAGGTTTTTTTCGGTTTTCAAAACAACTAAACGAGAAAAACTGAACTTTACCATGAAGTATCCGAGTCAAAAAACAACCCAGTAGAAAAAAACGAAGCACATCTCTAACCAGTTCCAGAGATGGTTTTCATGGGTGATGAGTCAGATGAACTGAATGAAATCACTGTGAACCTGGAAGATGTAGTAGGCCAGATTGACAAAGAGTAGCAAATCACCTGGACCAGATGGTATGCATCCTAGGGTAATGAAGGAATTAAAAAATGAAATTTCTGATCTATTAGTTAAAATTTATAACCTATCATTAAAATCATCCATTGTACCTGTGACTAGAGGGTGGCCAATGTAACCCCAATATTTAAAAAAGGCTCCAGGGGCGATCAGGGTAACTATAGATTCGTGAGACTGACTTCAGTACCCGGAAAAATAGTGGAAACTATTCTCAAGATCAAAATCATAGAATATATAGAAAGACATGGTTTTATAGAACACAGTCAACATGGATTTACCCAAGGGAAGTCTTGCCTAACAAATCTGCTTCATTTTTTTGAAGGGTTTAATAAACATGTAGATAAAGGTGAACCGGTAGATGTTGTGTATTTGGATTTTCAGAGGGCGTTTGACAAAGTCCCTCATGAGAGGCTTCTAAGAAAACTTAAAAAGTCATGGGATAGGAGGCGATGACCTTTCATGGACTACAAACTGGTTAAAGAAAAGGAAACTGAGAGTAGGATTAAATGGTCAATTTTCTCAGTGGAAAAGGGTAAACAGTAAACGGTCCAAGTACAGATCCCTGAGGGATCTGTACTTGGACCGGTGCTTTTCAATATATATATATATATATATATATATATAAATGATCTGGAAAGGAATATGATGAGTGAGGTTATCAAATTTGCGAATGATACAAAATTATTCAGAGTAGTTAAATCACAAGCGGATTGTGATACATTACAGGAGGACCTTGCAAGACTGGAAGATTGGGCATCCAAATGGCAGATGAAATTTAATGTGGACAAGTGCAAGGTGTTGCATGTAGGGAAAAATAACCTTTGCTGTAGTTACACGATGTTAGATTCCATATTAGGAGCTACCACCCAGGAAAAAGATCTAGGCATCATAGTGGATAATACTTTAAAATCATCAGCTCAGTGTGCTGCAGCAGTCAAAAAAGCAAACAGGAATTATTAGGAAGGGAATGGTTAATAAAACAGAAAATGTCATAATGCCTCTATATCGCTCCATGGTGAGACCATACCTTGAATATAGTTGTGATGGAGAAGGTACAGAGAAGGGCAACCAAAATGATAAAGGGGATGGAACAGGAAAGGCTGAAGAGGTTAGGGCTGTTCAGCTTGGAGAAGAGACGGAAGAGGGGGCATATGATAGAGGTCTTTAAGATCGTGAGAGGTCTTGAACGAGTAGATGTTAATCAGTTATTTACACTTTTGAATACTAGAAGGACTAGGGGGCATTCCATGCAGTTAGGAAGTAGCACATTTAAGACTAACCAGAGAAAATTATTTTTCACTCAATGCTCAATAAAGCTCTTGAATTTGTTGCCAGAGGATATGGTTAGTGCAGTTAGTGTAGCTGGGTTCAAAAAAGGTTTGGATACGTTTTTGGAGGAGAAGTCCATTAACTGCTATTAATCAAGTTAACTTAGGGAATAGCCACTGCTACTACTTGCATCAGTAGCATGGGATCTTCTTAGTGTTTGGGTAATTGCCAGGTTCTTGTGGCCTGGTTTGGCCTCTGTTGGAAACAGGATGATGGGCTTGATGGACCCCTTGGTCTGACCCAGCATGGCAATTTCTTATGTTCTTATGAAGGGCATTACTACATACTCGTAGTGACCGTCTCTTGTGTTGAAGGCAGTTTTCCAGATGTCTTCCAGTTGAATTCGTACTAGGTTATATGCTCCTCGCAGATCTAGTTTAGTAAAGATTTGTGCATCCTGCAGGCGGTTGAACAGTTCACTGATAAGTGGCAGTGGGTATTGGTCCTTCCAGGTTTCTGCGTTCAGTCCTCTGTAATCTATGCGTGGTCTTAGACTGCCACCATTTTTCTTGACAAAGAAGAACCCGGTGCCTACCGGGGAAGTAGAGGGTCTTTTGAACTTTTGGCCAAATTTTCCTTGATGTATGTTGACATCACTTCGGTTTCCGGGAGTTAAAGAGGATAGGTTCTGCACTTGGGAGGCATGGTTCCAGGTAGAAGTTCTATGGGGCAGTTGAACTTCCGGAGTGGAGGCAGGATATTGTTTGGAGAACACGTCTTTAAATTCCAAGTATGGAACCGGTAACCCAGGAAGGGTTGTAGAGCTCAGGACTGTCACAGATGGAGATACTTGCCATAGACAGTGGGCTTGACATGGGGAACCCCACTGGGTGAGTTGCAAGGATTTCCAGTTGAATTGGGGTGCATGTAACTAGAGCCAAGGAAGTCCAAGGACTATGGGGTATGTTGATCGTTTCAAGATCAGGAGGGAGATCTCCTCGTCATGGAGGATTCCAGCAATGAGGCGAATAGCCAGTACGGTGATTGATATGATCAGGAAGAATTTCTACTTGAATTGAGGTGATACATAGTGGTACCTCCAGTGGTTGGACTGGTATCTGAAGGTGTGTGACAATCTCCTCCAAAATGAAATTTCCACTCCTCCTAGTGTCCACGAGGGCTGTGGTGGCGAATGAATGTGACTCCCTAAGGAGCGAGTTAGGCAGCAATAGTTGAGGGCCAGAAACTGTAGCACCCAAGCTCGGGACCCTGCCGGGCTCAGGCTTTGCAGTTTCCCAGACACACAGGACAAGTCTGGAGAAGGTGTCCAGAACCACCGCAATACAAGCAGAGACCAGATTTTCTTCGTCGGAGACGTTCCTCTGGAGTCAGACGGCCGTGGTTGATCTGTATTTGTTCCTCAGGAATTTGAGGAGCTGCTGGTAGGGCCTTCAAATGGGGACTCACTAAACGGTGTGACCATAGGGCAGGAGGTCGAAGTGCTCTTATCTCCTGATGCCATTGCCGAAGACGGTAGTCGATTTTACCGACCAGGGATATCAGGTCTTCCAGAGATAGGGGGAACTCACAGGTGGCTAATTCATCTTTAAGGGACGGAGACATTCCCTCGAGGTATAGTGCCCTCAGGCAGTCCTCTTGCCAACCTAACTCAGTTGCTAGTGTTCTGAATTCCACTGTATATTCCACGAGCAAGTACGAGCCTTGACGGAAATGGAGTAGGTGGTGGCCAGCAATCACCTGTCGACCTGGGTCCTTGAAGGTGCATCGGAAGACTGAGATGAACTGAGGGAGCTGGTGAAGAATTGCGTCAGAACGCGCCCAGAGCAGGGAGGCCCATGCCAGGGCCTTCACCTCAAGATGCAAGAGGATGAACGTAATCTTAGTTGTTTCATCGGGAAAAAGCGAGGGTTGCAATGAGAACTACATATAACATTGGTTTATGAAGCCTCAACATAGGCGAGGGTCCCCATCAAAACGGGGTGGAGCTGGGAGGGCCAGCGATGCCCATGAGGGCAAGGTATGGGCAAGAGCCCCTGGGTTGGACATGGCAGATTCCTCCAATTGAAAACGCATCTTTTCCATGGAGGACGCCAATGCTTCCATGATCCGTCGTTGCTCTCAGACATGAGTGACTAGACCTGGAATGGCCTGCAAGGCAGGAGACTCCACCGAGTCCATGGACTTGGCAACATGTTATGCTGGAGGTGGACCCTTGGCCTGGTGCAGGATTGGTACAGCCCTCTGGTCAGACCCGGAGAGCGCCTGCCACCAGGAGTCAGAGCACTTGATGAGACAGAGGCTAGCTGGAGCTTCCCCAATAACAGTCTGTGGTTTCTGCAGGTTGAGCCCTTGGGTACCCGGACCACCTGGACTTAGGTGGGCCTCGGAGGGTCTCCCGGAGAGGTAGCAGAGAGGGGTGTGCACACCAAGAGCAAGGGTGCGTGGCTGACGCAGAGAGGATGGACCAGACCTGAACTTGAGGCTCCAGAGACCTCAGGGAGGTAGCAGTTCAGGAAGGCTCTCCGGGCAGAACAGGCAGTGCCTGTGGGTCTGGTCAAATGAAGGCCATTGTTGTAATCCAAGCAGGTTGGTCTGGTAGTCACAGTAGGCCAGAAGAGAGTGTCCGAGTGAAGCGCAAGGGTCAAAGCCAGAGAATCTATCCAGAAGTGGTCAGCCGAGGCAGGGATCAAATCCAAAGGTCAGTACGGGCATAGTCAAGGCAAGCAAGGGTCAGTTTCAAGCGGCGGTCAACATGGTCAGGCAGGCAGAGATGAATTCCAAGCAGCGGTCATCATGGTCAGAAGGCAGGCAAAGGTCAGGTCCAGGCAGCGGTCAGTCATAGTCAGGCAAGCAGAGGTCAGTACCAAGAATCAGTCCGAAGGGTACTACCAGGGAACGTGGAGCAGGAACAAGACAGACGCTGAACGCACAGAGAACCATGGGGACACTGGGACACGGAGACGCTGCAACAAGGAGACGCTGGAACACAGGATACGCTGGAACAAAGAGACCCTGGAACACAGGATCAAGGAACAGGCAAACTAGATACACCGAGGTGTTGACCCAATTGCCAAAGCGAGGTTCTGGAGACAGAGCCTCGCCTTATATACTGGGGCTGTGTGATGTCATCGGAATGCGTCCGAGCTGGGTTTCTCGCCTTGGCCCTTTAGTCAGCGACATCGGCCACACAACGCGCCTAGGGGCGGGGCCGAGGAGATGGAAGATGCAGAGCCCCTTCGGGAGCTCCGCTGAGAGGCCAGTGGCATGGAAGAGGCCGAGGACGCCTGGGGAGAGCATCGGGGATGTCAGGAGCTGGCGGCTGTGGCAAGACTGGAACTGGTGGAGGGCCGCACGAGGTGAGCATGCCCGACCATGGCACCAACACAGCCGGGATGCGTAACACTCAAGGGGTAAGAAGTGGATTTCTGCAACTCCACCTTAATAACGGTTTATAGACTTTTCCTCCAGGAACTTTTACAAACTTTTTAAAAATGCAACTACACTAATAGCTTTCACCACATCTTCTGGCAACAAATTCCTGAGCTTAATTATTAGTTTTAAGAGTATCACCTAATAACTTCATTGTATGTCCCCTAGTGTTTGTACTTTTTGAAAGAGTAAACAACCAATTCACTTTTACTTATTCCACTCCACTCATTATTTTATAGACCTCTATCATAACTCCCCTCAGCCATCTCTTCTCCAAGCTGAAGAGTCCTAACCTCTTTCGCCTTTCCTCATAGGGGACTCGTTCCATCCCCTTTATCATTTTGGTTGCCCTTCTCTGTACCTTTTCTAATTCTGCTATATCTTTTTTAGAATGTGGTGACCAGAACTGCACACAATATTTAAGATAAGGTCGATACAAAGGCATTATGATATTCTATGATTTATTCTCCATTCCTTCCCTAATAATTACTGGCATTCTATTTGCTTTCTTGGCTGCTTCTGCACTCTGAGCAGAAGAGTTCAATGTATTATCAATGATAATGCCTAGATCCTGTTCCTGAATGGTGACTCCTAATGTGGAACCATGCATTGTGTAGCTGTAATTTGGGTTACTGTTCCTTAAGTGCAGCACTATGTAGTTTTCCACATTAAATGTCATTTGTCATTTGCAAGCCATCTCCCAGTTTACATGGTATTCTTGCAATTTCTCACAATCCTCATGTGATTTAACAACTTTGAATAATTTGGTGTCATCGGCAAATTTGATTACCTCACTTGTTCCCATTTTCAGTTCGTTTATAAATATATTAAAAAGTAGTAGTCCCAGATTAGATCCCTGGGGCATTCCACTATCCACCTTTCTCCATTTGGAAAACTTACCATTTAGCTTTGCTCTCTGTTTTCTATCTTTTAACCAGTTTTCAGTCCAAAATAGAACACTGCCCCTTACCCCATGACTTTTTAATTTCCTAAGAAGTTTCTCATAAGGTGCTTTGTCAAATGCTTTCTGGAAATCCAGATACACTATATCAAGTGGTTCACCTCTATCCACATGTTTATTTACACTCTCAAAAAATGTAGCAGATTGGTGAGGCAAGAATTATGTTGGCTAAATCTGTGTGGCTTTGACCCATTAAACTATGCTTATCTATATGGTCAGCAGTTTTGTTCTTTATGATAGTTTATTCCATTTTGCCTGGGAAAGACATCAGACTCACTAGTTTGTAGTTCGTCTGACGTACTCCTGGATACCTTTTTAGAAATTGATGTTATATTGGCAACCCTCTAGTCTTTGGGAACCATTGATGATTAAATTGATAGTTTACAAATTACTAATAGCGGGTCTGCAATTTCATTTTTTAATTCTTTCAGCACTCTGGGATGTATACCATTTGGTCCAAGTGATTTGTTACTCTTTAGTTTGTCAATTTGCCCTATTATATCCACCGTGTACACTGAGATTTTATTCAGTTCTGCTGAATGATCACCTTTGAATATCATTTCTGGCATGGGTATCTTCCTCAGTGAAGACCAAAGAAAATAATTAATTTAGTCTCTCAGCTTGATTGTCTAATGATCCAACTGACTTCCGTGCAGACTTTCTACATAGAATGTACCTGGAAAAGTTTTTATTTTGATTTTTTGCTTCCATGGCAAGCTTTTTTTCATATTCTCTCTTTACCTTCCTTATTAATGCTTTGCTTCTAACTTGCCAATGCTTATGCTGTTATTCCTGTTTTCTTCATTTGGATCCCTTTTCCATTGCTTGAAAGATGTTCTTTTAGCTAGTATAGCATCCTTTCCAGCTGGAACCACCAGCTGGATACTGTCATCATACACATAAACCTCTTTAAAACCTAAATTGTGGATTAGAGCTACTAATGGGCACATAAAGACATTAAACAATAAAGGGTATAGTGCAGAGCCTTTTAGAAACATCAATTCACCTCAAACAGTTATGACATTTTAACCCTAACTCAAACCACTGAGGACCTATCACTCAAAAAAAGACAAAAGCCATTGTAGAACATTTCCTCCCATTCCTAACTGTTTACAATGTGACAACAGAATATTATGATCAACTAGATCAAAGGAATTAGATATTCTAACAAAAAGAAACTGCCTCACCCCCATCTCTAGAGTATATAACTTCCTTGTTTATATTAGCTAACAACACCATCTACTGTACTGTAGCCCCTCCTAAGCCTCTCCTAATCCAAGCCTCCCACCTCATCCAAGTTGGCCACTGGACGATAATTACTGCAGTCTGAGACATGCAGAGTGTGGTTGGGTTTGTTTTTTTAACAATGGTATTAAAACAATTTTCTTAAGTTCCAATGGAATACAACCCTCTTGCAAAGAGGTATTCCATATTTGACATAACCAGGATAGAAAGTCATCCAGAAGGGCTTTTGAAAAGAAAAGAGGGACATGGATCAAATAAGTGCCACGTAGCCCTACAAGCTGACAACAAATGTTTGAACCTATCTCCATTCAACAAATCAAATTCAATCAAGCCTTCCTCCTGATGCAGTTTCAAGCCTATATCTTCTGAAGCCAAAACACCTCTAGTCTTCATATCCAATTCTCCATTACATTTCTGTAACTGTGCCTTCCAACAGTTTACAAAATTGTTACCATTCTTAGGCATGTCAGTAGAAAATTTGCAAGAATTTTCTAACAAATTATGAGTTGTTTTAAATATTTGCTTAGAAATATTTTGAAATCTGAGCTTCTTATAACATTGGCCGAATAAGCTTTTAGAGCCTTACGCCATTGCAATCTTATTTGCCAAACATTTGTTTTCATCCAAAGCCTTTCTAATCTTTTAACAACTTGATGCTGAGCTCAAAGTTCAAAATTAAATCAGGGTGGTAATGATTTTGGCTTATTGCATAACAACTTTACAGGTGCAAATCCATCCAAAACATCAGCAAAATACCTATTCCAATTGGTCACTAATTTGTTCACGTCTTTATCCTCACAATTCTGAAACTCTTCCTTCCACTTTGAGAAGAAAGATCCCTCATCTATTTTTCATCTGGTTCTCCTCTTCTTCATATTATCCAATTGACACCATCAAGATTTTGTATCTTAAAAGTAAACTCAATAATCTTATGATCAGACTTTTAATATCTCTATATCCTTCCCCTTACTGGTGGATTTTAAATGCCCTATGCGTACCAAATCTGGGAGAAGCATGCATGTCTCAGGCCAGCACGTGCTGTGCAGATTTTAAGAAGCATCCCTTGTATGCGTGTTATCTCCCGGTACGTGCACAAATAAAACATTTCAGAAAAGGGGCGGGGAATAGGTGGGGTCTGGGTGGCCCATGGGCTTGTAGGGGGAAGAGCAAGAGATGTGCATGTAAATACACGTACAAGCGTGCGTTGGGGGTCCCCACTGTCAAACCTTACTTCTGCTATTGCTGGCATTTAAGTCAAAAAATAGAAAAATCAGGGCTAGTCAGCGGAGTTTTTTAGGGTCAGGTCTAACAGGGGAGAAGGGAGCTTTTAAAACTGGAGAGATTAGGAAGTCCTATCCCTATACTGGGTGAGCTTGGAATGAACTAGGAAAAGGGTAAATAGCCTTGGCGCACACCCCTTATAAAATCCCCCCCCACACACACACACACACAGTGATGAGGCATTTCTGCATACATACGTATCTGTATAAAATTGAGCGCACATGTACATGCATGCAGCCAATTTTATAACATATGCACATATGTGCACGTATGTTATAAAATGGCCATGTCCATTGGTGCGAGCTGGCTTACGTGCGCACATCTGCGCTTGCACATGGGTCTTAAAATTCATATCTTAATGTATAGTCTCTCCTGATGAAATTTTCCAGAGCCAAAAATTAGATCTAATGTATGGCTACCCTTATGGTAGAGAAATTTACCCTCTGTTCTTAGTTTAGGTGGCAAGATCTGACAAAAAATGTTGTGCCATAGAACATGAATCCTCTATATGAAAATTAAAATCCCCCATATCCAATAACTTCATGAATCTTAATGCTACTTCCCCAATAAATTCAATCAGATCTATCTGCAGATTCAGTTTTGCATTACCTGGTGGTAAATTAACTTCTAAAATCCCAACTCCTTCCTTTTTCCCTATCTTAACAAGTATATATTTCACAATCTACCCTCAACTGTATCTGTTCTAGTTTCCAAACTGATCTAAAAATAATTGCTACTCCACCCACTCTCTTCCCTCGCTTCCCCCCCAGACAAATAGAAGGTTCAAAGACATAGACTCTTCAGATAACTAAGACTCAGTGATAAACACTAGATCTTTACAATTAAATCATGAATCAAAGTAGCTTTCTTGCCCACATACCCTGCATTAAATAACAAACAACTTAAATTTTCATCAGAAAACTTATTTTCCATATCTCTAGCCACATTCAGTTTTCCAGGAATCAAACATTTCCTTTTAAAATGTTATTTGCATCTCCTATTAATTCCCCTCCCATTATTTCTCTTCCAAAGACTATAGCAGGATTAAAAATGTTCAGACACATTGAAGGCAATGCCCCTACATTGGCCACCACTCTCTCATGGCAGAACACTGGTTCCCCCACTCTCCTCAGGCACAGGCTAGGCCGGAAACTCAGTTCTGAAATGCAAGCGGCAGCTCAGTCTGTTAAAAGCCCTTCTGCAGACATTGGTGGTTGGAGCTTCAGGGCATTACGACAGAGGACAGTACCAAGAGTCCGGCTGGACAAAGCTCACCTCAGGGCCTCAGTGGTAATGTCCCTACATTAGCCACCATTCTCTCATGGCAGAATACTGGACCCCACTCTCCTCAGGTGCAGGGTAGGTCAGAAACTATTTAATGCACATAGTTTTGCCAAAAGAATTTACATGCATACTTTTTAAAATTAAAAATTATGCATGTAAGCCCCAACCTCACCCAAACTCTTCCTTCTGGAATGTCTTTCCCTAGTGTGCATAAAAATAGGTACACAGAGGGTAGATTTTCAAAGGGTTACGTGTGTTGGTTACGCGCATAACCCCCGAAAACCTACCCCAAACCCCCCCTGCGCGCGTCGAGCCTATCTTGCATAGGCTGCCGGTGCGCGCAAAGCCCCGGGACGCGCGTCGGGGGCATGTCGCAGCCGGTGCATCATCGGGGGGGGGGGGGTCGTGGGACGTGTCATGGCCGGCGCATCATCGGGGGCGTTCCGGGGCGTGGCCATGGCCTCCGGACCAGCCCCCGGACCAGACCATGGCGTGCCGGAGGCCGGCCCGGCGCGCGCAGGTTACGCCTGCCTCGGGCAGGCATAACTTGTGCAACAAAGATAGGGGGGTTAGATAGGGCTGGGGGGGTGGGTTAGATAGGGGAAGAGAGGGGAAGGTACGGGGGGGGGGGGGTAGAAGGAAAGTTCCCTCCGAGGCCACTTCGATTTCGGAGCGACCTCGGAGGGAACGGAGGCAGGCTGCACGGCTCGGCGCACGCAGGCTGCCGATTTTGAGCAGCCTTGCACGCGCCGACCCGGATTTTAACAGATACGCTCGGCTACGCGCGTATCTATTGAAATCCGGCGTACTTTTGTTTGCACGCTCATAGTTTTATAAAATCTGCCCCACAGTGTGTATGTGTGTAATCTACACGACTATCAGTCACACAGCAGTCAATATTCAGATTCCAGATAACCAAATAAATAGGACTTGTCCATCTATCTAGTGGCCGCTGAATATCCGGTTATAAATCACTAATCTGGCTGTCTGATTAAAGGTGGAGAATGGGCAGATTGGGTGGTGCTATGTAGCCGGATAAATTATATAGCTTAGTAGCGATATTCAGCCTTAAATGGATAACTTATCTGGCTAAGTTAGACCTGCACAATAGCAGGTCTAAACAGACAGACAAGACTTATCCGGGAAAGTAGCAATTTCTACGGGGATATTCGGCTAACTTAGATTACCTGCTAGGTTCTGAATATTGTCCCCACAGTTTTTTAATGGGCTACTTCTGCGGGTAAAGCATTACTTTACCCGCAGAAGTCCCTTTGAAAAATACCCTCACCCAGTGACTGATTTAGGGTTTTGACACCTAGTCACTGTTGGTGCTGTCATCCCCTCAACACTCTCCCTTCCAGGATCAAACAACAGGGGGCAGAAGTTTTAAGGTAGAATCCCACTGATTCCTGTGGCAGCTCAGAGGTAGATTCTGAGGGAAAAATGAGAAAATTCTGAACACATTGGAAAACATTTATATTGCATTATAAAAATGAAGTAATTTTCCAAACTTGCTTGTGTCTGTATAATTTTTCTTATTTGGTTGAAGAGAAAAGATCTCAAGGACAGGTAGAGGGAGGAGTAATCAGGAATGGGGAGAAGACTAGAGATGTGGTGAGGAGAAAATGACAGAACTAGAAATGCAGGGAAAAGTGTGAGAAGGAATGAGGATCGGGGATAGGGAGAAAGGACGGGATGGGGAGGATGGGAGATGAGGTAGATCGAGGAGGTGGGGAAAGATCAGGAATCTGGGATATGAGAAGAGAAAGGAGAGGGAAGGTAGTTTTAGGATTGAGGAGGAAGTAGGAGGGTTTGAGGGCAGAGTTCCAGGATGTGGGGAGGAGAGAGAAGGTGGGAAGGAATGAAAGTTCCATGATTTGGGATAAAGAATCTGAGGTCAAGGAAGACAAAATCACAATTGTGTGGGGGGGGGGGGGGGGGGAATGAGGGAGAAGACAAGTGTCCCTTCCCTAGTTCAGTCCACTCAATCTGGCATACACACACCCTCACAGCTAGCACTAATCCCTTCTGTCTCACAAACACTGCCCCCTTCCCTGTTCTCTTTTCTCTCACATACAAACATCCCCCAGCCTCTCTCCTCACCCCCCACCCCCCCAAATGATCCCCACTCAGCCCCTCCTAACTTCTTCAAAATGATCCTTGTTTGCTCTGGGCTCATCCCCTCCCATCTTGTTCCCTGCACATTCCCTGGGAGGAGAGAGGCAGGATTAGGAAGCAGAGGGCTGTTTTCTGATGCTTGAGGTTCAGCACAGATGGAAGACAGCAAGTCTTCAGCCAGTTTGCTGCCCCCAGATCTTTGCCACTCTAGGTACAGTGTGCCTATTGGAAAATCTGGCCCTCACTATGAATAGTGTACTAAATGTATTGCAATAACATGTATTTTTATTTGAGTTATCACACTTGTGTAAGCAAAACCTTTAGCTACCCTCCTGTAGGTGTAGTTACATTTTTGCATTGCAGTGGCATTAATGTGGATGCATTTGCTAATGCTGTATGTGCTGTTGTTAAATGATCTGCTTTGTATAATTTTTTTATATTAACAGCTCATTTAAAGTTTTAATGCACATTAGTAGGTAAATCTGTTTGTTAACATTAATACAAATACAATCATAAGTGTATGCAAGCATTAAGCAGTAATCCAAGCATTTAGCACTTGTTATTGTTAATGCTTAAGTTAAATAGGCTCCTACATGTTTTATAATGAGCACTATGAATGAAAACAATACCAACCAAAATATGTTAAAATAGTGGAGAACTGTTTAACCTTTTTCTGATAATGGTAATGTTTGCATGTCATGTTTTCCCCCTTGAAATGTGTTTTTCTAAAGTAGAATACTGCTGGCAACAATTGTCAAAAAATGTGTTTTATTTAACCTTGCCTACCAACCGTGTCTCTTTTTTTATTTTCAGAACAAATTCCAAGGTTTTATTTTTGATATTGTAACAAAGCAAGCGTTTGACATTATCATCATGATCCTTATCTGCCTTAACATGGTTGCCATGATGGTGGAGACAGATGGGCAAAGCAAGCAGACTGACGACCTCCTTTCCAACATCAATTTGGCCTTCATTGTCATTTTCAGCGGCGAATGCTTGCTCAAGGTTTTCGCTCTGAGATACTACTTCTTTACCATTGGCTGGAACATCTTTGATTTTGTTGTAGTGATCCTCTCTATAGTTGGTAGGTTGAGCTAATGTATGTGAAACAAGACTAATAATTTGATAGACCCTCCTTTAAAATTAGGGTTACCTGCTGATTCCATATTTTTAGAACAGGTCAATCAGTTCTTGGTTTTATCCCTTTGCTTGCATGAACATGTAGTTCTGATTTGCCTAAGAAGTCCAGCCCGTGCATGAAGCAGGAGTGAAACCAGGACTGGGATAGGCTGTCCTTTGCCCTCTCCCCCCCCCCCCCCCCAAATTGAACCAGTTGGTAACCTGACTAAACTGAAGTCATGCTTGAGTTGTGTACTTACCTTTGCACAGACAGAGAGAATCTTTAGGTGGATGAAGTAAAAAAAGCTGTCTGTATCACTAGAACCACATTCACTATCACAATAGCTAATTACCCGGGTAAAAAGACTGTCTGAGAATCGCCCTCCCTGTGTGCGGGTACCAGTATGCAGGGGAACTAATAAAGTGCGTATTTTTACCCAGGAAAAGGGAGGTGGGATTAGAGTTGGGGGAGGTAACAACATACATAGTTTTGCATTTTTAATGCTGCTCACTTTCAAGCCAATTTTAAAATGAGCACCTGGGTACCCATACATTCACATATGAGGGCGCAAGCGGAGATACGCTATAATTTTAAATCAAGTATGAATTTTTACACACACCAGATTTAAAATAAGTCTAGTGCACAGAAGTATGCTCCTAATTTTAAGCTGTTACTCAAGCAAACCTACTGTGTGCATCATCCTTAGGATTTTATCAGCTTTAATGCACCAGGAAAGTGGATTTTAAAACCATGCTTGCATGAAGGACATTGCCGATTGGTCCTCCAGTTTGCCCAGTCTATCCCAAGGTCATCCAGACTTCTCTGGTTCTTCAACCTGCACTCCCCCCAGTTGACCCAGGCCACTCACCCTGTCATGTAAGCCCAAAACGAGAGATCTGCAGAAATGCTCCTCATCAGAAATACGGATTTACGTGCATAACTGCTGGTCCACCCCAGAGTGCCCTGCTCCTTTTCAACTCCGCCCCTTTTCCACCCCTTTTTTATTCGCACATATGTATATATTAGGGATCTGCATCGTTTTTTTGACGGATGAACATATCGTATGATATTTTCTGATCCGTCATGTATCGGGGGTCCCTGAAATTGATAGGAAAATCCCACAAAATTTTCGTGTGGTTTTCTTATTGTTTTGGGGGGGGGGGGGGGGGGAGAAAGGGCACACAGAAAAAAACAACCCCAAACCCACCCCTACCCTTTCGATCTAATTATTTACAATTCCCCACACTCATGAGCCCCCCCCCCACCCAAAACTTTCCTAAATTACCTGGTGGTCCAGCGGGGGTCCCGGAAGTGATCTCCTGTTCTTGGGCTGTCGGCTACCACTAATCAAAATGGCACCGATGGCCCTTTGCCCTTACCATGTGACAAGGGCTATCGGTGCCATTGGTCGGCCCCTATCACATGGTAGGAGCAATGGATGGCCCGCTCCATTTTTTAAGATTGCTCCTACCATGTGACAGGGGCCGGCCAATGGCACCGATAGCCCCTGTCAAATGGTAAGGGCAAAGGACCACTGGCATCATTTTGTTTACTGGCAGCCGACGGCCCGAGAGCGGGAGATTGCTCCCAGGACCCCCGCTGGACCACCAGGTACTTTAGGAAAGTTTGGGGGGGTCGGGAATGTGGGGGATTGTAAATTAGATTTAAAGGGGTGGGTTGTTTTATTTTTTGGATCGGGACAGTCGAAAAACAAAACCGTCTGGACCACAGGAAATAGAATTTCCCGCGGGTCCATGTTACCGAAACCGGAACCAATTCCATCACCCAATTCACATCCCTAGTATATATGCACATAACTTTCGGCTTTTAAAATGTGCGTTGCTCGCACACGGCCCATATGCTCACTGATATAAGCTTTTTAGCACAAGCCAGGCTTTTAAAATTCGGTCCTTTGCTTTTTCAGGACAAAAGTAAGTTCAAATCTCTCTGGGTGTTTTTCTTATCTAGACAGTTTCAAAGGGAATGTGCTGGTCTACTTTCTATTTTAAAATTGATGCAAAATCCGTGGGGTAAAAGTACCCACAGACTTTTCCATATAGTTTTCAAAATTGCTCCCTAAACCAGAATGGCATGGGATGCTGCACTGTACTATTGTCTCCTTAGAAGGCCTTCTGCAATCAAAACACTGAACCCACTATAATAGTTTTTAAACTTTTCACTATAGTCATTTTGTAGAACAAAATTAATTTTGATTTTTTTCCCTCAACCACATTTTTTAAAATGCAATAAAATTACATAAAACTTGACTGCTTTAGTTTCAGGATTATGTTAACTCATGGCATTATTTTCTAGTACAGAAAACAATAGTGCCATTAATCTTTATGCTTTTTAAATCTTTTATTAAACCTGTAAAAAAAAAAATCCTTCACTAATTAAAAAGCAGGCCTCAGTAAATGTGTATTTCTATTATACTTCTAACAAAAGGAAGGAAGATAATTATTTCAAAAGGCACTGAGTTTCAGATTTATGATCGTGGTACATTTATATCAGCTACTTAGTATTACCAAGGTTAGTACAGTGTAGCATATATTTTTATCCATAATATGTATTTTTTTAACCATTGAAACAATAGATGATGGTAGATAAGGACCAATTGCCTGCCTAGTTGTCTTCTTTTTCTGGACATTTACCATTTTCGTTAATCGTATAAATTTCAGTATGTAAGCCAATACCACCATCCTCCCTCCCCCTCCATTTGTCTTTTACCCAGCATCTCAACCTTGCTCCTACCTCTGCCTGTATGTTTCCCAAGAAGGTTTAAGTTCCATTATAGTTCCGATCTGCACCATCTTCTTGAAGGCTATTCCAGGCATCCATCACCCCCTCAGCAAATAAGTACTTCCTCATGTTTCCTCTCAGTCTAATATGTATGTGATCCCCCTCCTGTCCTCACTGAAAAGGGGAGGACACCAGGTGAGGTTCATTCTCAAGCAAGGGGGAGGTGAGGAAGAATCACATCTAGGGCTTTAGTGTATAATGTCTTAGATTCACAAAACTGTCTCAACACTCAAAATGATGTTCCAACAAAAGTCTTTACGGCAACAAAATTTCTTCAACATAAACAATTTGACAGCTAGGGCATTTACATGGTGAAGAATCTGTAGTATCCATTCACATGTCCCAAAGCAGTGATCATCTAGGATTCTCTTTTTTCACTATAGCAGTTTGTCCTAGGGATGGTCTATAACAGGGTATCCATCTCCGGTCCATAAAGATCATATATCAATCACGTTTTATTATGTTAGGGACCTCTAGGAGAGTGATCCCAACTTGAGGGGAATGTGTGCCCTTGGGCGTTGGCATGACCGCAGATGAATCCAAGACAGCACCAAGGGTTGGCGAGGCATGTCCCAGCACGTGCGAAGAGAAAGTCTGACCCTCTGCCGGATCTGCATGCTTCTGGAAGCCAACAACACAATGTTGGTATTTGAACAGTCCTCCGACTGTTCCCAGCCCTTTCGGACCTGCCGCTGGGTATCGGCAAGAAGCAGCAGGCCAGACTGAGGATGAAGGCAGACGGAGGCCTTGTGAGACAGAAGACTCGAGACGAGATGAGAAGACTCTGGAAGTGGATGAGGATCTTGGAAGACTGTCAACGAGATGAGGAACTTGGAAGACTCTTGGACGAGATGAGAAGCTGGGAAGGTTCAGACATTGGCACTGTCTCTCAAGGCGCCCTACACAGTCCACCCGCGGGACTGTTCGTGGACCACCCTATCCCATTGCGTGCCCTACACAACCTGAAGAGGCTGGTCACGGACCACGCGGAGAGCGGGACAAGCGCAGGAAGGGAATCCAGCTGAGATGAAACTCCAATGACGAGGCCAGGTGTCATCTGGAGAACCACAGGAGCTGGAGGGTCAAGAGGACTCGAAACAGACAAAGGAGGAGCGAAACCTCGGAACATCAGGAAGTGAAACATCAGGAAGCCTGGACTACGAACCTCAGAACATGAAGACATGGAACATCAGGAAACCACAGGAAGCAACGAAGACTCAGGAAGCAAGACGAGACATGGAGGTCCAACGAGGAACGAAGACCTGACGGAGTGCTGGAAGATGAGACTTCCAGGAGCAAGTAACTCCAATGCAAGGCAAAGCTGAAGTGGAGAAGCAGCCCATTTATAGGGCTGAGACAGGAAACATTCATCAGGTGGGGCCTAGGGCATATCCGGCCATGGGCCCTTTAAATCTTGTGAAGAGACGCGGCCCGCATCTTAGGAACAGGAAGCAGGAAGTTGTGCAGGACCTTCGCCAATGGCCATGCTGCTACTAACGCCAAAGAGCAGGGCGGAGCCAAGGAACAGTCCCAGCGTTGTCGGCACCTCTCAAGCCGCAGAGGGCAGACTGAGGAGCGGCTCCAGCCGCAAGGAAGACCAGGGACTGTGGCCTCCAGGCTGCGGGACAGGCAGAGAGAAGGTAAGAGGCTGCCTATGAGGGCAGAATCACAACATGTTTGAAGGATAAGCCTAATGAGTATACATGTTCTGCCCCCAGCAGTGGGTACATGTTTGTATCTGTATATACTGTAGCTTAACTGTGTTTACTGCAGCCCCTCCCTTCCGGGAACTCTTGATATTGAAACACTTTTTGTAACCCATGATAAAAGTCTGGGAGCCCTGCCTTTAAGAGGAACTTTGCCCTTAAGAGAAACTCCCTCCCCCTTGTTTTCTCTCACTTGGGAAGAGTCTACATGCCCTCTCAATCTAACTTGAGTGTTCTTAAGTGCCTTATTGGCTCAAGGGACTGCCCTTCATGCCCCCCCCTGTGTCACATGGGTCCTAGGATCGCTGCTATTATACCTTGGCCTCCCCTGCCCCCAGCTTGTGGAGGCGTTCACTTTAACAGTTCTCTGGGACTGTTTCAGTCTTGACCATGCGGTTTCAAAGCCAGGAGCACTTGTAAAGCTCTGTGATACGATCGACCTTTTTACATACCTTCTTACCGCTTTATTTCTAAAGATTAAATCAGCTTCAGAACCCTTTTGTCTTCTCACCTTGAATCCCAAGAGACGCCGTTCTCCCCTCTCCTACCTATTTCCAGCTACAAAGATCTTTGCCTGGGGCTATATGTTTGGAAGCAACAGTTGTAAGAAATAAAAAAAACTACTTGTACAATAAATAATTTCAAACTTAAAGGATCTTTGTCTGAAGACTGATTGGGAAGGAAAGTTAGCTGTCTGGATGAGGAAACCAGGCAAGTTTCTATTGAGCCAGCACAATGCATGAGATAAATTTGCATGCACACTGCCTTAATTATATGCACATCTAGCTCATGCATATTCATTAGAGTGTATTCTGAAAACTAGACATTTATGGCCCTTGAGAAACAGAGTTAGAAACCCCTGGACTGCATTTTTTAAGAGACTTGATACCTGAAATCCTCTCCCTAAAAACCTGGTTGATACCATTCTTGTTTCCCCTGTGTGAACTACCCTGCTGGTACAACTCAGTAAACCACTTCCTCCTTTCTATAAAATAACAGCAAGCTGATGTGTGTCCCGGAAACCTTCTGGAACTCCCTGCTGCAAGGCAGGATTCTCTCCTTCCCTGAAAATAACTAGAGCAAGCGCCATCTTTCACTTCTTGGGAAAATTTAACTCCTTCTTCCTCAAACTTAGTAATAATATTTTTGGTTTTCTAGGCTGCTTTTCCAATTGTAGTGCAAGACATTTACAACTATAAGTATAGGGCCCTTTCCAAAGAGCTTACAATCTAAGACCTAGATTCCATCATTTTGCTATAAATTTCATATGAATAGTTACCGTGATAAAAAAAAAAAAAAAAGAGATACCACAACGAGAGAGTGGACTGGGTGGAAACTTTCCTATCTCTAACACTACCCTTTCTACCTTTTCTCCTCTCCTCCCCAACCCATAATCTAACCCTACCTATCCCTAATTTTTTTATTTTAATACTTACTGCTCCCCGGGAGCAGAAATAATCTCCGCATGCCGGCTGGCTGCCAGCGCATGCTTCCCCGGGTCAGCAGCTAATGACGCTGCCCCCGGCCTGCCCCTTTTTCAGGGCCTGGCACTTTGGTGCATTACGGTGGTTACGCACTTGGCCAGGCCCTTCTGAAAATTTGTGCGGCATCTGCAAGGCCCAATCACACGTGTAAGCCCCTTTATTTACGCATGTGGCCCTTTTAAATTTGGGCCGATACTATATAAAAGAGCATGTATCTTTGCACATGGGGAGATGCACATGTTTATGGATGCACATGCGGACCTTTTAAAATCTATCCATTAGTGAATTTACTGCATGCAATCTTAGATGAATGAATTAGATCTTTTAAGGACTGTGTCAGCAACTCTGAATTTTTCAAACAGGCTACTGTGGTCGATAGTATCAGATGCGGTTGACATGTCGAGTAAATCCAGGATATATTTTTGTGTGATGTTGATTCTGTGCCATTAGTGTCAAACATTGATAACAACAATATTTCCATACTCAATACTGCCAGAAGCTGGATTGGAGTAGGTTAAGAAGGTCATTATTTTCTAGATGATCATTTAATTGAAAATATACTACTTTTTCAATTACTTAAGACAGAAATGGCAATGACAAAACTGGTTGGTAGTTAACTAATATATTGGCATTGTCAGAGTTATTTTTATTTTTTAGAATCAGACGAACTGAAGCTGTTTTGCTAGCTTTAGAGGGGTGACCTTCTGTTAGAGATAAATTTACTATCTGTGCTGCTACCCGGCTAAATAGTAGGATATATTCAGTGGCACAGTCACACCAATAAATACCCAGCTAACTTTAGGACAGGTCTATGGCCTGACCAGAGCTAGCTAGATAAGTTATCCAGCTAATTCTGAATATCGACGTTAGATAACTTATCCAGCTAAGACTTCTCCTCCTCAGAACACATCCCACTCACCCTCAAAATGCCCCCCACTTATCCAACTAAATTCTAGTCATATAACTAATTGTTGTACTAGAAGTTAGCCAGATAAATGGCTGAATATGCCAGTTATGCGCCTAAATTGCTTTTCAATATCAACCTCCCTGTGTTGTTGATGTTAAGGTTGTAGCAATGGCTGCTATGTGCAGGTTATCCCATGCTATATGGAAGCCTGACACAGTCTTATAGCTAATGTTAGGGTTTTAACCATGGTTGTGCTATGCAGTTTGCCTCAAGGAGTTTTATCAAGGATACACAAATCTTTTGAAAGTAAAAAACTATTACTGCCATATTGACATTTTAGTACAGGCAATTTTGAAGATCAAAAAACCATATAAATTGTGTATGAAATTCAGGGCAAAGGTCTTTTAAATTCAGCTAGAAAAATAAATAAAACTCAGTTCATTAGTATTTGCATATACAACTTAATTGATTGTTGATTGGCTCAGCATGGCATTATGGTATTATATCTTATTCTTGGTGCATTCAGTTTTTTCGACTCTGTTTAGAACTGAACATCTGAAGTATGTTTGTTTTTTAAATACATTATGGCCCCAATATTCAAAGATATCCGGCTATCTAATTTAGCCCGATATAACTTAGAAGAGATATTCAGCGGCTCTGCTATGGTGCTGAGTATACCCGGATAAGTTCTAGCTAACCGGATAAGTTATATCTGACTAACTTTAGACCTGCTATCAAGCAGATCTAACTTTTAAACTTTTTTTTGTAATTTTTAAAACATTATACATCAAGACACCTTGACATAAAGAAAATGGAGAACAACAGAGAATTCAGGAAACAAAAGAAAAAGCATGAAATTTTAATAAAAATAGGGGTAGATTTTAAAAGGTTGCGCATGTGCGTCCATGTGCGCGCGCTACATGGCGCGCGCACATGGACACCCAATTTTATAACATGCGCATGCAGGTGCACGCATGTTATAAAATGGGGGTCGGTGCAGGCAAGGGGGTGCACAATTGTGCAACTTGTGCACGCCAACGCGCACAGCCTTCCCCCGTTCCCTCCCAGGCCACTCCGATTTCTGAGCGGCCTGGGAGGGAACTTCCCAACCCCCTAACCTAACCTAACCTCCCTTCCCCTTCCCCTAAACCTCCCGCCCCCTAGCCATGCTGAGCCAGTAACGCAAGCCTTTAAAGTTTTGCTTCAACAACGTGGTAGCACTAATACCCCTGACACAGAGCTGCTTGGCCTCAAAACATAGCTTTATGTTGGGTCTTCTTCAGTGACTTGATTCTACACCTAAGAATTAAGGGAAGTGATTTTTACTTGCAGTAGAAAAGTCATAAAAAAATTTTTGAGATATGAACGATGTGGATCAAATATTAGATATGACCCAAAGTACATGTGTGGAAAAAGTACGTGTATGATGGTACTTTAAAAACTGTGCTTGCGATGTTATTCTGGTAAGAAATATCGATTATTTTCTGGCTGCTTGATTGTTGTATCCAGTTCTGAAACAGCACAAGCGGCCTCGGAAGGAACTTCACAACCCCCTAACCTAAGCTCCCTTCCCCTTCCCCTAGCCTCATAGCCCTATCCTAAACCCCCCTGACCATTATTTTACCTGTTGTGCCTGCCTGCCGGCATGTGATCCTCTGACACAGCGGCAAATGGCCGCTGTGCCGGAGGCCTCTGGCCCCACCTCGCCCCGCCCCACCCCTGGATCGCCCAGCCCCATTCCTTTTTTGAAGCCCTGGGACATACGTGCGTCCCGGGGTTTTATGCGCATCACTGGGCTTTTCTAAAATCGGCCCGGTGCGTGTAATCCCACCTACGCTTGTAAATCTAATGGATTTACGCGCGTAGGCTTTTTAAAATCCTGCCCATATTTTCTAAGAATTGGAAAAGTTGGTATTAATGTGAATTTGAGACCATTAAATTTCTCGCATTTTATATATATTTTCATCATGAAAGCAACTGGATGAGCAAATGATCAATACAATTGTAATTTAGTAATCTGTTTCCCTTCTGAAAAAAATATGTAAAACCTAAATTTAAATATATTTTGAGAGAAGGAGCTTAGCACACATAAACATTAATATTACATTGGCAAGGATAGAATATTTAGAATGAAAAGACAGAAATGTATGTTTTTGGTAGTCTTCAAAGAAAGCTAATCGTGTTCAGAAAGACCCAATATATACTCTTCATAATACATTTTATAGTTGTTTTTAGAAAAATGAAAATGTTTTAAGAAAATTAATTTCATAAAGACTACATATATATTTGTACACATAAATTGCTGATTACAATTCCAGCATATTGCACCTGGATTGGCCACTGTTGGAAACAGGATGCTGGGCTTGATGGACCCTTGGTCTGACCCAGTATGGCATTTTCTTATGTTCTTATGTACATATACCACCAAAAAAACAAAAATGTAAAAAACTAAACACAAAGGGATAGATTTTCAAATGTACATGCGGGCATACATGTGTGCATGCTACCTGGCGTGCACACATGTACGCCCAATTTTATAACTTGCACGTGCTTGCATGCACGCAAGGGGGTGCACACTAGTGCATCTTGCGCACGCCGACACCCACGGCCTCCCCCCATTCCCTCCCAGGCCACGCCCAAGGAACTTCCCTTCCCCCTAAACTAACCTTCCCACCCTTCCCCTAACCTATCCCCCCCCCAATCCTATCCTAAACCCCCCAAAATTTTAATTTGCCTTCTGCGCCTGCCTCTGGCCCTGCCTCGCCCCAGACCATCCTGCCCTGCCCCCAGACCTCCCCTTTTGTAAATCCCCGGGACTTAGTTGCGTCCCGGGGCTTTATGCACATCGCCAGGCCCTTATAAAATAGGCCCGATGCATGTAGGGCTTGTAAAATCCGGGCCAAAATATAGAAAATAAAATGATAATAGTTACAAAAACATAAGAAACAAAATAAAAATACTATAATCTGAACACAAAAAATGCTAGCATTCAATTTAAATTTTAATGAATTTTTAAAATCCCTCAGCTAGACACTGTTACAACTCTAAACATGCAAAATATCTAAAAACCGCCAGCACAAACGCTGTTACAACTCTAATATGCACTACGCTATTAAATAAACTATACTGAAACTCAAAATAACAAGGGTCTATTTGTATACTGATTCACTTTTCCAATTAACTATATCTAAAAAAACCTCCAGCTAAACGCTGTACCAATACTAATATGTACTGTGCTATTGAATATAAATGTGATTAAACTCATTATAAACAAGGGTTAATATACATTCATGTACTAGATCACTCTTCCAATTCCCTACATCAGGCCCAAGTTTCATTGTAGAACAAACAGCTTCTTCAGGGGATTTTTCTTGTGATTTTCTTCATTAATATCAACCCAATATTGAGATTAAGGCATGCAGTTTAAATGCCACTTCTCTTACTCCTCCAAAAACTCCAATCGGTAAGTACACATATCATAGTTGTCATTTCAAAATTCTTTAATGTGTAATATAAGTAAAAAAATATTCATAAAACTAAATCCCACAAAACATATAAATATCAATATTCTCATATCATGTCATCAGGAACTGCTTACCACATGCATAGCCATTTACCACAACTCCATTGATGTTTACATTATTTCCTCAGAATCACCTACATATGTGGTCCAAATCACCTATGGCCATGGCATCAATTCCCTAAGTTCAACAACGAGCTGTAAGTTATCTCAATAACTACTAAAAATACTAGTAAAACTTTACAATACACATATTAAACTGACTCATACAATTTTTCAAAAGCAAAATATACAGGAGGGTGATGAATATAAATATAAATGAATCAACTATCATGCTAATTAATTTATTTCATACTTCACCACCATCGTAGGGAAATATTGCCTTCTTGGCACAAAAAATGCCACACACGTGTGGCTCAATCAGTCCCAACAGTTTAAACATCAACTCCTCCCTTTCACTGTCAACTCAATACCAAAAAAATGCTCACATGTTCCAACATGTTGCAAAAACTTTATATAGATTATATATATATTAAAAAAAAAAACTACATATCATAGAAAATCAGCCATAAATCACAAAAATGCATTCCATTCAATATTGCAATTTAATCCATAGGATTAGACCATAGAAAAATAAATAATTGTTCTTTTTGCATTTGCAATCCGGCAAAGTACAAGAAAACAAAGGTAGTTCAAAGTATGTTGGTGCCCTATATAACAAGGGCAAACAATCACATATATTACCTGACACCTAGCACAATCAAATCTAACTCTTAATGTATAGAGATGTTTTAAATGGTTATGACAAAATTCATTAACTTGTAATACATGCTGGCACACAGAACATGTACCACAAGTATATTGCCCCTAAAGAAGGGACAATTCCTCTCCTTGGACTTTTATTGCTGATGTCAGTTGATCCCGCAAAGATTTATTCTTTTTAAATGCAAAACCACAGGGCATTCAACAAATTTAGGGTCCTCCCTTAACAAAGGCCAATGTTTCCATACTATGTTTTCCGTATCCCCTGAAATTTCTGAAAACGGGATGGTACAGACAAACTGGGATAATGGCTCACTTTGACCCATAATCAATAAATTATCCCTATTAGCATATAAGGCTCATTTATATGCTCTCCTGAAGAGCTGGTGTTTATAACCCTTGCCTCAAAACGTTGTGATAGTGTCACTGATTAAGTTTTAAATTCTTGAACCGAGGAACATATGCATCTTAAAAATAAAAACTGTCCAATCGGGATATTGTCTTTTAAACACTTAGGATGAAAACTTGAATAATGGAAGATAGTGTTCTTATCAGTCTCCTTTCTAAAGATGGATGTAGTAAATTGATTGTCTTTTTTTGATATCATAAGATCAAAAAACACAATTTCTATCTGATGGTACTGAAAATGAATCTGAAGATTGGAGTTTACAGTATTAATCCATACCATAAAAAATGTGGAGCACCTGTAATGTGCCTTTCCAAACAAAGAATACATCATTAATAAACCTCTGCCATAATCTAACATTATGCCAATATACCAAAGTATATATATGCAACCGTTCAAATAAATCTACATACAGACAGACTACCGATGGGGGCCATAGAAGACCCCATCAGAATACCTTTAATTTGATGAAAAAAAACGATCCCCAAATTTGAAGAAACTCTTCCTCAAAGCTATAGTGACCAATTGTTCAAGTAAATGACACTTCTTGGGAACTGTCTGTGTCTTACGACTTGGCTGACAATAGATAAAGCTTGATCCTGAGGTATATTCATATATAACGACATAATATCCCCAGTCACCAAACACCATTCAGAACATAGATCTGAAATCCCATGTAAGTGGATAATAAGATCTGCTGAATAACAAATATATGAAGCAGTATGACAAACTTGTGCTTGTAAGATATCATCCACATATTTAAATTTAGGGCCTCATTTTCATTATCGCAGTGGTAACGCATGAGGGGGCGTGTCCCATGCAAATAACACCTTGGAAAATGACCCCCTTAGGCTCAAACAGTGACCTCAAATCTGATACAGCTAGTTGTCCAGGCGATTCCCTAAGGGATTTATGGACCTTAGGCACTATAAGTACAAAGCTGGAACAACCGAATGTCTTTCATACAGGAATTCAAATAGTTTCACCCTAAACACCTTTATATTTAAACCACCCCGTAATATATTGTAAATATCCAATTGGATCATTTCTGAAGAAGCTGTTTGCTCTACAGCGAAACATGGGCCTGATGTAGGGAATTGGAAAAGTGATCTAGCACACGAATATATATTGACCCTTGTTTATATTGAGTTTAATCACATTAATATTTTCTATATTTTTTGTTTAGTGTTTTTTTTGCGGGGGGGGATTCTGGTATATGTATGGGTAGATGTGCAATATGTTGGAATTGTAATCAGTAATTTATGTTTACAATTACATATGTGGTCTTTATGAAATTAATGTTATTAAAAAATGTTTTCATTTTTCCAAAAAAACCCCTATAAAATTTGTTATGAAAAGTATACATTGGGTCTTTTTGAACATGATTAGCTGAAATTAATTTGGACCCTTGTTTTATTTTTAAGCCTCTACATTTGGTCTTCAAAGAAAATCATTAATTATTTTGTATTCCCTATGAAATAATTTTTAAAGGGAATGTGCGAGAGGAAGGGTCTTAGCTATAAGAATAATAATTTTGCCAAAAATAATGAAAGTAATAACCAGAAAATTTCAAGTAAGACCAGAAATTACAAGCCAATCAGATTATAGTCTGTTTCTTTATATCAATTTAGTTAGGAACATTTGAAAGGGATTCCTCAAGGTCATAACAGAAAGATAGATTTGCTATTTATTCCAATAAGTAATGCCTCAATTCTCTGAAAGGCCACACCAAGTTTTGAAGATAACAGTGGTGGGAGTCTAGACCAGTCTTATGCCAGGAAATTCTTGCAATATCATCTTTTCCTTAGTCTCTTAATCTAGGGTCATTATTATATCATTTGCAGTTTGCATGCCTATCTGTTAGGAGGAGACGTATAGATGAAACACGTTCTCTATACTTTTCTGAATATTTTCACCAATTTCTAGTGACATAAGAGGGGGCATACATTTCAATTCTTTTCTGAAATTTTTCTCTTGCCCTTTTTGTTCAAAATGTTGCATCACTTTTGTGTCTTCACCATAGAAACATAAACATAGAAACATAGATATGACTGCAGAAAAGGACAAAATAGTCCGTCCAATCTGCCCAGCAAGCTTATGGTAGTATCATAAGAACATAAGAAATTGCCATGCTGGATCAGACCAAGGGTCCATCAAGCCCAGCATCCTGTTTCCACTAGAGGCCAAACCAGGCCACAAGAACCTTGCAATTACCCAAACACTAAGAAGATCCCATGCCACTGATTCAATTAATAGCAGTGGCTATTCCCTAAGTAAACTTGATTAATAGCCGTTAATGGACTTCTCCTCCAAGAACTTATCCAAATCTTTTTTGAACCCAGCTACACTAATTGCACTAACCACATCCTCTGGCAACAAATTCCAGAGCTTTATTGTGCGTTGAGTGAAAAAGAATTTTCTCCGATTAGTCTTAAATGTGCTACTTGCTAACTTCATGGAATGGCCCCTTGTCCTTCTATTATTCGAAAGTGTAAATAACCGATTCACATCTACCCGTTCAAGACCTCTCATGATCTTAAAGACCTCTATCATATCCCCCCTCAGCCGTCTCTTCTCCAAGCTGAACAGCCCTAACCTCTTCAGCCTTTCCTCATAGGGGAGCTGTTCCATCCCCTTTATCATTTTGGTGCCCTTCTCTGTACCTTCTCCATCGCAACTATATCTTTTTTGAGATGTGGCGACCAGAATTGTACACAGTATTCCAGGTGTGGTCTCACCATGGAGCAATATAGAGGCATTATGACATTTTCCGTTTTATTAACCAATCCCTTCCTAATAATTCCTAACATTCTGTTTGCTATTTGACTGCTGCAGCACACTGAGCCGACGATTTTAAAGTATTATCCACTATGATGCCTAGATCTTTTTCCTGGGTGGTAGCTCCTAATATGGAACCTAATATCGTTAACTACAGCAAGGGTTATTTTTCCCTATATGCATCACCTTGCACTTATCCACATTAAATTTCATCTGCTATTTCGATGCCCAATTTTCCAGTCTCTCAAGGTCTTCCTGCAATTTATCACAACCTGCTTGTGATTTAACTACTCTGAACAATTTTGTATCATCTGCAAATTTGATTACCTCACTCGTCATATTTCTTTCCAGATCATTTATAAATATATTAAAAAGTAAGGGTCCCAATACAGATCCCTGAGGCACTCCACCGTCCACTCCTCCACTGAGAAAATTGTCCATTTAATCCTACTCTCTGTTTCCTGTCTTTTAGCCAGTTTGTAATCCATGAATCCATCATATGGAATTGCTGATTTTGTAAATTTGTTAATTTTATATTCAGTTTTTAACACAGTTCCTATCAATTTTCTCTCTCTCCTAGCACTTCACTACCTTTCTCCTTCCCGTAATTTCTGCGCTTGCTGTCACCTGGCCCCCATCCTCTCCTTTTTCCTTTCCTGCTCCACCTCCCCCCTCCCTGTTATTTGTAATTTCCTCTTCCGCCTTTCCAATGTTGATTGTGAACCGGCATGATATGTCCTATGAATGTCGGTATATTTTAAAAGCATTTAAATAAATAAATAAATAAATAAATAAATAAATAAATGAAAGGACATCGCCACCCATCCCATGACTTTTTACTTTTCCTAGAAACCGCTCATGAGGAACTTTGTCAAACACCTTCTGAAAATCCAAGTACACTACATCTACTGGTTCACCTTTATCCACATGTTTATTAACTCCCTCAAAAAAGTGAAGCAGATTTGTGAGGCAAAACTTGCCTTGGGTAAAGCCATGCTGACTTTGTTCCATTAAACCATTTCTTTCTATATGTTCTGTGATTTTGATGTTTAGAACACTTTCCACTATTTTTCCTGGCACTGAAGTCAGGCTAACTGGTCTGTAGTTTCCCGGATCACCCCTGGAGCCTTCAGGTACAATGGATGATTTTAATGATCGGTTATAAATTTTTACTAATAGGTCTGAAATTTCATTTTTTAGTTCCTTCAGAACTCTGGGGTGTATACCATCCGGTCCAGGTGATTTACTACTCTTTGTCAATCAGGTCTACCACATGTTCTAGGTTCATCGTGATTTGGTTCAGTCCATCTGAATCATTACCCATGAAAACCTTCTCCACTACGGGTACCTCCTCGACATCCTCTTCAGTAAACACCGAAGCAAAGAAATCATTTAATCTTTCCGTGATGGCTTTATCTTCTCTAAATGCCCCTTTAACCCCTCGATCATCTAACGGACCAAATGACTCCCTCACAGGCTTTCTGCTTCGGATATATTTTAAAAAGTTTTTACTGTGAGTTTTTGCCTCTACGGCCAACTTCTTTTCAAATTCTCTCTTAGCCTGTCTTATCAATGTCTTACATTTAACTTGCCAACACTTATGCATTATCCTATTTTCTTCTGTTGGATCCTTTTTCCAATTTTTGAATGAAGATCTTTTGGCTAAAATAGCTTCTTTCACCTCCCCTTTTAACCATGCCGGTAATCGTTTTGACTTCTTTCCACCTTTCTTAATGTGTGGAATACATCTGGACTGTGCCTATAGGATGGTATTTTTTTTAACAATGACCACGCCTCTTGCACACTTTTTACCTTTGTAGCTGCTCCTTTCATTTTTTTGTAACAATTTTTCTCATTTTATCAAAATTTCCCTTTTGAAAGTTTAGGACAAGAGCTGTGGATTTGCTTACTGTCCCCCTTCCAGTCATTAATTCAAATTTGATCATATTATGATCACTGTTGCCAAGCGGCCCCACCACCCACTGTTGCCAAGCAGCCCCACCACCTCTCTCACCAAGTCCTGTGCTCCATTGAGAATTAGATCTAAAATTGCTCCCTCTCTTTTCGGTTCCTGAACTAATTGCTCCATAAAAATGTCATTTATTCCATCTAGGAACTTTATATCTCTAGCATGTACCGATGATACATTTACCCAGTCAATATTGGGGAAATTCAAGTCTCCCATTATTACCGCACTACCAATTTGGTTAGCTTCCCTAATTTCTCTTAGCATTTCACTGTCAGTCTCACAATCTTGACCAGGTGGACGGTAGTATACTCCTATCACTATAGTCTTCCCCAACACACAAGGGATTTCTACCCATAAAGATTCAATTGTGCATTTAGTCTCATGCAGGATGTTTATCCTGTTGGACTCTATGCCTCCGGACATAAAGCACCACACCGCCTCCCGGGTGCTCCTCTCTGTCATTGCGATATAATTTGTACCCCGGTATAGCACTGTCCCATTGGTTGTCCTCCTTCCATCAGGTCTCTGAGATGCCAATTAAGTCTATGTCATCATTCACTGCTATACATTCTAATTCTCCCATCTTACTTCTTGGACTTCTGGCATTAGCATACAAACATTTATTTATTTATTTAACAGTTTTTCTATACCGACATAAAAATACACATCATATCGGTTTACATTATAACAGCAGGTAGAAAATACATAGAACGGGGAGGTGGGGGTGGGTAACCAGCAAAACAAGAGTTAGAGTGGGCTCTAACCGGGAGCCCGAGGCAATAGTTAAAAAAGGGGGGCGTGATAAGAGGAGCTATTTACACAGGATGGGGTGGGGTGGGGGGGGGGTAAATTGGGTGGCTATTTACAGGGAGAAGGGAAGGGGGGCAATTATGTTTGTTTTTTGTTTGTATTTTCATTCTGCTTTTAATTGATAGGGATAAGGTAGAATTTTTTAGCTCAGGTGAGTTTTTAGTTACAGGCACTTGGACTACTTTTCTTATTATTGGAACCTCACTGTCGGGATGCCCTAATTCTAATGCATCATTAGTATCCTTTGAAGATACCTCTCTCCGAACCATTCACTGCTGAGCGACTGTTGGCTTTCCCCTTTGTTCTAGTTTAAAAGCTGCTCTATCTCCTTTTTAAAGGTTAGTGCCAGCAGTCTGCTTCCACCCTGGTTAAGGTGGAGCCCATCCCTTCGGAAGAGACTCCCCCTTCCCCAAAAGGTTCCCCAGTTCCTAACAAAACTGAATCCCTCTTCCTTGCACCATCATCTCATCCACGCATTGAGACTATGGAGCTCTGCCTGCCTCTGGTGATCTGCGCATGGAACAGGGAGCATTTTAGAGAATGCTACCCTGGAGGTTCTGGATTTAAGCTTTCTACCTAAGAGCCTAAATTTGGCTTCCAGAACCTCCCTCCCACATTTTCCTATGTTGGTGCCCACATGTACCATGACAGCCGGCTCCTTCCCAGCACTGTATAAATTCCTATCTAGGTGAGGCATGAGGTCCGCCACCTTCGCACCAGGTAGGCATGTTACCAGGCGATCCTCACGTCCACCAGACACCCAGCGGTCTACATTCCTAATAATCGAATCACCCACTATGATGGCCTACCTAGCCCTTCCCTCCTGGGCAAAAGGCCTTGGGGAGATATCCTCGGTGCGAAAGGACAATGCATCACCTTTCAGTTTAAATATACCACTGTGTACTTTTGTCCTTTCTCTGATATATCTGATACATTTTTTGTCACCTTTATCTCTTTGGCAATCCTTTCCTCTGCCTGACTTTGTGCTTTTGTTAGATTCTGCAAAAGAGATTCTCTAGTCCAAGTCCAGCAGATTAAAGTCATCAACAATCAACACTTCCCCCTTCTTTCCTACCTTTACAATGTCTTTGATCAGATCTCTGTCTAGTTCTTCTATTTGAGTCGGAGGCCTGTACAGCACTCCAGTAAAAATGGATGCACCATCATCTTTTTTTAGGATGGCCCATAATGCTTCTTGTCTACCCCACTTTCCTTGCATTTCAGTTGCTTGGATATTATTTTGAGATAAAGTCCTACTCCTCCCCCTTTTTTGTCCTTTCAGTCATTCCTTAATAAGTTATAGCTTGGTATGGCCGTATCCCAGTCACGAGAATCCGTGAACCATGTCTCCATGACAGCAACAGTGTCCAAGTCTGCCTCCACCATTAAGGCCTGGAGGTCTGGGATTTTAATGCCCAAACTGCGAGCATTTGTAGTCATAGTTTTCCAATTTTTCTCCTTTGCTATGTTGCACTTCCTAGGAACCTTTTCTGTTTTTTTGAGCTGATTGATTATGTTATTTTCATTTCGCATGTCTGTCACATTCTGCCAGCGTGATGCCACTGCTCTGCATGATGGCTTTAAAGAGAACTTTGAAATCCCATACCAGGGTCCTCTGGTCACATCAGCTTGCAGAAACGTGCTTTCTGCGACTCGGTTTGAATCTGTAGTGAGGGAAAATGTTGGAGCAGAACTGCCTGTTCCTGTGTCAACTTTTTCCTGACATAGTTGTATCACCCCTTGAAACAGTTCCAAAGAAAGAGCCAGATAAATATAGGTTAATCACAACCTATCTTACCCTGCCAGCATTTCTGTTATAGGGATATGCAGGGAAAATTTATTATTTGTTTTTCGTTTTATTTTCAAGAGGTTTTTTTTTACCACAAATTTCGGTTGATGGAATGTGTGATTTGTTTCATTCGTGTAAAAAAAAAACAAATCAAACATAACCTCCCCCCCCCCCCCAAAAAAAATAGGACAAAAAATGAAAAAGGGGCCTCCCAAGGCCTCCCAGCCACCTGAAAAATGCTGGGGCTATGATCCTCTGGTCCCCACTTACCCGATACACCATCAAGGCCTAGGTCCTGACCGAAGCCTTGCGTGGGAGGACCCAGAGTATGGGTCCCAACGCTGGGGCCTCAACCCAGGCCCAGTCCTGATGTCCGACCCAAGCCTGATGCCTAGGCCTCAGACTAGGCCAGGGTATGGGCCCAGGCCTGAAACCACAGCTCAGTCTGGAGACAGGGCTCTGATGCCGGGGCCATGGCCAAGACCCAGGCTTATTGTAGACAGGACTTTGCTTGACTTCAGTGAACCTCACAGTCCAGAGTTAATACACTGCCTGCCTGTGGATAATTGGCTAGAACTCTCTGTTATGGTTTGGCTTCCTAGGACTTCCTTATATTGTAGTTATTGCAATAAAGCTGCAGCCTGTTTTCCTTCAGTCCCATGTCTGACTCTTGTTCTTTGAAAGGTCCTTGTATTGTGTAAGGTGTCCGGAGTGTACATGGCCTCCCCCCCCCCCTCGTTGTAAGGCGGGGGGCATCTTGCAATGAGTTGTCACGACTGTCCAGGTTATTTGTTTTATAGATAAGGTCCCATATAGCAAGAAGAAAACATATTGGAGAATTGTTCCCTGTGTATTGGGCAAAATGAGAACATAAGAACATATGAAGAAGATAGGTCCTTCTTAATTTCTGGGATATAATTAAAGAAGATTAAATGTCTCTTGATTCTCAGAAGATACCAGGATCATATCATTTCAGTGTTATTATGGGGGTTATATATGTTAATAAGATCTAGGTTGCATATTAGTAAATAAATAGTTATGCTATGTGAATGAATGGAGTATATATATCATGTTATATTTGGTTGTATAATATGATGTGAGGTTTTATGCTTTGGTCTATTAATATATTATGCCTTCAATCTATGAAAGATTATACATTATATTTCGACATGTGATAGTTACAGTTGTTATTTGCATAGATGTTTTTAAAGAAATTGTAAATCTATAGGTAAATCTTTTTAGGTCTCTCCTTTGTCATGTTTATTGATGAAATGAATCCCTAAAAATTAACCTTTTAGATGACAACTTTCAAAATGTGTACAGATGTGCAAAGTCTGCAAGTACTTTTTATCCATAGGATTTACTTCACTTTTTAAAGGGCAAAAAATTCCCTTTGAGAACAGAGTCAGAAAAAGTAGGCACACATAGTTGCGCCTGCTGTTTGTGTGGGCACTTTTACCTTGGAAATTTACAGGTGCACTTCTTAAAATCAAGCACATAAATGCTAACCCTGCCCAGACTTCGTCCCCAGGAACGCCTCCCCTTACATGCAGGTAAGGAATTTTCAAAGAATCCGTTTCTGCTGGTACTGTGTTTCCAAGAGAAATGTCTTTGAAAATTGCCCTCCTACTGCCTTGTATTACAAATAAACTCCTTGACAAATCTGTCTTATTATTATTAATTTGTCCATTTTAAGTTAGAAGTTTAGAAGTTATTTTGTAGTTGTTCTATAATAACAGTAAATAATGGCAGAAAAAAAGAAAACAATTGGTCATCCAGTCTGTCTAGATATTCCTGTCCATGCTATTAAGGACATACAGAATGAGATACCATGCTTTACACAGGATAGCTTGTTTTCCTCATTTGTATTCTACCACCTGGGATAGATGCGCCTACATTATTTCCAATATTGTACACACCTAATATCCCTTTCTTTCTATGTCAAACCACAAAACTTTGTAATAGTTTCAATAACTAGCAATACCAAACATCCAACTTCCCTGGTCCTTTGTGTATACTGCCAGACAGACCCAGCAACATAAATCCCTGTGTTTATGCTAGCAATGGCTTCTAGTTATTACTATACTTGCAGCCACCCGGCTGCTATACTTGCAGCCACCCGGCTGCTACTGTAGCTAATTCTATTATTGCAGGCTAAGTTAAATAGCTTGAATATTTGGTCTCCTTTATAGCCTGTCATAGAGACCCAGCTATGTGATTACTGGCACTTCTGTTAAGACTTCTACTTATTGTATTTGCAGCCCACTAGACAGACCCAGCTGCTAGTTCAGGGGTAGGGAACTCTGGTCCTGGAGTGCCACAAATAGGTCTGGTTTCAGCATATCCACAGTGAAAATGCATGAAATATATTTGCATACAGTGGAGGCTGTGCATGCAAATATATCTTTAACATATTCATTGTGGATATCCTGAAAACCAGGCCTTTCTGTTATCTGGGACCGGCGTTGCCTGCCTCTGTGCTAGTTAATTCTATCAAACAGCCCTAATTACGGTGATATAACTACATCAGGCTGGAGTAACCTGCATGGTGCAGTAGTTACTTCATCAATACCACTGCTTCAGGCTTCCAAGAAGGCTGTTAATATGTAAGGAGAGTCCATTGTTAAAACCCAGATATCAAGGAGCACAGGGTGGCTGGATGTTTTTAGACTGTAGCCTCTTAGCTTTGGTGGCCATATGAATGTTAACAAAACTTGATGGAAAGAAATGGAAGAGGGCCTGAATGTTGAATTAAAAATGAGACTGTGAGAATAAAAAACTATGACAAAACCTGGAATCGAGTACAGTGGTGATGGTGTAGACTGGCACTTGTAATGAACACTGGAGATACGTAATGGAAGGAATGGGTTTGAGAGGTTGAGGAAACCTAGAGACACAACAGACCATGAAGTAGCTGGATTAGTACTAGCAAGCCACAACTCACCAGAAGGCAACCGGGTTGGTGCCAGCAGGTTAGTAGTGGCCAAATACCATTCAGCAAAACAATAGGAAACAAGACTGCCGAATGTTTGTGTTGCAGCCTCACTGGTTTTGATGGATTGCTTTGATTGTTTGCAGAGCTTGCTGGTGAGATGGCTGGGGAGGGTTTATATTACACCAGTTGCTTTCCATCCAAGTCATTAGTCTTCAAGCAGACTATGACATCAATATCAGAATCTCTTCCTTCTACTATAATACTAAGAATCCGTTTTTTCTTCTAAAGTCTCAGGAGGCATGTTTGTTTACCTCCAAATGCGACTCCAATTTAATGCATCTGATAATAATAGAGTCTCTCATAAGTAGACATTTTCTGGTGTGAACTTTAGACAGTGCCTTTAGATTTTGTGTGAAGTGGAATTTTTCTTCAACTGTTAACATTTCCAATGGGTTGTTTTTTTTCAAATCATCTGTATCCAGTGCTATGAAAGTATTTTGAATGAGTTTCATTTGGGGGGAGATGTCTCAATAGTTCTCTCATACATCCTTTATAAAGATATTAATCAGTTTGGATTCTTTTCATGATTTTTGGAAGATCAGGGTCAGGATAGTTGCTTGTGTGAATGTGAAAATCTTGTTCTTTGAGTTTAATGTGGCAGTTTTCTCCTGCTCCTTTGGGTTTCCAACTCAATCAGAACCAACTGCTATTGTTAAGGCTATGGCACCATAAGCTTTCTTTTGCAACTATGTTTGGATCTATTTATTTTATTTATTTATTTATTTATTTATTTATTTATTTATTTTAAATTCTTTTACTATACCGATACTCAAGATGCGGTCTTATCGTACCGGTTTACAATAGAACAGGGGAAACCAATTAACAACTATATAGAAGGTAAAAAGTTACATCAAACAGGGAGCGAAAAACATGGGAGCTGGAGGACAGGAAAGATATTTTAAAACGATAACAACTGAAGAGTGATAAAATAGTCAATGAAAACAAAAGACAGCGATACAAAATCAGCTAGATTAAGCTCGGCTGTGGGTTAATCTTAGGTAATTATTCACAATTATTCATAAATCTTGTGGACGGGGGAAGCATGGAGGGGTATGCAGGGGGGGATTGCTATACTGGATTCTCTCCAGTATAGCACTCCCTCCTCCCATTGTATAGCCTAGATATAACAATAAAAATCCCTGGCTAGGATTCACAGACTGCAACACATGCACCCTGATCAGTAGATGTTGCTGTTGTGCAATGACTGGGACTCTCTGTCTGCAGGAGCTGTGAATATTTCCTCTATAGCATTTTCAGCCCAAACAGCTCAAAAATCAAACCTGGCTATCTCACAAGGCATCATACAACACACAGTGAGCTATAATGACAACCAAATATAGCAGTTTTTTTACCTCATTACTAATTTGTTATTTATTTCTTTTCCTAAAGGACTTGTGCTTTCGGACATCATTGAAAACTATTTTGTTTCTCCTACGCTATTCAGAGTCATTCGCTTGGCACGGATTGGTCGAGTCCTTCGACTTATACGAGGCGCCAAAGGAATTAGAACTCTTCTCTTTGCCTTAATGATGTCACTTCCTGCCTTGTTCAATATTGGACTTCTGCTTTTCCTTGTCATGTTTATTTATGCCATTTTTGGAATGGCTAACTTTGCCCATGTAAAGAAGGAGAGTGGGATTGATAATATGTTCAACTTTGAAACCTTTGGCAATAGCATGATTTGTCTCTTCCAAATCACAACATCAGCTGGATGGGATGGTTTTCTCAATCCAATATTAAACAGCGGACCTCCAGATTGTGATCCAACTGCTGGAAATTCTGGCAAAGGGGACTGTGGAAGCCCCTCAGTAGGGATTTTATTTTTTGTCAGCTATATTATTATATCATTTCTTATTGTTGTAAACATGTACATCGCTATTATTTTAGAAAACTTCAGCGTTGCAACTGAGGAAAGTACAGAACCTCTTGGTGAAGATGATTTTGAAATGTTTTATGAAGTCTGGGAGAAGTTTGATCCTGAAGCAACTCAGTTCATTGAGTATGCGGTGCTTTCAGATTTTGCAGATTCTCTGGCAGAACCTTTACGGATACCAAAACCAAATAAGATTAAACTCATAGCAATGGACCTTCCTATGGTCAATGGAGACAGGATCCACTGCCTGGACATTTTATTTGCTTTCACAACACGGGTTCTAGGAGAATCTAAGGAGATGGATACTCTTAAAATACAGATGGAGGAAAAGTTTATGGCTGCTAATCCCTCCAAGATTTCTTATGAACCAATTACAACCACTCTGAGACGGAAACAAGAAGATGTTTCTGCTGCTGTAATTCAGAGGGCCTATAGGAGGCACTTACTGCACCGTTCCATGAAACAGGCCTCTTTTTTGTATCGCCATAGAACTTGTGATTGCAACATCATTGAAGAGGAAGCCCCAGAAAAGGAAGGTCTTATTGCATTTATGATGAATGAACACTATGGTAGACATTTCGACAAGGCAGAATCAATTTCCTCCACCTCTTTTCCACCATCTTATGACAGTGTCACAAGAGCCACTAGTGACCTTACCGAGGACAAAATGGCAGATTCTAGCAAAAGTGATGAATTTAGAGACTATAAAATATATCCTGACAGAGATAAGGAATCCATTGTTTAAAATTTATTTTTAATGCTTTAAAACATGTTTACAGAATGCAATGATGTAATTACACCTCGATTGAATCAGCTTTCCAATTAAACACTAGTTGTAAAACCAGTTATGGGGTTTTTCACAGTTAACTACTGGAAACTGATACTTTATAATCTGTGATCCTGCTTGTATGAACTTATATATATATATATATATATATATATATATAGGATGTTTCATTCAGGATCACAGCATGACAATGGTGTATTTATATGCTGGCCTATAAAACAATACATGCAATGTATCTCTATCCACAGATAAAACTTGATTGTATACATTAATTTAAGGTCTTACACCTAAAAATGTGTTTAGTTATGGTAATGTATGACCTTGCATTGAAAAAGAGAAAAGAAATTATCACAGCTGCTGTAGAGAAATGTTACACTTGTATATGCTATGAATGGTCTTTCACAAATTTATTATATTTGACATTTTACTGAAGAAAATAGTTGTCTTTTTCCATGATCTGGAGGTAACCAATACTTATTCAATCCTCTGCATTATAGACTCTGAACTAATGTTGCTCAAACTACTGAGAATCAGAGGGGCTATTATCTTTCACACAAAAAAATCTGTTACAAAACAATGTTACTGTTTATTACCACTGATATGTCCCATTTGGGAAATGTAATTTCTTTGGCATGAGTATCACAAGGAGGAGAGCAGACCCATCCTTTCCTAAATAAAATTATATAGTTAAAGACACTGCTTGTAAAAGGTATTAATAAAAACTTGGAAATAATAATACGTTTCACGCGTTCCTCTTCTTTTAAATGGGCAGTACTTTCTATTTGGAAACAATTGCCTTACTGGATTCGGGTAGATAAAGATGATCTCAACTTCTGTAAAGTTTTAAAGGGCTGGCTTTTTAAACAGGCTTCTAAATCCAAATAGAATTAAATAGATATTATTATCTATGGGACGGGAGGATGTTAAAAATTGTATTTGATGTATATATTTATACTGGGATGGTTTTAATGATCATGGTAGAATTATTTGCTCTTATTGTAAACATTGTTATATATTGTAAATTATTTTGATATTGTTCTATTGTAACTCTTCCTTGTTACTCAAAAGGCAGATAATTAAATATCTATCAATAAATAAATGCATAAATGTTTCAACAATCTGCTTTACATTTCATAGGAAACCTGTCAAGGAAGTAGGCTACCCTATAACTTTATACAAAATGCTCTGGGAAAACAATGGTAACAGAAAAGTGGCAAAAGGAAATTAATAACTAAGTCAGATTTTCATGATCTTTGCAAACATCAATGCTAGGGATGTGCAATCATTTTTCCCGAATTAGGCAATTTCAATGAAATTGCCTAATTCGGAATGGTTTGGGAGAACCAAAAAACGATTTAATTTTTTCCGAAATTTTGGGAAAAATTCATTTTTGAGTTAGCGCGCCTTAACGGGAGTTAGCACACACTAACTCTCAGTAGTGCATGCTAACTCCCCCGTTAGGGCGCGCTAACCCAAAAATCGGGGCCCCCGAAAAACAAACCCTGAACAATGGGAAAAACAAAATTCCCGCGGGGGGCCCTGAAATGAAGCCTGACACGAAATGTTTACCCGAAGCACATCTCTAATCAATGCTACTTTGTATAGGCAAGATTGAATGATGTAAGGTGGTTAGTTGTAATAATGATGGTGCTTTAGTTGGGGAAGACATTAATGCGTCATGGTGTTAAGGGAACAGGTGTATGGCAGGAGTGACCTGGATGTATAAAATACTATGTAATGTGCACAAAAAAGTTGTTGTCTGTGCAATTTCTATACCGTATGGCTCCTTGCTTTACATGCCTTTATTTTTTTTATTATAGAGCAATCTGCTAAGTACCTGCTAGTGACATCAGAGGTCAAAATTTAGAAAAGCAGCAAGCGGAGAGGTTATCTGGCTAAAGCTAGCTGGATAACTTATAGATTTAGCAAGACAGATCTCATCTAAAGTTATCCAGGCTACTTTACCTGGATAATTTTAAACCTAACAGGAAGGTTTAAAAGTATCTGGCAAGGTTACCTGGATAAGTTTAACCCTACTCAGCTATATACAGAATAGAGCCAGGTAATAAAAAAAAAAAAAAAAAAATGTTTCCTGGCCTTCAGGACCAATCCCCCAGCCCCTTATACCCACAAAATACTTGAATGAAAATGTGGGGTAGCACCCAATCCCCCTTCCAACCACCTTAGCCCCAAAAATGAAAAAAAGATGTGGCCCATAGACACCAAGACTCCCCCCCCCACACACACACACACACATCGAGCCCCCTCCTATCCCCCAAGACTCACCAAGCTCCATCTAGAGGCATGTTACACTCTTACATCCCCCCCATGACTTCCAGCATTGCTCTGACAGTAATACTGGAAGCATACACTGACAAGCATTGCTGTCAAAGTCTTAAAAGCAGGAGTAGGTAAGACGGTATTGTACTCCCAGCTGGGATTTGAGGGGATCTGAGAAAGTGGGGTTGTGGTTGTAGGTGGATGGGGAGGGTGAAGTGGAAGGCAGGAGGGGACTCAGTGACTTTGCTTTAAATATTGTGGAGGGATGGGAAAGAGACAGTCTAGGTCGCGATGGCCAGAATCATTTTCTTTAAATGTTGGGGGTTGAGAGGGGGATCGGGTACTAACCATAATTTTGTTTAAATATTTTGGGAAGGAAAGGCTGAAGGCCTGTAAGCCTGGAAGATTTATTTTTTAAATATATTTAGCTAGCTATGTTTTGAATATAACTGGTTATGTGTTAAGTTATCTGGATACATGAACCTGGATAACTTTAGGACTGTTCAGATTCAGTCTGAGATTTATCCAGCTAAACAAGCTAGATAATGCTGAATATTGGCTAAGTTAGCCAGATAACATTTGCTTTGCCCTGGATGCTACCAGCCTATCCCTGACTTCTCTGGCTAGGATTTTAGCCAAAAGTTACTTAGCTGGATAAAACAGGAGCACGGAAACTGGCAAGATTTTCAGAATCCATGGTTTGTATGGCGAAGTTCTAAAGTAGCCGGCAAAACCTGTGAACATACATTCAATTAGAAGTATTGAAACAGAAAATTATGATGGCAAAAATAGACCGTGTGGCCAATCTAGTCTGCCCATTCACAACCAATTTCACCTTTACACTCCCTAACACTCCCTCAGAGCTCTTCTATCCCGTTTATCCCATGCTTTCTTGAATTCAGATACTGTTATATTTTATAGGGTTTGGGTGGACCCTTGGACATTGTGGCAGCTGACCACGCCCACAGGGGAAGTCCCGTGAGGGGCCACAGGTCAGGCTCAGCTCCGGACACACAAACACAAATTATATCTTTTATTAGACAGTTTATGAAGCCACCAGAGGTGGCAGTAGTGGGTAGAAGATGGAGTCCGGCTGGGCTAGTATTCCTCAGGGCGCTGGAACAGCGGCTTCTCCGGTAGCAGTGCTGTAGAAAGAAGAACTGAGAAAATGAGTACACTGAGATATTCACAGAGTCCCCAGTATGGAGAAGCCCCGAGATAGGGAGAGCTAGCCCTCGAGGAGCGAGTACCAGATCCCTGGGCACAGAGACTCGTTGGCAAGTACTCACGCAGCAGTTCTCCGTGGAAGATGGCACTGGTGCTGGAACGGAGGCAGGCTCTCGAGAAGCGAGTACCTGGTTCCAGGGAAACAGCTCTGAGGAGTAGATGGTAGTAGTACTCACAGACGGTGTCTGAGGCAAATTCTTCCAAGTAGGAGATGGACACAGGCAGCGAGTCAGGGAACATGGGCCCTCGAGGAGCGAGTACAGGTTCCTGATAGCGACCTGAAAGAAGCAGAGAGGCCCCCGAGGAGCAGGTACCTCGTTAACAACAAAAGAGTCCAAATAGAAGTTGGAGGCAGAGTAGCTGGGTAGGGAGAGTGAATCCCATCCGTAGGAATTCCCTTGCTAACTCAAAGACTAGCAAAAAACAACAGGCTTAAATATACGGGCAGCATGACGTCATCACAGGGGGACGCCCCTGAGGTTCGCGCCATAGAGGAAATAAGAATGAGGGCCGCGCCCTAAGGTACCTGAGGAGCATGGCGGGAGGCAGCGCCCAAGTCGGTCCAGGGACGCCGGAGAGGACGGCGGGCAGACACCGCAGCAATCAGATGTCCACAGGGAGCAGGGGGAGTTGCAGAAAAAGAAAGGTAGGCGGAGTGAAGCCGTCGGGCAGCGATGGTTGCAACAGATACTGCCTTGTCTCCATTACGTTCAATGGGAGGGCTTTCCATGCATCCACTGCCCTCTCCATAAATAAATACTGTGTAGGGCGCACTGCATGCGTGGTCCGAGATCAGTCCGGCTAGTTTGTGTAGGCATGACTCTTCATTCTAGAGCCTCCTTTCCTTTGAAAGAGGCCTGCCTGTTGTGCTTGGAAATCATGAAGATTTTTAAATGTCTTTATCATATTTCCTCTATATCACCTTTCTTCAAGGGTATACATGTTTACATCTTTAAGTTTGTCCTCATATGCTTTAGAATGAAGACCACTGACCATTTTAAGAGCCACCCTCTGGACCACCTCTAACTGGTTTGAATCCTTTTGAAGATATGGTCTCCAGAACTGTATACGGTATTCCAAATGAGGTTTCACCAGGGACTTATACAGGGAACATGGTACTTCCATTTTTCTGCTGACCACTCCTCTCCCTATGCAGCCAAGCATCTTGAGATCATCAGATATGACCACCTCCAGCTCCTGCTTTTCTTTTGTGTTCAGAAGATTTTCAGCCCCTATTCTGTCCTTCTCCCTTGTTTTGTTTTTTTTTGCCCTAAATGCACAACTCTGCATTTTTAGCATTAAATCTTAGCTGCCAGACCCATAACCATTCTTCAGGTTTTATAAGATCTATCCTTACATTTTCCATACCTTCCTGGATGTCAACTCCCTATTGCAGATTTTGGTATCATCAGCATAAAGATAAATCATTTGCAATAACCCTTCCTCATTGTTGCTCATGAAAATGTTGAAAAAAAAGTGGTCCAAGGACTCATCCCTGAGGCACATTGCTATTAACGCCTTTGTCCTCAGAATGAACTCTGTTTACCACTACTTTATCACCTCCTATTCAAGCAGTTTCTAACCCAGTCAGTCCTTTTAGGGCCTACACCAAGAACATAAAATTTATTTACAAGTCTCTTATGTGGACCCATGTCAACGGCCTTACTGAAATCCAAGTACACTACATCTAGCATGTTATCCAATCCAACTCTCTGGACACTCAATCGAAGAAAATGATCAGATTTGTCTCACAAGAACTACCTCTGGTAAAAACCATGCTGCCTGAGGACTGAAATGTTTTCTCTTTCAGGACCTGCAGGAAATTAAATCCTTGGGCAAATGGTACGGTATTTCCAAATGGTCCAAACAAACTCACTTGGAGTTTATCTGTACTTTTTTTTCGCTACTGAGACTTAAGCTACTGTGACACAGAGAGTGTGAAAGCTAGCATGTAGTATATGGAAGTCCCATTGTGGGTAAATCATATTAATAACTAGATAGTCCAGTGTGATACTGAGATTTGATTTTATTTCTAGGAGCACTCCATAAGGTTGTCTTTAGAGTAGAATTTGCTGTGGTGTTTCTTCTATTACTCTTTACTAATGTACATTTTTATGGCTTTCTTTTATGACTGAGAGCTACTGTTGTGGAAACGCGGGTAGCAGTTCCATCTCTGGTGTTTTCGTGTACCTCTGGGCCTCGATACAGCCGCAGAGGAGCTCCGGCAAGCACTGAGGCAGGTGAGAGGTGCCCCAGCATGGGCTGAAGATGGAAATGATGACCTTAACCACAGCCACACCTTTATGCAGCAGAACGAGACCCAAACAACTCAATGTTGGTCTCATGAGTGGTCCTCCGACTACTCCAAGCCCTTTCGGATCTGCCGCACGGAGCAGCAACTGCGACAGGGCGGACAGTGGTCAGAGGATAAGGACATCAAAGACAAAGACTTGAAGAGAGACAAGACCCAGGATATGTGAAGTGGAACATCACTCTGGATACATGAAGAAAGACGAGACTTCGACATGAAGTAATGCAATCTGGATACGTGGAGTGAAGAGGAACTCTGATCACGTATATGAAGAAACTGGAAGGCCATGAGTTGCTTGAAGAGGACTTGGTCGGTACTGGACGTCACGCACCCTACACAACCTAGCTGGACTGGTCTCGGACCATGCATGCAGCGCGCCCTACACAGCCGGGATAATGTGGGTCCCCACACAAGTTGGCAGAGTTGAGTCAGTAATGCACATCACGTGCCCATATACTCAGCCAATGAAGACAGGTCATGGACCACACTGGTGGTTCCCCACACAGAGAAGATAGGAGAAGAAGTGAAGACTCCGACGAAGCCTGTTCCAAATGCACCCTGCACAGCTGATAAAGGCCAGGCAGGGCCACGCCAGAACGGATTGGATAAATAGAGTTCATTCGTGAAATGGAGGCAGGGTGCAGACTCCGAGGATCCAGGCAAGGTTTAGGGTTCGAGGGGATGCCTCTTCAATGAAGGTAAAAATAAAAAGCTGGAACCTCTTGGAGACTTGCGCTGCCAGGACGAAGATATACCGGATAAAGAAGACATCAAGAAGAGACATCTGGAGACCTTGAGACGATGAAGACGAAGACGTAGCGTGAGGACATCACGAAGACACAGGATCCTACATATAACAAAGTGCCTTGAGAAGCAGATGACGAGAAGTCCTAAGGAGGACTGGCTCCTTGTGAAGGCAAGGAAGGAATAAAGACAAGACCTTTTTATACTGAAGAGGAGGCGACTCCCTGAAGACATCATTTGTGGACCTCCTCCCTTGCTGTCCCTTTAAGAAGGGAAGGAAGACGCGGCCTCGCCCCCTAGGAGGAAACAGGGGAGTGCAGGACCATGGAGAGCAGTGTCCCTGCCGCTGAAGACACTGGTGAAGGAAAAGCAGGCCGCAGGCAGGCCCCGATTATACAGGCAGCTTCCTGCCGCTGAGGAACAGCTGTGGGCGGCTCTGAGCCACAGGAGAGACCACAGATGAGGCCCTTCCCCATGGAGGGGAAAAGGTAGGACCGGCAGCCTCCAGGCCGCATGGAAATGGTGTTGGCGGCCTCCTGCCGCATAGAAGATAGGAGCGTGTCCCCAGCCGAGCGAGGAAAATGGACGGCCTCCGAGCTGTGCTAAAAATAGTAGCACGTCTCTTGCTGCCAGGAGGAAGCAGCGTGGCTCCGGCCACGTGTAGAACACTGGCGGCCTCCGGGCCACTAGAAGAGCGGTACCACGGCTCCTGCCGTGGTACCGCTCTTCCCCTGCCTTCTTCAGCAGCCTCCGGGCTGCTGAAGAAGGCAGGGGGAAAAAAAGGTGGAGAAGCTGCCCAGGAGGGCAGAATTGTAACAGCTACTTTATAACAACAACCTTCAGGGTTATAGCAGATCATTTATAATTGTTTAGGTGCCTTCTACTTGAGTTAAAATAGGATACTGGGGGGGTTGCAGCCCATCTGCATACTTTTCCCAGTTGTCTCAGTGGTTGATTCTGTAAGTCACTACAACCTACTTTGGGCCTGAACTATTCCCACCTGTGCTCCTTGAGTAGCCAGCTAAATATGGGGGAAGTTCAGCCCTCTGCATATTTCTTCTAGCTACCTCAGTGGTTGACTATGGAAGTCATCACAACCCATTATGGGCTTGAGGTACTCCTACTCCACACTCCTTGAACAGCCAGCCAGGTACTGGCAAGGACTGCCTCAGTGGTTGATCATAGAAAAACCTAGTTTGGGCCTGAGTTGCTCTCACCCGTGCTTCTTAAGCGGCCAACCAGATAATGAGGTATTGAAGGCTTTGATTCAATCTTTGTGTTCAAAGTAAGTAGTCCAGCAGAAAGAATGCACATGCCCCTTAATAAGTTCCAAAAAGTAGTTTTATGTTTATTTAAGAAACAAAATATCTGTGCAAAACAAGAAAGCCTACTCTCATTAGAAGCTGCTGCACAGATGCTGGGCAGAACAAAAGGTGAATCATAAAAGCAGCAAACAGGGAGAGAGAGAAACAGGGAGTGTCTTATAACATTAGCTCATCTCCCTTGTCCAATCACAAGCAGTAAGAACTAAACAGAGAAAGAGGGAAACATTTTAACATTATCTTATTTTATATAAATATGCATTAATTCAATAAACACTAATAAACCGACATGAAGTGTATAAAATATGTTCGGTATATAAAAATGTCTAAATAAATAAATAACATACTAAGAACCTTCCATCCCTTTTACACTTTTATGTAGGGATGTGCAGAAGGAAAACATTTGTTTCATTTCATTTTTCGTTTCGCCAGGACCCAAATTCATTTCATTAGTTTCATAGGGAGAAAAACCAATTTGTGTATTAGTTTCATTCCTTTTTCGTTTTCCCATTAAAGTCAATGGGGGAAGTATTTGCAGCCTATTTTTGGCTGCCGAATTGGGATTTTCTTATCAATTCTGATGAAACTTCTGGGGCACAATCATCAGAACGAGAAAAGAGCTCCAAGATACTTAGACTGTGGCAAAGTGGCACCAAAGTGGCATGTATAGCCTAAGGCACTGTAAAGGGGCAAAGGGATACCAGGAGTGGCAAGAGTGCTTTAACAGAGATGCAAAGCAGCAGCGAGAGTGTCAAAAACACACCACAGCTTCAAAAGAGAGCACCGATAATAGCTGCATGAACCCTCAAAGGCAGCACGACAGGCAAAGTGGCAAGACAAGTGGCATCAACATCCTACAGCACAATGAAGGGGAACATAGCAAGCAGAAAGAGTGTCAAAAAAAAAACCAAAAGGTGCCGATAAAGGGACAAAGCAGCAGAAAGACTAGCACCAACACACTGAGGAACCATGATAGTGGCAAGAACACCACAAGGAGTAGAGTGAGTCATCTGGTGTATGGCAGCAAGGCAGAGTGACAGAAAGTTGATAGGGGCAAGACAGGCTGGCAGAGCGGAGGTAGTCTGGTCCTTGTGGTTTTGATAGGGGTATGACAGGCTGGCAGGGCTGAGGTAGTCAGGTCCCTGTGGTTTGATAGGGGCAAGACAGGCTTGCCCCAGGGAGAGTTCCCTTTCCTTTATGTAGGAAAGGGCTCCCTAGAATGGGTTTGCCTCTAGAGTGGGGTGGTTCCTTTGGCATCTAGTGAACTCTTACTGGTCTTTTAAAATCTGGTGAACATAGCAGATATACAAACAAGAATTTTGAAGGCCGAGGCGGAGGAGGTTTCCATGTGAACAGCGGTTCAACATGGGTCAGCGGGTGTTAAGAGATTGGCTACACCCGGGGAGAGTTCCCTTTCCTTTGTGCAGGAAAGTGCTCCCTGAAATGGGTTCACCCTGAGAGTGGGACACGAGCCTGGGCAAGTGTGGCGACGTGGAGGAGGTTTCCATGGGAACAGCGGTTCAACATGGGTCAGCGGGTGTTAAGAGATAGGCTACACCCGGGGAGAGTTCCCTTTCCTTTGTGCAGGAAAGGGCTCCCTGAAATGGGTTCACCCTGAGAGTGGGGCACGAGCCTGGGCAAGTGTGGCGACGTGGAGGAGGTTTCCATGGGAACAGCGGTTCTGGTTCAACATAGGTCAGCGGGTACTAAGAGTTAGGCTACATCTGGGGAGAGTTCCCTTTCCTTTGTGCAGGTATGTTTTGGTTTGATCTGTCACTTCTTCCTGAACTTGTTCACTGCCAGAAGAAAATTAAATCTTTTTCATTTGTGAAAGATAATTCAACAGAGAATGCTTTTAGAGCAATAGAGACTGCCATTTGTGAAGCAAGAACTAAGCTGGAGATTATTTGTGAATACCTAGAAGCTATTAACTGTACTTATGCACTTGAGCTGATGACAAAGGAACTTGAAGAGCTCTCAGAAATAAGAAAACTGCTACTCAAGTCCAAATCTACAATATCAACCTATGTTGACTTTGTACCCTAGACAGTGCCTCTGTAAACCATGGGAACACAGAGGATGAACTAGAGTGCAACTACCACCAGTTTTCTACAGTACCAGAAACATTAATGTTGGCACCTAAGAAAGATTTAGGGAAAATGGCCCATATAATGAAATTCATGAAAAATATTGAGCATATGAAATATGTAAACTCCAAACATCTTAAGTCAGCTTATTATGTTCTTACATTCCAAATGTTGCAAAAAAGGAAAAAGATTATTCTGGAAAAAAGTGATGCACAAATACATGAAACTGAAATTAGAAATACTAGAACTAAACTCAGACAGGCACGGCGTTTGAGGTCAGGCCCTTGTAGTGACGTAAGGGCTGGACAATGGACAGATAGGCACAGCATTTGAGGTCAGGCCCTTGTAGTGACATAAGAGCTGGACAGTGGACAGACAGACACAGTGGTTGAGGTCAGGTACATGTGCTGATATCATCTGGAACATATGAGGCATTTGGAGCTGCTGCAAGGCTTTCAGTTGCTTTTATTCATCTTGCCATTCACAGGGAAAATCTGGAAACCCAAGGAAAGGCATGTTTATTTTCAAAACACTAGCATTTCCATCAACTCTGGTGCCAGCCGTGAGCGATGTGGGCTCATGATATCCCCTGTCATTGAAAATTCACGTTCACTGGGCACACTGGTTGGTGGACATGACAGATATCGCTGAGTCACTTTGGCTAGGTGTGGCCAGACAGTGGGCTTGTGTGCCCAGAATGCCAGCGGATCTGTCTGCATGTCCTCTATGGGCTCAGTGAGATACCGTGTCACTGACATTTGAGCTGGTGTCTCCTTTGCTTGGGTGGGCTGAGAGTCCTTCTTGCCAGCTGCTTTCACTCTAGCCCATTCCAGAACAGATGCTTTTTTAGGGGCAACGTGGCTTTGGCGTACTGAAGTGGAGGAGGAAGTACTAGCTGTCGCTGACAGAGTGCTGCTCCTGCTTGGGCTTGCACTACTCTCTGAAGTGCCCACTGTTTCCTCCTCTGCTTCATGCCTAATCTGCCTCTGCCTATGGTGCTCCTGTTCACGGATGTTTACTAACAGCAGGTTCTTCACAAATGTGAGACAATCGGACTGTAGGGCAAGTTTCCCTTTCACACGGGGATCACAGACTGTGGCAAGCATGTATGTGTGGTCTTTTGTTAAAGCTCCTAATCTCTCTTGCACCTGCTTCTGCAAAAAGTCCAGACAATGCTGCTCCTCTGCTGTCATTCCCTCTTCCTATTTAAAGCCCTCCAAATTTTCCTCCAGAAAATTAACTATAGGGATGATGTCAGCCAAGGTGGCCTTCTGGAACTCAGCTCCTCCATGACATCCTTGAAGGGCTGCAGGATTTTTACCAGCTGACTCATGACTAACCAATCATGATGCCCTAGGGGACTCTGCACACCTATGTCCATTTCCACAGAACGTTCATGACGGTGTGTCTGCTGCTGTTGTGATGGATGACACATGGAAGAAGACACATCAGGCAGAGTTCTCGGGAAGGCACCCCGAACGCAGTCCGAGTGCTCTTTTTATTATACAGAGTTTACAGAATTCCACAGCGTATTCAGCATACTATTGGTTATACTGCTATGTGCTAATGCATGCTGCCTACGTGCTGCGTGCCTGCCTTCATTGCTATTGGTTACTACATCTTATACTGTGCGCGTGATACCCTTGTGCCAGTTTCTGGGTGAAGCAAGCAACCTCCTCGTGAAGAGGTGGGGGCTGTCTGTGAGCCTAAGATAAGGAAGTGCAGAGATCTGAGGAATGCTGACGCAGTCAAGCTCAGTGTGTGTTTAGTGCAGATAAGGAAGTACAGAGAGATCTGAGAAGTGTCGATGCAGCTAGGTCCAGTGTGGTCTGCCAGCTACTGAGCAAAGCCTTTGTCTCCACATGCTGCTCCACTAACCTCTGCAGCATCATATAGGGGGAATTCCACCGGGTGCCAATGTCTTGAATGAGACGCTTGTGAGGCATCTCCAAATCAGTCTGCTTTTGTCCGAGAACCTGCCCCGCCATCACACTTCTGTGGAAGAACCCTGCCATGTTCCTGCACTTCTGTATTAACATATGCAGGTATTCATTCTCTTGGTGATTGGACTCCAACCTCAGAACTGACTTCACTACCAGGTGCAGAGCATGTGCAAAATATCGGATGTTCTGAAAGCGCCCATCGCATATTGCCTTTACCATGTTTGCATCATTGTCTGTGACAAAGAACCCTGCCTGAAGATTCCTGTCTCGCTGGTGTAGCTGCCAGCTCGCCAGCATCTGTCTGATGCATGCTAGAATATTGGCTGAGGTATGGGCCTCATCTGTCAAGTGGGTGTACAGTAAAGCCCACCTCCACCCTGATACTTGTTCACTAATAGCCAGGTCCCACTAGTGTGCTGTCAGGGAGAGGTAAGAGTGTGCAGCATTTATGGTGGTCCAGATATCGCAGGTGAGATGCATACTCCCCTCTGCCTTAGCTAGCAGTGCTTGGATGCAACTGCGGCACTGGTTGTACAGGCTGGGGATGACCTTTCTGCTAAATTTGGTTCTGGAGGGGACTTGCTAATTTGGAACTAAGACCTTCAGCAAATGCTTGAAACCCACATTCTCCACTACCTGCAAGGGCTGGTCATCAAGGGCAATCATTTCCCCAATGCTCCTGGTTACAACGTTTGAGGCTGCCTGCCTCCAACCCCGGGATAGCGTTACCGAACACCACCCCATTTCCTCCATGGTGGGTTATCGCTTCTGACACATGGCAAGGGGCTGCTGGCCTGCCACCTGACTGCTAGAAGGGGCTGAGGGCATGGGATGACTGATCCTTTTTATTCACTTTACGCTGCCTGGAAAAAGGGGTCCCCTGACTGGTATTGCCATCATCCCCAGATGGCAGTACTGTTGTTGGGTGTTGCCTCTTCATATGATGCATCATGCCAAAATTAGATAGATGTCCCATTTGCTTGCCTCTGCTAATAGCCCTGGCACAGTAATTACACTGAGCAAAACGTGGGTCCTCTGTCATTTTAAAGTGGCTCCAGATCACAGATTTCTTTTGTGATCCTTTCTCTATAGCCTTCGTGGTGGATGCTGGCACTGAGGTTGAAGTAGTGGGTGCACCCTGAGAAGCAATGCTAGGAGCATTAGTCACACTCTGTGCCTGCACTGACTGTTTTTCCTCCTCCTCATCATCAGTTTCATCTCTCCCCTGCAGCACTGATAACCTGTTTCCATGGGAGTGCTAGTTTCATTGGCTTTAGACAGACCCAGAAAATCTACAAGATAATTGTCTTTGGTTCAACAGGTAAGAACATAAGAACATGTCATACTGGGTCAGACCAAGGGTCCATCAAGCCCAGCATCCTGTTTCCAACAGTGGCCAATCCAGGCCATAAGAACCCGGCAAGTACCCAAAAACTAAGTCTATTCCATGTTATTGTTGCTAGTAATATCGGTGGTTATTATCTAAGTCAACTTAATTAATAGCAGGTAATGGACTTCTCCTCCAAGAACTTATCCAATCCTTTTTTAAACACAGTTATACTAACTGCACTAACCACATCTTCTGGCAACAAATTCCAGAGTTAATTATGCGTTGAGTGAAAAAGAGCTTTCTCTGATTAGTTTTAAATGTGCCACATGCTAACTTCATGGAATGCCCCCTAGTCTTTCTATTATCCAAAAGAGTAAAAAACCGATTCACATCTACCTGTTCTAGACCTCTCATGATTTTAAACTCCTCTATCATATCCCCCCTCAGCCGTCTCTTCTCCAAGCTGAAAAGTCCTCTCTTTATTCTTTCCTCGTAGGAGAGCTGTTCCATTCCCTTTATCATTTTGGTCGCCCTTCTCTGTACCTTCTCTATCGCAATGATATCTTTTTTGAGATGCGGCGACCAGAATTGTACACAGTATTCAAGGTGCGGTCTCACCATGGAGTGACACAGAGGCATTATGACATTTTCCGTTTTATTCACCATTCCCTTTCTAATAATTCCCAACATTCTGTTCGCTTTTTTGACTGCCGTAGCACACTGAACCAATGATTTCAATGTGTTATCCACTATGACGCCTAAATCTCTTTCTTGGGTAGTAGCACCTAATATGGAACCTAACATTGTGTAACTATAGCATAGGTTATTTTTCCCTATATGCATCACCTTGCACTTGTCCACATTAAATTTCATCTGCCATTTTGATGCCCAATTTTCCAGCCTCACGAGGTCTTCCTGCAATTTATCACAATCTGCTTGTGATTTAACTACTCTGAACAATTTTGTATCTGCAAATTTGATTACCTCACGTGTCGTATTTCTTTCCAGATCATTTATACATATATTGAAAAGTAAGTCCCAATACAGATCCCTGAGGCACTCCACTGCCCACACCCTTCCACTGAGAAAATTGTCCATTTAATCCTACTCTCTGTTTCCTGTCTTTTAGCCAGTTTGTAATCCACGAAAGGACATCGCCACCTATCCCATGACTTTTTATTTTTCCTAGAAGCCTCTCATGAGGAACTTTGTCAAATGCCTTCTGAAAATCCAAGTACACTACATCTACAGGTTCACCTTTATCCACATGTTTATTAACTCCTTCAAAAAAGTGAAGCAGATTTGTGAGGCAAGACTTGCCTTGGGTAAAGCCATGCTGACTTTGTTCCATTAAACTATGTCTTTCTATATGTTCTGTGATTTTGATGTTTAGAATACTTTCCACTATTTTTCCTGGCACTGAAGTCAGGCTAACATGTCTGTAGTTTCCCAGATCGCCCCTGGAGCCCTTTTTAAATATTGGGGTTACATTAGCTATCCTCCAGTCTTCAGGTCCAATGGATGATTTTAATGACAGTTTACACAATTTTACCATGTCCATCTTTATGTCCATCTTTATACTTTTGTATCTCGATTCCTAGATAGTAACTTGTGTCTCATAGCAGTTTTACTCCCACTTCTTTGTTTAAAAGGTCTATGATCTCTGAACTGTTGTCATTCTTTCTATACAGAAAACAGGAACCCAAAGTGTGAAAAAGAGCTGATACCCAAATCAAAATTGTACTCAAATTAGCAATGCAACACAATAGAATTTTAAATGTACATTGAGGCACTTTGTACTGATGGATCTCATATAAAGTCACCTAGACTGCACCATTGGATGCGGTTTCTTAAATCTTGTGAACTAAGCTGGTGCCTACATTGCATTTATAATCATTGGTCCAGGATAAATATCACCATCAATCCCAAATATATAATTTTTTTTTAAATGTATGTTTAAAATGCACTTAAGATAATCCTCTAACGATTAATAAAAGCAAAGTGACCCAAAACGTATCTTAAATCTCCAGATAATGAAGGAGACTGAACTTGCTGTTAAAGCATTTAAATGCACAGTAATTGGCCAAATACTAGAGCACTGTCACTTAATTTCCAAGCTGAACCTGACACTGTGGCGTATCTTCATCAGAGGTCAAGATTAGTGTGCGGTACTGGACAGAAGTCAGTGCTCAAATTGTTCCCTGGAACAAAGAAATAAGGCAGTGACCAACATTGCATAATAAAACTCTGGATTTACAAGTCTTTGAAATTCCCATGTAGTGCAATAAACTCAGGTGAACTTTAAAATACTTTGTTTACTTAGATAACTTATTCGGAAGGATCAAGAGAAATTGTGGACTTACAGAAGATGAACTCTTGAATAAATTTGCAAAACAAGCGAACAGCACTGATTCCCACAGCATTCTTTTGTCAGGCTACAAAGCTGCTGTCAGATGCCATTTTAAAGGAACATGCATGGGAAAAAGGCTGTCAATCATGTCCAGTTTGAGATATAAAAAATAAAATGTGAAAACAAACTGCATCTGAGGGTTATAAAGAAAGCCATTATGTTTTTAAAGTCCATATAAAGCTGCTGAACCCAAAGTAAAAAAAATCAATAATAGTTCACATATATTTATATAGATAGATAGATAGATAGCTATAAGCAGTAAGTCTTTCTCTCACTCTCTCTATGTAAATACATATGTACATATAGGGGTAGATATTCAAAGTGTTACGCATATAACCCCTGAAAACCTACCCCTGCATGCGCCGAGCCTATTTTGCATAGGCTCGGTGGCGCGCGCAAGCCCCGAGATGCACGTATGTCCTGGGGCTTTCGAAAACGGGCGGATCAGGGGCAGGGCGGCAGTCCTGGGGTAGGGCCAGGGGCGTTCCCAATGTCCTCCGGCACATTGGCCATGCCTGAGGTTTGCACGCCTGCAGCCCGCCAGCGCGCGCAAGTTAATGCCTGCCATTTTAGCTGGTTTGTTCTAAAATATGTATATGAAAGAACATAAGAACATGCCATACTGGGTCAAACCAAGGTTGGCCCCTGTCACATGGTAGGAGCAATGGATGGCCCGCACCATTTTTTAAGATGGTGCCGGCCATCCATTGCTCCTACCATGTGACAGAGGCCGGCCAATGGCACTGATAGCCCCTGTCACATGGTAAGGGCGCAAAGGGCCACAGGCGCCATTTTGTTTACTGGGAGCTGACAGCCTGAGAGCGGGAGTTTGCTCCTGGAACCCCCGCTGGACCACCAAGGACTTTAGGCAAGTTTTGGGGGGGTCAGGAGGGTGAGGGATTGTAATTAATTAAATCTGAAGGGCTGGTGTGCTTTGGGTTTTTTTTCGGTTTGGGAGAGCCAAAAAACAATGGGCCTGAACCGCGGGAAACTAAATTTCCCACAGCGGGCCAATAACGAAGGCCAAACCAAAAGGTTCGGCCAAATCACATCTCTAGAAAGGAGGAGGAACTGTGGGTTAATTTGGAAAGAGGGAATGGAAGATCTATTTATATACAGACCTCCACCATGGACAGAGGATGGATGGTATTCCTAAAACTGATGTGAAAGGAGAGGTGCAATTTTGGGGAGTTTCAATCTGCTAATGTTGATTGGGACATTCCAGGGAGATCATTGATTCTCTTCAAGGAGAATTGGTCTGTTAACTGGTAATGCAACCCACACGGGAGGGAGCAATTCTGGACTTACCAATTGCAATAGTATCTCTGATGTTGTAGTTGATTATCATCTGGGATCCAGTGATCACCGGTTGATGTGGTTCAGTATTAGAGCACAAGAGATGAAGGATCATTCAAAGGCAAGGAACCTAGACTTCAGGAAAACAAATAAACAGGATGCTGAGCTTGATGGACCCTTGGACTGACCCAGCATGGCAATTTCTTATGTTCTTATAAAGAAGTATATGAAAAAGTAAGAGAGAAAAAGTTAGTGTTCATAAACAACAAGAGATCACAGAAAGTGGAAAACAGGCAAGAATACATGTAAAAAGCTAAGAGAAGCTGGAAAAGTAGTCAGGAATGCAAAAATTAAAATGGAATAAAAAATAGCAAATACGGTAAAATGGGAGGGGGGAGGAGACTTTATTTTAGATATGTTAGTGGTAGAAGTGTAGCCAATTCCCCAATTTGGTGCTTTATCCTAGAGTAGGGGTGTTACATGTCTGGGTTCAAGTCCAGATGGGAAGGAACTCTTCTTTTCCAGGATCCTGGTGCTATCACTATCTCTGTGACCACTTCACACTCTATATCAAATAGTTTAAGGAGGTGCCAGATAGTGAAAACTAAATGCAGGGAAGCAAAAATTACCATCACAGAAAGAAACCAGGAATCACAAAAGGGTACATCCATCCTAGTAAGTCCACACTTGGGTAAAATTCAATGAAAACACTGGCGTCTGTATTTGGAGTTCAAATAAAAGATAATCTTTACTGCAATTTAAGAAAAGGATCCAAGTTGACAAAAATTAAGAATCTAAATCAATCCAATGATCAATTTAAAAAAAATGGTTTCTCTGCCCATCCTTATTCTGCTTTCTTCCCTTCTTGCTCTTGCACCTTCATCCTGATTGAAAATATCCTCACCAGTGAGAGTGGGATAACTAGAGTGTAGTTTGAGTTCTGGTATGAGCTGGGATGAAAGAAGAAAAATATGCCCAAGCAAAATATCTAAACTGGGTTCCAACAAGTCAAAATCTTCAACTGTACGTCAACTATCAAAAATACAAGTCTTTAGAGTTAATGGCCCAAAATTCTACATCCTTCTCTTCACCCAATCTGTTAACTTGCTGAATGGGCAAAACTGGGGATATGCTCTTCCCTCAGACACTGGTCAGTCAAAATCCAAAAAGTCTTCTAAAAACTTCTTCCTCAATACCTCTTGGCCAAATGTATGAATTTCCTTCAGTGAGATCTAGGGGGATCTCCAGCTTCCATCCAACTTGCTCCAAGATCTTGTGGAAAATCTCTAGCTCTCCAATCCACTCACAGGGAAACCCATTCTTCCTCTGGGGGTGATATATAGCTACTGTGGGTTTCTGCGTGCGTAAGTGCACGGGTTTTTCCATATTGTTCTTTTACGTGTACATAATAACATGTTCAGCTCAGAAAAATGCTTGAACAAACCCATGCAAAAAACCCATGGTAGGTTTTGTACAGGTGCATGCAAATGGCATATAAAAGAGGCACTTGTCTGTTGCCCCAGTGATCACTGGTTCGTCTGTTCATCTGATCCATGCCAAGCAGCCCCGAGAGCCCAGCTAGGGAAAGGCTGCCTGCACACACAACCACACTAATGCCAGCATGGGGTAAAAGGGCCAAAGCAGTAGGAGCTGAAACAATTTATTTTCGAATAGTAGTAGCTTGAAATAGAAATAAGTTCTGCGACATTTTTCTATAAGCACTTATATTAGTGCCTGTTTTTCCTGTGGTTTTCTGCATTGGGGCTTTTATGCAGGTATTGGTGTGTGTATTAGGTATTCCATGGTTTTTTCACACGTGTCTCATTTGCATGCCACGGAAGCACCTGCTTTTGCCACATGCCCTAAAAACAAATGCATGCAGAAAAATAGTGCTGATCTTAGCGAGGGTCTTATTACATCAGCTCTGTTAATTGTGGGTGTTAGGGCCCAAACGCCTGTGATAAGGCCCTAGAATCAGGCATAAGAAAAGTCATTTCAACACCCAATCAGCAATGTTCTCTGATTACTATCAGAAATGAAGTATAATTCTTCACTAAAACAGGCAACCCCTGTCTCCCGCCAAACATATTTAAGCCAAAAAAAAACCAGCCATCCTATTGTTTTTTTCCCCCCTCTGCCAGCACAGTCCATGACTCATAAGGGCTGATTGCCAAGAAATTACTTATTAAAGTTCAGCCTTTAAAAAAATGGTGACTGCACTTAAGATGCCATTCACACTTGCTGAGTGCCAGCAGCAGTGATTGCAGTAAATCAAACCTCATGCACAATTGATGAGCTCCTTTTCAATGTTATTACTGACGTTAAAAGAAACTGGAGGAAATGCGGAATGCAGTGATTAGATAACAGTTTTTTTGGAAACTTAGTAGAATGATAATCTATCCATAATTGCAGATTGAAAAGATTCTAACTACCTTTTTATATCTAATTTTATCCTCCATTGCACTTTAAATTCTCTGTATTTATTAAAGTGATTTCATTTTTTTTTACAGGAAGAGCCCAAGTCTCTAATAATGGTTTCATTGTACTTTTAAGAAAATGGCTACCAAAGATCAAAGATAAGCAGATGTAAAATTGTTTAGGATTCTTTGTCCTTTTTCATTAGTATTAATCAGACTATAGAACAAAACAAAGTAACAGAATGGTATGATTATACCACTTTGCTATATTATCACAAGTACTTTGGAGACCAGATTAGAAATTAAAATGATGTTGACAATCCTGATAAATAATCATAAATAAAAAGGATGAAATTCCACAAGGACAAATGCAAGGCTAAAAAGAAAAATTCAAACAAATATTTAAAAATGGGGATGCCAGGCTAGGCAATTCACGCAGAGAAAAAGATCTGCGAATGACAGTAGACTACAAACTGACAATGAGTCGCCTATGTGCCAAACATCTATTCCTAAAGCTAATACCAATTCTGAGATGTATTTACAAGAATATCAGATATGGGTTAGATTTGGACTTTAATAGCCTACTTTCCCAAACCTATGCTCCGTGGTGAATAGATAGGTCCCAGCTCCAGAGGGGCTTTACAATCTAAAGCGGTCATTTTCTAAGTATTTTCCCATTAGATACAAAATGGGAGAAAAAGCTAGGTACGGTAACTTTTAAACAGGCGTCTAGTGGGCACACATGTGCACACGTTCATCGGCAAGTGCTCAGGGACATGGCCATTTTATAAAATATGCGCATATATGCTGATATGTTATAAAACAGCCTGACCGCAGGCATATGTGCGCACAATTTTAAAAGAACGTATACCTAGGTGTGCAAATGCCGCATCTGCCGTGTAAGTGAGGGGATTTTAAAAGACACACACGACAATGCTATTACCAGTTTTCCCAGTTCATTCCCAGTTCACCCAGGTAAGGAATAGGACTTAAAACCCCACCGATCTATTTATTTTATAACTTTCACGTCATCCATAGCAGAAGTAAAGTTACGTGACAAGGGACTCTGGCACTTGCCTGTGCGTGTAAGAATTTATGAACTAATTTCAAATAAAAATCCATGGACACCCATGCCCAGCCCCTACCATGCCCTCATCTTGCCCCTTATTTTGAACTTTTCATTTGTGTGCATAGTGGCCAGTACGTGAGTATCCAGGTGGCTTTTAAAATCCACTCTGGGCACCAGCCTAACTTGTGCGTGTATCTCCTGGTTTTGGCACACTGGGCTTTTAAATTCAGCTTTTAGTAAATAATAAGTCCCTTAGGCCTGGATTTATCAAAATGCACTAAATATGACATGCAATAGGAAAAGGGGTGTGTTTTATGGTAATTGGCAGTTTATTGCAATAATACCTATGTGAAGTGCAAATTGTGATAACTTTTTGATAAGTGCCAGAATTGATGTATTTCCTACATTCAACTAGAGAGAGAGAGAGAGAGAGCGCACACATAGCCATAGTGTCCTTACACTAGATTGGTATTTATATCTCTATGGGAGGCCCACATAGTCACCTGAGGTGAGGTTTGTGTAGGAGTTAGGGGCCACTTTGACATTCAAAGTGAGACGTATGAACAGAACAGGGCTCTCTTGTGAAGATTTGATGTCCTTCGGAGTGAGGAAACTCAACCAAAGATGAGATTTGTGCAATGTTCTCTCAACCTGGTTGAGTTTCCTCACTCCGAAGGACATCAAATCTTCACAAGAGAGCACTGTTCTGTTCATATGTCTCACTTTGAATGTCAAAGTGGCCCCTAACTCCTACACTAATACCTAAACCTCACCTCGAGTGACTAGATGGGCCTCCCATAGAGATATACATACCAATCTAGTGTGAGAGCATTATGGCTTTTCTTTCTCTCTCTCTCTCTCTCTCTCTCTCTCTCTCTCTCTCCCTCCTCAAAACAGCATGTGCAAAAAACACCACAATAAAGCCCTATTATACAAATGAAAAAGGTATAGTTAAAATTCACAAAACTGTGAGCCCACTTGGCCAATATCCTCTCATTTGCATCACACCAAACACTATGGTGCTTTTGCATGTGAAAACGCCATACAGCACTTTGATAAATGACCCCCTAAGTTGGTACTGAGGCAAAGAAGGGTGAAGTGACTTGTTCAAGGTCATAAAAAGCATCAGTCGAAGAAGCAGGGTTTATACCCTGGCTGTTGTGCCAGAGGTGGACCCTTGGGCCGAGGAGTAGTTGATGCAACCCATAGGAGGGATCCTATGGGTCCTTATCATTGGCAGACGAAGTGGGCTGAAGGACGGAGGCTACCTGGCGCTTCACCAATACCAGCCCTCGTTCCCCGCATATTGAGCCTTTAGGAACTGGGGCTGGCTGGACTTAGGTGGGCCTCCATATGTCATCATCAATGGAAGAACTGAGAAGTCAGCCCAGAGACAGCAACAATGGAATAGAGAAGTCTGTATTGGATGAGGTGGAGTCCCAGAGACCCGGGTGCCAATAGAACCAAAGTCAGACAGGGGCCACCCGAGCAAGAACAGGCCGAAGCCTGAATAGGCCAGGACGTAGACTGAAGAGGCATCGTAGAGCAAGCTGGAGTCAGGGCCGGTGGCAATCAAGAAGCAGTGGCAAGACAAGGCTGAGGTCTGGACGAGGAGAGAGTCAGTAGCGTAGTCAGGCAATGCAGAGATCCGGGCTTGGAGAAAGTCAATGGCGTAGTCAGGCAATGCAGAGGTCTTTGCTTGGAGAGAGTCAATAGCGAAGTTAGGCAATGCAGAGGCCGGGCTTGGAGAGAGTCAATGGCGTAGTCAGGCAATGCAGAGGCCGGGCTTGGAGAGAGTCAATGGCGTAGTCAGGCAATGCAGAGGTCCGGACTTGGATAGAGTCAATGGCGTAGTCAGGCAATGCAGAGGTCTTTGCGTGGAGAGAGTCAATAGCGTAGTCAGGCAATGCAGAGGTCGTGTCCGAGAGAGCAACCCGATGAAAAGTTAGGAATCAGGAACGCAGGAACAAAGGAGATCAAGAACAGGAACTTGTGAGGATCAGGAACCAGGAACACAGGAGGATCACCAGGAGGCAACGAGTACAAGCCCAGCGTGGAGACCTATTGCAAAGGCAATCATTGGAAGCCGAGCCCGGCCTTAAGTACTGGAGCACCGGTGAAGACATCATCCAGGGCCACGGCCAAGTTCCCGCCGTGGGCCCTTCATAAGAATCAGTGATGCATGCTCGCCTAGGGAGGGGCACAGCGCTGGATGGCGGCGTCTCTCCGTGGGCCACGTGGAGAGGCCCGACGAGGAGCCCAGGAATCTGTAGCTGAAGCTGAGGCACCGGGGGTGGCCTGAGGATGGAGCTGGAGACCTACCGCCGCCAGGGAAGGGGAACCAGGGACTGGATTCACCAGAGAGAGGTGAGGGGGCCGGGCCGCAGGTCTGCTGCGGCCAGCACGCGTAACACTGGCTTCTTTGCTTCTCAGTCTGCCACTTTAATCTCTAGGCTACTCCTCCATGTTAAGACAAGGAAAGTAAGTCTCCCATACTACTCACTATTGGTAGGATGTATATTGGAATACTTTGCCTGGATTTGAACCCCACACTTCAGATAGGATATGAAATTTTTATAGAACACCCAGAATACCATACCAACATTTCTCAAACGTTTCTAGATACAGTGACCTGTGCAGAAATGTTGAAAAGTTGTGTTTATTAAGTCTAGAAAAAAAGAACAAGGGGTACCTTGAAGAAATATTCAGTAATGACAAACAGTTGTTCTTCACTGGAATTACAAGAAGTAACAAGATTAAGTTGTAATGGGAAATTTGGATTAGAGACATTCAGGTGAATTTTAAAAGGGGTTATACATGTAAATGTAACATATTGTAACAATTTAAAAAGGCATTTATGCGTGCAAAGTGTACTTATACGTGTAAAACTTTGGACAATTCAATGATATATAATGTAGCAATTTTGAAAAGCTCACTTTCATAGGTAAAGTGCATTTACATGAGTAAAACCCAATTTTATGCATGTAAATCTTTTTGAAAATTACCTCCATCAGAAATTACTTTGTAACTCTAAGTGAATAATACACAGGAACACACTATCTTGTGAAATGCTAGAATCTCATAATAATCACAGTTTCATTGAAAAGACAAAGATACACATCAATTTCCTTCTTTTCCATGCTGTTACCAAAGTGTTTTCTTTACAACAAATGAAGACTGTGAAAAGTTCTGACTTGCATTCAGATAATCATCAAAACAGTTCAAAATGACATATGGTGACAACTTTTGAGAGATTTGAAGCACCCAACTCCTGAAGAACAAGAGATCTTCAGTTATTTGCCCTCTGTCACAGGGTATGATCACCTTCTTCAGGACACAAGACTTATCATTCTATGTTCTCTGTGGAATTACACCATAGGTCTAGCTCATGTAGGTTACCAGGGATTAGGGTTAGGCATTCGGGAGAAACAAAATAGTAAATGAGACAAAATTTCCTATTTTAATTCATTTTGTTCTCAAAACTAAATGATTGAAAATCTGATGAAATTTTGTTGGTTTTCATGTTTTGTTTAAAAAAAACAAAACAAAACTGATCCTTTGGGAATAAGCCCAGGCCTAAGGGCAGGGACTCACCTAGGGAATACAGTGAGGCCCAAAGCAGAGAATTCAGCCTATGCCCAAGCACAGCACTGGGGACTCAGCCTAGTCTGAGGGAGGCTGGGTTCTCGCCTAGGTGTAGGCTGCAGGCTAGACCCAAGCATGATACTGGGGTCTTTGCCAAGGCCTGGTCTGGGTGTAAAGCCTGGTCTAGGGACCAGGTCCTGATGGTGGACCTTGTCCGGACTCAGGCCTGATGCTAGGGCCCAACCTGAAGGCCGGGTCCTGATGCCTGCACCTTGGCCCAGGGTCAGGGTCAGACCCAGGCCCAGCCCTGTAATCCAGGCCTGCAGTCCAGGCCTCATAGGTCCTCTTCACTAATCTTCTTTCTTTTCTTCGTAGTTGAAATGACAGCATTCACTGGGGATTCACTGGAGTTAATTATCTCCAGCTCCTCCCTTTTCAATGGAGGTTGCCATTTTGATGAACTGCCATACACCAAAATGACGACCAAATCTTCCAGATGTTCCAAATCTCGAAACACCATGGTCTCAAAAGCTACCACCATGGCTCCAGGCGGTTCTCTTGGCATCCAATTGGATGATTTAAAAAATTTATTCTCCAATAACTTTTTGCCAGCAAAAAACTCTTTAAGTCTGATGTGGAAGAACAAAAGGAATGGGTTAACTATAATTTATCCAGGGCTGAAAGTGCGGCAATTAGGACATTAAAAAGTGATCAATTGGTAGTAGTGAGGGCTGCGGATAAGGGAGGGGCTGTTGTTATTCTTGACAGGATCAAGTATGATATTGAAGCCAGAAGACAGCTGAACGACCATCAATTTTATTTGAGGGTTCCAGTCGATCCTAATAGTGAGGTATGTAAGAGGGTGAAGGAAATATTGGTAGAAGCTTTGCATATTAAAGCGATCACAAAGAATGAGTACCGCTATATGTTACCAGAATACCCTGTTGTGCCGTACATATACTTTGTCCCCAAGATTCACAAGAGCCTTAATGATCCCCCCGGAGGCCGATTGTATCAGGGATAGGATCAGTTTTTGAAGCATTAGCTAAATTTATTGATAGTTTTTTGCAACCGGATGTTTCCCTGATCAGATCATATATCCGTGATTCTACAGATTTTATTAATCAAGTTAGTGGTCTTTCTGGGGTTACGGGTGGTAATATATTGGTGACAGCTCACGTGATGGCATTGTATACCAACATCCCTCAGAATCGAGCATTAGACATTATTCAGCAAGTATTGGATAAAAGGGAAGTTCCTAGTCGGAGGGCTGGTGTGATCATGCAATTGTCTCAGATAGTTATCAAGGAATTCTTTTTCACATTTCAAGATGAATATTATAGACAGATTAAGGGGATTCCTATGAGGTCCCCAGTGGCCCCATCTGTTGCATGCCTATATATGGCGGCCTTTGAGGATATGTATATCTATTCTGCTCCAGATTTTCAGAACATTGGGTTGTGGAAAAGGTTCATCGATGATTTATTTTGGATTTGGTGTGGATCGGATCAACAGCTTAACCATTTTATTCAGTGGATGAACTCACATGATGAGAATTTGGCTTTCACGGTGCAAACTAGTAGAAAATGTATCACATTTTTAGATATGGTAGTACGCTGAGTAGGGGATGAGCTGGAAATGTCTATATTTGTTAAACCCACTGACAGAAATTCCATACTTCACTTTGATAGTTATCATCCCAGAAGACTCCGTGAGAGCATCCCCATCAGTCAGTTTCTACGATATTGGAGAGTGTGCTCTACAGTAGCAGAATACAAGGTGAAGGCGCAGGATCTTATGTCTAAATTCATTCACCGGGGATATCCAAAGGGATGTTTAAAGAAAGTGTTTAAACGAGGTTTATACGCTAATCGGGAAAACCTGTTGATTAAAGCTGAATGCACTAAAGTAAATAACATATTGTATACCTTACTCATCCCGGAGTTTGGAGATTAGAAACATTATTTTGAAACAATGGCCGATGCTTAATGGGATCCCCGGATGTAGTGAAAAACCTGTGTTTGCGTATAAGAAGGGTAAGAACATACGTACTTTAATATCAGGACATCATTGGTCCATTCAACCATCTGTCATCGAGGAGGGATGTCAGGGGTGTGTTGTATGTAATAACTGGTTGGATATTCATCATTTTGAATACTCTGAGGAGAAGACCCCTTTTCAGATCAGGGGTAATTTTTCATGTAGCACTCAGAAAGTTGTATATGCTGTTCTATGCCCATGTAATTTGGTATATATAGGTCACACAAAACGACAGATATGAAAGAAGATTATTGAACATAAAAGTAACTTGCGTATCGCCAAGGAAGAAGCACCTTTGGTTACTCACTGGAGGGATACTAAACATCAAGTGGAGGATATAAAATTCTTTGATATCTCCCAATTAAGGGAAGGTTTTCAGGGGAACGTGCAAGGGCGTTATGGCAACTAGAACAGAAATTTATTTTCAGGTGGCGTTCTTACTAACCAAGGGGATTAAGAAGAACATAAGAACATAAGAAATTGCCATGCTGGGTCAGACCAAGGGTCCATCAAGCCCAGCATCCTGTTTCCAACAGAGGCCAAACCAGGCCACAAGAACCTGACAATTACCCAAACACCTAGAAGATCCCATGCTACTGATGCAATTAATAGCAGTGGCTATTCCCTAAGTAAACTTGATTAATAGCAGTTAATGGACTTCTCTTCCAAGAACTTATCCAAACCTTTTATGAACCCAGCTACACTAACTGCACTAACCACATCCTCTGGCAACAAATTCCAGAGCTTTATTGTGCGTTGAGTGAAAAAGAATTTTCTCCGATTAGTCTTAAATGTGTCACATGGTAGGAGCAATGGACGGCTGGCACCATCTTGTGCTTCTACCATGTGATAGGGGCCGACCAATGGCACCGGTAGCCCCTGTGACATAGTAAGGGCAAAGGCTATCGGCACCAATTTGAATACCGCCAGCCAACGTCCCGAGTGCAGGAGATCGCTCCAGAACCCACGCTGGACCACCAGGGACATTTGGCAAGTCTTGAGGAGGTCAGGAGAGTGGGGGTTTTATTCGTTAATGATACGTTGCATTCGTGGGGGTTCACCATACATTTCGGGAACCCACGAATGCAACGAATAGGGACCTATATGTTGCGGATTGTGCATTTGTTCAAAATGAATGCACATCCCTGTGAGACAGACGGACAGACAGTGAAATGCTAAGAGAAATTAAGGATGCTAACCAAATTGGTAGTGCGGTAATAGTGGGAGATTTCAATTACCCCAATGTTGACATGCTAGAGAGATAAATGTCCCATCAGGACATGCTGGAGAGATAAATTTCCTGGATGAAATAAATAACAGCTTTATGGAGCAATTAGTTCGGGAACCGACAAGAGAGGGAGCAATTTTAGATCTAATTCTCAGTGGAGCACAGGATTTGGTGAGAGAGGTAACAGTGGGGGGCCACTTGGCAATAGTGATCATAATATGATCAAATTTGAATTAATGACTGGAAGGGGGACAGTAAGCAAATCCATGACTCTCGTGCTAAACTTTCAAAAGGGAAACTTTGATAAAATGAGAAAAATAGAAAAAACTGAAAGGAGTAGCTACAAAGGTAAAAGGTGTGCAAGAGGCGTGGTCATTGTTAAAAAATACGATACTAGAAGCACAGTCCAGATGTATTCCATACATTAAGAAAGGTGAAAAGAAGGCAAAATGATTAAAAGAGGAGGTGAAAGAAGCTATTTTAGCCAAAAGATCTTCATTCAAAAATTGGAAGAAGGATCTAACAGAAAAAAATAGGATACTGCATAAGCATTGGCAAGTTAAATGTAAGACATTGATAAGACAGGCTAAGAGAGAATTTGAAAAGAAGTTGGCCGTAGAGGCAAAAACTCACAGTAAAAACCTTTTAAAATATATACAAAGCAGAAAGCCTGTGAGGGAGTCAGATGGACCGTTAGATGATCGAAGGGTTAAAGGAGAAATTATAGAAAATAAGGCCATCGCGGTAAGATTAAATGATTTTTTTGCTTCAGTGTTTACTGAAGAGGATGGTGGGGAGATACCTGTGTCAGAGCAGGGTGACCAAAATGATAAAGGGAATGAACAGCTCCCCTATGAGGAAAGACTAAAGAGGTTAGGACCTTTCAGCTTGGAGAAGAGATGGATGAGGGGGGATATGATAGAGGTGTTTAAAATCATGAGAGGTCTAGAACGGGATAATGTGAATCAGTTATTTACTCTTTTGGATAATAGAAAGACTAGGGGGCACTCTATGAAGTTAGCATGTGGCACATTTAAAAGTAATTGGAGAAAGTTCTTTTTCACGCAACGCACAATTAAACTCTGGAATTTGTTGCCAGATGATGTGGTTAGTGCAGTTATTGTAGCTGGGTTCAAAAAAAGTTTGGATAAGTTCTTGGAGAAGAAGTCCATTACCTGTTATTCATTAAGTTGACTTAGAAAATAGCCACTGCTATTACTAGCAACAGTAGCATGGAATAGATTTAGTTTTTGGGTACTTGCCAGATTCTTATGACTTGGATTGGCCACTGTTGGAAACAGGATGCTGGGCTTGTTGGACCCTTGGTCTGACCCAGCATGACATGTTCTTATGTTCTTAATCCTAGCAACCTGGATAAGGGATGGGCTGGAAAATACTGGCTCCTATACTGAGCTAAGGGCACATCTAAGAAGGTTGCGTTGAGAAAGAGGCTATGTGAAGGGGTGTATAGATTAGAATCCTGGGACACCTTAAAGGGCCAGGACTAGCTATCTGGAATGGTCCACCTTAAATGGGTAGAGTGGAACTTCAAGCCACAGGGAGTTGCCCAGGAAAGAGCAAACAGGCCTAGAAGGGGAGAAGAAATCTCCATAAACTATGTCAGAATCTTATATCTTTGACTGCTTGGTTTTTGATGTAACACAGCTGAGGTAAGTAGGCAGAACATGAAGACTGGGAGAAAATGGGAGAGGTCAAACAACAGTGGGCCAAACTAAAAGGAGCAATTACAAAAACAACAAATCTATGTTAGAAGAGTAAACAAAATTAAGAGAAATAAACCAATCAAATTCACAAAGGAGGTGGCTGATGTAATAAAAGCAAAAGAAGCAGTGTGTAAGAAATATAAAGAATCCCATCAGAGAAGGGGGCAAGATGGCCGCGTAGACAAAACACGGATCGAACGCTGTGTTTGCCTTGATTGAATATTTGCCTGAGTTTGGAATAATGCCACCGAAAAGGAAAGGGAAAGTGAGGGTTTTTCCCTCGGAGCCCTTACCTTGTCTCACATAGCTTGAGATCCTGCAATTTTTGTCACAATCGGGAAGTTTAGAGGGAGTCCAGGAGCCCGTTGGTGACTCGAGTAAGGGAGAGCTGGAGCCCCCCCCCCCCCCCCAGAGGAGACGTCCCTTAGCCCGAACCATCGACAGCCTCCGGCGCAGCATGACCCCAGCGATGAGACACCTCAGTCGCTTTCTACTGATGCAGAAGGAGCGACTGAGCTGCAGGCTGCAGGAAGCAGTTGACGAGCTGCAGGCTGCAGGAAGAGTTTAACTCTGCTGACACCAGAGTAAACCTGATCACCGGAAGAGAGGTGGAACTGGTTGTCTTCCCGAAAGTGCGCTTGGGGACTGAAAACATCGCAAACCTTCGGGAAGAAACCCAGGAACCAACACCTACCTGCTCTCAAGGTGAGTCATTGCTGCAATTCCCCAGACCTGAGACAATCACCTTAGAAACTATTTGGGAGTTGATGGTTGGCTTTGGCTTTTCCCTAAAATGTTTAGAAAGTAAAGTAGACTCTATGGCTTATAACAACCAGCAAAAAATTGCAGAAATCCAGCAATCAACTACTACTCTCACTGACAAAGTTGCCGAAATTGAAAGTAAAGTAATGGAGAATTCTAAATTAAATTCTGCTATAATTAAAGATCAGTTAACTATTGCGAGAAGTCTGGAAATGATGGAAAATAATCAATGGCAGTTGAACTTACGGATTTTAAACTTTCCTCAAATAGTTGGAGTAATATCATTTATTACCTTAAAACATTTCCTGATATAAGCCCTTGCATTTCCAGAGGACAAATTGCCTTCTATTAATTCATGTCATTTTTTGAATTAAAGGGTCTCTAATGTGGGTAATATTTCACCATTGCCTATTACTCAAAATCTTACTAATTTTTTGGGAAATTCGAATGTAGAAGTTATTGATAGGAAAACGTTACTTGTGTCTTTTATTACCACGAAAGATGTAAACGATGTTATGAAAAACTTTTTCAGAAAATATCCAGTCAATTTCTATGAGCAACAAATAAGAATTTATCCTGATTTATCTCCTATAACTCAAATTAAAAGGAGAGAGTTTCTGCGTTTACGATCAGAAATAATTTCTATGGGTTTCACTTTTACCTTAAGGTATCCTTGTAGATGCCTTTTAAAAAGAGGGGATGAGTCGTTTGCTTTCTCACAAGTAGACCAGTTACAGCAATTTATTCAGGCCCGTAAGCCATCCACAGCTACACCCTTAGTTACTTAGGTAAAGTGCAATGGATAGAAAGAAACTGATATTAATACTATGCTATGCCAGTAATCTTTGTAAATTTTTCCTGTTGATCTGAAAATGTCTTCTTGCCTCCAATGAAGATTTAATTTTTCTAGATTTGGAATTGACACAAATTGGATAAGGATTATAATAATATTGGTTATTTCTTTGTTGTTTATTTATGGAGCTATATCTGATTCTGAAAGTATGTCACCTTTCTTCAGTTTGTAAGATTGAAAAATGATAAATAAAGAATTAAAAAAAAAAAAGAAATATAAAGAATCCCAAAAAGTGGAACACAGGGAGTATTATCTAGTGAAACTGAGGGAGACGAAAAAAGTAATCAAGAAAACAAAAAGTCAGGTGGAGTCAAGGATTGCTAAGGAGATAAAACAAGGTGACAAAACATATCAGAGAAAGGTCCATAGTGGTATAGTGAAATTGAAAGTTGATAAGGATCAGTGAGTGGAGAGAGATGAAGAAATGGTGGAAATATTAAACAAATACTTACAGTTCAGTGTTCACTAAGGAAGACCCTGGAGAAGGACTGTCACTTGTTATCAAAACTGTAGAAGGGGGTGGAGTAGAGAAAACTCCATTTACGTAAGATAATGTATGGGAAGAGCTAAGAAAACTGAAAGTGGACAAAGCCATGGGGCCCGATGAGGTTCATCCCAGAATACTGAAGGAACTCAGAGATGTGCTGGTGGGTCCACTGTGTGACCTGTTCCATAGATCCCTGGAAAAGGCTGTAGTGCCTAGTGACTGAAGAAGAGTGGTGGTGGTCCCACTTCACAAAAGCGGGAGCAGAGAAGAGGTTAGAAACTAACTACAGCCAATTAGCATCACCTGGGTGGTGGGAAAATTAATGGACTCTGCTGAAGGAAAGGATAGGGAACTATCTACAATCCAGTGGGTTGCTCGATCAGAGGCAGCATGGATTCACCAGGGGAAAGTCTTGTCAGATGAATCTAATTGATTTCTTTGATTGGATGACTAGAGAACTGGATTAAAGAAGAGAGCTCAATATAATTTACTTGGATTTTAGTAATGCTTTTGATATGGTCCCACATAGAAGACTCAACAAAATGAGATGCTTGGGAGTAAGCTCCAAGGTAATGGCATGGATTACAAACTGGTTGACGGATAGAAGACAACAGGTGATGGTAAATGGAACCTACTCTGAAGACAGAATAGTGTTAAGTGGAGTGCCACAGGGATCAGTGTTGGGCTGGTTCTGTTCAACATCTTTGTGAGCGACATTGTGGAAGGGATACAAGGTAAAGTTTGTCTATTTGTGGATGATACTAAGATCTGCAACAGAGTGGACCCGCCAGAAGGAGTATAAAGAAGGAGACAGGATTTAAGGAAACTAGAAGAGTGGTCGAAGATATGGCAGCTGGGATTCAATGCCAAGAAGTGCAGAGTCATGCATCTGGGGAGTGGTAGTATGAAAGAACTGTATGCATTGGGGGGTGAAGGGCTGATGTGCACGGAGCAGGAGAGAGACCTGTGGGTGATAGTGTCTAACGACTTGAGGTCGACGAAGCAATGTGACACGGCCATAGCTAAAGCCAGAAGAATGCTGGGCTGCATAGAGAGAGGAATATTCAGTAAGAAAAGGGAAGTGATAATCCCCTAGTACAGGTCCTTGGTGAGGCCTCACCTGGAGTACTGTGTTCAGTTCTGGACACCTTATATCAAAAGGGTCAGAGACAGGTCCAGAGAAGGGCAACCAAAATGGTGGATGGTCTCCATTGAATGACTTATGAGGAGAGGCTGAAGAAGCTGAATATGTATACCCTGGAGGAGAGGAGGAGCAGGGGTGATATGATACAGGCCTTCAGATACTTGAAAGGTTTTAATGAACTATGGTCAACAACAAACCTTTTTCAATTGAAAACAATTTAGAAGAACTAGGTGTCATGATTTGAAACTCATGGAGGAAGACTTAGAACCAATGTTATAAAAATATTTCTTCACGGAGAGGGTGGTGGATGCCTGGAATGCCCTTCCGGAAGAAGTGGTGAAGACTAAAACTGTGAAGGATTTCAAAGGGGCATGGGATAAACACTGTGGATCGCTAGAGGATGGGAATGAATGAAAAGGCTTGGGGGTAACCTATTCTCAAACTGAAATGATAGCAGCAGAGCAATGCAGCAAGAAGAGTAGCCATAAAACCCCTAAGATGTACCTCAGGGGCTGAGCCAGAGAACAAATGCTATGAAAGCCTGAAGAGGGGTGCAGCAGGCATGCAAAGCAATGGATGGCCAGGGCAAGGGCAAGAATTACCATCACTGGTCCTGATAAGCATTATAATGGCTTGTAGTTCAGAAAATCAAACTTGGTTTATAAAATGTTGCACAAAAATAAAATTTTTGCACATGCAGTCTTTCAAACATTTGAGGGAACATTGGTTGCCACATATTGGAAGGGAAGGGGAATTGACAGCTGTAGACAGCTGGAGTGGGGGATGACTGCCTCAGTCAGAGGTATGGCTACCTGGCCGATCCTACCATATGCTTATGTCTAACAGTAAAGGTTAAGTGGTATCTGAAGTGGTATGAAGAGCCCAAACTGGCAAGTACCATAGGGGAAGGGAATTTGGAAAGAACCTTGAAGACAGCCAGAGTACTGGAGGAAGTACCCTAAGGTACTGAAACTGGCTTGGAGTGGCAGCAACAGAAGTGGCTAGGGATGTGCAGACCAAAAGTTTATGTTCATAAGTCCATAAGTCGAAAGGGGGGGTCATTTGCGGTCAATATGGACATATGGAGAATTCCATAAGTTGAGTCTATGTCCATATGTGCAAATAAAAATTTAAACCCCTCACCCTCCTTAATCCCCCCCCCCCCAAGACTTACCAAAACTCCCTGGTGGTCCAGCGGGGTCAGGATGCCATTTCTGAACCCCTTTGCAAGGAGCACGTGACGTCGGCGTCACGTCGGAGTGATGCGGCGTCACGTGATTCCCCGCGCGTTCGCTCCGGGACCCTCGTTCGACCCAAAAGGAACTTTTGGCCAGCTTGAGGGTGTCAGGAGGCCCCCCCAAGCTGGCCAAAAGTTCCTTTTGGGTCGAACGAGGGTCCCAGAGCGAACCCGCGGGGAATCACGTGACGTCGGCGCCACGTCGGAGTGACGTGGCGTCACGTGATTCCCCGCGGGTTCGCTCCGGGACCCTCGTTCAACCCAAAAGGAACTTTTGGCCAGCTTGGGGGTGTCCTTGGGGGGCCTCCTGACACCCGGAGCGAACCCGCGGGGAATCACGTGACGCCGCGTCACGTGATTCCCTTTTTTAAGTTAAAAAAAAAAAAGTAGCGTTTTACATTTAAGTTCAAAATGAATGCACACCCCTAGAAGTGGCAGTGATGATTAAAAACTAAATGGTAGAAGCATAGCAATGCAATGAGAAAAGTAGCCATAAAACCACTAGGTATACCTCGAGGACTGAGGTGGGAAGAGGATGAATGGTATGAAAAGCCCAAGAGGTAGTGCAATAGGCATAGAATGGCCAAGATTGTTCTGCATGCACTGTGCAGTCCCATGCACTAGTACTGACAGACTCCACACACAAAAAAATGACTGGTAGTCTGTTACAGAGTACGGACTCTTTGCTTTGGTGTCTTTGCACACCTCAGTCACCTCACTGGTGCCTAGACTGACAGAAACAAAAAGACTGCTAGCATTGCTGCAACTCCCTACATTGTCTCTCATGCAGATCCTTCCCCAGTGAAAAGAAATATCAGCAGCAAGTACCACTGCCTGTCTTTCTCTAGTGACTGGCACAGTGAGAGACTAGTGCAGCACATCTTAAATTAGAAGCTTTTTTATAAACTCTGTGAGAGCTCCAAAATACTACATCCCTCTCAGATGAAGCCTAGAGAGGAAATGCAGTGCTTCTTGTACATGGTCAGAGAAGCAGATGAAGCACCCTAAGGTACTAAGACCATCTTAGAGCAGCAGCGGCAGCATTAGTGCTGTTGATTCAAAACTGAAATGGTAAAAGCAAAAAGCACAGTTGTAAAACCTCTAAGATATACCTCAAAGGATGAGGCTGAGGAAGAATGTCATCAGAAGCTCAATGTGTGGTACAGCAAGCATGCAAGCAATGGATGACCGAGATAAGTGCAATAATCACCATGTACCGTAGGGGAAGGGGATTTGAAAGGAACCTCATATATGGCTGGAGCAGTGGAGGAAGCACTCTGACTTGGAGTGGTGGCAGCAACAGTGGCTCTGATGATTATTAAAACTGAAATGGAAATATGGTAAGACATTCTGCACACCACTCTCTTGAAAAGAATATGTTTTCACACCAACTTTCCTTAGTATAGCTGCTATAGTAAGCACTGCTTTATAACTGCCAATTAATGGTACCAAAGCTGTATAACTGAGGCAATTCATGTAGTATTTAGAAAATACCTACGCAGGCAGAAAATGTAGCATTCTTAGGGTCTACTAAATTTATTTGAGATTATTTAGGACTGCATATAACCTTGAGAGCTGATATGCATCTCCAGCACCAAATATTCTACATCCAAGGTGAATTGTGGTGAATTGCAAACAGCACAAAGGCCTAGTCAGGCCTTGACAACAAGATGTAAAACCATAAAATAATTGGGATGGGAGGAGAAACTTGCATTTTTTTTGTCCTTTTTCACCTTTTTTTTTTTCTCAGGACAAACCACCCCAGTATAACCAACAATCAAAAAAACAAGGTGGAAGAACTAGAATGAGCCATACAGCAAACAATATGGAGGCACCAAAACTCTCATGCTGGAACCTAATAGACCACCAAGGTGGTATATGAGGGAACAAGAGCCAATGAGTGTGAGAGGATCTGTGTGTAAGGGAGAGAGAGAGAGAGAGACATTGAATGTGAGAGAGCGTGTATGTGTGTGTGTGTGTATACGTGTATGTGAGGGAAAGAGAGCCAGTAAGTATGAGAGAGCCTGTGTGTTTGTGTGTGAGGGAATGAGGGCCAGTGAGAGAACCTGGATGTGTCTGTGTGTGTGTGGTATATCAGGGGCTGGCAAGTAGGCAGAGTGGTAGCAGCAAGTGATCCTAGGTGAAAAAAAAAAATCCTAAGGTAAAGGATAAGGGATATAGCAGCAAGACATAGTGGCACTGGAGATACGATCAAATTTGAGTTAATGGCTGGAGGAAGGACATTAAATAAATCTGTTATAAACCTAACTTTCTAAAGGGAGATGGATAAAATGAGGAAAATAGAAAAAAAACTAAAAGGTGCAGTTACATAGCTAAAGCATTTATCGTGGAAGCCCAGACCAGATATATTCCATGCATTAGAAAAGGTGGAAGGTGTTACACGCTCCGCCCACAGCCGTCCTGTGCACGGGCCTGCTTACCTTCATGGTTCCACAGCGGGTCCCGAGACGACCTCTCTCACGGTAGTTGCCAGCCCTGCCAGGCCCCGGTGTTCCGCGGCGGCAGTCGCCGGGCCTTCCACTGCGCACCAGGCCTCATGCCGAGGCTCGGCGTCCTCTGCCATGTTAGCCATCCCACTACGTGCGCGCGGACCGCCCAGACTCATGTAGGGCCAAGGGCGGGTCTTAGATCCGCAGCGCGCCCTGATTGATCCCTCAATATAAGGAAGTTCCTGTCTCTGCTTCCTTGCCTTGGCAATCGGGTCAGTTTGTTCTAAGATTGTCTCTGCGTTTGTTCCTGCCCTTGCCTGTTCCTAGTCTCGTTCCAGGATCCTTCTGTTCCAGTTCTGTTCCTGACTTGTACCTGCATCCTAGTTCCTGCTTCCTGCTTGTTCCTGTGTTCGTCTGTCTGTCTACCCAGGTAGTACCCTCGGACTGTTTTACTGGTACTGACCTCAGCTTGCTCCTGACCTGCCTGCCTGCCTGCTGCCTGCCTCAAAGACTTCAGCTTGTTCCTGACCTGCCTGCCTGCTTGCTGCCTGCCTCAAGACCTCAGCCTGCCTTTGACCTCGTCTGACTTCCGGTACCTGACCCCTGCTTTACTGACCATTCCTCGGACTGACCTCTGGATCTTGACCTTTACCTGCCTGACCTTGTCTCCAGATTCTGGCTCTGTTCCTCGCCTTGTCATCACCAACTCAGTTCTGGTTCTCCTTGTTCCAACCAGTCTCCAACTTTGAACCCAATCACACTCCCTCTGTGTCCGTGGGCACACCGGACTTTCATTCTCTCAGGAGACCCTGCTAGGCCCACCTAAGTCCAAGCAGCCCGGGTCCCTATGGGCTCCTCCCCGGTGGACCTCGGGCTTCCAGTGGTGAAGCTCTTCACAGCCTCTTTCTCCTCCAGTGCTCCGCTCCTGGGAGCAGTTACCTCCTGTTCCCTTTCAGGAGATGTTCCTTCACTGTCCCAGGACAAGGGTCCACCCCCGAGCGCAACAGGTTGCCAAGGCCATGGACTCGGCAGAGTATCCTGCCTCCAGGGCCCTACCAGGATTGGCCCCACAGTGAAACAACATCATCAAGCTTTAGAGACGCTGGCCTCTTCAGTAGAAGAACTGCGCTCACAAGATACAGCAATGGCCAACCTGGTGGGCCTCTCGGCCACTATGCTTCCCAAAGCAACTCTGGCACTTCCTGCACTCCCCAGGTGTAATGGGGATCCACGCTCCTGTTGTGGCTTCCTTAATCAGTGCTTTATGCAGTTTGAGCTGCAACCCTCGTTGTTTTTGAAGGAGATCACTAAAGTCACCTTCATTCTGTCCCATTTGGAAGGGAAGGCTCTGGCATGGGCCTTTTCCTTATGGGAATGTTCTGATCCCATCCTCTCCAAGCAATCTGACTTCATTGCTCTCTTCAAGCAGACCTTCGGAGACCCAGGTCGCATGGCTATCGCTAGTCATAGCTTATTCCACCTCCGTCAAGAGTCAAGGACCCTCTCCGAATACACAGTGGAGTTTCGGACCTTGGCCACAGAACTTGGGTGGCAAGAAGGTTGTCTGCAAGCTATCTTCCTAGATGGACTCTCCTGTGCTCTGAAAGATGAGCTCTCTGTCCGTGAGACTCCCACGTCTCTAGAAGACTTGATCTCCCTTGCCGGGAAGATTGATCATCGCCTCCGGCAAAGACGCCTAGAAGTAAAGGCCCCACGCCCTCCTCCAGTATGCCCCACAAGTGCACCCTGCACTCCAGTGAAGACTCCTGCACCACCACCTTCCTCCATGGTAGAACCTATGGAAGTGAATCGTGGGCGATTGTCTCTGACCGAAAATCTCCATTGGCGAAAAGAGGGGCTCTGCCTTTACTGTGGCACTTCTGGACATCGTCTGCAGTTTTGCCCTGTCCATCCGGGAAACTGCAATGCCTGAGCCCAGCTGGGGTCCCGAGCTTGGGCACAACTGTTTCTGACCCTCAACTCTTGCTTCCTGTATCCCTGGGCATCAAGGCCCACACCTTTGCGACCACTGTTTTTATCGATACCGGAGTGAGCGGTATCATCATCAAACTCTTGAAAATACCTCTCCAACCCCTAGAGGTGAGTCTTCGTATTGCCTCCATCTAGGGGGAACATCTTCCAGGTCTCATTACTCACCAGACAGTGGCTATCCATCTCACTGTAGGTACCCTCTATGAGGAAGAGACATCTTTCTACGTCCTAAAGCACTCAACTCATCCGGTCATCCTGGGGCTAACCTGGCTCCAGGTCCATGAACCCCAGTTCGATTGGCAGTCCCTGCAGTTGGTACAGTGGGGCCCAAAATGCCAAAAGACTTGTCTGCACCCAGTATCCCTCGTGATACCTGTCTTGAAATCAGTTACCCTTCCAGGTTTACCTTCGCAGTATTCTGACTTCAGCGATGTATTCTCTAAGCAGAAAGCGGATACCTTGCCTCCATTACGCAAGTTCAACTGTCCTATTGAACTTCTGCCGGGCATTATGCTTCCCACTAGGCCCCCGCCGCATCTCAAAAAAGATATAATTGCGATGGAGAAGGTACAGAGAAGGGCTACCAAAATGATAAGGGGAATGGAACAACTCCCCTATGAGGAAAGACTAAAGAGGTTAGGACTTTTCAGCTTGGAGAAGAGACGACTGGGGGGGGATATGATAGAGGTGTTTAAAATCATTAGAGGTCTAGAACGGGTAGATGTGAATCGGTTATTTACTCTTTCGGATAGTAGAAAGACTAGGGGACACTCCATGAAGTTAGCATGTGGCACATTTAAAACTAATCGGAGAAAGTTCTTTTTACTCAACGCACAATTAAACTCTGGAATTTGTTGCCAGAGAATGTGGTTCATGCAGTTAGTATAGCTGTGTTTAAAAAAGGATTGGATAAGTTCTTGGAGGAGAAGTCCATTACCTGCTATTAAGTTCACTTAGAGAATAGCCACTGCCATTAGCAATGGTTACATGGAATAGACTTAGTTTTTGGGTACTTGCCAGGTTCTTATGGCCTGGATTGGCCACTGTTGGAAACAGGATGCTGGGCTTGATGGACCCTTGGTCTGACCCAGTCTGGCATTTTCTTATGTTCTTATGTTCAAAGGCAGAACATATCCATTGTCCCAGCCTGATTATCAGGCTATGTTGGATTATATTAAAGAGAATCTAGAGAAAGGCTTTATCCATCCATTTGATTCCCCCGCAGGAGCGGGGTTCTTCTTCGGGAAGAAAAAGGATGGTGGACTACATCCCTGTATTGATTACAGGGGTCTGAACACGATGACTTGTAAGGATCGATACCCGCTACCCCTCATTAGCGAACTGTTCGATCGCCTCGAAGGGTCACAAATCTTTTCCAAACTGGACCTGAGAGGTATGTACAATTTGGTATGCATCCAAACTGATGACACTTGGAAGATGGTGTTTAATACCAGAGATGGCCACTACGAATACGTGGTAATGCCTTTTGGGCTTTGTAACGCTCCAGTCGTCTTTCAACACCTCATGAATGAAATCTTCCGAGATCTCCTGTGTGATTTCGTAGTCATATACCTCGACAACATTCTGATCTTCTCTAAGGACAGAGAATCCCACCGTGAACACATCCGCATCATCCTCCAACGTCTCAGAGAGAATCATTTGTACATAAAACTGGAAAAATGTCTGAGCGGAATCGCTTACCCTTTCGTAGATTCTCAATGGATCCGGAAAAAGTGTCAGGGAATCCGCAACTGGCCTCAGCCAGTAGGCCTTCGGGTGTTGCAACGCTTTCTAGGCTTCACCAATTATTACCGAAGCTTCATTGCGAATTACTCTTCCAGAATTGCCCCACTCACTGCTATGACTAGAAAAGGGGCCAACACCCGAGTTTGGACGCCTAAAGCAATTGCTGCCTTCCAGAGGATTAAAGAAGGCTTCAGCTCCGGTCCCTGTCTCTTTCATCTGGATCCCAAATGTCCATTTGTTGTGGAGATCGATGCCTCAGAGATCGGCGCCGGAGCCGTTCTGAGTCAACACTCTCCCACGGGCAGGTTAATTCCCTGCTCGTTTTACTCTCATAAGTTTTCCCCCACGGAACAACATTACACCGTTGGAGACCGCAAACTCCTTGCGGTCAAATTAGCACTTCAAGAGTGGTGCCCCTGGTTGGAAGGGGTACAACATAAGTTTACCATCTTTACTGACCACAAGAACCGTGAACATCTCAAAGAGACTCAACTTTTGAACCCCGTCAGGCCCGGTGTGCCTTATTCTTCGAGAGGTTTGACTTTAACCTTTGCTTTCGTCCTGGTTCCAAGAACGTGCGCACTGATGCACTGTCCAGATCATTTGAGCCTGAAGATGTCCCGGAAGTTCCTAGCTTCATTATCGACCCTGCTTGTATTTCCCTTGCTGTGACTACCACAGTCCCTGTTGGAAAGACCATCATTCCTTGCTGGTTACGTGAGTGCATCTTAAGGTGGGCCCATGTCTCCAAACTGGTAGGCCACCCTGGTCATGCCAGGACCTTGGAAATTCTGCAAAGGCACTATTGGTGGCCTACTATGGTGCAAGATTCATGAAACTACATGGACTCATGTCCCACTTGTGCCCAGCAAAAACCACCAACAGGGAAGCCTTGGGGCTTGCTTCAGCCTCTCCCAGCACCTACCAAGCCATGGTCCAGCATTTCGAGGGACTTTATTACTGATCTACCTCCTTCCCAGAATAATACGGTGATTTGGGTTGTCATCGACTATTTCTCGAAAATGGGTCACTTTATCCCCTTGCCAGGCCTTCCTTCAGCCCCGGAACTGGCAAAGCTCTTCCTGAAGAACATCTTTCGCCTCCACGGACTCCCCAAGGAGATTATGTCCGATCGGGGACCACAGTTTGCAGCCAATTATTGGCATTCCTTGTGTCGAAAGTTCGACATTTCCCTGAGTTATACGTTGGCCTACCATCCCCAGGCAAATGGGCAGGTCGAAAGGACCAATCGGACCTTAAAGACATTCCTACGCTCCTATGTAAATAATCAGCAAAATAATTGGTCAGATATTCTTTCCTGGGCTGAGCTGTTGCACAATACTCATGTCGCAGCAGCCACAGACATATCCCCGTGTGCAGTAGTCTTCGGACAGCAGCCCCGACTGCCTCTTCCTGTTCCTCTGATGATTCCGTCTCCAGCGGCTCAATTCATGGCTCAAATCATTCACCAATTGTGGACCCAGGTAAAGGAGCGACAATTGCAAGCTGCTGAATGCGGCAAGTGCACTTCTGATCTTCATAGACGACCAGCTCGACTCTTTCGACCTGGCCAGAAAGTGTGGCTGAGCGCTCGACACATTCGACTGAGACTTCCCTTTCACCGTCTGGCTCAGAAATACATAGGATCATTTCTAGTGATCCGAAGAGTGGGAGCTGTCTCATATCTCCAGCTACCTCATTCATTTGGTATCCACAACCCGTTTCACGTGTCCCTGTTGAAGCCATTGGTCCTCTCCTGGCCCTCACGCAAAGACCATCCTGCTCCGCGTATCTCTGCAGGCCCTGACACTTCTCTCCAGGTAAGAGAGGTCCTCAAAGTCCGGCGATGCCGAGGCAAGTGGGAATGCCTCGTAGCCTGGGAGGGCTATGGGGCCGAGGAGAATTCGTGGGAACCCTCCCAAAACATCCTTGATAAGGATCTCCTGAGGACCTTCCATAGAATGTACCCTGAGAAACCACAGCCGCCTAGGAGGAGGCCTGGAAGGGGGGGGGTACTGTTATGCACCACGCCTACGGCCATCCCACGCACGGGCCTGCTTACCTTCATGGTTCCACAGTGGGTCCCGGGACGACTTCTCTCGCGATAGTTGCCAGCCCTACCAGGTCCCGGCATCCCGCGGCGGTGGTCACAGAGCTTTCCACTGCGCGCCAGGCCTCATGCCGAGGCTCGACGTCCTCTGCCATGTTAGCCATGCCCCTAAGTGTGCGCGCACGGTCTGCCCAGACTCATGTAGGGCCAAGGGCAGGTCTTAGCTCCGCGGTATGCCTTGATTGATCCCTCGATATAAGGAAGTTCCTGTCTCTGCTACCTTGCCTTGGCAATCGGGTCGGTTTGTTCTAATATTGCCTCTGCATTTGATCCTGCTCTTGCCTGTTCCTAGTCTCATTCCAGAATCCTTCTGTTCCAGTTCTGTTCCTGACTTGTTCCTGCATCCTAGTTCCTGCGTCCTGCTTGTTCCTGTGTTCGTCTGTCTGTCTACCCAGGTAGTACCCTCGGACTGTCTTACTGGTACTGACCTCAGCTTGCTCCTGACCTGCCTGCCTGCCTGCCACCTGCCTCAAAGACCTCAGCTTGTTCCTGACCTGCCTGCCGCCTCCCTCAAAGACCTCAGCTTGCTCCTGACCTGCCTGCCTGCCTGCCACCTGCCTCAAGACCTCAGCCTGCCTTTGACCTCGTCTGACCTCCGGTACCTGACAACTGCTTTACTGACCATTCTTCGGACTGACCTCTGGATCTTGACCTTTGCCTGCCTGACCTTGTCTCCAGATTCTGGCTCTGTTCCTTGCCTTGTCACCAACAGTTCTGGTTCTCCTTGTTCCAACCAGCCTCCAACTTCGAACCCGATCGCATTCCCCCTGTGCCCGTAGGCACGCCAGACTTTCATTCTCTCAGGAGACCCTGCGAGGTCAACCTAAGTCCAAGCGGCCCGGGTCCCTAAGGGCTCCTCGCCGGGGGACCTTGGGCTTACAGTGGTGAAGCTCTTCACAGCCTCTGTCTCCTCCAGTGCTCCACCCCCTGGGGGCAGTTACCTCCTGATCCTTTTCAGGAGACGTTCCTTCACTGTCCCAGGACAAGGGTCTACCCCCGAGCACAACAGAAGGAAGGCCATATGACTGCTGGCATAGTTAAAAGTTGAGTTAAAAAAAACTATTTTAGCCAAAATATTTTCTTTCAAATTGAAAAAAAGATCCAACTGACGAAAATAGAAAAAAGCATAAGCATTGGTCAGCTAGATATAAAATATTAATAAGAAAGGCAAAAAGATAATTTGAAAAGATGTTGGCTGTAGAGGCAAAAACTCATAATAAAACCTTTTCTTTTAGACCACGTGACCCAAGATGGCGGCATAGTGGGTTGCTTGGGCGTCTTGCTCTCTTACCTGATTCTTTTTTCTTCGTGCAATATGCTGCATTCGGCCCACAAACGCAGACCGAGGGAGTGTCTAGCTCCGGAGACATCCTCTCCTCAAGTGCAGGTGGGGCTGATGGACACCCACGTGTATTGGGTCAGAGGAACCGTGGAGGGCTTGCTGGGAGTGCAGCAGGGGGAAGAAGAGCCTGCAATCTCCCCTGAGCTGATGACAATTTTATCTCCGGTTGTAAGATCACCGCCCAAGAATCCAGCAGAGGCCCGGCCCCAATATCATTGGAGGGACTTGGAGGGATTGGAAGCTGGTGCCCTGGGTGAGTCTCTCATTCCAGAGTCCTCGCTGTTGGTGGGAGAGGCCTCTTTGTATCAGGGTGAAAATGCTGCTCCAACTGCTTTAACCCAGGGCTGTGAGATAGAAACATAGAAACATAGAAATGACGGCAGAAGAAGACCAAATGGCCCATCCAGTCTGCCCAGCAAGCTTCCCTCATTTTTTCTCTCATACTTATCTGTTTCTCTTAGCTCTTGGTTCTAATTCCCTTCCACCCCCACCATTAATGTAGAGAGCGGTGATGGAGCTGCATCCAAGTGAAATATCTAGCTTGATTAGTAAGAGGTAGTAGGGGTAGTAACCGCCGCAATAAGCAAGCTACACCCATGCTTATTTGTTTTTACCCAGATTATGTTATACAGCCCTTATTGGTTGTTTATCTTCTCCCCTGCCGTTGAAGCAGGGAGCTATGCTGGATATGCGTGAGGTATCAATTTTTTTCTTCTCCCCTGCCGTTGAAGCAGAGAGCTATGCTGGATTTGCATCGAAAGTGAAGTATCAGGCACATTTGGTTTGGGGTAGTAACCGCCGTAACAAGCCAGCTACTCCCCGCTTTGTGAGTGTGAATCCTTTTTTCTTCTCCCCTGCCGTTGAAGTTATGCTGGATATGCGAGAAGTATCAGTTTTTCTTTTCCCCTGCCGTTGAAGCAGAGAGCTATGCTGGAAATTCGTGATGTATCAGTCTTTCTCCCATGCCGTTGAAGCAGAGAGCCATGCTGGATATGCGTCGAGAGTGAAGTATCAGGTACATTTGGTTTGGGGTAGTAACCGCCGTAACAAGCCAGCTACTCCCCGCTTTGTGAGTGCGAACCCTTTTTTCTTCTCCCCTGCCGTTTAAGCAGAGAGCTCTGCTGGATGTGTGAAGTAACAGTTTTTCTTCTCCCCTGCTGTTGAAGCAGAGAACTATGCTGGATATGCATTGAAAGTGAAGTATAAGAATGGAGTGATCAAGCTAGTTGAAAGGCATCAGGAATAGAGGAAGGTGGAGGTAGTAATTTGGTTATTTGGTTTGGGGTAGTAAACCGCCGTAACAAGCCAGCTACTCCCGTCTTTGTGAGTGCAAATCCTTTTTTCCACATTTCCTCTTGCTGTTGAAGCTTAGAGTGATGTTGGAGTCACAGTAACCATGTGTATGTTTATTGAATAAGGGTATTGTCTCCAGGCAGTAGCCATCATTCTGGCGAGTCACCTACTCTTCATTGGCGGCCTCTTGACTTTATGGATCCACAGTGTTTATCCCACGCCCCTTTGAAGTCCTTCACAGTTCTGGTCTTCACCACTTCCTCCGGAAGGGCATTCCAGGCATCCACCACCCTCTCCGTGAAGAAATACTTCCTGACATTGGTTCTGAATCTTCCTCCCTGGAGCTTCAAATCGTGACCCCTGGTTCTGCTGATTTTTTTCTTATGGTAAAGGTTTGTTGTTGCCTTTGGATCATTAAAACCTTTCAAGTATCTGAAAGTCTGTATCATATCACCTCTGCTCCTCCTTTCCTCCAGGGTGTACATATTTAGATTCTTCAATCTCTCCTTGTACGTCATGCGATGAAGATCCTCCACCTTCCTGGTCGCCCTTCTCTGTACCGCTTCCATCTTGTCTTTGTCTTTTTGTAGATACGGTCTCCAGAACTGAACACAGTACTCCAGGTGAGGCCTCACCAAGGACCTGTACAAGGGAATAATCACTTCCCTTTTCTTACTCGATATTCCTCTCTCTATGCAGCCCAGCATTCTTCTGGCTTTTGCTATCGCCTTGTCGCATTGTTTCACAGACTACATATCATTAGACACTATCACCCCAAGGTCCCTCTCCTGCTCCGTGCACGTCAGCCTTCCCCCCCCCCCCCCCCCCCCCCCCATCGAATACAGTTCATTCGGATTTCCGCTCCCCATATGCATGACTTTGCACTTCTTGGCATTGAATCTCAGCTGCCATATCTTTGACCACTCTTCCAGTTTCCTTAGATCCCGTCTCATTCTCTCCACTCCTCCGGCGTGTCCACTCTGTTGCAGATCTTAGTGTCATCCGCAAAAAGACAAACCTTACCTTCTATCCCGTCCGCAATGTCGCTCACAAAGATATTGAACAGGACCGGTCCCAACACCGATCCTTGCGGTACACCACTTAAAACCGCTCTCTCTTCAGAGAAGGTTCCGTTTACCATCACACATTGTCTTCTGTCCGTCAACCAATTTGCAATCCAGGTCACCACCTCGGCACTCACTCCCAAGCTTCTCGTTTTATTCACCAGTCTCCTGTGCGGAACCGTATCAAAAGCTTTGCTGAAATCCAAGTATATGACATCGAGCGCTCTTCCTTGATCCAATTCCTTGGTTACCCAGTCAAAAAGTCAATCAGATTTGTCTGACAGGATCTTCCCCTGGTGAATCCATGTTGCCTCTGGTCCATCGATTCTCCGGACTGTAGATAGTTTACTATTCTCTCTTTCAGCAGAGACTCCATTACTTTTCCCACCACCGAAGTGAGGCTAACCGGCCTGTAGTTGCCAGCCTCCTCCCTGTTCCCACTCTTGTGAAGCGGGACCACCACCGCTCTTCTCCAATCTCTCGGCACCACTCCCGTTGCTAGGGATCTATTGAACAGGTCACACAGCGGACCCGCCAGAACATCTCTGAGCTCCCTCAATATCCTTGGATGAATCCCATCAGGCCCCATGGCTTTGTCCACTTTCAGGTTCTTTAGTTCTTCCCACACATTTTCTACTGTAAAAGGATTTTCATCTATTCCACTTCCCTCCAGTTTCTTGTTGTGTAGAGATGGTCCTTCTCCAGGGTCTTCTTTAGTGAACACAGAGCTGAAGTATTCGTTTAATATTTCTGCCATTTCTTCGTCTGTCTCCACACATTGATCATTACCACCTTTCAATTTCACCATACCACTTTGGACCTTTCTCTTTTCGCTGATGTATCTGAAAAATGTTTTGTCACCATTTTTTATCTCCTTGGCAATCCTCTCTTCTGCTTGATTTTTTGCCAACTTGATTGTTTTCTTCGTCTCCCTCAGTTGATACAAATATTCTTCTTTGTGCTCCTCCCTTTGGGATCCTTTATATTTCTTGAATGCTGTTCTTTTAGCTTTAATTTTGTCAGCCACCTCCTTTGAGAACCAGATAGGTTTCAATTTTCTTTTGCTTTTTTTTATGTTTCTAACATATAGAGCAGTTGCCTTGGTGATTGCTCCTTTTAGATTGGTCCACTGCTGATCCACATCTCTCTCGTTCTCCCATCCTTTAAGTTCTTCCTCCAGGTACTTTCCCATTTCCTCAAAGTCTGTGTTTTTGAACTGTAAAACTCGGGTCTTTGTGGTTCTTTTCCCTATTCTATTAGTGATATTAAACCATACCGTTCGATGATCACTGCTGCTGAGGTGGGCGCCCACCTGGACATCTGAGACATTATCTGCATTATTGAGCAATAAGTCGAGTATAGCACCTTCTCTCGTTGGTTCCAACACCATTTGTTTGAACAAAGATACTTGCATGGCATCCATTATTGCTCTACTATTTTTAGTTTCTGCAGATGGGATTTTCCAGTCTACATCTGGCATATTAAAGTCACCCACGATCACCACTTCTCCCTTCCTGCCTATCTTATGGATGTCTTCAATCAGATCTCTGTCCAGCTCTTCCTTTTGGTTTGGAGGCCTGTAAACCACTCCAATATAAATGGACACTCCGTCATCTTTTTTTAGGTCGACCCATAGAGCTTCTTCTTTACCCCAACTTCCTTGTAGCTCAGATGCTTGGATGTTGTTTCTGACATAAAGAGCCACACCTCCCCCTTTTCTATCCTCTCTGTCCTTCCTTAACAAGTTGTAGCCTGGTATTGTTGTATCCCATTCATGAGATTCTGTGAACCATGTTTCTGTGATAGCAACAATGTCCAATTCTGCCTCAGCCATTAGGGCCTGCAGTTGAGGGATTTTATTTCCCAAACTATGAGCATTTGTGGTCATAGCCTTCCAGGTACTCTCTTTAAGGTTATTGCTTTTCCTGGACTCCTTATGAGATATTAGTTGAGATTTGTTATTCACTTTACTCTTTCTGTTTGTAGTTGTGCCACTGTTGACAGAGTTATCCATCTCAATGAGATTTTTCTTTTGGTTATGGATCTTGAAATACTGCATGCATTGTGTTTTTTCTCTCTTTTCTGGTAATACTGCAATGTTTTTCTCAAGAACTTCCTCAGTTTTTAATATAGAGAGGGCTTGTTCTTTTTGCATTTGGTACATTGTGTGTCTCCTCATCACAGGTCTAATTCTACCAGAGCCCACTGTCTTCCTGGATTTTAAAGAATTTTTTAATGACTTGTTTGAGTGGGGGGGTATACCTGTTGGCTGCTCATCTGTCAAGAATGGGTGACTGTGGGTCCTACCTGAGCCTAATGGATCTCCTTTTCTTGACTCCTGGTTTTTCCGTGATATTGGGGAATTATTATCTGTGTAATGCAATGTGGGTGTACTACCTTTAATTGAAGCTAATTGAGCTTTTATCTCAGTCAGCTCCATTTTCAAGGAAGAGAGTTGTGCACAAATTGGGCAAGCTCTAAGTTTCCAGATGCTTTCCCTCAGAATAAAGGCTCCACAGCAGTTACATTGGATAGTCCTCATCTTGGTAGTTTGTGATTTGTATTTCCTTGACTGTTACCAATGTACTACTTTATCTCGCTGCCAATGGGAAGTTAGGCAGTCTTTCTGATAGAACCAGTCTTTCTGATAGAACCCAAATATCCTCCATTTCAGTTAACGGAGTTGGTGAGGCCCTCGGAGTTTAGCCTTGAAACGATTTGGGAAGAAATTAATATATTGAACAGTAATGTTTCTTTGCAAGTTATCAATATTTCCAAAATGGTTCAAGAAGTGGATAGAAGGCTGGGACTAGCAGAAAAAGATTTGGGTGAAGTTAAAAAGATTCAAGATTCACAAAATATAAAAATTGAAAGTTTAATTCTTACCCAACAAGAAATTATAAAAGAAAATAGTTCATTCAATTTCAAGTTGGAGAATCTAGAAAATATGGCTCGAGCTAAGAATATACGCTGCATACATTTTCCGAAGATTCCATATATTTCTCCTAATGATATCTGGAAAAGGTATCTAATAGAATCTTTAAAGATTCCAGAAGAAACTCTTCCTATAGTTGCTAAAGTGTATTACATGCCAATAACTAAGAAGGTTATAGCTCAGGAAGAAGATAAGGTTCAAGTGAAAGAGTTACCAGTAGAGGAGGACCGGAAGGCTCATCTGCATACTGCTCCCAGCATCCCCCGGGAGAGGAGTCCAGAGGCCACCGCAAGCAATCCAGGGATTGACTTCCACAGCCCCAGCTTCCAGAGGCCCCGCACCCTTTGCAGTAGAGGAGGACCAGAATCTCAAACCCTTCCATTAACTGAGTGAAGATTAATTTAACGATGGTTACAGAGGATTGGTAAGTATAGCTTTCAGAAATTTTGGGGCTTATAAAAGTTTGTTGAAAGGTGAAATTAAGAGATCTATTCTTTAGAGTTTGTGTGTGTTCTAGGTAACAGGCAAGCCAGAGATAGTTAATTCTAGTGTCTGTCTTTCCCACCCACTCAACCCTTGATTTTTAGGAATGAGACACTTTCTTACTAAAAATCAATCAGGGTCTTATCTAAATCATACTATTGTACCAGCCCTTAATGAAAGTTTAATCATCCCCTTGTAGGACACTAGCTGATGGTAAATGGAACTCTCTCTGAAGAGAGAGCGGTTTTAAGTGGTGTACCGCAAGCATCGGTGTTGGGACCAGTCCTGTTCAATATCTTTGTGAGCAACAATGCGGACAGGATAGAACAGGGGTCAGGAACCTTTTTGGCTGAGAGAGCCATAAACGCCACATATTTTAAAATGTAATGCCATGAGAGCCATACAATATGTTTAAAACTAAATACAAGTAAATGTGTGCATTTTATGTAAGATCACACTTTTAAAGTACAATAAGTCTCTGAAAATATTACACCAGGCCTTAAGACACCAATACATCTCCTATTAGGAAAACAGACCAAGTCAGGCTGCTATAGAGTCCTACACAGAAACTACACGCCAGCAGAAAACCTCACCTGAATCACGTGCTGTCCCTCACCTAACATAGAATAAAGAGACCAAAACGCATAACAAGAAGCATGCAGAAAAAACTGAATTGGAAACTGCAACAAGCCAGAGTCTCTGTATGCAGTGTAACAAAGGAAAAAAGAAACATCACCCATCCTTATAAAACAAATCAAGAAATATAAAATCATCAGCAGTAAAACTGTACTAACAAAAAGAACATATTTCGAAACAGCTGATGAGTGGAATATCCAATAATTAAAAACTCATAAAAAACATTTCCAGATACCAACAAAATATTTCAAAATAGCAGACACAAAGACCCAGTAATGAAAAATAATAAGGATACAAAAGTTTTTTTGCTCTGCATACCTGGGAACGTTTGATATCCAGGTGTCCTGAGATTGTTCTGAATTAGCAGGAGGTGGGGTGGTTTGCTTGGAACTTTCTCCTCTCTCAGTCACATACCAGCGCTCTCTCTCACACTGGCTCTCAATGACACACCTATACACACATGCTCTCAGTACTCACATATACACATGTTTTTTCTCTCTCACTTATATAGGCTCTTAATTATACATTTACACACATGCTGTCTATCTTTTCACGCTTACACACACACACAGGCTTTCAATCACATAAATACATGCTGTCTTTTTCTCTTATACACAGACTCTCATTCACATGCTTACAAACATGTCCTCTCTTTCTCTCATTTACACACAGGCTCTCAATCACATACTCACATGCTCCCTCACCTAAATCAGCTCTCAATCACACACAGACACACATGGTTTCTCTCTCTCATTTAAACACAGGCTCTCAATCACATACTCACATGCTCCATCACCTAAACCAGCTCTCAATCACACACAGACACACATGATCTCTCTCTTACTTATACACACAGGCTCTTAATCATACATACACATGATTTCTCTCACACACAAAGGATCTCAATCATACACATATACTCTTTCACACAAACAGGTTTTCAATCACAAACTTACACATACAGGTTCCCAATGGTAAACTTACATTCATGCTCTCTCTCACAGGCAGGCTCTCAAGCACAGACATACTCTCTTTCACATATACAGGCTCTCAATCATTCACATACATGCAATCTCTCTCACACACAGACACACACACACACACACAGGCCCCCCCCCCCCCCCCCGCGACCTGGAAGAGGAAGTGGAGAGTATCGGGTGCGTGCGCGGCAAGATGAGGCCACGCTAGTGCGCTCAGCATCGGCCCAAAGAAAAGAAGACTGCAGCGCGGCTCGGAGGAAAATGAAAAGCTTCAACCTCATTCACTCTCTCTCTCCCCCACCCCCACCCCGGGAACTCGCGGCAGCAGCAGCCTCCTCCCGCTAACCTCCTTCATTTTCAGCTCTCGCGGAGGCGGAGTCCCATCGGCTGCGGTTGAAGCTCTTCATTTTCCTCCGAGCCGAGCTGCAGTCTTCTTTTCTTCGGGCCGATGCCGAGCGCACTAGCGTGGCCTCTTCTTGCCGCGCACGCACCCGATACTCTCCACTTCCTCTTCCGGGCCGCGGGGGGGGGGGGGGGGGCGGGAAGAAGAGAGCACGCCGGTGCCGCTGACTCCAGCTGTCCTGCCGCGTTCCGCCCAGGCTGACAGCATTTTAAGCCCGGGCGGAGGAGCACCGGGGAGCAGCTGGGTCAGCGGGGGACTGGAAAGTGTGGCGACACTTGTCCGCGAGCCAGATGCAGCCCTCAAAAGAGCCATATCTGGCTCGTGAGCCATGGGTTCCCGACCCCTGGGATAGAAGGTAAGGTTTGTCTTTTTGCGGATGACACTAAGATCTGCAACAGAGTGGACATGCCAGAAGGAATGGAGAGAATGAGACGGGATTTAAGGAAGCTGGAAGAGTGGTCGAAGATATGGCAGCTGAGATTCAATGCCAAGAAGTGTAGAGTCATACATATAGGGAGTGGCAATCCGAATGAACTGTATTTGATGGGGGGGAAAAGGCTGATGTGCACGGAGCAGGAGAGAGACCTTGGAGTGATAGTGTCTAATGATCTGAAGTCGGCAAAACAATGTGACAAGGCGATAGTTAAAGCCAGAAGAATTCTGGGCTGCATAGAGAGAGGAATATCCAGTAAGAAAAGGGAAGTGATTATCCCCTTGTACAGGTCCTTGGTGAGGCCTCACCTAGAGTACTGTGTTCAGTTCTGGAGACCGTATCTCCAAAGAGACAGAGACAAAATGGAGGTGGTCCAGAGAAGGGTGACCAAAAAGGTGGAGGGTCTTCATCAAATGACTTATGAGGAGAGATTGAAGAATCTAAATATGTACACCCTGGAGGAAAGGAGGAGCAGAAGTGATATGATACAGACTTTCAGACACTTGAAAGGTTTTTTTTTTCAATATAATTTTTATTGGGTGAACAAAGAACAATACATTCAAAACAGCAATTTTTGACAAACCATTGTGTCTCACCCCATAGAGCATTCGCTTATACTGCCCCCCTCCCTACCCCAATACTCCCCTTCCCCATCCCTGTAGAGATCTCAAAAAATTTAACAAACAAAAAATTATAGCGTGTGACCCAAACATAACAGCAAGTCTTCCCGGTACTCTGATGTACTAGGTAGAGTCCATACCCCTTTAGATATTGTGCGACTTGGGTATACATGCCTATATACAAAGAGAGAAAGTGCCCACATACACACTCAAATCCTCATCACTTTCAACTAAGCATTAGTGAAGCAGCCTTTTTAACAACCGGGGATAATGTCTCATAGTAACAGGCCCAAATTTCTTTGAAAACCCTTTTCTTCTTAGGAGAGAAACGCCTAAACATAGAACCATATTCCAGTTGGTATAGTTCGGTCAACTGAGATGACCATAGTTCGCGTGCTGGGGGTTCCACCTCTATCCATTTTAGTAAGATGCACTTTTTGGCGACGAGACAGGCCTTGGCTAAGAATCTCACATTGTCAATATTCAGGCTGTGGTCTCCAGCATCATTATTAAGAATGCAGAAGGGGGAAGCCATATCGTTGGGCCCCCTCCAGACCGGAACAGCTCCCTGCCCCAGTCGGACGTCAGCGAGTGGGAGGTGCCGCGTGCTACGAAATCACCGCGGCGGTGTTTTGGAAGTTGGAAGCCAGATCGCTGGGCCCCCTCCAGACCGGAATAGCTCCCTGCCCCAGTCGGACGTCAGCGAGTGGGAGGTGCCGCGTGCTACGAATCGCCGCGGCGGCGTTTTGGAAGTTGGAAGCCAGATCGCTGGGCCCCCTCCAGATTGGAACAGCTCCCTGCCCCAGTTGGACGTCAGCGAGTGGGAGGTGCCGCGTGCTATGAAATCGCCGCGGCAGCGGCACACCACAGCCGCCGGTGCGCCATCAAAGCCGTGCGCACCCAAGGGGTGCGCACGGCTTTGTCCGGCTTACTCCGGAATAGGACGGAATAGAGGGAAGAGGTCTCGCTCTGGACTCCATAGACTGAGAACATAGGAATAACAGGTAGGGATGTGAATCGTTTTTTGACGATTTAAAATATCGTCCGATATATTTTAAATCATCAAAAATCGTTAGGGCCACGATACAATACCAATTCCCCCGATTTATCGTCAAAAAATCGTAAATCGGGGGAAGGGGGAAGGGGGAGGGCAGGAAAACGGCACACTAAAACCCCCTGAAACCCACCCCCGACCCTTTAAATTAAATCCCCCACCCTCCCGAACCCCCCCCCCCCCAAATGCCTTAAATTACCTGGGGGTCCAGCGGCGGTCCGGAACGGCAGCGGTCCGGAACGGCCTCCTGCAATTGAATCGTGTTGTCTTCAGCCGGCGCCATTTTTCAAAATGGCGGCGCAAAATGGCGGCGGCCATAGACCAACACGATTCGACTGCAGGAGGTCGTTCCGGACCCCCGCTGGACTTTTGGCAAGTCTTGTGGGGGTCAGGAGCCCCCCCCAAGCTGGCCAAAAGTCCCTGCGGGGCCAGCGGGGGTCCGGAAAATGATCTCCTGCCGCGAATCATTTTCCGTACGGAAAATGGCGCCGGCAGGAGATCGACTGCAGGAGGTCGTTCAGCGGGGGTTCCGGACCGCCGCTGAACAACCTCCTGCAGTTGGGGATATTACTAAATTGATGAAGATTTATTTTCAAAAGTTCCCGATTTCGTATATGGGACAAGATGTTAAGATCTTCCCGGATCTTGCACCAACAACTCGTAGTAGACATAGAGAATTTTTGATACTTAAACCCAGAGTTATATCTTTGGGTTTTTCTTTTCTTTTAAAATACCCATGTAGATGTACAATTAAAAGAGCAAATGAGTCCTTCATTTTCACTTTGGTGGAACAATTGACCCAATTTATTGTGGCTAGAGAACCAATCACCTCCTCTCCAGTGGTAACCTAGGTGTCAGGCATTATAATTAAATACTGTGCCAGTGTACCAGATCCTTAGTAATTATATCAAGGTTATTATCTCCTTATATCCTCCCTATGATTCTCAGATGTTGTATTTAATACTCCTGATGAAAAATTTCAATTTATGTATTTCAACATAAAGATTATTTGTCCATTTTGGAAATAATTTCCTTTCTATGTTTAATGTAATATGTTGAGATGCGGAAATTGTATTTCAAATCTTATATTTGGAATGTTTATTATGTAAGTGATTATTTGAAAAACAATAAATATATATATATAAGAATGCAGAAGGAGCATGACCACTGAACCTCAGTGCTGAACAGGTCAGAAAGAAAGTCTTTTATAGAGTCCCAAAAGGTTTTGATATTAAGGCATGTCCATAGACAGTGAATGAGAGTGGCTGATGGATCATTACACCTAGGGCAAACTGCAGAGTCCACAATACCCATTCGAAAAGCCCTAGCTGGAGAGTAGACAATACGATGAAAAATCCTTTCCTGCATTTCACGTAGTCCCACATTGTTTGTGATGAGATAGATGGACATGTATGAATTTTTAAGCATATGTGGCTCCAAATCCTCTTGACAGTCTTTGGACCATTTAGGCAGTAAATTTTGATAAATACCATACGTTTGAATCACATTGGAAAAGGCATATACAAGATAGAGAACCCTTGTGATTTTGAAAACAAGTAATTAAAGCAGAGTATTTGACATTATCAATTTTCCCTTCACCCCCATGTATAAGTTTGGCCACCACTGCTCGTAGATAACCATAGATGAGAAAGTGATGAGAGCGAAGGCCCAAATTAGTTTGGCATTGGTCAAACGAGTACATTTGTCCTGTGTTGGGGTCTAAAAGTGTGCCTAAGGGCCAGTTGGGGGCTATTTTAAAAGGATGTTTCGCCGGGAGCATGAATAAGGAGTCTGGGAAATGTGGAGATACATACGGGGATAATTCCAGTTTGTTGCGAATAATCCCCCATACTTTTCTAACCATTTTCACCAGAGTAAAATGGACAGGTAATTGTTAGAAGGCTAGTGCAGATGTATGGAGTACAGCTCCTGGGTCTAGTGGGGTACACATCGCACAAATTAATTTATAACCTGTATAGTCTGACGTACCACATATCCAGTCCCCTAAAAGTCACATGTTGGCTGCCAAAGCATATAGAAAGAAGTTGGGGAGTCCATACCCTCCTTCACTTAGGGGCCATCAAGGTAGCGTACACTAGGCGTGCTTTCCTATCCTTCCATTAGAATTTCTGCACCTCAGCCTGCAAAAGACGGCGGTCCTTCGCAAGGATGAAGAACAGTAACATTAAAAGTTTGTATAACAATTGGGGTGCTACAACCATTTTGAGCACCGCAATGCGCCCCCGAAGAGATAGTGGGAGGGATTGCCATCCTCTCAATTTAGTAATCATTTTTTGGATCGTCGGAGGAACATTGAGAGCGTACCATTTTTGAGGATCTGAGTGTATAGTGATCCCTAAGTATTTAATAGTGGAGGATGCCCATTTCACAGGAAAATTATCCCAGGAAGTCTGTAAAGAGCTCGACAGATCTAACGCCTCCGTCTTGTCTAAGTTCAACTTAAAGCCAGACAGCAATTGGTAGGTGTAAAAGATTTCCAAAGCTGCTGGGAGGGCAGTCTTAGCATGTGACAGTAATAGCAAGATATCATCAGCAAACAATAAAGCAAGATATGATTGAGTGCCTACTGGTATACCCGTTACTGTTGGGGTGGCCTTTAATTTACTAATTAGGGGTTCCACCATTAGGATAAACAGTAGAAGAGAAAGGGGACACCCCTGGCACGTTCCCCTTTGTAGACTAAACTCTCCAGATAAATCCCCATTCACCAAAATCCTTGCTGTGAGATTTGTATATAGCAGGTTTATATAATCATAGATTCGTCCCATAAAACCCATTTTGGTGAGAACTCGCCTGAGAAAGGGCCAGGCCACCCTGTCAAATGCTTTCTCTGCATCACATGTAATCAGCAATGGCTCTGAGATGTGAGATCTGGCACTGAGTTCCAGGGCAGCCAAAACCTTGTGAATATTTACGGTGGAATGCCGCCCAGCTACAAAACCAGCCTGGTCAGGGGAAACCAGTATAGGCATTAAGGGTTTTAATCAGCTGGCCAAAATTTTAGCATATATTTTAATATCCAAATTCAGCAGGGATATCGGCCTATAGGATGAAGGCTGTAAAGGGTCTCTACCTGTCTTTGGAAGAACTACTATAGTAGCAGCTCGCATCGTTGGGGGCATTTCTTGTTGATCTGTCATAGCCTCATAAACCAGTTGTAGTACTGGGGCAATCTCTTCTTTCAGGGCCTTATAGAATGTGGAGTTCATGCCATCAGGGCCGGGCGCTTTTTGATTAGGAAGTGCCCCAATAGCCTCTAAAACCTCGTCTACCTCTATGCTGTGTTGCAGTCGCTGGAGTTGGGTATCAGTTAAACAAGGCAGAGAAATGTCTTTCAGAAAGTCTGCTATGGCCCCTTCACTTACAGGCTCTGCTGAATACAGGTGTCTATAATAATCGGAAAATATTTCTGCTATGTCCTTAGATGAGGATTTAACTTCTCTCCGGGGATTACTGAGATTAGCAATGAATTTAGATGTTTCCTGTGCCCTCAAGAGTCTCGCTAAAAGCCTCCCAGCTTTGTTCCCATACTGGAAAAAATTATATTGCCTATAACGAAGGGTGTGCACTGCTCTAGTATGCAACAGATCATTAAGAGCAGTCTGTGCCTCCCGAAATTTAGCTGCTAGTTGGGCATCAATTGGAGAGTGGCGTTTACGTTTCAAAACCCTTACTTGTTTTTCCAAGGAAATAATATCCTTATCCAGTTTTTTCTTTTTATAACTTACATAGCTGATGATATCTCCTCGGAGGACACTTTTCGCTGTTTCCCACAGCAGTATTGGTTGCTTTACATGCTGCACATTGTTAGCCATGAAATCATTCCATTTATGCTTTAAAAACACAGGGAATGCTGAGTCTCCAGCAAGGGACACTGGGAGACGCCACTGACCCGGGGACATACCCCCTCCTATAGAAAAAAAACCAGTTACAGGGCAATGGTCAGAGATCACTAAGGTTTCAAAAGAGGATTTAGTAAATTTCGAGAAAAGAGATTCGGAAATAAGTAAATAGTCTATCCGCGATTTCGCAGGGTGAGCCTTCGCTATGTGTGTATAGTCGTGCATACCTGGATTAAGTACCCGCCACAAATCTAGGAGAGATAGGTGCTTATATAGGAAACCAGGTCCCTTCTGATCACTGCTCTTATGCCCTCCTCTTGCCGGGAACCTATCCATCTCAGGGTCCATAACAAAGTTAAAATCTCCCCCTATGATAATAGGGCAGTCCCCTAATTTGACCAGGTAAGTAAGGAGAGTAGTATAAAAAGCATGATCATAAGTGTTAGGGGCATAGATAGAGGCAAGAAGCAGCGGCATTCCCATCAAAGTGCCTTTAACCAGCACATATCGACCCTGCGGGTCCGCCACTGACTCTACCATTGTGAAAGGAAGAAATTGATGAATCATTATGGCTACCCCTCTACTTTTTGAAGTTCCGGTAGCATAATAGATCTGTGATACCCACTTCTTCTTAAATTTAAGGACTTCAGGGGGAGCGAGAGAGAGGCGAGAGGTACCCGAAAGCCTTGCCTGCCGCCAAGCCGGAGAGAGGAGACCACCTGCGACTGAGCGCGCCCGATTGGCTGACGTCATCACAGCAGGACCGCGGGAACTTCAAAAGCCCGCGGCTGAGAGGTTTGTTTGGGGAGCGAGAGAGAGGCGAGAGGTACCCGAAAGCCTTGCCTGCCGCCAAGCCGGAGAGAGGAGACCACCTGCGACTGAGCGCGCCCGATTGGCTGACGTCATCACAGCAGGACCGCGGGAACTTCAAAAGCACGCTGCTGAGCGGCGCGCAGTCGACACCGGCGCGCAGCCTAAGCCGCGCGCGCCGAAGGGGCGCACACGGCTTTGACCAGCTTCGACCGCCTTCGAACGCTTTCCAAGCTACGGACCATTCTTGATTGCTTGAGGCTACCCGATTGACTCTGCCGAACAGGTAAATTAATTATTTGAAGTCTTATGGGGAAAAAGCGTAAAGCTAGAGTCTACACCTCCTCTCCGGCCCCAAATATAGTTGGGCCCATGGATGCCCATGTCAATAGGAAATTGCCACAGATGGACAGTGAGAGTGCCACTTTTGAAGTGTCACTGAGTCCAGGCAACGGCCCAATTACACCTCCACAACCCTCAGGAACTTCGAAAGTGGAAGGCCTTACCGAGGACAGTCAAATAGGAGCGAGTAGGGAAGAAGAAAATTCTCTCCTTCCAGAAAGCCCCTTGGAGGGAACATCTCAAAGGACTGTAGATAGACCTACAATCGGAGCTCCATGTAAGATTCTGCTAAGCCCTAAGGAGCCTTCAGATATTACGCTGAGAGACTTGTGGAGGATGTTAGTCAGACTAGACTCTAATGTCTCAAATGTGAATGAATCTCTTACGTCATTAGTAAATGTGAATAAGTCCTCAATTGATGAACAAGGAAAGAAGTTGTTTGAATTGGAATCTGTCGTAAAAACTATGTCTAATAAGGTGCAAAATATTCAAAATGTTGAAAGTATGCATGTTGCAGATAGTTTATCACTGCATTCAGAAATTGAAAACATAGAAAATATGTTACGTATTAAAAACCTACGTATAGTTAATTTTCCAATAACGAGGCTACTCTCACCATATGAGATGCTTAAGAAGTTTCTAATAGAAAATCTCGCCTACGAGACAGATAAAATTCCAATTATATCTAAGATCTTTTATTTTCCTAATCAGACTAGAAATCCCATAGTTGGAGATCTAGAGAAAAGTCCAGGAATTTCCTCCTTCTTAGAGGATTCCTTGGATATTATTAACAAACGAGCGACATTATTTGTCTCTTTCTCTCTTGAGAGAGAGAAGGATCAAGTATTAGAGAAGTTCTTTAGGAATAAGGAATGTACCTTTTGTGGGCAAAGAGTTTACTTGTTTCCAGATGTCTCGAGGCCTACCCAGGCACGGCGAAGACAATTTCTTTCCCTGAAAAGTAAGGTCCTAGAGATTGGGGCTACATTTTATTTAAAATTTCCTTCAAAATGTTATATAACTTTCCAGGGAAATAAGTTTATTTTCTCTGACCCCAAACATTTAGAGACATTCCTAGCTGATAAATCTGAGACAGAGAGAGTATAGTAACATCTTATTAAGGCCTAATATAATTCCATTGACGCCTCAAGCCTTTCAGAATTATTGTTTGTTTATATTAATCATAGTGTTACTCCCCCTTTATATTTTCTTGTTCAACATATAATTTTTATTAGAAATTAATATGGAAATATTGTATTGGATGTTGTATAACAAGATTTCCTTTTTATTTTGAGATTATGGAAAATGTATACAAAAATTCTCAATAAAGAATAAATTAAAAAAAAAAAAAATTTAAGGACTTCAGTAGGGAGCATGTGAGTTCCCTGTAAGAATATAATTTTGGAGCCAAGTTTGGATGAGCGAGCAAAAACATTTTCTCGTTTAATAGGGGTACCCAATCCCACTACATTCAATGTTACTGTGTTAAAAGCCATATCATCGACTCAATAACTCAATCGCCCATGGAGCCTATCGTATGTCTATGAGTGAAATGAAAATAGAGTACTGAGGACTCTACCACAAACACCAAGTCCTCAAATGAGGTAACTGATCCATTGTCACAAAGAATCTCTACTTGAAACATTCCCCTCCCTCCCTCCCCTGCCCCCCTAAGAACCAACAGGTGAGTACCCTTCTGATCCCTTGCAGGAACATGATCCACCTGAGCATATTCCCAACCCCATTCTGGAAAAAGGATCCCTAGTGGGATAGAGAGCACGTGGATAGAAACTCATGTGTTCAGATGCTGCCCCCGCATTCCCGTAGATCACACAAAAAGATTAACAGATTCCAAACATTTCCCATGAAGATGATATAATGGCGAACCATCTAACCCCCTCTTATGAACCTTTTTGATCAGAATATGTCTAACACTCTGTACCACATATCCAATAAATCAGCCAAAGGAGCTGAAAGACGAACCTTCATGCTTCGGGTAAAAAGCTATGTCTCTTACACTCTGCATTCACGTTACCCTGACAGTCACATTGTAGCAGAAGGCGCCAGTCCTGGGAGATCTTGAACGTAAGCTCTTGCTTCTCCTGCTGAATCAAAAATCTTCACTAGCCCCTGATGTGTTATCCGAAGTCGAGCAGGGAACATTAGGGCAAAGCGAATTTGTTTATTGACAAGCTCCGAGCACACCTCGTTGAATGCTTTCCGCTGCACAATTACTCTGGGAGAGAAGTCTTGAAATATCAGGATGCGGCTGGAGTCATAGAAAAAGTCACGAGCTTTCCTGTAGTGTTGAAGTACAAGTGAGCGGTGAGCAAAATGCAGGAAACGTGCAATAACTACCCAGGGTCTGCACTCCGCTTCTCCCTCAGCCCTCCAGCCTATCCTGTGCACCCTTTCAAATAGGCTCCCCGATGGGGATGCAAGAGAGGGCACCACCCCAAGCAACCAGGCCTCCAGGACTCGTGGCAAATCAGCATCTGGTACGGATTCCAGGAAGGCCACGAAGCGTAAATTATTTCGCCGGAAGCGATTTTCGAGGTCATCAATTTTTTCCTCACTGGCCCATTGCTTGCTTGGTTAGTTCTTCGACTCGTTTTTCCAATGCTCTTACGTCGTCTTCCACCAGGCCCACCCGGCCTTCAATGCGTTCAGTGCGGGCATCAAATTCTGTGAGGGAGGCCCGTACATCTGCTATCTGCTCAGAAAGCTGGTGCAATCGCACATCTAAAGCCGTCACCACGGCGTGGGATATTTTTTCTTCTAGCGATTCACCATCATGCTGAAGGTCTGTCTCTGTTGTGGCGGCCATCTTGGTGTCTGGGGCTTTCGCCTTTTCTTTATCTTTTTGCACCTTTCTGGTAGCCATGCGATGCCTCAGTTAGGTCCACCATGAGCACGACTCAAGTCGGAGTAGGTGAGAGGGTGAGGTGCACGAGAAAAAGGCAAGAATCCTGGGATGTTTAGAGATTGTGCAGGGGAGTGCAGCCAGAGCTCGGAGGAGCATGTCTTACCGAGCCCACCACATCACATGATCTCCTACTTGAAAGGTTTTAATGATCCAAAGACGACAAACCTTTTCCGCTGGAAAAAAATCAGCAGAACCAGGGGTCACGATTTGAAGCTCCAGGGAGGAAGACTCAGAACCAATGTCAGGAAGTATTTCTTCACGGAGAGGGTGGTGGATGCCTGGAACACCCTTCCGGAGGAAGTGAAGACCAAAACTGTGAAGGATTTCAAAGGGGCGTGGGATAAACACTGTGGATCCATAAAGTTTAGAGGATGTGAACGAAAAGAAGAGGCATGGGGGTGGCTTGCGGGAATGATGGCTTCTACCTTGAGATTAATATCCTTATTCAATAAACATACACATGGTTAATGCGACACCAACATTGCTCTATGCTTCAACGGCAAGAGGAAATGTGGAAAAAAGGATTTGCATTCACAAAAAAGCAGGGGAGTAGCTTGCTTGTTACAGCGGTTACTACCCAGAATCAATTAAACCTGATACTTCACTTGGAATACATATCCAATGCAGCTCACTACTTCAATGGCAGGGGGAATGAAGAAAAGAGGATTTATATTCAGACAACAACCAATAAGGACTGAATTGCACAGGCTGGGTAAACAAGCGTGGGAATAGCTTGCTTATTATGGTGGTTACTACCCCTAAACAATTAGCAAGATACTTCACTTAGATGCAGCACCAGCACTGGTATCTATATTGATGGTGGGGGTGGAAGGGAAATAGAACCAAAAAGTTAATTATAAGGGCCAAGAGTAACAGCTAAGAATGAACACAATAAGTGCGAAAGCTTGCTGGGCAGACTGGATGGGCCGTTTGGTCTTCTTCTGCCGTCATTTCTATGTTTCTATGTTTAGAGATGACCCCACCTATGGTAGCGCTTCTGGAGCTCATGTCCTCCATGACATTCAAACAGGCCGATACAGTAAAGCGCGGCCGCAGTTACCCCGTTTCTAACCCGCTGTGTACTCACAATTTGGCCGCGTAAGTCTAACCCGCGATTCACTATCTGTTTTTACCGATCCTTACCGCTTCTTTAACTCGAAGCGTTTCCCTTTCCGCCCGCGGCATGCATATGTATGTAAACGATCCGATTAGCTATTCCCTCCCATACAGTAAAGTGCGCCCCGACTATCGCCTTTTTAACCTGCTATTTTGCCGCGTCTTTAACCTACTAATTTAGCGCCTACCCTGACACTGGCGTTAGTGTGGTGAACTTAGCTGCCCAGTCCCAAACCAACCCAATCCACAGAAAAAAAATGCTTCTCGCACATAGCCGCCTAGTCCCAAACCAACCCAATCCACAAAAAAAAAATGTTTCTCGCACTTAGCCGCACAGTCCCAAACCAACCCAATCCACAAAAAAAAAATGCTTCTCGCACTTAGTCGCCCAGTCCCAAACCAACCCAATCCACAGAAAAAAAATGCTTCTCGCACTTAGCCGCCCAGTCCCAAACCAAACCAACCCAATCCAAGCCCCAGCAGAGAGAGAGACGAAATTTCACAGTTCCAAACTTTCCCCCAGCCCCCGCTCACCTGCCCTGGCTGCGGCCACGCAAGCCCCCAGCAGCAGCAGTAGAAGAAGAAGGGCGGCAAGAGAGAGCGGCTTCAGCAGCCCCGCTGGCGAAGGTGAATACATGCACGCCTGTAGGTCCAATATGGGCGCTCAAGGCAGCGAAGCGCCTTGAGCGCCTATACAATAAAATGGATTGTGCTTCATGGACGCACGTTGGACGCGGCTTGCATTTGCATGCCATTTAAATACAGTATCGAGTGGTAGGTGATCCGAACTGTGCGTGCGGCAAACGCAGGTGCGCCGGGCACTAACACACCTCTTTCTACCGCACCTTACTGTATCGGCCCGAAAGTTTGTACCAACTGCCTCATGACTACCCAATCAGGATGCCCCAGGGGGCAATGAATACCTATTTCTGTTTCCTGAGAAAGATCATGAAAGGGTGTCTGTCTGCTGCTCCATTAACCTCTGCAACATCATATAGGTGGAATTCCAGTGGGTATCAACATCCTGAATGAGACATTTATGAGGCATCCCAAATTTTTCCTGCTTTTCACATAGAAGCTGCACTGCTTTCAAGCTTCTGGGGAAGTACATTTTTATTTTCTTGCTCTTGTCTATCATCCCCTGCAAGAATTCATTCATGTGGTCCTTGGACCCCAGCCCCAGGATATCCTTCACTGCCAGGTGCAATAAGTGTGCAAAGTAATGGATACCCTGAAAGTTCCCATCGCTGATGCTTTTACCATAAGAACATAAGAAAATGCCATACTGGGTCAGACCAAGGGTCCATCAAGCCCAGCATCCTGTTTCCAACAGTGGCCAATCCAGGTCATAAGAACCTGGCAAGTACCCAAAAACTAAGTCTATTTCTTGTTACCATTGCTAATGTCAGTGGCTATTCTCTAAGGGGCGGATTTTCAGAGCCCTGCTCGCGTAAATCCGCCCAAAACCGGGCGGATTTACGCGAGCAGGGCCCTGCGCGCCGGGAAGCCTATTTTACATAGGCCTCCCGGCGCGTGCAGAGCCCCGGGACTCGCGTAAGTCCCGGGGTTCTCCGAGGGGGGCGTGTCGGGGGGCGGGCCCGGTCGTCGCGGCGTTTCGGGGGCGTGTCGGCAGCGTTTTGGGGCGGGTACGGGGGCGTGGCTACGGCCCGGGGCGGTCCAGGGGCGTGGCCGTGCCCTCCGTACCCGCCCCCAGGTCGCGGCCCGGCGTGCAGGAGGCCCGCTGGCGCGCGGGGATTTACACCTCCCTCCGGGAGGCGTAAATCCCCCGACAAAGGTAAGGGGGGGGTTTAGACAGGGCCGGGTGGGTGGGTTAGGTAGGGGAAGGGAGGGGAAGGTGAGGGGAGGGCAAAGGAAAGTTCCCTCCGAGGCCGCTCCGATTTCGGAGCGGCCTTGGAGGGAACGGGGGTAGGCTGTGCGGCTCGGCGCGCGCCGGCTATACGTAATTGATAGCCTTGCGCGCGCCGATCCAGGATTTTAGCAGATACGCGCGGCTCCGCGCGTATCTACTAAAATCCAGCGTACTTTTGTTTGCGTCTGGAGCGCAAACAAAAGTAGGCTATTCGCGCACCTTTTAAAATCCGCCCCTAAGTGAACTTAATAGCAGGTAATGGACTTCTCCTCCAAGAACTTATCCAATCCTTTTTTAAACACAGCTATACTAACTGCACTGACCACATCCCCTGGTAACAAATTCCAGAGTTTAATTGTACGTTGAGTAAAAAAGAACTTTCTCCGATTAGTTTTAAATGTGCCCCATGCTAACTTCATGGAGTGCCCCCTAGTCTTTCTACTATCCGAAAGAGTAAATAACCGATTCACATCTACCCGTTCTAGACCTCTCATGATTTTAATCACCTCTATCATATCCCCCCTCAGTCGTCTCTTCTCCAAGCTGAAAAGTCCTAACCTCTTTAGTCTTTCCTCGTAGGGAAGCTGTTCCATTCCCCTTATCATTTTGGTAGCCCTTCTCTGTACCTTCTCCATCGCAATTATATCTTTTTTGAGATGCGGCGACCAGAACTGTACACAGTATTCAAGGTGTGGTCTCACCATGGAGCGATACAGAGGCATTATGACATTTTCCGTTTTATTCACCATTCCCTTTCTAATAATTCCCAACATTCTGTTTGCTTTTTTGACTGCCGCAGCACACTGAACCGACGATTTCAATGTGTTATCCACTATGACACCTAGATCTCTTTCTTGGGTTTTAGCACCTAATATGGAACCTAACATTGTGTAATTATAGCATGGGTTATTTTTCCCTATATGCATTACCTTGCACTTATCCACATTAAATTTCATCTGCCATTTGGATGCCCAATTTTCCAGCCTCACAAGGTCTTCCTGCAATTTATCACAATCTGCTTCCTCAGCCCACCTTAAAGGACCAGGCACAGCAGACTCATCCAGCCCTCCTTAAGATTCAGACCAACAGGGAATCCTGGGTGAAGAGAGGAGACTTTCACCAGAGCATAACACCTCAGGGCATAGAAGGGTTCAGCGGGCCCCGGGAAACAAAAAGAGACATACCCTATGCTAAGACCTGCTATGTTTAAAGAATATTTATTTATTTATTTTATACTTTTTTATACCGGCATTCATGATACAGATCATATCATATCGGTTTACAAGGAACAGGGTGTGATAACATTAACTTTAACATAGACTTAACATAGACGAAGATGCAACAGTTACAATAAAACAGGGGTAATGGAGCTAGGGAGAAGAAGAAGCTAGAAGTAGAAAGGTAACTCAATAACTATAACAAAAAAAAATAACTATAACTCAATAACTATATAACTCAATAACTATAACAAAAAAAAACAAAAAAAAAAAAAACAAACCCCCACTAAATTCACACGCAGTCACAGCAACATTTTATTATGTTTCACAACAATATCATATCTGATCATTTTGCTACACATCTATATTTTATATTTTATAATATTATACTTATTTATTAATTGATACAGCTGGTTAAAATGCTAATAGTCGTTCTACAATTCCTCCCCTTTCATTTCCAAGTTATGCGTCCATGTTTTTTGTAACTTTCTCACATCCAAAATATTGTTTTAATTTTTGTTAAGTTTCATACTATATTTGTTGTTGTATTGGGAAATGTTCTCTACTTTGTTACTCTCTGCCTTTACCCACATTGTTAATTGTAAACCGGGTTGATGTGATTCCTATCATGAAACTCGGTATATCAAAAATAATAAATAAATAAATAAATAAATAAATAAATAAATAACAAGGCAGTTACAATGTCTGAGATGGCATTTACTGAGTAAAAAGCCTTAATATGTGATTTGTGGCATAGCTGTGACATATATCTGTGACATAGCTGATGCTGGCCTGGCTACGGGAAGGCTTGTTGAAACAGCCAGGTCTTAAGATTTTTCCTGAATGTCAGCAGACAAGGTTCCTGTCTGAGATCGGGTGGGATAGCATTCCAGATGGCTGGTCCCGCTGTCGAGAAGGCCCGTTCTCTGGTGGTTGTTAGGTGAGTGAATTTAGTGGAAGGGGCATGCAGAGATCCTTTGTACGCTTCCCTGATAGGTCTTGAAGAGGTGTGGAGTCTGAGTGGGAGTTGCAGGTCGATGGGGACCTCGTGGTGAATGGTTTTATGAATAATAGTAAGGGATTTGTGAAGGATTCTAAAGCTTATTGGCATCCAATGCAGATCTCTGAGGATGGGCGTGATGTGCTCTCTTCTGTTGGTGTTTGTCAGGATTCTAGCGGCTGTGTTTTGGAGCATCTGAAGGGGTTTGGTGGAGGAGGCTGGGAGACCAAGCAGAATGCATTTGCAATATTCTACCTTACAGAAAAGAATGGCCTGGAGAACAGATCTGAAGTCTTGAAAATGCAGGAGCGGTTTAAGTCTTTTTAGTACCTGTAATTTATAGAAGCAGTCCTTGGTGGTGTGGTTGATGAACTTCTTTAGGTTCAGATGGTTGTCAATTATTACTCCAAGATCTCTTGCTTGTGTGATTAGAGTGTTGGATTGGGTTAGTTGAAGAGTATCGCTGTGTTCAGGTGATATGAGGAGAAGTTCTGTCTTGGCAGCATTGAGTACCAGGTTTAGGCTGGTGAGAAGGAGGTTGATAGCTTGGAGGCAGTTGTCCCAGAACTTAAGTGTTTTTGTAAGGGATTCAGTTATAGGGATCAGAATTTGTACATCGTCGGCGTAAAGATAATATTTCAGCTTTAGGCTTGTTAGCAGTTGGCAGAGGGGAAGGAGGTAGATGTTGAAGAGGGTGGGAGACAGGGAGGAGCCCTGAGGTACTCCTAGTGATGGACTGATGCATGGAGACTCTTTGTTGTTGATTTTGACTTTGTATCCTCTACTAGTGAGAAAGGAGTTGAACCATCTGAGGGCCATTCCTGGTATCCCTATGTCGGATAGTCGATTAAGGAGGATGGAGTGGTTCACCGTGTCGAAGGCCGCCGAGATGTCGAGGAGCACTAGCAGGAAGGAGTGCCCTTTGTCTAGACCCATGATGAGGTGGTCTGTGAGGGAGATGAGGAGGGTTTCGGGGCTTAGCGATTTGCAGAATCCGTATTGAGAGGGGTGGAGTATTTTATGGTCTTCGAGATAATCCGAAAGTTGAGCATTGATTAATTTTTCCATGATCTTAGCGACAAAAGGCAGATTGGAGATAGGGCGGAAATTGTTGGGGTCCCTTGTGTCTAGGTTCGGTTTCTTAAGAAGTGGTTTGAGGGTGGCGAGTTTTAGCGCATCAGGGAAGATTCCTTGTGAAAGAGAGCAGTTAATGATATCGGCCAGATATTTGGAGATAATGTCCAGTACCAATAGGAGTAGTTTGGTCGGGATTTGGTTGGAAGGATGGGTAGAGGGTTTCATTCTCTTTAGTATGGTTTCAATCTCCATGGCAGATGTGGGTTCAAATGATTCGAGTGATGCTCCCTTATTTGAGAAAGAAGAGAAGGAGATGGGAGGAGGGGTAGAACTGGAGGGTAGGCATGTTAGGAGGTTGGAGATTTTGCTCTGGAAGAAGGATGCCAGTTCATTGGCTTTAGATTGTGCTTGGTCGTCTGGGATGGGCGGAGTGATGGTTTTTGTGAGTTCAGATACATAGGAGAATAGGGCCTTAGCGTCAAATACGAGGTCGTGAATTCTGAGAGCGTAGAAGTCTCTTTTTGTTCATAGTGTTGCGTTCCTGTAGAAGTGGAGGGCGGATTTGTAGGCAGCTAGCGTGCTGGGGCAAGGGGCCTTGCGCCATTTGTTTTCTTTCTGTCTAAGGTCTTGCTTAAGATTCTGGAGTTCATTGGAGAACCAGGGTTGTTTATTTTTTAAAGCCGGACTGATTTTTTTGGTTGACAGAGGGCATAATTTGTTCGCTACCCCTTCAGTGATGCTGTGCCATGAGAGTAGGGCCGAGTTAGGGTTTGAGACATCTAAGGAAGTTCTTTGGCTAGGTGTTCGCTGAGGACATCTGATATGCATGATCTCCTGTAGTGAAATGTAGATTGGAGTGGGTGCGATGAAGGATTTTCTTTCATCTTGAGGGTGGTGGAGATCAATGAGTGGTCCGACCAGGGGCAGGGACGCATTTGGGAGGTGTGGAGTGTGTGAAACCAGAGTTAATGAAAATAAGGTCTAGCATATGGCCAGCTTTATGAGTGGGCTTGTTGATAATTTGTTTGAAGCCCATAGCCGTGAGGTAGGTGAGAAATGCTTCACAGTTGGTTGAGAGAGGGGTTGAATCAATGTGCAGGTTGAAATCCCCTAAGATCAAAGCTGGGGAATCCAAGTTTAGATACTTAGCTATGGTTTCTGCCATAGGGGAGGTGTCTGAGTCTAGGAGTCCTGGCGGAGCACATATGAGGAGGATTTTAAGTAAGTTCAATTTGAAAAGGCCCACTTCTAGTTTAGATGCAGCCTTGGTTGGTTGTAGAGTTAGCCTCATCTCTTTTTTGGCAGCTAAGAGAAGGCCTCCACCTCTCTTTTTTTGTCTGGGAAGTGAGAAGAAATCAGAAAGATGTGTAGATAGTTGATTTATCAAGGCTATATCCGTTGGTTTGAGCCAGGTTTCCATTATGGCACGGATGTCTGGCTTTGAGTCGAGGAGATAATCATTGAGCATATGAGATTTATTTATTCAACATCTATCCAATGCCATGAATGGATGAACTGATTGAGCTTCTGGGATCAGCCCAGTTCGTCTCTGCCCTGGACCTTACAAAAGATTCTTGGCAGATGCCTCTCATGCCAACGGCAAAAGCAAAGATTGTGTTCTCAATGCTAAGTAGACATTTCCAGTTCACCATCTTCCCTTTTGGACTTCATGGCATTCCCGCAACATTTCAAACAATTGGTTGACCACCTGCTATGCCGCCAACAACTAGTTTCAAGATGTATTCTAATATCCTTAGACCTGATATATTTGGATGAAGATTGAGTGTACCTTCATACGATGCAGAGATTCTGCTATCGTGACTATGAGCCTTATGTTGGTTTATAAATTTTTGAAAATAAATAAATAAATAAATAAATAAATAAGTATAAGAATATATGAGCTGTCAGGAAACCCTAGCATTGGAAAAGTACCATGCTACTTCTTTGACTTAATATAAAATATGTTTTTAACTAGGGATGTGAATCGTTTTTTGACGATTTAAAATATCGTCCGATATTTTTTAAATCGTCAAAAATCATTAAAGAGTGCGATACAATAGAAATTCCCCCGATTTATTGTGAAAAATCGTTAATCGGGTTTGTGTCCACTAACGGGAGTTATTTGGGGGGGGCAGGAAAACCGGCACACCAAAACAACCCCTAAACCCACCCCAACCCTTTAAAACAAATCCCCCACCCTCCCGAACCCCCCCAAAATGTTTTAAATTACCTGGGGTCCAGTTGGGGGGTCCCGGCGCAATCTCCCGCTCTCGGGCCATGGCTGCGTTAATAGAAATGGCGCCGATGGCCCGATAAAAAAAACCCACCCGACCCTTTAAAACTGACCCCTTAGCCTCCCCCACCCTCCCGATCCCCTAAAAATGTTTTAAAATTACCTGGTGGTCCAGTGGGGGCGCCGGGAGCGATCTCCCGCTCTCGGGCCGTCGGCTGCCACTAATAAAAATGGCGCCGATGGCCCTTTGCCCTTACCATGTGACTGGGTATCCGTGCCATTGGCCGGCCCCTGTCACATGGTAGGAGCACTGGATGGCTCATGGTAAGGGCAAAGGGCCATCGGCACTATTTTTATTAGTGCAGCTGATGGCCCGAGAGCGGGAGATTGCTCCCCGTGCCCCCACTGGACCACCAGGTAATTTTAAAATGTTTTTTGGGGGGTCGGGAGGGTGGGGGAGGCTAAGGGGTCAGTTTTAAAGGGTCAGGGTGGTTTTTTTGTTTATCGGATCGGGCACAGCCAATAAACAAAAAACCAATCGGGCCGGACGATAAAAATTATAAGATTTGAATTGGAACCGGAACCAAACCGATTCCGATTCACATCTCTATTTTTAACCATCTGAGTAGGACTCTTTTATGGCCACAAAAACTTTTTTAAAATCTAAATCTCCTTATGGAAAGGTATTTCAGACATATGCTTTACAGATGAAGCAAAAATTGACAAAACAAGTTTCTTAGCAGGCACAGCCCCCAGTAATGTCAGATATATTACAAACAAAAATCTGGATAACTTACATCAGTCTTACTTTAGAATAGCTGTCCATGTCATAACATAGAGTGTTTGTCATCCTTAGTCACTCTGGATAATAAATTAGGTTCTAATATTAATATCAAACAGCAACCAATCCAGAGGGATCCAAACATTCCAATAAAAATACAGATACCAAAGGAGTGCATGTATTCATGAAATATTGTTACAATAATCTTAGAGAGGACGCAGAAAGGAAACAGGAATCTTTAAAACAGGTGGATTATATTAAACCATGTGATTGGAGAGCTGTGTGAAGGATGATATTAAACCAGCAAGTGCCCTCACAAGTATCTAAATTGGTTTCTGTTGATTGAGATAGAGAAAGAGAGTGATAATAAGGGGTTTCCAAGATTTAAAAAAATCTGTCTGTTTCTTTATTACCTTGTAAATGAGCTATAATTTTATCCAGAAACACAATCTCTCTCATTTTAGAGAAATGCTTCCCACACCTGTCTGGGATATGCGAAACAAAGTGAATGCAAATTGATCTCATGCATATTCATTATGAATTTTCTGAAAACCTGACTGGCTGAGGTGAAACAGCTGTTGTTGATGAGGAGCTCAGTCCACATGACCCCCACCTCCTTTATGCTGGAGACTGTCCCTGCTTGACTTTGAATTCTGACCCTGGTATCTCTGCTAACTCCATCTGGATACTTAAAGATCAGGCCAGCTACAGGGGATGGCTTGCTCATGAAGGTGTGAACAAAGGGCATTGACCATTTGGGAGCTCATTCAGGAGCATCTAGTAGGGTTGGGGTGATATTTATTGGGGTTGGATGTGTTTTTCCTTCCCTTTCAGGGAAGCAGAGTTGGGACTGAGTTTATGTTGTTACTATAAGTGATTATATCTGATTTAATCCTTGTTTTATATCATACCTATGTATTGAACTGCACTATTCTATGGAATATATTATATTGGCTGCAAGGGAGATTTTTTTAGCTATGTGATACAGGCTGTCACTTTACCCTACTAAGATTAAGGGATAGGATAAATCTTTATTAGGAATTTTTGGGAATTGATTTTCAAAGTCACTTACATGCATAAAACATGCATTTATGTGACGTTTTGAAAATGAACCGAGGGGATTGTGTTAAAACATGATTTTGAACAACTTTTACCCACACTTATGAAAGGCATTCTGTGAGTGATGGGGCAGGTAAAGCATTTATGCCTATATTTTAAGAGGTCAATATTCAAAAGCCATTTAGATGGATAACTGAATCCATATAAATGGCTAGCTGGGGATGTTCAGCACCAAATGCGCCAAAGTTTAGGCACACATAGAGAATTGCTGCTAGAATTTAGTTGCATAAGTTGAAAGTGCCTCTGAAAAACTGCCCGGCTTCAATCAGCCAAAAACTATGCTCAGTAGTCTACAATGTGCATGTTCAGCTTAGAAAATAATGCATGACGGTTGTGTTTTCAAATCTACATGTTGTGCCCGTCGGTCGCAGACGGCTGCGACCTCTCATGCTTACCTTTTTTTTCATTGCACCATCAATTCTGGGAAGAATGGCGGCCTCTGCCAGCGAACGCCAACCTCCTTGGCATCCCCGGGATGGCATGGGTGATACCGACTGCCATTTTGATCCTGGAGTTACCTAGCATGAGTGCGGGCACGGGCCATCTTTAATACACGTCATGGCGGGAACTTTGGTGCAATCCCCTCCACATGACATCACTACCTCACTGTATTTAAGCTGACTGGTCCTATGCTTAGACGAGTTAGCATGGAGTTTCCTTGTTGCTGAATCCTCTTCATTGGACTTCCGGTTCCAGTTCTTGGCTGGCTGTGTGAACGCTCTGAGTACCCGCTCCTCGGGAGCTGTTCTGCGTTCCTAGGCTATCCACTTCTCGGAGGGACTTCTGCCTTTTGAACTCCTGTTTGTTCTACTCCTCAGGACTTCTTCTGGAACCACATCTCGTGAGTACTTCTACTCTACCAAGCCTTGCTGGGATTACCTGCGGTGTACCCCGTGCCTCGGGCCACTACTGTGCTCTCCTCAGCAGGATTCACTTCAGCATACTCTGCGCTGTGGATTACTGCCTCAACTTCGTCAGGAACCTTCTGAGCTTCCAGATCTCTGACTACTAGAGATGAGCTTTGTTTTTCTGGCTCCTACCATGTGATAGGGGGTGACCAATGGCACCGGTAGCCCCTGTGACATTGTAAGGGCAAGGCTAATGGCGCCATTTTGAGTCATAGCAGGCCCGACAACATGGAAGGAGACCCCGCTGGACCACCAGGGACTTTTAGTAAGTCTTGGGGAGGGATCGGGATGGAGGGGGGGGGGGGGGTAAGAAAGTAAAATTTAAGGGTTGGGGTGGTTTTTTTGTTTTTTTTAAATAAATGTGCCCCTCCCCCCGCACTAACCCAAAAAATGAATTTTCCCCGAAGCTTGGGGAAAATCCGTTTTGTGGTTCAGGTCCCCCCGAACCACAACGAATGCACATCTCTACTGACTACCTCAGTGTCACCACCTTGTACAGTCATCCTCGGCATACCCCGCGCTGTGGGCCACTACCTGATCTGCACATCTGAGGTCATTGCTTCACTTCTGAGAAGGCTGCCTGGCGTACTTGCTCTGCAGACCACTACTGGATATCTACATCTGAGATATCACCTTGGGCATACCCTTTTATCAAGAACTGTATCTAAACTGCAGTCCCCACTCCAAGGGTTCTGCTTCTGAACTATTCCTTGACTGCAGTTTCCTGCTCCATGGGTCCTGCTCTCTCTTCTCTATAATAAAGTCTCTCTTATAGCAGTGTCCTAAGCCTCTGAGGCCATGCCTACCAACGGTGAGGCCCACAAGGCTCCTCCGTGTGGGCGGAGTCATCTCTCACCACAGCCCAGGGTTCACATCCATACTAAAATACAACACTACAGTACATTATTTTCTATGAAGAAGCTATCTACGCAAAGCCCGTGCAAAAGTCGACATGTTCTTTGTACCCCTATCAAGAATTCAAAGGAAAAACATGAGCACACTTTCCCTTTGGATTTCGGTACAATGTCCAAGGGTAAAAAAGTAGCCATGGACTTATCAGCAAAGTGAACAGTTTGAAAAAAAATCTGCCACTCCTTTGAGTATATCTGACAAACCTTTGATTGTACAAAGCCCTTATGAAACTGTTGTGATTCGCCAGGCAATGTTTTCAGCTTGCTCAGGGTTAGTTATCAGAAGTGGGCCAAAGGTCAGTGATTACGGGGCTATTGGTGCCATTGGTCGGCCCCTGTCACATGATAAGGGCAAAGGGCCACCGGCGCCATTTTGTTTACTGGTAGCCGATGGCCCGAGAGTGGGAGATCACTCCTGGGAGCCCCTGCTGGACCACCAGGGACTTTAGGCAAGTTTTGGGGGGCCGGGAGGGTGGGGGTTGTAATTAACTAAATTTGAAGGGTTGGGGTGGGTTTTTTTTTTTTTTTTAAATAAATGTGCCCCTCTCCTCGCGCTAACCCGAACAACAAATTTTCCCCGAAGTTCGGGAAAAATCCGTCTCGGGATTTGGGTCCTCCGACCCATGCTGAATTGGACAATTTCTTTGAAATTGTCCAATTCAGCTAAAATGAATGCACATCCCTACTATTTATACCACTATAGGAGGTTCATCTAGTAACTCAATGTGAGGTTTTGGTGGTTGTCTAGGGTTTGGTGGGTAGTTTGACATTCACAGTCAGACGTACAAACAGCACAGTACACATGAGTAAAGATTTGATGTGAGTTGGAATGAGGAAAGATACACAAAGATGGGATTTTTACAATGTACTCTCATCCTAGCTTGATAGCACCAGAACATTGGGAAAGTTTGCGAAGGCATAAAAACCTCTCTTCAAGTCCATCAAGCCCTGCCTGTCCTGAAGAAATGCTCTGTAGCGATTAATGTGGTCAGAGAAAGCTGTAATGACCTGGTCCAGACAGAGGGAAAAAGTAGTTTGGGATGTTCCCCCCCCATGACCCCTACTGTCACTTGGAAGGAACCAGTTGCCAAGAAATGTAGGCTTGCCACAGTTTGGTGAGGCCTGATTTCTTCATATAATTCCAGGATAGCTCGAGAGCTGAGGTGATACCTGCAAACCACATAGTCCCCTGGCATGCCCAGCAACAAGGTTCGTGGAGGAAAGATGCACTTCATATATCTCCTCTGCTGTGGCCACCTGTGTGCCAGGCTCTGCCCTGGGATCCAACCCTGTGGGGCCAGTGGCTCTGCCTCTGGTGCATGGACTTCCCTAGGAGGGCTTGGAACTTCACTTGTCTGTTCTTGAGGTTGTTGTGGTTCCTCTTGTTGTTGTCTGCGGTGAGCCTCCCGAAGCATCCAGTGTCCCCCAACAATAAAACTTGCCACAAACATTTTGGGGTAGATTTTCAAAGAAGCGCGTAGGTGTGCATGTGCATGCGTTACCCGGCATGCACACATGACGCCCGATTTTACAACATGCGCGTGCTTGTTATAAAATCGGGGGTCGGCGCATGCAAGGAGGTGCAGCAAGGAGGTGCATGCAAGGAAGTGCGGCCTTCACCTGTTCCTTTCCCCCTACTCTATCCTTCCCACCTCTTCCCCTAACCTTCCCACCCCTAGCCCTATTCTAACACCCCCCCCCCCCCCCGACCTCTATCTTTCCTTTTGCGACTGCCTCTGGGCAGGCGCAAGTTGCATGCGCCGGCAACCTCCCGGCACACCATCCTCCAATACAGCGGCAAATGTCCACTGTGCCGGAGGCCTCTGGTCCCGCCCCACCCTGCCCCTGGACCACCCCACCCCTTTTTTAAAGCCCCGGGACTTAGATGCGTTCCGGGCTTTACGCATATCACCGGACCTTTATAAAATAGGCCCGCCTCTGGATTTACATGTGTAGGGCTTTTTAAATCTGGCCCTATGGTTTTAGGAAGCTAGGCTAGGTAAAAACAGGTGATTTATTGGCCCAGGAAGGCTTGGTAGCTGTGTCTGTTAGAATATGTCTTTTTATCTCACACAATAATTGCCGCGATAATACCTGTGATCAATGATATCGGCTGGGGGAGTGTGCTAAAATTTGTTTTTCACCATACTGCAAAAAAAGAGGTGTAGTTATTTCCGACATTAAATCCCGCGATAGTGCGCGTTACTCTATCACATTCCACGGTAGCAGACCCTCATTTCCATTTACTCTGCCCAAACTCCTCCCACTCAAATACTCAATGTTTAATTTGCATACATATTTTGCATTGTGTTAGTTATCGTGTGCGTTACGGCATTATCGCGTGCATTATGGTCTTATCGCGCGTGATAAGGCTCTAACGCGAAATGATAAATGACCCAGAAAGTTTGTAATAACAAAAATTTTTATATTGATCAACATAATAGTGGTTTTACTCCCCTAATTATATGGTTTATTGGTGTATGGATAGATACGTTAACTTAGACTTGTAAGTTTGAATAAGATAGCCAGATAAGTCTCATTAAAGTACTACTTATCCAGATAAATAGCACTTTTTTGAGATTTATCTGGCAATTTTAATTTTAGGGAGATTTACTAAGCTGCAATAGTTTATCATGCAAGGGGCCTAATATCGCGGGGGAGTGGGTGCTTTCCCATGGGCCTTTTCCTGACAAGCTATCACGGCATTATCACGGCACAAACAGGATAAAAAAATCATGCTGCTGTACTGGGCTTTACCACGTGATGGCGGCCCCCATCAGAGATAACAAGAAAAGCAGAATTCAAGCAAGAAATAAAATAATAATAATAAACAGAACAGTGCTAAACACCTGAAAATGTTTGTAGCCCCACAGTTTGCTCGGATAAGACAGAGAGATAACAATCATATAATGTTGCTTTCATTTCTAATGTGACATCCTTGTCCTGCAGATCAAAAGCCTGGATTTGCAGGGTTTTTATTCACATTACTGATCATCAGCAGGTTGTAACTATGGATCTAATCAATTATTTAGTGTAACTTGCATAAAGGTCTCAGAGGTTTTCTTTTATCTTTGCTGTTATCAGCTGCCAGAAACGTGTAAGAACAATGTCAACAATCAGTGCCATGACAGTCTTCTGAAAACATGGCTATGGATCAGTGTTTTAAAGGAACAATTTGGATATTTAATGATAAAAAATTAAATAAAAAATGCTTTTAAACTGCTAAATGCTGTTCTTTTTTTTTCTTATAGTATCACAGCTTGTTGTCTGACAAATATTCTTGTTTCGTAGTGCCCCTGTATTTACCTTGTATTCTCCTCCTCCTCAGCAGTTGTTCCCCAAATTCACAGTGCTGGAGAGACAAGCTGTTCTCTTCTCTTAGTGAAGAATTGAAACTTGACAGTGCAAGAAACCCACTAGAATGAAATATAAATGTATGGAGCAAAGCAGTGTATGTTCTTTAACTGACCAAATGGTTACAAATTTGTGCATCTAGATCTACATCATCTATAATTGCCAAGCCAGTCAGTCATTCTGCTGGTTGGTAAATCTAGGTTGTGCGCATGCACTGCCAGTATTAAACTCTCCATACCCCTCCAGGTACACACTTACACACACATATATATATATATATACACACACACACACACACACACCACAAACACCCACACACACCACAAACAACCACACATCCAATCTACTCCCCCCAGTGAATCCCGTTCAGCCCTCTCAAAGTACACACATACAAAAAACCCCTACTCCCCCATTCAGAGACATACCCATGCTCACATACACATACCCATACCCCTCACTCAGAGAAAACCCACAATCCAACAAACTCACACATCCCCACTCACAGAGACACATGCACCCATACCCCCAGTCAGAAACACACTCACACTCCCCACTCACACAGACATAGAGAGACACACAAACCCCCCACAACCTCTTCACTCACTGAAACAGACATCCACATGACTCACTCATGCGTACACACTCTCACTCACTCAGCCCCACAGTATGTAAAGCACCAGGTTTGGACATCTTGTAGGACTGTGGGTCTTCTATTGTGCTATTATTGGTGAGGGGTGCTTAAGTGTATAGGGAAGGAGAGGGACAGAGCTTACTGTATGGAGGTGCTGAGTTGATTCAATTATTGGGGATGAGGGACTTTAGAAGATTCATACTATTTCATCATCTGAAATAATGCCTTATTCTGCTTAATAGTTTTGAAATCGGAGATATATGACCATATATGGTAACAAACAAAACATTATGTGACCCGATCCTATCCTAATAGTAAATAATAGCATTAAAGAATAGTATATAAAAGTGTAACAGTGTTATAAAGCTGAATGTGTTCTTCCTGTACTTCCACCATGCCCAATCGAGCAATTAGTCCATATTTTTTTATGAACTATGTACAAGGTGTACTATCATTTTTAAATTTAGTAAAAATAGATCTTTTGCTTTAAATATCTTTTTTTTAAATGTTTTAAAGTGTTATTTTATTTTACATTTGTATTATATGTTTTAAACATGTTCACTTTTAATATATATTAGGAAACATACATTTTATTGTATAATGCTTTGAATTGTAACTGGTAAGAAGTAAGAAGTAGCAATTCATCACGTGGAATAAACCATAAACCATAACTTTGTTTCAGCAATGCTAGTTTTGAAGTCACCAAGCTGTTGCAGTGCTGCTCTAAGTTATATGGTAACCCTGACCCTCTTGTGGGATTAATTTCATTGTTGCCATCTGGTAATTCTCTGACATAGTTATCTGATGAATTTGTGTAAGTAGAAATAACAGCATTTTGTATTTCCCGCTACCTTAACTCCTATGAATCTCATCAGATATTTGGCTGTTTTACATACATTAACAATAATGCCATATAAGAAATACCCAAGTGAAATCAGGGTAGAGGAGGAGGTCTGAGCATATTCCTTTTTGTGTGCGTGGGGAAGAATTCTAATAACATTGATTTTTATTATAATTTATGCTCTCTGCAATGAGATTCTAATGTGAGGAAAATCAACTTACTAGCTGCTTTCTTTAGCTTCTAAGGTTTACTTACCTTGTTAGTCAATGGTTTTATGCAGAATAAACTGAAACCACACATAATATTTGTGGTGAAGCTATAACCCCATGTAGAGACACTCTTGGGGTCTCTACCAGTTGGCCCTAGACTAATACATGGGATTAGGAGTTAGGATGTCAGCACACCATTTTCTTACAGCACTATCTACTCAAAGGCAGGCTGAGCGGGCGTTCAGTGTGACATTTTCAGTTGGACACAGAAGGAACAGCATTGTATGTTTTGTTTGTTTTTTTTTTGGTCCCCTGTCTCTGATGGACCAGGTCCCACAATCTTACCTTCCCAGGATAGGAAGGAGGCAACGTGCTTTCTCAGTCCACAACCTGGCTGCAGAGATTGCCTCCGTGCTTTTGTAGTTTGGCGAGAAATTCTGGAATTTTATTTTTTTCATATTTTTCTGGATTCCCTAATCTTTGCTCAAGGAGAGAAAATTCCCGTACCTTTGAGGATTAGGATGAGAGAGGTTCTTTTGTTCCATCTCACACCCAATGGATGGGCAGGGTGATTCTGTTCTACCGATTGTTTAAGATGAAGATTTTCTCCTTTTTTTTTTTTTTCCCAGGAGGCGTTTGCTCCTGCCCTTGCTGTTGCGGTCCCGGTCGCTAGGCTAGCGACCGGGTCCTTACCTTTCTGCTGCCTCTCCCGGTCTCGCCGCGTTCCGTTGCTCCTGGGGCCTGCAGGGCCGCATGGCAGCGTCTCTCTCCACGTGGAGACGCTGCCGAGGGACGACTCAGACTCCTCCCACTGCCAGGCAACGCGCGCGCGCGAGCAGGGGGCTCTTAAAGGTCCAGCACCCGGAAGTGCTGAACCGCCCCGTTCCTGACGTCAGACGCTGGCCGGCTATTTAAACCAGCGTCTGACTTCCTTGCTTTGCCTTTGCAACGAGGTCACTCTACTGTGTGCTTAGTTGCTTCCCAGTGTTGCTTTCAGCCTTGGTTCCTGCTTGTTCCAGCCGTGCCTTGCTTCCAGCCCTGGTTCCTGCTTGTTCCAGCCGTGCCTTGCTTCCAGCTCCGGTTCCAGCTTGTTCCAGCCGTGCCTTGCTTCCAGCCCTGGTTCCTGCTTGTTCCAGCCGTGCCTTGCTTCCAGCTCCGGTTCCAGCTTGTCCCAGCCGTGCCTTGCTTCCAGGTCAGGTTCTGTTTGGTCCTGCTGTGCCTTGGCTCCAGCTCTGGGCTCTACTTGCTGTCTACATATCCTGACTCCAGCTCCGGTTCCTGATTCTCCTTTGTCTTCAGCCAGCCACGAACCTTGGTCTTCTTCACGATTCTCCTTTGTCTTCAGCCAGCCACGAACCTTGGTCTTCTTCACGATTCTCCTTTGTCTTCAGCCAGCCACGAACCTTGGTCTTCTTCACGATTCTCCTTTGTCTTCTGCCAGCCTCGAACCTTGGTCTTCTTCACGATTCTCCTTTGTCTTCAGCCAGCCACAGACCTTGGACTCATTCACGATTCTCCTAAGTCCCAGCGACTCGGACCCCTACGGGCTCCTCCTGGGGGGGTCTTGGGTTTCCAGGGTGAAGACGCCATCAGTCCGCTCCAGCTGAGTGCCGCCTCCCGGCTTACTAACTCCTGTGGACGCTGTCCACCTCAGCCGGCCCAAGGGTCCACTATTGACTTTACTCATAACATAACAGTTTGCAAAGGCCATGGACTCGGCGGACTCCGCTCCTATGCAGGCCATCCCTGGCATGGCCCAAAGAATCCAGCAGCAACAGCAATGTCTGGAAGTCTTGGCTGCTACGGTGGATCGCCTAGCCAGTCGCTTGGACGCCAATCCTCCTCCGGTGGCACAACCCCCGCCTCCACCGGCGGTTCTAGCTCCCGCGCAGACTCAGCTTCCAGCGCCTACTCGATACTCCGGGGATGCCAGATCGTGCAGGGCGTTTTTGAATCAGTGTTTCATCCGCTTCACTTTGCTACCAGGGCAGTTCCCGTCTGATGCCGTCAAGGTAGCATATATTTTGTCTCTGCTCGATGGGAGAGCTATGCTATGGGCCTCTCCCATGTGGGAGAAACAGGACGCCATGCTGCACAATTTACAGGATTTCGTGACTCACTTCAAACAGACTTTTGACGAGCCAGCTCGTGCTACCACCGCTACCACTGAAATTCTACAGCTACGACAAGGATCCCGTTCTCTGGCGGAGTACGCTATTGAATTTCGTACTCTGGCGATGGAACTCGGCTGGCAGGATGACTGTTTGCGGGGTATTTTCTTGGAAGGCCTTGCAGGCCGTATCAAGGACGAGCTGATGGCTCGCGACCTGCCCTTCACTCTGAACGGGGTGATAGACTTGGCCGGGAGGATTGACCGGCGATTGCAGCAACGAGCTAAGGAGGGTCGAGTTCCTCGTCGGCCTGTCTCTTTGGCACCCTCCTTCTCCAGGTCTCTGACTTTATCTCACAAGACATCATCAGCCTCCCACAGCCCCTCTGAGGAACCTATGCAGCTTGGTCGGGCGCCCCTAACCGAGGAGGAGAAGACACGTCGCCGCACTCAAGGCCTGTGCTTATACTGCGGCACTAAGGGTCATTTCCTGGGTCAGTGTCCTGCGAGACCGGGAAAAGCTCAAGTCTAGGGAGAGATGAGGAGGTTCCCCTAGGCTATGTTAATGCTACTCCTCAATGTACAGTTCCTATAATGTTGGAGTATCCAGGTGGCTCCTTTCAGACTCTAGCTTTCATTGATTCCGGAGCCGGAGGGAACTTTATCTGGAGAGAACTGGTACACCAATTAGGACTACCTACTAAGCGCCGGATACCTCCATTACGGGTTACCTCTATCCAGGGAACCCCTCTACCTGGATCCATTTCTGAAACTACGATGCCTCTCACTTTACGGACGGGAGTGCTTCACACTGAGACAATCTCCTTTTTGCTACTTGATAAATCGGTGCACCCTGTGGTCCTGGGACTCCCTTGGTTGCAACTACATGCTCCGGTGATCCATTGGGACTCTCTCCAAATTGCGCAATGGAGTCCTTCCTGTTTCCAGAATTGCCTGGATCCCGTTCCTAGACCGGAGATATTACTCTCTCACTCTGCCCTGGACCTTCCTTTGCCATACCAGAATTACGCTGACGTGTTCTCCAAACAAAAGGCTGAACTGCTTCCATGCCATCGGCCCTTCGACTGTGCCATTGATTTACTACCTGGTTCCACTCCTCCGCGGGGTAGGGTATACCCTCTTTCTCTGCCAGAAACCCATGCAATGTCAGACTACATTACGGAGAATCTTGCCAAAGGGTTCATTCGTCCTTCGCACTCCCCTGCAGGAGCAGGATTCTTTTTTGTGTCCAAAAAAGATGGCTCCCTCCGGCCGTGCATAGACTATCGAGGTCTGAACTCCATCACTAAGAAAGATCGCTATCCCTTGCCTCTGATCCCAGAGCTGCTCGATAGACTTCAGGGGGCCAAGATCTTTACAAAATTGGATTTACGTGGAGCATACAATTTGGTTCGTATTCGTCCCGGTGACGAGTGGAAGACAGCGTTCAACACGCGAGATGGACATTACGAATACTTAGTAATGCCTTTCGGCTTATGTAATGCCCCTGCTGTCTTCCAGAATCTGATGAATGAGGTACTCCGGGAGATGCTTCATTCCTTCGTCATAGTGTACCTTGATGACGTTCTGATCTATTCCCAAGATCTTTCTTCCCATCGCCAACACGTCAAACAAGTCTTACAGGCTCTAAGGGACAATCATCTATACGCTAAATTTGAAAAAATGTCAGTTTGAGCGCGAGTCGCTTCCGTTCTTGGGATATATTGTTTCCTCATCCGGTTTCCAGATGGACCCAGAGAAGGTGGCGGCCATTGTCAATTGGCCTCGCCCGTCTGGCCTGAAGGCGCTACAGCGATTCCTTGGATTCGCCAATTTTTACAGGCATTTTATACCACATTACTCCCAGAAGGTAGCTCCTCTCACGGCGCTTACTCGCAAAGGGGTTAACGCTCACGATTGGTCCACTACCGCCTCGGCTGCCTTTGAAGACTTAAAACAAGCATTCCTAGCCGCTTCCTGTCTACGACACCCAGATCCACAACGACCCTTCATCTTGGAGGTCGATGCCTCGAATCTGGCTGTTGGAGCGGTGCTCAGTCAACACGATACTTCGGGCAAATTGATGCCAAGTTCTTACTTCTCTAAAAAGTTTTCGCCTGCTGAATGTAACTATGGCATCGGAGACAAGGAACTCCTAGCCATTAAGTTAGCCTTCGAGGAGTGGAGGCAATGGCTGGAGGGGGCTAATCATCCGGTGACAGTGTACACTGACCACAAAAATTTATTGTACTTGGCCCGAGCTCAACGACTAAACTCGCGGCAAGCAAGAATGGTCACTCTTCTTCAGTCGTTTCAATTTCATCCTCAAGTTTCGACCAGCGGAGAAGAACGTTCGAGCCGATGCTCTATCTCGTACCTGTCAGCCGGAGGAAGAGGACGACTCTCCACGAACCATCCTGGATCCTGCCTGTGTTCAACTAACTACTACTTCCATTTGTTCCTCAAGTAAGACTACGGTTCCTAAAAGGCTTCGGAGGGAAGTCCTGTCTTGGGGCCACGACTCCTTGACCGGGGGGCACGCTGGTAGACTAAGAACTTTGGATCTTATAAATCGTTTCTATTGGTGGCCAGGTCTTCGACGTGATGTTTCCCTTTACGTGAGTTCTTGCCCCACTTGCGCTCTGCAGAAACCGCTTAATGGCCCCCCGAGAGGGTTACTACAACCGTTACCTATACCCACGGAACCCTGGACACATATTGCCACTGACTTTATGGTGGAACTCCCGCCTTCACAAGGCAAGACTGTGGTATGGGTCACGGTGGACCGCTTCTCTAAAATGGCTCACTTTGTGCCTTTACCCAAATTACCTTCCGCCACTGAACTGGCTTCTCTGTTCACACACCATGTATTCCGTATTCATGGTCTGCCTCAGGACATTGTTTCAGACAGAGGTCCTCAATTCACAGCCAGGTATTGGAAAGCCTTATGCAAAAAATTTAAGATCCAGTTGAGTTTCTCTTCCGCTTTTCACCCGCAAAGTAATGGGCAAACTGAACGCATGAATCGTTCTTTAAAGTTGTTCCTACGAGCGTTCATCAACCACAAACAAGATAATTGGGTGGAGCTTTTGCCTTGGGCTGAATTCGCCTATAATAATCAGATACATACGGCGACGGGGAAATCCCCTTTTCAAATTGTGTACGGTAAACAGCTCAAACCACCGTTACCTCTACCTGTACCAACCTCCTCACCCGCTGCTCAATTGTCCGCGGACCAATTGAGTAAATTGTGGTCCTCAACTCAACACCGTCTTCAGAAGGTCGCACGCACTGCTAAACGCTACTATGATCGACACCGAAAACCTGCATTCACCTTCCTCCCAGGCGATCGAGTGTGGCTTAGTACAAAGAACATTCATTTGAGGCAACCTTCCAAGAAACTCTCTCCCAAGTTCTGTGGTCCCTTCCGCGTAGCAGAAAGAGTAGGGTTGGTCTCTTACCGTCTATGACTCCCAACCACTTTACGCATTCATGATGTCTTTCACGTCTCTCTCTTAAAACCAGTAATTCTTTCCAGATTCCACCCCAGGCCTCTTGACGACGCTTCCACCACCACGGATGGGGATCCTACGTTTCAGGTACGAGAGGTCCTGGATGCTCGTTTCGCCAACAGACGTTGGGAGTATTTGCTGGCCTGGGAAGGTTGTGGAGACGAAGACAATACGTGGGAGCCTGCCCGCAACATCTTGGACAAGACTCTCCTACAGCAATATCATCTGGACCATCCTGACAGGCCTAGTCCTCTGAAGAGGGGGCGTAAAAGGGGGGGTACTGTTGCGGTCCCGGTCGCTAGGCTAGCGACCGGGTCCTTACCTTTCTGCTGCCTCTCCCGGTCTCGCCGCGTTCCGTTGCTCCTGGGGCCTGCAGGGCCGCATGGCAGCGTCTCTCTCCACGTGGAGACGCTGCCGAGGGACGACTCAGACTCCTCCCACTGCCAGGCAACGCGCGCGCGCGAGCAGGGGGCTCTTAAAGGTCCAGCACCCGGAAGTGCTGAACCGCCCCGTTCCTGACGTCAGACGCTGGCCGGCTATTTAAACCAGCGTCTGACTTCCTTGCTTTGCCTTTGCAACGAGGTCACTCTACTGTGTGCTTAGTTGCTTCCCAGCGTTGCTTTCAGCCTTGGTTCCTGCTTGTTCCAGCCGTGCCTTGCTTCCAGCCCTGGTTCCTGCTTGTTCCAGCCGTGCCTTGCTTCCAGCTCCGGTTCCAGCTTGTTCCAGCCGTGCCTTGCTTCCAGCCCTGGTTCCTGCTTGTTCCAGCCGTGCCTTGCTTCCAGCTCCGGTTCCAGCTTGTCCCAGCCGTGCCTTGCTTCCAGGTCAGGTTCTGTTTGGTCCTGCTGTGCCTTGGCTCCAGCTCTGGGCTCTACTTGCTGTCTACATATCCTGACTCCAGCTCCGGTTCCTGATTCTCCTTGTCTTCAGCCAGCCACGAACCTTGGTCTTCTTCACGATTCTCCTTTGTCTTCAGCCAGCCACGAACCTTGGTCTTCTTCACGATTCTCCTTTGTCTTCAGCCAGCCACGAACCTTGGTCTTCTTCACGATTCTCCTTTGTCTTCAGCCAGCCACGAACCTTGGTCTTCTTCACGATTCTCCTTTGTCTTCTGCCAGCCTCGAACCTTGGTCTTCTTCACGATTCTCCTTTGTCTTCAGCCAGCCACAGACCTTGGACTCATTCACGATTCTCCTAAGTCCCAGCGACTCGGACCCCTACGGGCTCCTCCTGGGGGGGTCTTGGGTTTCCAGGGTGAAGACGCCATCAGTCCGCTCCAGCTGAGTGCCGCCTCCCGGCTTACTAACTCCTGTGGACGCTGTCCACCTCAGCCGGCCCAAGGGTCCACTATTGACTTTACTCATAACATAACACTTGCTGCCCAAGCATGGGGAAAGTGGAAGAGTTTATGTTCCTAGCTGCCCTAGACATTTTATCTGGAAAATTCCAAGTACCATTTGCAAAGAAGAACTGTGAGTAAGAGGTTTTATTCATCTGGAGATTTCCACCAGAGTCTGCCCAGGGAGGAAAAAGGAGATGTGGGAGTTTAAGGAATCTGATGTATATCTGAACCTCAGGTACTGTCTGAGAAGGAATTCTACAGCACTTATGAGGCCTCTGTCCATTCCGAGCCCTCAAGGGTGAAACCATTTCAGGACAAAAGGGAGACTTTCACAGATAGAACAATCTGAAAAATAATTTTGTGACAAGGATGTAACCAGAAACAAAGTGGGTATGGTGTCATTTATTTACTTTGGAAGATATGCAGTAAGGTTTTAAATTGGAAAACCCATCCAGAGTGTCCCAGCTGCTTTGTTTGGCACATATACCCCTCTGCAGCATAGACCTAGTGAGGCAGTCCCTACTGTATGAGACGCCCCCGGCACCTTAGTTCCTGGAGGTCTTCCTCCCCCTTTCAGAGAAACTTACGCCCAAGGCTGCTTGGACTTTGCAGCCCCGGGACTGAATGTGACCCCCTGGACATCTCAGCTGATCACTAGATGAGGGGGCTGCACACACTTAAAGGCTCGTCCATCTCTGACTTTTAAGTGTTTTCCCCCAAAAATCTGCTTTCATAAAAAGCTCTGTATGGGAGATATTCAGAGTTGGCAGAAAGATATTCTTCATGGAGTCAGTGGTTTGAGCCTCTACAAAATGAACAGCCATTGAATGTCAAGATTTCTCAAATATCTGCTGTTGTAGAAGAGGATAGTTGGCTGCTCTTCGATAATAGGTTGGAACACTCAGAAAACCTGAAAAATGATTTTTAAGTAGATCTTATGGAAGAACTTGCCTATACTCTCTATTATCAGGCTCCTTTCCACCTCTGCTCCCATCCAAAACTATTGATTTACTGCCCTGCTGCCTGAGGAGAGGGATGAAATGGCGTCCCCCACACATGGCCCGATGCAGGTGAAATCACCGAGAGCCAGGGCAGAGGGGAAGGCAATGGAGGGTGAAGTGACTTGCCCAAGGTCACCAGGAGTAGCAGTAGGATCTGAACCCTGGCTTCTCTTGTTTGCAGCCCACTGCTGTAACCACTCAGTTTTTAGACTTCTTACTTTTTGTTCTCAGTCTCCGGCATCCACACTAGGAGGCGCCGGAGAAAGGTTTAATGGGGCACCGGCACCCCATATCCTGGGTCTAGAACTAGAACTCCTCTATTCCCTATTGCCTGCCTCCCACCCTTCTCTAGGATCTGCCCCCTAGGGTGTGAGAGATTGGTGAAATGTGGGAGTCTGTGTGTGTGACACACTTTCTCTTAGGGCTGATACGAGGGTATTAGATGACCTAGACAATCCTTATAACCTTTCATTCCCCCTTCCCTCCCCTCCCCACATAATTAAAACTTATGCATTCTTTTCCATTTTAAAATTTACTAACTTTCCCAACCTAAAAAGACAGCTTGCATATGGAAAATAAACATTCAAAGTGCAATCTTCTGATATAAAATATCACTTACAATAACATATGTTTTATATAGGCACTCATTGCAAAAAATTACACTTTCAATAAAAATAGTTTAATAGACTTAATAAACTACCTTTCTCATAGTAATCAAGGCGGTTTACTGGATCCCTATAGTAAAGTGCATTGGGTGTGGACTTGGCCCACAGAAAGTCAGGAATAAAGTGAACTACAATTCCAATATAGTAAACCTTCCATATCTTAATTGCCAGCACTCAACCTATGAAAAGGCCGTACTGCAAATATTACATCAGGCCCCCAAAACACCAATACACTTCCTATTAGGATAACAGATTAAAGCCAGGTTGTTGTAAATCCCTACACAGAAACTACATATCAGTAGAATACTTGAAGCCTCAATCACACAAGCAGAACACAGATAGACTCTCACCAAATAAGGATAAAGAGATCATAAAATATAAACTGAAACGTGCAGACAAAAACTGAACTGGAAATCACAAGAAGCCAAACTCTGTGAGCAATGCAGACAAAATCAAGAAATATAAAACATTAAACATATAAATAAAAAGAATGTCAAATCTGCTGATAAATTCAGCAAATTAAAAACACGTATAAAAAATGTTTAAAATATTACCAGGCACTAATAAAATATTTCAAACAGCAGATACATCATATCCAATAATTAAAACTAAAAAAACTAACAAGGATAAAAAAAAACCCTCCCACTCTCCATACCTGGGAACTTTAGATTTCCAGTCCTCCTGAGATTGTCGTAGATTGGAGGAGGGTGCACAAACTTTTACCTCTCTCACACACATAGATACAGGTACTCTCACACACGCACACGTGTGCAGGCACTCTCCCTCATAGACACACACATACACATATATGCACACAAACACCCTCTCATATAGACACAAACACACCCCCACTACCCTCTCATACACACACACACACCACCCCACCACTCTCTCATACACACGCACACACACACACACCCCTCAGACCCTTTCCTGGTGCCGCCTGTGGGGGAAATGCTGGCGGCACTGTAGGCCGTTTCCTGCCATTGGCTACAGGGAAAATGCTGCCGGCACTGCAGCAACTGTTCTTTGGCCACTGGATCACCGTTTTGCTGGCAGGGAGTGGGAATCCCACCAGCACATTGCAATTCCGCGCCGCTGGGACATTCCTTTTGCTGGCAGGGAGTGGGAACCCTGCTAGCACGACACAATTCTGTTCCGCTGCGGAACCTTTCTTTTGCTGGCGGGGAGTGGAAACCACACCAGCATGTTGCTGCTCCATGCTGCTAGCACTGCAAGTTTTCCTGCCACCAGAGTTTGCCTGAATGAAGGATGAGGCTGCTGTGGCAGGAAGATTTCAGGGGGCAATTTTGCCATCTCAAAATCTTGTCACCTGAAGCAGCCACCTCACCCTGCTTCATTAAAGATCCGCCCCGACCCTCACATTCACTCTCATACACTACCAGGACCTGCAATCTCTCTCTCTCTATCTCTGGGAATGGTGCTATTTTTGAAAATCATTCTGTTTTTGTCAAAGCATTTCTTAAATCATTTGTCATTTAAATACCTTCATACATCTGTAATTTGTGTATTATGATAAATATCTTGGGGTCTTATACAATTTTACCAGATTCAATTATCATGGTAAGTATGGACAAAGAGTCCTTATACACCAATATCTCTATCTTGTAGTTATATCCTTGACCTCATTATGGTGCACTCATTTCATTCCTTCACTGCTTTATGATATAATTTTTTTTTCAATTTGTTTTTTATTTTGCAATAAACAAATACAAAGAGGGTGACAGGGAAATCAACAGGAAAAATATGTGACAAAAGATTACCCCTACTATCCAACTCTTCCATACCCACCCAATCCCTATGCTAGAGAGGCACAGATGATAGGAGACATCCAATCACTCAAATTGTACTATTCAACACTTAACTTCATGCTCTTGGGGGAAGTGATTGGATATAATGATTCCATGTCATAAGAAAAGTTTGTTGTTGTTAAAGGCACAGCAGTGGGGGGGTCTGTGATGGTCCTGGATATTGATAAATTATATATTGGAAGTTTTGAACAACGTTTTCCTACTACCCATGCCTATGTAGAACATATTATACTGTGGAAGTAATATATTGATCATGTTATTGTGATCTGCAAGTGGCATGTAACAAATGTATTATTTCGCAAATGGCTAAACTCTTGTAAAACTAATCTTCATTTTTCTCTAAGTACATGTCTTTTACAAATAGATTTTTTAAGAACATAAGCATAGAAACATAGAAATGACGGCAGAAGAAGACCAAACGGCCCATCCAGTCTGCCCAGCAAGCTTCACACATTTTTTTTTCTCATACTTATCTGTTTCTCTTAGCTCTTTGGTTCTATTTCCCTTCCACCCCCACCATTGATGTAGAGAGCAGTGATGGAGCTGCATCCAAGTGAAATATCAAGCTTGATTAGTTAGGGGTAGTAACCGTCGCAATAAGCAAGCTACACCCATGCTGCTTATTTGTTTTACCCAGACTATGTTATTCAGCCCTTATTGGTTGTTTTTCTTCTCCCCTGCCGTTGAAGCAGAGAGCTGTGCTGGATATGCGTGAAGTATCAGTTTTTCTTCTCCCCTGCCGTTGAAGCAGAGAGCTGTGCTGGATATGCGTGAAGTATCAGTTTTTCTTCTCTCCTGCCGTTGAAGCAGAGAGCTATGCTGGATATGCGTGAAGTATCAGTTTTTCTTCTCCCCTGCCGTTGAAGCAGAGAGCTATGCTGGATATGCGTGAAGTAACAGTTTTTCTTCTCCCCTGCCGTTGAAGCAGAGAGCTATGCTGGATATGTGTGAAGTATAAGTTTTTCTTCTCCCCTGCCGTTGAAGCAGAGAGCTATGCTGGATATGCGTGAAGTATCAGTTTTCCTTCTCCCCTGCCGTTGAAGCAGAGAGCTATGGTGGATATGCATTGAAAGTGAAGTATCAGGCTTATTTGGTTTGGGGTAGTAACCGCCGTAACAAGCCAGCTACTCCCCGCTTTGTGAGTGCAAATCCTTTTTTCCACATTTCCTCTTGCTGAAGCTTAGAGCGATGTTGGAGTCACAGTAACCATGTGTATGTTTATTGAATAAGGGTATTATCTTCAGGCAGTAGCCGTCATTCTGGCGAGCCACCCACTCTTCATTGACGGCCTCTTGACTTTATGGATTCACAGTGTTTATCCCACGCCCTTTTGAAGTCCTTCACAGTTCTGGTCTTCACTACTTCCTCCAGAAGAGCATAAGAAATTGCCATGCTGGGTCAGACCAAGGGTTCATCAAGCCCAGCATCCTGTTTCTAATAGAGGCCAAACCAGGCCACAAGAACCTGGCAATTATCGAAACACTAAGAAGTCTGGGCAGACTGGATGGGCCATTTGGTCTTCTTCTGCCGTCATTTCTATGTTTCTATAAGATCCCATGCTACTGATGCAATTAATAGCAGTGGCTATTCCTTAAGTAAACTTGATTAATAGCCATTAATGGATTTCTCCTCCAAGAACTTATCCAAACCTTTTTTGAACCCAGCTACACTAACTGCACTAACCACATCCTCTGGCAACAAATTCCAGAGCTTTATTGTGCATTGAGTGAAAAAGAATTTTCTCCATTTAGCCTTAAATGTGCTACTTGATAACTTCATGGAATGCCCCCTAGTCCTTCTATTATTTGAAAGTGTAAATAACCGATTCACATCTACTCGTTCAAGACCTCTCATGATCTTAAAGACCTCTATCATATCCCCCCTCAGCCGTCTCTTCTCCAAGCTGAACAGCCCTAACCTCTTTAGTCTTTCCTCATAGGGGAGCTGTTCCATCCCCTTTATCATTTTGGCTGCCCTTCTCTGTACCTTCTCCATCGCAACTATATCTTTTTTGAGATGCGGTGACCAGAATTGTACACAGTATTCAAGGTGCGGTCTCACCATGGAGTGATATAGAGGCATTTTGATAAGTAGGTTCATCTCTCAGTACTTTTATGTATAGAAAACCATCAGAAACAAATTCCTTTATGCACTTTGAAAGTTTTCATCTTTGGAAGTTCAATGAGAATTTGCCTATAAGCCAGTTTTTTCATTTCAAATGTCTATATTCTATGGTTGATGATTTTTGTGCACAGTCGAAGGTGCTGGGACAACGCTTCCTTGAAAGTGGCTATTCCTTCAAGTCTGTTCATAATGCACCTAAAAGCAGCACTTTATGCTGCGATCTTTTTTTTTTTTTTACAAACAGTAAATAAGTCCTCAGATATTTGTCTAGTTTGTACTCTTTAACATACTCTCTCTCAGACATTAGTAAAGTGATTAGAAAGCATTAGGGTATACTTTGACTCTATGTTGCCTTTTCCAATCAACTTAAAATGGGTTAGAGGTATGCGGTTTCATCCACTTTCCTAGGCCTACAAACTGGAATCTCTGGAGGCTCTTTTTTTAAGAAGTTGGTATCAGTGTGGTTGGTGCAATTTGCTCCAAAATTCCAGAAAGGGAGATAAGTGAGGATGTCAGTTCTGAGAAAACAATTACTTGAATGTCTTTTACCAACCGTAATTCTACAGATGTTATATATGGCATTCTTTGCCATGCCCTTTTGCTATAAGTTGGGTAATTTTCAAAAGGAGTTTCACACGTAAATGTAACTTCTGTTGTAGCAATTTTCAAAAGTCCACTTACTCGAGTAAAGTGCATTTACTGGAGTAAAACTGAGTTTTAAAATCAGGCTCAATGTGTTTAAGTTGAGACTGATAGCACAACCGACATGAAGCACTGCTCATTTCTAGGTGTGAATGCTTTAATATTTTTCATTTCATTTCATTTTGTGTTTTGTTTTGTATGTTTTGTGAGTTTTCATTTCATTTATAGTTACTTTCATGACTGTGAAACAAAATATACAAAATCAATCAAAATAACATAAATTAAAAATAAAAAGGGAAATGGCTGGGGGGGGGGGGGGGAAGTGGGGCAGCCTCTCCCCATCAAAACAATCTGGTGTCTGCACCAACAAAATGTAAAGCAGTTGAAGGCCCCTGGTGCATTCCTCTGTTTCCCACCCAGAATCCTCTGCTCAATCTGTGGTTCTTAGCCATTTTTGCAATGATTTGGCAAAAGCTAGTTTTATTTTGTTTATAACTTGAACTTTATTTATACAGTGTTACATCTCCTCATAAATCTGTTTGCAAACTTTTTATAATACTGTGATATGAAGAAAAAATTCCTCACAAAAGATTCTTCAGCAGTTATTGTAAGATATTAGGAGGGACCCCTACAAAGGCATTCATTTCACCCTCTCATGGGCTTCTTCAGGAGGAAGAGCATGTGGCATTATCAACTATTTCAACAAAGAAATCTTCTTAACTGGACTTCAATCAATCCAAGTCTAATATACAAATTTGCACTGGGGTCTTGGCTGAGACATGAAAAAAGGCCCAAGTGCCCTCGAAAAATTATTTACCTGATTTGTTTATCCAAAGCCACAGCCAGGCTGGGTCCTGATGCCTGGGCCTCAGCCTAGGCTGGAACCCAGGCCCAGGCCTGATGCCTGAGCCTCAGCCTAGCCCAGAGCCTGGGACCAGGTCTGTTTCCAAGGACAGATTGGCTGGGCTCAGGTCCGTTGGCTGGGTCCCGATGCCTAGGCATCGGCAAAAGCTTAGGCCTGATGCTGGGGCCTAGCCTGGAGGCCAGGTCAAGATACCTGAGCCTTGGTTAGGCCAGAGCCTGGGCCCAAGCCTGATGCTGAGGCCTGGCCCGGAGGCCCAGTTCTGATACCTGGATCTTGGTAAGTCCCAACTCCTGGGCTTCAGTCCAGGCCCAAACTCTGAGACCCAGCTTGGAGGCTGGGACCCAATGCCAGGGCCTTAACCCAGGGTCAGGCCCAGGCCCTGAGGTCCAGAAAGCTGGTCGGTAGGTCCTCTTCTTGTTTTCTTTTTTTGCAAATGAAGGTGTCTGCTGGGGATATGCCAGAGTAAATAGGCGTATAGAAAAATGGTGTTTTCTGCTGATGAGACTGCATCAGAGTTAATTTACTCTGACACATTCCTAGTGTATTTCACTTAAATAACCAATACTCGTTAACTGTACCCAATATTGTAGACGCTTCAGCTTGTGAATGACATTTACCACATTAGAAATTTGACCTTCATAATAGGCATCATCGTTATTGCTTTCGCGTATTTAAACTCTGCCTTATATTTAATCATGTGGTCAATTCAGTTCATTTTGAGAATTTTTAACCATATTTTTCAAAACATTTTCTTATGCATTTAAAATTGTATCCATAAAACTTCTTGTGCAAGAATAAGCACTTATCTTGATTTTACTCGATCCACATCCTTTGCTATCTTGCTATAATTGGCAAGAAGCCGATGACCCGACACTGGACCGTGTTTCGGACTGCAAACAATTTTCTCAGTCCTTTCTCAAGGGTTGAAATTTCTGCGTCAAAAAGAATTAAATCTCATAAATCAACAACTAACTTTCGAGTAATATATTCATTCACAGGACTTACAGGTATTCCATTACTGCGGACAATGCTAGTATGCACCCACTTTTAAATCTTGATCCATGTTGCTCTGGTCTCACAATGGCGACTCGGCGTTTCTTTGGCTTTTGACATCCGGTACCGAACCGGAACCGTCCTAAATGCTACCACAACCCAAGTACCGCCCCAAAGGTAAATGACGTTAATGATGACATTACGTTGGTTATACTAAAGAATACCACTCAATACAAGCGTTTAATCCGTGTGGATTGACAGTGTGGAGCCTAAATATCCACTGTTGCTCCTTGAGATTCAAAATTTTGTTAATGTCTCCTCCTCGCGGCATGATTCTTTTTATTGCAGAATTGCGTTATATCGGTTCTTTCGCAAAATTCAACTTCAATTGTATTTTTCCCAAAATATTCCTTCGTTAGATTGTTCAATACTATCTCCGAAATCAAGTTGGTTACCTAGTGGGCCAGTGGATCCAATAATTAAAACATATATTGAGCTAGTCTTGCTGGATGTTGGGGAGATAGAATCAATTAATACAGCACCGAAGTTCAATCTCACGTATGGAGAATTTCAAGCTTTATTATCCCTCAAGAATGCACAATCAATTGTGATAAAAAAGGCTGACAAAGGTGGTGCAGTAGTACTGCAAGACAAACAAAGATATATTGTACAAATTTTAGCTCATATTCAGGATCCCACTAAGTATCTAACTTTGACTTCTGACCCCACAGACGAATTAAAAATTCAAATTGCAAATTTGGTTAATGTTCAGTTGACTTTAGGAACTTTAACATCTAGAGAAGCTCGATATTTGTGTGTTGACAATCCAAAGGCACCAACCATATATTTTGTACCCAAAGTACATAAAGATCGTAATAACCCACCCGGACGCCCTATAATCACCACAATAGGTTCAATTTTAGAGCCTTTGTCTACTTTTGTTGATTTCTTTTTGCAGCCTTTTGTATCGAAGAGTAAATCGTATTGTAAAGATACAAAACATATGTTAGTCATTTTGGAGGCAATTGACAATGCGGCAGACACATTGTTGGTAACCATGGATATACAGGCGCTGTATACCTCTATACCACAAATTGAAGCCCTAAATATAGTTGAAAACACTTTAAATTCACGTGAACGTCCACAGAGAATTCCAACAGAATTTTTGATGCAGCTTACAGAATTGGCACTATGCCATAATTTTTTTCTTTTTCAAGAACATTGGTATAAGCAAATACATGGAACTGCGATGGGGGCCACTATGGCCCCCAGTTTAGCCAATTTATACGTTGCAAATTTTGAAAATGTTCATTTATATAATGCGGTTCAGTTTCAAAATATCACACATTATACCCGTTATATTGATGACATTTTTTTCTTGTGGCACGGGAGCGTAGAACAGCTATTGGCGTTTCACAGTTGGATTAACACTCTAGATAGCAACCTACAGTTTACTATGGATTACCATAATGCCCACATTCATTTTTTAGACATCTACATGGAAATAGTGGGTAGTAAAATTATGACAACCTTGTTTCGAAAGTCTTGTGAAAGTAATAGCCTCCTGCACTATTCTAGTTTCCACCCGCATCACTTGCGGAAAAATTTACCAATTGGACAATTTCTGAGGTTAAAAAGGATATGCAGTGACAAGCATCATTTCCAAGTACAAGCAGAAATTTTAGCTAAACGATTACTGCAAAGAGGATATCCTAGTCATTACGTCAAACAAGCTTGGAAGAGAGCCACAAATGTGGCACGATGCTGGTTGTTGTTGGACAAACCACCGGACAACAAGCCCCCATTAGTATGTTCAATCCCTTTCTCTGATAAAGCTGGAGCAATCGCAGCATCGATCCATCAGCATTGGACTGTGTTAAGACCTCATGCAGAAATATTCGCAGATCGGCCGATCGTAGCTTACAGTCGAGGACGTAACATAGGGGACAATATTGTACATTCCTTTTTGCAAGAACCACAGTTAAATAATCCTACCATAGTAGATGGATGTTGGCCATGTAATGGATGTGCTATGTGTCAGCAAGTGATGGAGGGAGAGACTTGGACAGATGTAAGTGGGCACATACATCGTTTACAGGTACACACCGACTGTAAATCCACACATGTAATCTATTTGATAAAATGTCCATGTGAGTTATATTACGTGGGAAGAACGAAAAGAATGATTCGAACACGACTAACAGAACACAAAAGCTGCATTACTACGGAAAAGATCATGGCTCCCTTAGTGGTGCATTGCAAGCAATACAATCATGGATTTGGAGACTTACGTTGGAGGATTTTGGAAAAAGTAGTGATGCATCCGCGAGGAGGAGACATTAACAAAATTTTGAATCTCAAGGAGCAACAGTGGATATTTAGGCTCCACACTGTCAATCCACACGGATTAAACGCTTGTATTGAGTGGTATTCTTTAGTATAACCAACGTAATGTCATCATTAACGTCAATTACCTTTGGGGCGGTACTTGGGTTGTGGTAGCATTTAGGACGGTTCCGGTTCGGTACCGGATGTCAAAAGCCAAAGAAACGCCGAGTCGCCATTGTGAGACCAGAGCAACATGGATCAAGATTTAAAAGTGGGTGCATACTAACATTGTCCGCAGTAATGGAATACCTGTAAGTCCTGTGAATGAATATATTACTCGAAAGTTAGTTGTTGATTTATGAGATTTAATTCTTTTTGACGCAGAAATTTCAACCCTTGAGAAAGGACTGAGAAAATTGTTTGCAGTCCGAAACACGGTCCAGTGTCGGGTCATCGGCTTCTTGCCAATTATAGCAAGATAGCAAAGGATGTGGATCGAGTAAAATCAAGATAAGTGCTTATTCTTGCACAAGAAGTTTTATGGATACAATTTTAAATGCATAAGAAAATGTTTTGAAAAATATGGTTAAAAATTCTCAAAATGAACTGAATTGACCACATGATTAAATATAAGGCAGAGTTTAAATACGCGAAAGCAATAACGATGATGCCTATTATGAAGGTCAAATTTCTAATGTGGTAAATGTCATTCACAAGCTGAAGCGTCTACAATATTGGGTACAGTTAACGAGTATTGGTTATTTAAGTGAAGTTGTTATTTTCCGATACAGTTGAATCCAAAACATTGAGTTCTCACTCTGCATTTGGTTGACATTCCTAGTGTATGCCATCCTTTGCTGAAGAAAAAAGACAAGAAGAGGAACTACTGGCCATCACTCCAGCCTCAGTTCCTGGGCCTGATCCTGTGCTGAGGCCCCGGCTTCAGGCCTGGGCCTGGGCTCTGGGCTAGGCTGAGGTCCAGGCATCAGAATCCGGCTTATAACAAAGCCCAGGCATTGGGACTTGGGCTCCAGACTGGGCTCGGTGTTGGGCCTGGGCCTGGGCCTAGGCTGAGGCCCAGGAGTTGCTACCTGTCTGAGGCTGAGGTTCAGGCCTCGGTGTCCTGCATAGGCCCCAGCATTAGGCCTAGGCTGAATCATCGGGACCAGACCTCCAAGCTTTGGCCTTGCATAGAGAATAGGCTGAGGTCGCGGTGACCTACCGCCGGCTCAGCCTACGCAAGGCTGAGACTTCAGCCTTGGCCTAGGCCTTGCCAGTGGATCCCCCACCAAACTGTGTGAGGGCTGGAGGGTATTCTGGCCCTGGCATTTTTCCAGGTGGGAGGGTTGGGTGCCGAGGATGGGTGGCCTTGGGAAGCTCCGTTTCTTTCTTTCTTTTTTTTTTTTTTGTAAGTTTGATTTATTTTTTTAAATGAAAGAAACAAATTAAACTTTAAATGAAATGAAATTCATGGGGACAAAACCTCTTGAAAATGAACAAAAAAAGGAAACACATTTTTTTTTACCTCTGCACACTCCTAACTTTTAGCCCACAGGCTTTGTGGCTATTTTGTAAGTGAAAGTATTGGCATACTTTGACTCATAGGTAGGAAAAAGGTACCCTCACACATTTGCAACTGCTTTTAGTAGAGGTAGAATTTTGCTGGAATTATATAGATATAGAGTTGAACATGTATTAGGGGATTAATTTTCAAAAGGTTTCTATGCATAAAATTGTCATATACAAGTGTAAATAAAGTGTATATGCGTTGACACTATTTGGGAAACATTGCAAGTGTGTGCATACTTGCAGTGTCATACATAAATGTTAACAACTAAGTAGTGTTTTATTATTGGCCTCATTTTAATTATTATAAACTTGAAAGTATGCATTTGTCCTACATTAAAAATCTATGCATATACTAAAACAGGGCAAAAATACATGGTAATTTATTAACTGTATGCCTCTTACTGCATACTAGCAGAAACAATGCTGGGCCCACTTACATGCACTTTTGGTGACTTATGCAGACTTTTGAAAATTGTGTTCTGTGTGTGTACTTTTCCTTTCCTAGCCTAAACTGGACCCCTACCCCCAGGAACAGTGCGGCTAAAAGTACTTGCATTGTTCCACTAAGCATGCACTTTTAGCTGCATATCGGAAGGGCAATTCTTAGACAGCCAATGTATATATATATAAATTGCCAAATACAAATAGGCCAGCTTTGATCTTTGTGAGAGAGAACCAATATTTTAAGTATTGAACTAAGGTTTGATAAAATCCAAAGGTGGGTAAGCTCAGTGCAGGTGTGGGGCATATAGGATTGCAGGCAAGCAGGCCAAGTCCAAAGATCCAACACAGGACCAAAGTTTCATCATAAGAAACTAAGCAGCCTGCATGTTGCTGGGAACTCTACCTTTGTCCCAGTAATCCCCTTTCACTGGTCCCCCAACCAATCCAATCCCCTTAGGTTTCCTTAGGGCCATTTCCTCTGGGGTTTTATTCTTTTCCTGTGTTTGTATGTTACTCCATTGGTCAAAGCCCTCTGCTCTCTGAGCCAGGCTGTTTACAGTTCAAACCCTGTGGTGGCCAGACCTCCCAGCTTCCTCCACCTAATTTCAGATGCTGTTAACATCATCAGAGAGACTTTGAATGTTCTAAAAGGAAGAAATGAAACCCCTTGTCCATCAGGACTGCCTCCTCAGCTCTGAGGGGGGAGGGCATGGGGAGAAACCCCCACACAAAGGGAGGAAAAACATAGTCTCACCTGGGCCATGGGCTGGAGGCAGGATAAACCTGCAGGGCCAAACTGGGCCAAGGACAAATCCGCACTCCTTCATCACCAAATAAGACCATTGTACACCCGGGAAAAAGTTGCATTCCAAATTAGAAAAAAATATTTATTGCAAAAAGTTCTTCACTCGGCCACCAACACAAAACAATACAGTCCACTAATTCTCTGATAGGTGAATTTAAAAGCCCAGCGTGCGCCAAAGCCGGAAGACACACAAGCAGGTCCGGCCGGCGCGTGCTGCACAGATTTTAAAAGGCCCCCATGTATGCGCATATCCACTGGTACGCGCACAGGCGAGAAAGCCCCAGAAGGGTTGGGGTGTGGGCGTGCTCTGCGTGGGGCAAAGGCAGGGCGTGCCGGGACTTTAACATAAAATGAGAATGTAAGTATTTACACACACAAAGATGTGTAACTAATAAAATGAAAAAAACTAAGCTAGTCAGGGGGTTTTAAGGGTGTGGACCAACAGGGGAAAAGGGAGGCTAATCACCTATCCCTTAATGGGCAAACTGGGAATGAACTGGGAAAACTAGTAACGGCATCGGCGTGCCTTCCTTATAAAATTCCCCCACTTATGTGGCAGAGGTGGCATTTCTGCGCACATGTGCGTGCCCATATAAAATAATGCGCAAGTGCACACGCATTCGGGCTATTGTTTACCATCATATATGTATATACATGCGTGTGTTATAAAATGGCCACGTCCTTTGGCACGAGCTGGCCTACGTGTGTACGTGTGCTCCTGCGAGGCTGTTTAAAAGTTTCCTTCCCTGGCTTGCTGCAAATATTTCAGAAAATTAATTTCCCATTTACACTCTTTTCTCTGTGGCCTATCCAAGCCCCAGTTACTGTCCATGCACCCGATGCCCTGATCGCCTCAAAGAAGAAACCCCTCTGTTTCTGCAGACAGGAATCCACTGAGCCCCATAGCAAGTTCCCGCTTGTCCCATATGTCTAATTTTGGATTCCTTACCTCTGAAAGGATAGAGACAGGTTATAGGCAGTCCTGCCAAAAGCATACCAACATGGTGCAGGGTCAATTTAAAAAGTAATGGGAGATGAGCCTCTGTATCGCTCCATGGTGAGACCGCACCATGAATACTGTGTACAATTCTGGTCGCCACATCTCAAAAAAGATATAATTGCGATGGAGAAGGTGCAGAGAAGGGCAACCAAAATGATAAGGGGAATGGAACAGCTCCCCTATGAGGAAAGACTAAAGAGGTTAAGACTTTTCAGCTTGGAGAAGAGACAGCCGAGGGGGGATATGATAGAAGTCTTTAAGATCATGAGAGGTAGATGTGAATCGGTTTTTTACACTTTTGAATAATAGAAGGTCTAGGGGGCATTCCATGAAGTTAGCAAGTAGCACATTTAAGACTAATCGGAGAAAATTCTTTTTCACTCAACGCACAATAAAGCTCTGGAATTTGTTGCCAGAGGATGTGGTTAGTGCAGTTAGTATAGCTGTGTTTAAAAAAGGATTGGATAAGTTCTTGGAGGAGAAGTCCATTACCTGCTATTAAGTTCACTTAGGGGTAGATTTTAAAAGAAGCGCGATCAGCCTACTTTTGTTTGCGCTCCAGGCGCAAACAAAAGTACGCTGGATTTTAGTAGATACGCGCGTAGTCGCGCGTATCTACTAAAATCCTGGATCGGCGCGCGCAAGGCTATCGATTTTGTATAGCCTGCGCGCGCCGAGCCGCGCAGCCTACCCCCGTTCCCTCCTAGGCCGCTCCGAAATCGGAGCGGCCTAGAAGGGAACTTTCCTTTGCCCTCCCCTCACCTTCCCCTCCCTTCCCCTACCTAACCCACCCGCCCGGCCCTGTCTAAACCCCCATCCTACCTTTGTCGGGGGATTTACGCCTCCCGGAGGGAGGCGTAAATCCCCGCGCGCGAGCGGGACTCCTGCGCGCCGGGCCGCGACCTGGGGGCGGGTACGGAGGGCGCGGCCACGCCCCCGGACCGCCCCGGGCCGTAGCCACGCCCCCGTACCCGCCCCCAAAACGCTGCCGACACGCCCCCGCAACGCCGCGCGCTCCGGCCCCGCCCCCGACACGCCTCCCGACACGCCCACTCCGAAAACCCCGGGACTTACGCGAGTCCCGGGGTTCTGCGCGCGCCGGGAGGCCTATGTAAAATAGGCTTCCCGGCGCGCAGGGCCCTGCTCGCGTAAATCCGCCCGGTTTTGGGCGGATTTACGCGAGCAGGGCTCTGAAAATCCGCCCCTTAGAGAATAGCCACTGCCATTAGCAATGGTAACATGGAATAGATTTAGTTTTTGGGTACTTGCCAGGTTCTTTTGGCCTGGATTGGCCACTGTTGGAAACAGGATGCTGGGCTTGATGGACCCTTGGTCTGACCCAGCATGGCAATTTCTTATGTTCTTATGTTCTTATGTTCATAAGGACCAAATATGTCTTCTACCTTAGAGAGGATAAAAGAGACGTTCAAATTCCTCACAGGTATAAGTCAGACGCAGGAAGAAAGCCTCGTTCAGAGATCACAATATAAAGCTCTGGTGGGGAGGAGTAGATTCAGGTACAACAAGTGAAAACATTTCTTCACAAAAAGGGTGGTTGGATGCACGGAATGGCTTCTCAGTATGGGTAGATAAGCAAAGAGGCTCCTTAGATGCAGCAATGTTACGGGATAACCAGAGATCATCATTAGGGCCTCTGACACCGCACCAGGAATTAAAATCAGATCAGCCTGTCAGTATTTATCTGCCGTCACATTCTATGTTTTGAATCCCAGACTGGCACATAAGACATTCACTCAGGTCTCCCGGGCAGCTATTCATCTCAGCCTCCTTGCTGGCCTTTGAATGGGTAAATCAAACTTATTATTGGTTCCCAAATAATTAAGATGAGGAGTTAAAACTATGTGCTCCATTTCATTTCATCTATTCTTCTTATTTTCCACTTTAGAGTGTGCAAGGTGCTCTTTCCTAGGACCAGCAGACTATGTATTTCTCAGCGCTGTCAGAATACTTCCAGACCTCAGAAAATCTGTGTGACATCATATGTTAGGAATTCACTATTATGATCTTTAATATCCTAGTTTGGCTAGAAATGTCATTTCTTATTTTATATATAGAAGGTTTTCCTTTTCTTTGTTAGATAATCCAGACACTACCTAATTTATGTATCTCATCTATGGAGGCTTGATCTATCCCGAGACAAATTAATGCTTCATAAAGTCATTTCTCTGTAGACGCGGATTAAAGGGCAAGGGACCATAGCACGTCTATTGTTGACATTTGCTTCTCCCAGGAAAAGAGCTGATTTTCACAAAACAGAATCCCTGACAGCTTGTCATCTGTAGTAAATTTTGTTTCCTTGGTCGTTTTCAGTCATCAGCAGGGAAAAAACCCCCACAGAAATTATTAATGCACTATTACAGGGCTATAGTCCTTATTTGCTTCCAAACATCAAACTCCCTGATTCTTACCTGTCGAGCTCATTACTGGCTGTTCTTTCTTTATTTTTTTCTCATGTATGACAAGATTCTTATTTACAGGTTTGCAAACCTCAGCAGAAATGAGTGGGAATTTGAATTCACTTTCATTTCAAAGTTTTGCACTTTGACAATTCCAAAACAATCCAGCAGGGACAGATCACTGGAAATGTGATACCTAGATCAAAAGAATTTCATACTGCAATACTGTGGAAATGTCTTCTGGATTTACTGGTTTTTTTTGATCCCTCTAACAGTTTTGAGTATACTCAGCCCAAGAGGCTCTTCCATTTCTGAGCAACTCTTAGCAGGGAAGGTCAGACTGAACAGATTAGTAGGTTCTGGGAAGAGATTAGATGCAGAGAAAGAATTAGCAACAGGCAGAAAAGCAAAAAAAAGGGGGAAAAAACCCTGGTAGTTAGGAAAGGCAAGGAAGACATTTTAAATGAACATTCGGTTATCATTTCCTCTAGTTCATGCTGGACTATATCATGCATTGAGTGCCCCAGTTCCAGTCCAGAGTAACCAAAAATATGTTTTTGAAACTATGGCTTTTGTATTTAAGTATTTATAAATTTAGATATTTATATGTTTAGCTATTTTTGAGTTGTATGTTACATAAAAATTCATAAAAATCATTGAGGGTTTTTTGGTGTTTTCTCTCCTACCAGCCTGTCCATAGGTCCTTTACAAATAAGTGTATCAAGAATGTGGAAAAAGGAGAGAAGAGGAGGTGTGGAAGGACAAAGAAAAAAAAGAAAAGAAAAAGATAGAAAAGAGGAGTCATTAGAGGGAGAGAAGAAAATGAAAATGAGTATGGGGGAAGGGGAAGGCAGGGCTCAAGGGGAAGATAAACACAAATGAAAGAACAAATCAAGTGCCAGGGTCAACTTGATTATTAGAAGTAAAAAAGATTTGGCTTTAATGAAATCAATTTGGCTGGGCCCACAAGATTTTGGGGATGGTTTGGAAGGGTGCCAATAAGAAGTTAAGGAATCGGCAGCTTATGTTGAAGCACTGGGAGGTCAGATATCACAATTTAATTAAAGACTGCCCAGTTCTGTTTTGGACAGATAGTGTACATCTCTCAGATAATGGAGTGGGGCATATTTCTTTCATTTGCACATAAAGCTATCAAAGCAAAAGAACTTACAATATCAATCAGAGACACTGCCATCCAGACTTGAGCACAATATCCAGATAAGTTGAACTTGGATGTTAACCTCTGATGCAGTCTTGTGTACAAAACCTCGGCTGATGTCAGCTTTTTGGTTTTGATCTTTGACCATACATTACTTGTGATTAATTTTTTACTTGCAATGAGAAAACTTGCAACAAAAACGTGTGGCTACGTGCAACAAGAAAGTAATAGTTTGGGAGATAAGTGATAGAGAAGACCGGTGGTGTTCGATGAAGACCAATCATGTCCATTGGCTTGCTGATACCTCTTTTAAAATATGTTAATAGATTAATTTTGGTGCGTGCATGAACATTCTATACATTTGTCTTTGGCATTTTGGCAAAGATGCCACTTTTCAGTAAGGGGAAGAATAAATTGTCCAAGAATCTTGACCTATACAAGCTGCAAGCTAGATCATATCGAATAGAGTAGCATATATGTTGAGTCAAATAACTTTGGTAGACAATGGCCCTGTAGGAGGTTACAAATTGTAAAAGCCCAACCCATTCTCATATACAGAAAGCTGCTCTAGAAATCAGTAATTTATGGTGTAAACAATTTGAAAGTTTTTATTTTTAAGAAAAGATTGAAATCATTAATACCAGCTTGGCTGGGCCTTGGAGGCATCAGCTACAGTTCCTGTTGTCTCCCTTTCCTTCTCCACCAATCACTTTGGCCTCTGATGATACAGGAGAGGCTTTTTTAATTTTAGAAAAAGGGTAGACTGTGAAGGAGAGAAAATAAGTATTGCATTTTCTACAGTAACAGAGGAACAGCAATCATTTTGCCCCAGAGTCTAGTAAGTTCTATAAATTTAAAAAGTGAATATGAAAGTGGTAAAGGCCACCAAAGTTATAATATATTCTCCTGACCTTATACCCACACATTATTTGTGAATTGTGGGGCGGCTTATTGCCATGAAAACTGGATATTAGGAGTACATCCTTGAAAATGGGTTTTCTTCCAGGGGTATTTAAGGAAGCTGTAATCAGACCACTAAGGAAAAAGAAAAGGATCTGTCACATTATTGTTCTGTTTCAAAAATTCCTGAGTAGGATGATACCAGACAATACCTCATTTGACTTTAGTTCTTAATTAAAAGATTAAGGGTTTGATTTTCAAAGTGATTTCCATGTGTAAGTCTTAATTGGTGCTTTGAAAATCAATTAGTTGTGCATATATAAGTATGCATGATACCCTACTTCCCATTCTTGAGCAAGAGGCATTCTTGAGGATGGAGATGGTATGGGTTTTCCCTGAGGTTCCTTCAATGTCTAAAACTCCTTCAAATTACAGCAAGTAGAATTTTGACTGGAGCTTTTAAGGGAACTTCCCTAGTTTCCAGTTTTGTGGAGAGTCAAGTTTAAGATTGTTTAGCTTGTCTACAAATGTTTAGAACATTCAGCTGCACTGTGTATATTCAGAAGCTGCTCTCTTACATATACCTTCCAGATTTCTACAATAATCTCAAATGAGTTTTCTTGAGGTTTCTCCCCCATTACAGGTGAAGTTACAAATCACCCATAAAACAACTTCCTGGTATACGATCTTTTATTTATGGAATTTAAGGCCTTTCAATGTTTTTTTCTGTTTTTTCATATTTGGGTTTTAGGAAGAAATTGAAGTCCTGGTTATTTGAACAGATATTCTTAGTTCGATACTTTTGGAACAATTTAACCTTTGTAGTATGCTTTCAGTGGTGTAATGATTTTTTAAAATCAGGTTTTCTGTTTTAGATTACTTTAGGTTTATAGGGACTGTATCCATTTTGTTTAGAGGTTATAATTTTGTTAATATTGTCTATTTTTATTGTAATGTACCTGCTTTGAAAATATGCAAAACAGTTAATCAAATTGAAATAAATTTCTATATCCCTCACTTCCTCATGCATGCATCCCCCATATGTACATAGCATCCTCCTACATACATGATCCTAGCACACCCACACCCACACCACTCCCCAATAGAGACAGAAAAAATAAATGACACAACTTTTCGATTAACTCTTTCCCTTCACACACACACTTACATTCTTTCTCCAACCATACGCTCACACCCCCAACCACATCATCATGCACACAACCCCTCCACACACATCTGGTTTACCCACATACCCAAACACATACAAACAACATCACCTAAAAACACCCTCATACACACTCCTTCTCAACCACATCACTACCTACAAACACATAGCCGTAACCCTAAAAAAAAGCCCCCTCACAACCCCCATTTACTGAAAAGCCATTCACATAACCCTCCCATCACACAACCCCCTTCCAACCCAAACACACACACACACATATACACACACACACACCACATATCCATCCATCAGGTACCCCACACACAAATACCCACACTATACACAGCCTATACCTCCCATTACACACCTCTACATCCGCAAACATATACCTCCACCTGTCACACATGGAAGTGTAAGACCTGAACCACTGCCGAATTGATGCTATCTGTTCCGTGAGACACAGGCCAGGTCCCAGCAGGTGATACCGGAATACTTACAGCCAAGGTCGAGGGAGTTCCAGGATCTTCGCCTGTACCAACTCCCTTCCCCACAGGTTCTAGGGCCGGTCAAAGTAGATGATAGTCCCAGGGTAAAACCTTGGAGAGAAGTAAAGTCTTGTGGTGTCCAGACAGGAGGCAAAGGCAGATAAAATAACCAAGCCGGGGACAGAGAAGGCTGTGAATGCAGAGATGGTAGCCAGGCCACAGTCAGGGAAGGTAGTGAATGCCAGAGCCAATATCCAGGTGAAGGTCAGAGCAGGCAGTGAATGGCAGAAACAAAATCCAGGAGAAACTCAAGCAATGGCGAGGTAGTCCAAGCAAGACAAAGAACAAGACTACAGCACAGGGAGAGATAGAAACTGTGCCAGACAGGGCAGGAGTACGGAGCACTGAGAAGCAAGACAGGGCAGGAAGGAACAAAAGGAAATGGCAAAGCAAGACTAGAGATGCAGGAACATGGAAGACAAGGCAAGCTGGAGACTCAGGAACACAGAAGCAATGAACACCGGCAAGGTTGCAGGATGACCTGTTGCTGAGGCGTGTGTATGCTGCGGAGCTGAGGTTTAAATAGGGCTTCCAGATGACATCATCACTGGGCCCCTCCGGGGTATTCCTACTGCAAATCATATAAGGCCAGCTGAACCGCGCACATGTACACCTAGGGGAACACACAGGATGGCAGGGACACCATTGCATAGTTGGTGCCAATGTGGAACAAGCGTCTAAGAATCCTTACATTGAATCTGAAGTGACCCATCAGCATTACCACAATGTGTATTCTCCCTACAACAAAGAATGAATCCGGCTCCTGAGGTAGTCTTTAGAAATGTGATATCGTGTTGGGCTTGCTGAACTTGTTCAAGGGGAAGTATATTCTTTTGTAAGCATTTAAAAAAAACAAAACTGAAAACAAATTCTCAACTAGGGATTTACTATCTCATGACCGAAGATTACATGTGACCCTTAGTGGTGAAAGTACTGAATAAAATTAAGGTTCAACATCCGTGGGGAGCTTTGATGGTCCTTTATTGTAAACTTTAAAGGTATTCTCTACTGCACAATTCTTTGACTTGATTAGCTTGCAACATTTTTTGTCACATTATTGCTTCATTTGCATCCTTTAGACTTTTCCTTTGTGTCTTGAATAATAAGATCATTGATTGAACAATCTATCAAGATATCAGTGTGCGCAGTGTTATCTATCTATGTTTATTTATTCTAAAAAGTTGAAAAGATGATCCATCATTCACAATCCAAATATCTAATGATTTGGGATTATCTCATTTTCTTGATCCAGGAATTATTTACATCAAGAATCCGAGAACTAGGAGGATACCATATCCTTCCTGACAAGACCACTGTAGGTATGGCCAATCCTAGAAGCCTCATTATTAAGGATTAGCTTGCAATGTTTATTGTCTTATTATTATTCAAGTGCCATTTCTTTCCAGGTTAGTCTTAAACACAGATTTCATTGTACACCTGATATATTCTGTCGTAGTAGCTCAGACCAATAGGTTAAATAAGCTCACAGTTTCATGTGCTGATAAAACTTTTAATAACTTAATCAGCTCTCATTTCCATTAGGAAGCATACCGTACTAGACTTTCACATTTTCAATGCCAGGCTTGAACTGGCAGTACTCTTTTTTTTTTTTTATATCCCTTGGGAATTTCAATCATTTAACACATGACAATGATACTCATCTCATGGTACAATTATTATTACAGCACTCAGAGGTTATTTAGTAACTTCTGTGGCTTCACTGTCCTTGAGAGCAATTTTCCTGACTTCTGCAACACCTTGTAAAATTAAAATAAGGAAAGGGCAATTTACAGTTATTATTCTATGGAGAAACAATTTGAACAGGATTTCAGAGGGGATTAAAAACCACCCACCATGAAACACCATGCATTGCTTGTGTAGGTAGAAGCAAGAACTGCACTTACTTTTTAATGCTTTGAATCCTTTTAAGTACCAATCGAGGACAGCTATTGAATTCGCGTTCTCTCTGATAATTTATTGACACTGCCCCCTCCCGTCCTCCCCTAATTTCCAATCTGCTGTTCTTGCTTAGAATTATTGGTCAGCATGTTTGGCATGGTATCTTACAGGCAGCAGATGTAAAGAGTTATTCAATACCTAGCCATTCAGAGAGAGATGAAAAGCAACTGGAGGTATGTGTCATGCCCCTAGCAGCAAGCATTACAATCCCACCAGCAAGTTCCCTAATCAATATCCTTTAACAACAGCCCCATACAAAAACCTGAATCTTGCTGTGCCTCTTTTCTTAGCAAACTGAAAAATTAAATTGGATAAGGTAGCATATGGTACAGTCTTAATTTCAGACAGGAGGCCAGAACATGCCTGAGCAGAAAATCCTTTTATTATGAAGTTTTTGTTCTTGTATGAAAAGCAAAAGAAAATCACCTGAGTTTCAGCCAAGATTCAGCCTTTGCAGCTCCAGTATGTTGCCTACTTAGTTGCCACAGCTTTAAAAAAAAATGAATAGCAACTACCCAACGCTTAGAAACAAAGAAGGGGGACATTGTCAAAAGAGATTTACTGTCATGGAGTCCAGGTGCCTGGTCATTTCAAAGGCATGGACAAAATGGAAAATATTGGGGAAAAAAAAAAAGACTGTGTGTGTAGGAGAGGTGTGGGGGGCATAAGAAAAAGAGGAATGAGCGAGAATCGACCATCTGAAGTTTTACCTTCTCCATTGCAACAGCCTATGCTGGAATGCTGTCTAATAGCACAGTCTGTGTAGAGCACATAGGGCTCATTTTATCCCCAGTTTTCTTTTGGCTTCTAGAAGGTGAGAAGCTGAAATGCAAACCGCACCCCCCCCCAAAAAAAAAAAAAAACAAAAAAAAAAAACAACACATAGCAGCTGTCATAAATGAAAATAATTGGAAGATGAGATATATTAAGAAACACAAGAAATATATTTGTCATGGATTGAAAAAAGATTTTTAGGTCATGCAGGAGAAGGAGGGGGCCACCATAGATGCTCACATATTTACCCAAATAATTGCTTAACTTTTATTTATGTTCGGCACACCACAAGTTCAAATATATTCACATTCGGCAGCTCTCATTATGTCCTTGGGGGAGATAGCTTAGTGCCTAATGGTTATAGAAATATGCTGAGGATCTGGGAAGTTAGGGTCCAAATCCCACTGATACTCCTTGTAACTTTGGGCAACTCACTTTGAGGTCCATATTCAAAAGCATTTAGCTAGCTAACACAGATGTTAGCCAGCTAAATTAATATTTGGGTACTTATCCAGCTAAATTCTAGCTGGCTAATAAAGTAACTGGCTAGAATTTAGCTGGCTAATCTCTAGATTCATAAAAATGCTTTATTAACGCATGGATAACACCTGTGATAAGAAAAAGGGACATGTTCAGGGAAATTTTAGAATTACCACACCACACAATAACATGCTGCTTTGCATTGGTAGTATCACATGGTATAGTAAAGTTGTCATACCCCATGATAATTCCTATTTTTATATTTTGCAAGGGGGGGGGGGGGAGAGAGAGAGCGAGCCTACCTACAAGCCCTTCATAGTAGTGAAGTATTTATATCTCTAAGGAGGGCCTCCTGATAGGTCGAAGTGAGGTGTTGGTAGTAGTTTAGGGTTTAGGGGCCACTTTCTCATGTAGAGTGAGACGTACGAACAGCACAGTACACCTCAGTGAAGATTTGATGTCATTTGGAGTGAGGAAAGTCTCACAAAGATAAAATTTTGTACTATGTTATCTCGCCCTCACTCTACATGAGAAACTGGCCCCTAAACCCTAAACCACCACTGCCACCACCACCACCTCACCTCGAGCCATTAGATGGCCCTCCTATAGAGATATAAATACTTCACTACTTTGTTAGTCTTGCAGATAGGCTCAGTCTTTCTCTCTCTCTTTCTCCCCCAGAGTTACATGGCTGGCAAAGTTTGGTCAGGCCATACATTATGAGCTCTTGGCAGGGACATCATACCTGAATAATCTTTGCTAACACTTGGAAATCTTTCATAAATATTAGTAGCAGTTCTCCATTTTAGTATTTTCTTACTGTACACAAATCAGAAGTCTCTAAAGTTTTGTCACTTTCCAGGACTTTTAAAAAATGCATGAGGTTCATTTTGGTGCTTTTTTTTTTAAAATATATGAATCAATTCTCTTCAGAGCAGTACATCAAACATTCACTCTGCATTGGCTTCCAACACTCTACCATGTCAAGTTTAAATCTTGACACTATCCCACAAGGCCCTCAAAGGCAATTCACTGCCTTATCTCTGCAGTCATTTCATCACATATACACCTTCTCACTCTTTGTGTTTGCTGCCACAAGCCCATTTAGTTGTGCCAGCTCCCAAGAAACTATGCCTCATCAGTGGTAGAAAAAGGACTGTGAGAAGATAAATCCCAACCCTATAGAACTTTCCAATACCAAATATCAGACAAGCTCCAGGCAATTAAAAATGTGGCTCTTTCAAGAACCTTTCAGCCCACAGCTGCAGCTTGAGCCATAATCATAAGAGATGCCATGTTGGATCAAAACAAGGTCCATTGAGCCAGGCATCCTGTCTCTGACAGTGGTCAGTCCAGACCACAAGTACCCTGGCTGATGCCTTAAAGATGTTCTATTTCCTGTTACTCACTCCCAGGGATAGTGAGCTTTCTTTCGTCTGGCTAATAATGTTGCATGGACTTTTACTCTAGGAACTTGTCCAAACCTCTTTTAAATACCACTGTGTTAATCACCTTGACCAAGTCCTATGGTAACAGACTCCACAACTTGATTGTGTGCTGAAAAAAAAGGTACTTTTTATGATTTGTTTTAAATCTGCTGGTTTTTAGTTTCATGGAGTATCTCCTTGTTTTAGTATTTTTTGAAAGGGTAAAAAATGTTCTTTATTTACTCATTCCAGACCACTCATGCTTTTCGAAACTTCTATCATGTCACTGTCAGCTGTCTCCATTCCCTAGCCTGCACAGTCTCTCATCATAGTCTCTATCCCCTTTATCATTTTTGTCGCCCTCCTCTGCACCTTTTCTAGTTCTGTTATGTCTGTCTTGAGATGGGATGACCAGAACTGAACACAGTACTAGAGAAGTGCTCACACTATAGCTCGACATGGAAGCAACATATTTTGTATTTTATTCTTCATTCCTTTTCAGATGAGTCTTAAGGCTCGGGGAGGAAAGGGGAAGAGGGAGGGAGGGTAGGTAGGGGGTTGGAAAGTTCCCTCCCTGTCCACTCCTTAATTGGAGCGGACTGGGAGGGAACTGGGAGAGACCTGATCTCATCGCCGTGCATGCATATAACATATGCACGCCGGTGCGCGCATGTTATAAAATTGTGCTTCCATGTGCATGTGTACATGAAGGCGCATGCGTATGTTTTTAAAATTTACCCCATAGTGAATAACTGCATATAAAGACCAAAATGGTTTATACAATCTGCCAAGCAAAATTTTATTGGTTTATTTTTTTTTAAAGGTAGTAGCTGACCATATAACTAGACATGGATTAAAGGTAGTAGCTGACCATATAACTAGACATGGATTAATGGGGATGAGTCAACATGGTTTTAGCAAAGGGAAGTCTTGCCTTACCAATTATTTTTTTATTTATGAACATTTGATAGTCTTCCTTTTCCCAAAGTTGGTCTCAACGTGGATTACAGTATGAACAAAGGCATTAGAATAGATTTCAATCGAATCTTACTTTATATCATACTTTTTTTTTTCTTATTTGTTTCCGAACTTATGCCAGATGTATCGGCTGCCTCCAGCTCTGCCCTGCCCCACCCCCTGGACACCCCTTTGTTGAGGCCCAGCTCTTGTGCGTGTAACGGGGGTTACGCATGTGGCTGGGCCCCTTCTAAAATGCATGCGGTGTGTGCAACACCCAGCCACATCCATAACCCCTGTATTTTACACACACGGGGTAATAAAAATCTGGCCGTATGTTATTAAGTCATCTAGTAGCCTAATTGACTCCCTCACAGGCTTTATGTACTTGAAAAAGATTTTATGATTAGTTTTTCCCTTACTGGCAAGTTTCTTCTCAAAACATAAGACATAAGATATGCCATACTGGGTCAGACCAAGGATCCATCAAGCCCAATATCCTGTGACAAACAGTGGTCAACCAAATCACAAGTACCTGGCAAGTACCCAAATATTAAATGAATAGATCCAAAGCTACTAATCCTCATTGATTAATAGCAGTTTATAGACTTCTATTCTAAGAACTTATCCAAACCTTTTTTAAACCCAGTTACACTAACTGAACATAAGAACATAAGAAATTGCCATACTGGGTCAGACTAAGGGTCCATCAAGCCCAGCATCCTTTCTCCAAAAGTGGCCATTTGTTAGCACCGCCAGCACCAATGGACCGCAGGTGCATCCTCTTACCCACAGCCCAGCCTTCCTCGGGGTCCCTTGCCGCAGCGGCAAGCCACTATCACCGTTTCTCGGCTGCCCGGGCCTTCCCTCGGCCGAATTGTGCCTTTGACGCTGCTTGCTCTGATCCTCCCGGGTGTCCCCTAGCTCGTGCGTGTCAGGACTCTGCCCCTTATAGGGGCCACAGCGGGAGAACCAAGCCCGGCCCCTAGATGATGTCAGGATCCCTGCTCTTCTTAAGGGAGCTTCCCCGGTCGTCCTGTGACTTGGCAATGAGTCTACTTGCTGTGGTGAAGTTCGTCTGCTTCAGTTTTTTCCTGTATCCAGTGCCCTGTTCCTGATTCCTGAGTCCGTTCCTGTCTCCAGAGTCCTTTTCCTGCCCTCTGCACCTCCTTTCTGCTCCAGCTCCTATCCTTGGTCTCCTTCGGATGGATTTCCTGGCTTCGACCTTGGACTGGCTATCGGTGACCCTCTGGCTTCTGAATTTGGACTGGCTAACGGCAAACCTTGGGCTTCTGATCTTGGACAGATCTTGGACGACTCCGCTGATGCTTCCACTCTCTCTACAGGGGCCCACCTAAGACCAGCTGGTCCCCAAACCCAAGGGCTCAACCTGCTGGGAATGGGGTTGGTATTGACAAAGCTCCAGCCGGCCCTCTGCACCAGCCTTGCCTTCCGACGGTGAGGACCTGCGGTGGTTCGCCCTCGTAGGTTGTGACAAACTCACCTCGGGCAAGGGGTCCACGCTCTTGTCCATTGCTGTAACACCAATCCAGGAGACAAGTACCTGGCAAATATCCAAACACTAAGTAGATCCCATACTACTGATGCCAGTAATAGCAGTGGCTATTTCCTAAGTCAACTTGCATAATAGCAGATAATGGATTTCTCCTCCAAGAACTTATTCAAACCTTTTTTAAACTCAGCTACACTAACTGCACTAACCACATCCTCTGGCAACAAATTCCAGAGCTTAATTGTGTGTTGACTGAAAAAGAATTTTCTCCGATTAGTCTTAAATGTGCTACTTGGTAACTTCATGGAGTGCCCCCTAGTCCTTCTATTATCCAAAAGAGTAAATAACCAATTCACATTTACCCATTCAAATCCTCTCATGATTTTGTAGACCTCTATCCTATCCCCTCTTAGTCGTCTCTTCTCCAAGCTAAACAGCCTTAACCTCTTTAGCATTTCATTATAGGGCAGCTGTTCCATTCCCTTTATCATTTTGGATGCCCTTCCCTGAACTTTCTCCAGTGCGGCAACCAGAATTGCACACAGTATTCAAGGTATGGTCTCACCATGCAGCGATACAGAGGCATTATAACATCCATCATTTTATTCACCATTCCCTTCCTAATAATTCCTAACATTCTGTGTGTTTTTCTGACTGCCACAGTACACTGAGCCACCAATTTCAATGTAGTATCCACTATGACTCCTAGATCTCTTTCCTAGATAGTAACTCCTAATGTGGAACTTAACATCGTGTAATCATACAATAGGATTATTTTTCCTTACTTGCATCACCTTACACTTGTGCACATTAAATTTAGTCTGCCATTTAGATGCCCTATCTTCCTGTCTCACAATTGTCTCTTGGCCTGTCTCCAGAGTCTCAATGCATGGATGAAACAATGGACCTGCTCAGTACTGGGGTAACTGAAATCTCCCATTATTATTACATTGCCTTATTTATGTGCCCTTCTAATTTCAGCTATACATTTCACTGTCTGTTTTTTCATCTTGGCTAGGTGGACAGCAGTATACTCCAACTGTTATACTCTTTTCTGTCACTCATGGAATTGCTGTCCTTAAGGATTCCACGGTGACATCCGTTACATATAGTGGCACTTATCTAGCAGTTCAAATTGCCTTGATACGTCAATATAATTTGGCAGCACAGCAGCTCATTGATTATCCTTCTTTTCCCACATCTCTGAAATGCCTGTGAGGATAACAGTTAGCCATTGACTGCCTTGAAAAGTTAGCCAGATAAACTTATCCAGTTAACTTTCGCAGTTGCACCATTGAATATACCCAACTATCTTAAAATTAGCTGGATACGTTTATCTGGCTAACTTTAGGACTGTTCTATGGAGTTTTCAAGATAACTTATCCAGCTAATTTAAATGTACCCCAGAACACCCCTGGAATGCCCCTAAGTTATCTGATTAAATTTTAGTTGGATAATGAGTTACCCAGCTAACCTTTAACTGGATAAGTAGCATGGGAAATATGATATTTTCTGTGGCGGGCCGAAAACAAAGCCCAAATCAAAAGGTTCGGGCTTTGCACATCCCTAACAGAAAGATTCAAAAGTTGGCATTTAGTTGGATAACTCACAAGTTATCCAGCCAAATCCCACTGAATATGGACCCCATAATGTCTATATCCTCGTATAATGACATACATTCTAACTCTACAAAAGATAGAATGTAGCGCGCACAAATGTACCCCGCACGCGCAGTTTATAAAATCTGCCCCACTGTGAATAGTAAACATAAAAGACAAAAGAAAAAAAGTGGACACTTAACATAAGAGGGACTCTTGTTTTTTAAGAGCCTATAAAAGAGAAAAAGTACCCACAAAGACTTATTTTCTTATGATGCAGATCCAAAGGTTAAACACAGAGTAACGTGAAGACCAACACACAAAAGAATAAAAGTAATACTTATCTGACTTGGAACTGAATCCAGCAGAAGGTTCCTGAAAACCAGAGAATAGAATTTTTAATATTGTTTTTGCACTGCTAATGTAAAAGAAAATTTGGAAAGTATTTACAATTTCTAATTGTCTAATTGTCTACGGTTAATAAACGTTTTTTGAAGTATTATTCCTAAGGTACATGCTAAAGTACTTGAATACTTGTATTGTTTACTAAAAGATTACTTCTAATCCTTTTCTTTTTAGTAAAAATGAACTTGATAAACTTGTTCATCAGGAATTGTTTATTTCCAAGGTACTCCAGATAACATCCTCCCTCAGGACAGTTACCCTACATTTCTCCCTGGGAGGCTTTGCTGGGAGGATTCTGGACCCCATTCCTGTGCAGGAGACCCAATAGGGAAGAGGGCATCGAACAGCACAGCCTGTGAGGTTCCATCTAGAGGCCTTGCAACACAGAAACTTTTAGTACCCATCCAGCCTTAGCCATGACAGTGGGAGAAGGTCTCTGCCACAGGGGGCACTGTTTAGATTTTGAAGATTTCCTTCTAATGAGGATAATCTGTATAATAAAAAATGTGACTGGGTGGGTGGCAGGGAATCAAAGACCAGTAAGTACTTGCCCAGGAAATAGTTTTTTCACCTGCTCAGATCAAACATGTGATCTTTGCAAATTATACAATTATCTACTTATTTATTTATTTAAATCTTTTTTAATCCGACATTCATGAAAACATATCATATCGGTTTACATCGAACAGGTGTGTTATAATATTAGAGGGAAGGTTAAATTACATAAAACAGGGGTCATGAGAACTGGGATCATGGAAGGCGCAGGAAAGGCATAGAAGGTCGAATCTAGTTACACATGAAGTAGCATATAACATAAACTTAAAACATTATAACATATAATCTAGTTACACATGAGATAGCATATAACATAAGCTTAAACTTATAACATATAACATATCTGGCTGTTAGCTATAAGGATGCTAAAAATTAATAGGGGTAGGGGGAAAGTGAATATTTGTACAGTATATGTTGATGAAGTATCATATAGGGATGAGCATATTATAGAATTTGAACTAAATTATAGAATTTGAACTAAATGCTTACCTTAAAAACTGTCATCCAGAATTAACTCAAGCTCTATTTATTTTATGTGAAATGTAATAATATACTTGGAACTAAATGCTTACCTTGAGTTAATTTTGTGTGCAAGTTTTATTTCCTTCCAGAAACAATGATACATTTGGAGCTAAACGATTACCATAAAACTCACACACAGGATTCCCCCCACCACCACACAAACAGTCACACATACACATATTATAAACCTAGAATTAAATATTAACCTTAAATTAGCACACAAATATGGGCAATAACAGTTTAACTCTTCAACAAAATTATTTTTCAAGATATAAGCACTTTCTCATCAAGCCCAACTTACCATCAGTTACAGCTTCTGCTGTCAGCAGTCCCTCAGCAGCACTCTGCCCATGATCATTGTATGCTATTACGTATTTATTTGATGCATTCACATTCTTAAACTGTTTTCACACTTATTCCCTTACCTTGATGTTCTCTGATGTAGTAATGTGCTCTGTGGCTTTCATTCATTTATTTGACAAGTTAGAACTGTTAATATTGATCTACTGTCAAAGCCGTAGCCAGGCAGTTTTATACCTATGGCTAAGTAAAAAAGTGCACCCTTACCCTGTACACAGCATAATCTTGGAGATGCTTAACTTTTTTTTTTAACTTAAAGCATACAGTAACATTTATTTACAATGTATGTGTAACTCTGGTCCCAAAAGTGTGACCCTCATGTCTATATGTATGTGATCCTTTAATCTTTATTTATTAGTTCACTTTGATAGACCGCTTGTTATACAAAAAAATCTAATTGAACAATAATCATTATAAAACTCACAAACCACTCACAACATATTCTAATATACTAGACATAACAAACAAGCACCGCACAAAGGGGTTAAAGGGGCACTTAGAGAAGATAAGGCTTCGCGGAAAGATTAAATGATTTCTTTGCTTCGGTGTTTACTGAACAGGATGTTGGGGAGGCACCCGTACTGGAGAAGATTTTCATGGGTAATGATTCAGATGGACTGAATCAAATCATGGTGAACCTAGAAGATGTGGTAGACCTGATTGACAAACTGAAGAGTAGTAAATCACCTGGACTGGATGGTATACACCCCAGAGTTCTGAAGGAACTAAAAAATGAAATTTCAGATCTATTAGTAAAAATTTGTAACCTATCATTAAAATCATCCATTGTACCTGAAGACTGGAGGATAGCAAATGTAACCCCAATATTTAAAAAGGGCTCTGGGGCGATCCGGGAAACTACATACCGGTTAGCCTGACTTCAGTGCCAGGAAAAATAGTGGAAAGTGTTCTAAACATCAAAATCACAGAACATATAGAAAGACATGGTTTAATGGAACAAAGTCAGCATGGCTTTCCCCAAGGCAAGTCTTGCCTCACAAATCTTCACTTTTTTGAAGGAGTTAATAAACACGTGGATAAAAGTGAACCGGTAGATGTAGTATACTTGGATTTTCAGAAGCCATTTGACAAAGTTCCTCATGAGAGGTTTCTAGGAAAAGTAAAAAGTCATGGGATAGGTGGTGATGTCCTTTCGTGGATTGCAAACAGGCTAAAAGACAGGAAATAGAGAGTAGGATTAAATGGACAATTTTCTCAGTGGAAGGGAGTGGGCAGTGGAGTGCCTCAGGGATCTGTATTGGGACCCTTACTTTTCAATATATTTATAAATGATCTGGAAAGAAATATGAGTGAGATAATCAAATTTGCAGATGATACAAAATTGTTCAGAGTAGTTAAATCACAAGCAGATTGTGATAAATTGCAGGAAGACCTTGTGAGACTGGAAAATTGGGCATCAAAATGGCAGATGAAATTTAATGTGGATAAGTGCAAAGTGATGCATATAGGGAAAAATAACCCATGCTATAGTTACACAATGTTAGGTTCCATATTAGGTGCTACAACCCAAGAAAGAGATCTAGGCGTCATCGTGGATAACACATTGAAATCGTCTGTTCAGTGTGCTGCGGCAGTCAAGAAAGCAAACAGAATGTTGGGAATTGTTGGAAAGGGAATGGTGAATAAAACGGAAAATGTCATAATGCCTCTGTATCGCTCCATGGTGAGACCACACCTTGAATACTGTGTACAATTTTGGTCACCGCATCTCAAAAAAGATATAATTGCGATCTAGAAGGTACAGAGAAGGGCTACCAAAATGATAAGGGGAATGGAACAGCTCCCCTATGAGGAAAGACTAAAGAGGTTAGGACTTTTCAGCTTGGAGAAGAGACGGCTGAGGGGGGATATGATAGAGGTGTTTAAAATCAAGAGAGGTCTAAAACGGGTAGATGTGCATCGGTTATTTACGCTTTCGGATAATAGAAAGACTAGGGGGCACTCCATGAAGTTAGCATGTGGCACATTTAAAACTAATCGGAGAAAGTTCTTTTTTACTCAACGCACAAACTCTGGAATTTGTTGCCAGAGGATATGGTTAGTGAGGTTAGTATAGCTGTGTTTAAAAAAGGATTGGATACGTTCTGGAGGAGAAGTCCATTATCTGCTATTAATTAAGTTGACTTAGAGAATAGCCACTGCTATTACTAGCAACGGTAACATGGAATAGAATTAGTTTTTGGGTACTTGCCAGGTTCTTATGGCCTGGATTGGCCACTGTTGGAAACAGGATGCTGGGTTTGATGGACCCTTGGTCTGACCCAGTATGGCATGTTCTTATGTTCTTATGTTAACCAAATTCCCTCACCCACCCAACCTCCCAGCCAATGCACTACCGAAGCAAAAGACCTAGGCGTTACACTGGACTCTGAGCTCAACCTAAAAAAAACACATCACCGCATCAATAAAAGATGGCTACTTCAAGCTACAAGTTCTCAAGAAAATCAAACCCCTCCTCTTCAGCCAAGACTACAGGACAGTACTTTAATCCCTCCTATTCTCCAAACTGGACTACTGCAACTCCCTTCTACTCGGACTCTCTTCTTCCACCCTCAAACCACTGCAACTACTCTAAAATGCAGCAGCCAGATCCCTAACAAACAGCAATCAATCAGCCCACATTACACCCTTCCTCAAAGACCTCCACTGGCTCCCAATACCCCACAGAATACAATACAAAGTCCTCTCCCTACTACACAAGTCAATACACACAAAAAAAAACCACAGAATGGCTAAAAGATACCCTCCACCAGCATCACACCCAAAGAAACCTCAGATCAAAGAACAGCGGCCTGCTAAACATCCCCTCCACAAAACAAGCACACCTCACCGCAACCAGAGAATGCGCCATATCAATAACGGGCCCCTGCCTGTGGAACACACTCCCTGAACAACTCAGATTGGAGACTTCCACCCAGTCTTTCAAAAAAACCTAAAAACCTGGCTATTCCAAAAAGCCTTTCCCCCCTCAAGCCTAACCCCCCCTTCATCCCCACCCCAATCTCACAATAAAAATGGTAACTTCACAATTCCAACTTACCTTAGACATGTCCGCACACTCCAATAAGCCCCAATAAGTCCCCCATGTACAAACTTCCCCATGTAAACAACCATAGATATTGCCATGTTGAGATGATCGAATCAAATCACCCCATTGAACTGACTGAATAAATTCTCCTTGATGCTCAACACTGCGAAAATGTATCTGTATTAACTATTGATATGCCTCCATTCCATGTAAAAATAGTACCACATGTTCGTCCTACTATTTCTCCATGCCAACATGTAAACCGATGTGATGTACCCCAATGAATGTCGGTATACAAAAGCAAATAAATAATATACAAAAATAATCTTTCTTGTTAAGCAGTAGGGATTGAAAAAGAAGTGTATGCATTTAAACCACAAAGTCATGTATTTTTCTCTTAGATTTTTCATTTTGTTAAACCGATTAAGTTCTAGAATTCATTGGCAACAAAAGGCGCTCTCTCCACTACCAGGCACCCTGCCAAAAAACACCCAGAACCTTTGTAGCAAGCCTCCATCCCATAATAGCACTAACATCCGTGACTCGCGCGAGCACAGCCTTGCCAATGAAAGAGCCATGCTACAAATATTATTACAAGCTTTAGAATATCAATACATCTCCTACTGGAAAAACAGAGCAAGCTATACCTCCTTACACAGACACTGCACTGCATGCTAGCAGAATCCCTCACTGCAATCACACAAGCAGAACACAGGCCAACCTTCTCTTATATAGAAAAATGGACCACAAATTGGAAACAAAAATATGCAGAAAAACCTGTATGAGGAATAAAAATTGGTAAAATCCTCCTAATTTCTACTTTCCCTGTCAGAGTGTCAGGCACCTTAAAGTCAAACAGAATAGACAGTGCTCCTTTCATTCCACAGCTGTGGGAGTTGGCCCAATATAAAGCCCCTACACAGCCATATTTATCAATATCATTTTTACACAGCTCATAAATCCCTGATGCACTCTGCAGAGGGAGGGGACGGGAGGAGCCTCCAAGCAGGTGTTGATCCTGCAAGACACAAAATTATTCAGAGTAGTTAAATCACAAGTGGATTGTGATAAATTGCAGGAGAACCTTGTGAGACTGGAAGATTGGGTGTTCAAATGGCAGATGAAATTCAATGTGGATAAGTGAAAGACAATGCATAAAGGGAAAAATAGCCCATGCTGTAGTTACATGATGTTAGGTTTCATGTTAGGAGTTACCACCCAGGAAAAAGATCCAATCTTCATAATGAACAATATATTGAAATCATTGGCTCAGTGTGCTGTGGCAGTCAAAAAAGCAAATAGAATGTAAAGAATTATTAGGGAGGAAATGGTGAATAAAACAGAGAATGTCATAATAATTGCTCCATGGTGAGATCACACCTTGAGTACTGTGTTCACTTCTGTTTGCCACATCTCAAAAAAGATATAGATGCACTGGTGAAGGTACAGAGAAGGTGACCAAAATGATAAAGGGGATGGAATGGCTCCCCTATGAGGAAAGGCTAAAGAGGTTAGGATTTTAAGTTTAGAGAAGAGATGGCTGAGGGGAGATATGAAGGAGGTCTACAAAATCATGAGAGTACTAGAATGAGTCAATGTGAATCAGTTGTTTACTGTTTCAGATAATTGAAGGACGAGGGAGCACTCCATGAAGTTAGCAAGTAGAACATTTAAAACTAATCAGAGAAAATTCTTTTTCATTCAATATACAATTAAGCTCTGGAATTCATTGCCAGAGGATGTGGTTAAGGAAGTTAGTGTAGCTGGATTTTAAAAAAGGTTTGGACAACTTCCTCGAGGAGAAGTCTATAAACTGCTATTAGTCAAGTTGATTTAGTGAATAGCCACTGCTTGTTACTGGCATTAGTAGCATGGGATCTACTTAATTTTGGGGTACTTGCCAGGTACTAGTATCCTGGATTGTCCACTGTTAGAAACAGAATTCTGGGCTTGATGGTCTGCCCAGTATGGCAACTTCTTATGAGCAGAGGGCAGAGAGTTTGGAGGGCCACTGGTCCCTTAAGAGAACCCAACTCTTGCTCCATGCAAAATCCCTCAGCCCAAAGGAGAGCACTTTGGAAGCTGTAAGCCACAGGCAGTGTCTGGCCCTGGGAGGGAGAGGGAACAGGGCTGGGGGTAGGGGGCTGCATTGGAGGATGGCCAGGTGGGGAAGGTCTGAGAACTCATGCTGGCTACCTGCAGGTGCTCTTGGAATCAGACAGAAAGAAATTGAATCATGGTGGCAACAATGAATCCCCCCGCACTATAGGCCAAGTGGTATCAGTGACTCCCCATGGTGAGAGATGGCTGGAGGATCTCCCTCACTCTTTGTCCATCTCCACCCATCCTGCCAAAGAAGCAGAAGAGCAGCTCAGATTCCTTAAGGAGCTACAATGCCAGGACTGACAGGACCTGAATGGCACATTATAGACTAACCGATTTTTCAAAGATTGAGCTTTTGAGCTTGCTAAAACCGTGAGCTCTTCCTGCCCGGCGGCTGAAAGATTTGTATATCATCATTGTCATCATAGGCCTTCATTTATTTCACATTTTTTCCAGCTGGAATGGTCAAGGTATATTGTCGCCGGTCAATGTTTACATTAATAATATTACAAATAAATAAAATAATGGCACAAAGTTACAGAAGGCAGAGCTGTAACTATCCTAAGGCCAAATTGGTCTCAGCTACAGCCACAGCCACAGCTCAAAGGTGCCTCCGGCCCAGCACATAAATAGGACCAGTGGTGATGGAGGATAGCATGCGTCTTCTTTCTTCCCTAACCTTGGGATACCTCTCACCGATATGGCTGCTCCTTCTGCAGAAACTGCCACCTTTTCCTTTTCCAGCCCTATAGTTAAAAGGTCAGCATTTGAACCCCGTGTCTCCATGTCTATGGATCCCTGAGAGGTTCAAACATTAGACAGATCAGCTTTACCAACCACGGGGCACTTTGTTTTTGGATCCTTGAGTGGGCCAGAGGTACTTAAGCTGTGGTGAGTGACTATGGTTGAGGCTATATTGGCCAAAGGCTAGTTACAGCTCTGCCTTCTGTAACATTGTGCCTTAATTTTATTTATTTGTGAGATGATTAATGTAAATATTGACCTGCCTCAATATACTTTGACCTTTCCAGTTGGAAAAAATGTGAAATAAATGAAAGATGATGATGACAATGATGATAATACAAATCTAAAAAGCTAAATCCAACTGCTCTGCATCACTACACATTCTTATAACTATGGACTACAAATGTCTGTTTGGCCTGTATACTACATTCCACATTTGCAGAGAGCTCTCAAGATAAAATATCCCAATCAGAAAATTGCAGGCAATCTGCTGAGAAGTTATTTAAACAAGACAAGATTGCTGGCATTGATGGATCATCAAAAACACTTCTGCATCAAACACTGTAGACACCTCTTCACCACAATCCTGGGGCCTGTCCAGTGATGCACAGTTATTTGTTACGGGTGCAAAACAAATTTGTTTCAAGCACAAAGAAAGGAGGGTAAAAAATGTCCGTTGGAAAACTAGAAAAAGAGATAAAAGAGTGGGGGATCCAGGAAGTGAGATAAGCAAAGAGGAGAGAGGGTGCAAGAGAAAGCAATTGGCCTATGAGTACTCCCGTACCCAAGTCTCTCATTATTAAGTCACGGGATGTAGTCAATGCCAGGGCAAAGTCTCTGGTATCACTTTGTCTTTCTTTCCATGACTGGAGGGTCCTCTGTAGGGGGAAAGAATAGAATAAACCTCCTAGCTAACTGTATGTCTCTTTAGTGAATGCCAATAAACAAGTTGTACCCAAAGCTGGTGCTCAACTTTACTGAGTGTAGACATTTCTTCAAACTTGAAAATTTGGCACTGGTCACAGGTCTCTTTCAGATAATGTGCATAAAGAAATGCAAAATAGTAAGTCTGTGGTTCTGTGATCCCTTGATCTATCCCTCAGGGTCCCCTTTTTATTCTTGAATAGGACGTGAAGCCTCCATGGGTGAACTGTGGTAGCCTTCTATTTTGGCAAGGCTTTTAAATGAATTATTTTATTTTCGGTTTTAAAAGCACTTTATGTATGTTTATTCTGTCTTATTATTTTTGTATTATGGTGTTGTATATTGTGAATGTGCTTTGTAATCCGCTGAGTGCTACTATTTTAGAATTGTGTGGAATATGTGTGCAAATAGAAAAATAAGCATCCCCTTCAGATAATACACTATAACTGGTGCCAAGGAAGAGGAGACTGACAGAAAAGAAACCCACTGTGCCCCACTATAAATTTGAGGCCCAGTGGTTTGCGGGTTTATGATCAGCTGGGGATAGATAGTGCTGCTGGGCCCACTCTGTACCAATCTGGAGTACCCCTTTGTTTTATCTGGACCCCATCCCCATGATTTCACAGGTCCTACCATAATCAGAATAACACACTCTGCTTATAGTGACAAACTTTTATTTAAAGAAGCATGTAGGGAAAATAAGGGCAAAGCTCAACGTAAAACAATGCAAATATTGCAGGATAACACAACAGGAATTTTCTTTTGAATAATGGTAACAGATTAAGTAAGAAATGTATTTATATTTAGCCACTTCAAAGTGGATTATATTCAGCTACTTTTGGTATTCCCCTATCCCCAGGTCCCAAGGAGCAGCAGTGGGATTTGAGCTCTGGCTTCCCAGGATTATAGTGCACGGCTCTAACCCACCAGGATACTCCAGTCCTCTGCACTTAGCTAAGGAGAAAGGCAGGATGTAGGTCACCTCTCATAACAAAACCAGTGTCCTTTGGAATCTAATAACAATCCAGATTGAATCCCTTAATGCCGAGGGATTTTTCCCATCTTCCATACAAATCCTGGTAATGTTGGATGGGGAAATCTTCCCAGCAGCTCCTAGGGTTCATCTGTTAATTCTGTGTCCTTGTTGGTATTTATCCAGAAACTGCTGGGGGCCACTTAACTTTCGGTCCTTTCCTGCAGGGCTCTTTTATCGCTGAATCCAACTTTAGTCTTACTGGGCTCAGCCCAACCTTTCTCTCCCTGCCACAAGTTATCAGACCAAAAGGGGTCAATAATAGCAGTAGGAGCAGGGGTCGCGAATCTTCAACAGGGCTGGGAGCGCTTTCTCCCCTCTCTGCCATTACCTCCCTTCTGGGGCAGTCCACGCTTCAGTTTCTCCTTCTGCCTCTTGGGTGCTGATGCTTTAGCAGCAAGGATCTCTCTCTGCTAACCAACTGGTAATCAGGCTGTAATGCGGGGGGGAGAAAACCCACCTCCACGGTTTACCTTTTCTAATTCTGAGTCCCAAAGATTTCTCCTGGCTGTGGCTCTGCGATGTCCAGCACACTTTTGTCTCCATTCCTGCTTCCCAGAGCGCCTTCCAATAGAGCGATGCAATCATCCATAGGCTACAGCTCTGCCCCCCCTCGCCGCCCCCCCCCCCGCTCCTCAGCTGCTTCCCTTGCCACTGCTGTTGAATTCTGCAGATGCAGCTGATCATCTCCGTCCACTTCCCCACTTTCATTTTTTCTTTGCATTTACATACATCTTACATACATTCTTTGCATAAACCATAGAGTGTAATTATCCATTCCCAGACCAATTAAATGCTCGATGCTAGCAAACCAGACATAGTGGTAAAGGAGGAAATGACAAAAACAGTGTTACTAATAGAAATGTCAATACTAAGTGACTATTCCCTGCTTTGAATGGAGAGAGAGAAGATCATCAAGCACCAAGAGCTGTAATCTGAGACCAAGAAAACGTGGCCTAAAGATGCAGAAAAAGTTCTATTTGTTCGGGCCCCACTCATCTGATTAAAAGAACTTCCAAGCTCACCTCAGTATGTTGCCTGTATATATAACACCTTAACAAGCTTTAGAAAGGATGGGAGAATCATGGAAGATAAGGAAAGAGAATAAGGGGAGCAGGAGGAGGTGGTAGGAAGAAAGGGAGATTCGTGGATTTGGGCAGAAGAGGAAGAAAAAAGATAAGAATGAAGAAGGACTAGGGATAGGGTGGAGGAGAAGGAGGGAAGATTTGGATAGGGGAGAAGAAGGAAGGAAGCCACAGCCCCCCCCCCCCCCCCCCAATCATGCCCCATCCCCTCATTCTCCCTCATTCATTTCCCCCCATCCTCTTACTCTCCCTCACCCCATCCACCCACCTGATCCCCCTCACCCTCCCAGATTTACTTCTCTTCTACCTAAACCCCTCCCTCCCCCTCATTCACTCCCTCCCCCTCCCACAATCCCTCACTAACCTCCTTCATTCCCATCCCTCACAATCCCCTCATATCTTCACTCCGAACCCCCACAATCCCTTCACTCCTTCCTTCCCTCCCCCTTGGAAGAGAAGCCTCATTGGTGGCAGGTAGGATGGTGCATTATTTCCTATCCACACCACTCCACTGCCCGCCCTCCCCAACGGCTGACAGCAATGCTGCGATCTCCTAACTCGCCCTTTGTATTCTAAAACAGGAGTAAGAGGAGAGGTGCTAGAGAAATGACTGGATTAAAGGAGCAGAGCTGTGATCCCTCATTGCCAGAGATAGGAACATGCATTGGGAAGGGGAAAGACCTTGGGGCACCACAGAATGTAGCATCACCTTCAAAGTCCCTTCTAATTTTTCTGGAGTATCTGCTGTCTGCCTCCTGTGCTCCCTTCCTCAATCTCCTCTACTCTGCCTCCATTTTGCCCCCTTCCCTATCTTCCTCGCTCCTGTCTCATCTCCGCCATCCCAGTATCTGACCTCCTGCACCTTCCCTCAGCATCTGGACCCTGCGTCTTACCTCTGTCCCCAGAATAAGCCTCCTGGCTCTCCTCACCCTCTCTATCTTCCCCCTGCTTCTCCTTTTTTGAAGTGTTTTAGGAAACTCTTCAACACTGAATCCCTTCTGCTCTCCCTTTCCGACCACCTCCTCAGAGGCATGGGTCAAGGCCATAGCTACCTCCTTGCCCTCCTCGACATTTCATCAGCCTTCGACACTATCAGCCACCACCATCTAATAACTCGCCTGGAACTCATTGGCATCTCAGACCTAGCCCTTTTCTGGTTTAAATCCTTCATCTCAAACAGAAAGTTCTCAGTCAAAATCGGGAACTCCACATCCACACCACAACCCCTCCAACAGGGAGTCCCCCAAGGCTCATCTCTCTCATCCACCCTTTTCAATATTTACATCACCCCCCTCTGCCAACTCCTCTCTGATCTCCATCTCAAGTTTTACCTCTACGCTGATGATGTTCAGATCATCATCCCCATCCAGAACTCCATCTCTGACGCACTAGAACATTGGGAGAAATGCCTTACAGCCATCAACTCCCTGCTCACCAACCTACACCTCGCCCTCAACACGAACAAAACGGAACTTCGACTCATCTCACCTCACGCTGCCCCTGCACCTCCGCCATCGGGTACCTCCAAACTCCACCTCCTCTCAACACAACCAGCTGTGAGAGACCTTGGAGTTCTCCTTGACCACCAACTAAGCATGAAGAACTACATAAACTCCATTCTCAAAGCCTGTTTTTTCAAACTCAACGTACTTAAAAAACTCAGACCCCTTCTTCACACCCAAGACTTTCGTACAGTCATACAGGCCACCATATCATCCAAATTAGACTACTGTAATGCTCTTCTTCTAGGACTCCCTTACTCTTCCATCAAACCTCTACAAATGTTACAACATGCCACAGCGAGACTCATTGCAAACTCTCGTAAATACGACCACATCACCCCTATACTCAGAGACCTACACTGGCTCCCCATAGCCTCTTGTATTATCTACAAAACACTCAGCATAATGCATAAAGCAATTTACACCCACAACTCCAACTGGCTAGACCTACCCTTCACAACCACCCAGTCCAATCGACCGACTAGAACGACCAATAAAGGCACCCTAGTTGTGCCCTCCCTTAAAGCAGCCCATCTCACCTCTACACATGACCGTGCTCTTTCCATAGCAGGTCCCACTCACTGGAACACACTGCCGCCTGACCTATGCCTTGAACCGTGTATGAACAACTTCAAAAAGAAATTGAAAACATGGTTGTTCAAACATGCCTACCCAGAATAAAAACTCACACCTCCTCCAATAAAAAATAGACCACATTGCGTCTGTTCCATCTTCCTCATACTGAGGAACCATATGTTGTTATCCTCTCTCCTCGTTCACACCGAGGAACCATGTTAATGTTAATGTTACTGTTATTTCTCGTCTATCCTATTTAATTATTTACCCTCCTCTCAGTTTCTAATTCCTTGTTAAAATGTAATTTCCATACTTTACCAGTTTTGATGTAAACTGGCATGATGTCCACAACTAATGCCGGTATATAAAAATGTTTAAATAAATAAATATATATATATGGAAGCCAGTGGCTCAAGCTATTCATTGTTACTCGGCACGCTGCCCTTTTAAATTGCAGGCCTGGGAAAATGATACAGAGCGAGTGGTCCAAATGGGGGTCCAGCCTGGCCTAATGATACTTTTTTTAGACCCATCTGGCCTAATGAGCTGTTGGGGTTCGGAAGGAAGGAGGGTTGAAGCAGGACCCATGATCCTGAGCAGTGGGAAACCTTTTTTTGTAGCTGCAGCCACTGAGTTCCGTCTCTGCCGCCCAGCACCACATGCACGCTCATATCTTGCAGCTGGCCCGTCCTGCATGCTTATCCCATGCATCGTAACATCAGCACATGCAGGCTGTGCCGGCCACGAGATTTGAACATACTCACAGTGCTGGGCAGCAGAGATGAAACACTAGGGGGTAGATTTTAAAAGCCCTGCGCGCGTAAATCCTCCCGGATTTACGCGCGCAGGGCACTCGCATAGGCCGCCGGCGCGTGCAAAGCCCCGGGATGCGCGTAAGGCCCGGGGCTTCCTAAAAGGGGCGGGAGGGGCGTGTCTGGGGGCGTGTTGGCTGGCCGGGGGTGTGTCCGGGGGCATGTCCGGGGTCAGGGGGCGGTCCGAGGCAGGTCCGGGGGCATGGCGACGGTTTGGGGGGTGGGCCGGCAGGGCCAGGAGGGTGGTCCCGAGTCCCCTGGCACTGCGGCCTGTGCCGGGGGATGCCGAGGCGGCGCGCACAAGTTACACCTGCCTCAAGTGTACAGCAAAGGTAGGGGGGGGATTTAGGTAGGGCTGGGGGGTGGGTTAGATAGGGGAAGGGAGGGGAAGGTGAGGGGATGCGGAGGGAATGGAGGCAGGCTGCGCGGCTCGGCGCGCGCAGGCTACCGATTTTGCGCAGCCTTGCGCGCGCCAACCCCGGATTCTTATAAAATCTGGCGTACTTTTGTTTGCGCCGGTTGCACGAAAAAAAGTACGCGTGCGCGTACTTTTTAAAGATCTACCTCAATGGTTGTAGAAAGGCTTTTGCTGCTCCTACAGCAATCCTGTTAGGTCCTCCGTGCGTTGTGCTGCAGGTAGCTGACCTCCTCTTGTGCATGGGAAAATGTAGGCTGTGCACAGCTTACAGCAAATAAGGGTTTATTTGCTTGTCATTGGCAGCAGACATTTAATGGAATCAATCACTTTTTGTGACTTTTCGTTATATAATTCAAATTGTTTTTCCAAGTTCTTCTAGGTTATTGTTCATGGTTCTATGTATAGCCTATAGGCAAGTTTACGTTCTTTGTAAACCGGTTTGATTTGTATGTAATGCAAGAAGATCGGTATATAAAAACCAAAAATAAATAAATATCTTTCATCCAGATGTGTAGCACAGCCTACCTGTCCCCTGCTGTTCTGCCCTTGCTAGAACTCCTGCCTTTCCCTGCCTTATCCTGTTGCCACCAATGTGTAATAAAGGAGAGATAGACATTTGTAATATTCTGGATGGTACAGGAGTTGCTGATTAAATGAATGCTATCTCTCTCCATCTTGGCCAACTGTGCCTGCATGCAAGCATGGAACTGAGTATACAAGGTAGAGATAATCTGTGAGGTGAATGTTGTCCATGAGGGAACTTTGAAATTGTCTGCTAAGAGGTGCAGCAGCTGCTTAAATCCCAGGTTCTCCATGACCTGTATGGGCTTTTCATTCATGGAAATCATTTCCCTAATGTACTATATTACCATCTTTGATGTTGCCTACATCTGGCTGCAGGACAGTGATGCAGAACAGCATTCCATCTAGTTCCAGTGGCTTGTCACTGAATTGGTTGGGGACTGTTTGCCTGTTACCTCATTAGAGGAAAAGGACAGGATCATCCTGGGAGACAGACATCCTCTTTTCTCTGTCTTTTCTGCTGTTTCTACTGTTTTGAGTGGTAGACAAGTTCCCAGGCTAGTACCAATGGCCTTCCCGGAAGCCATCACTAATGGGTATTTTTTTTTAATATGATGCTGCATTCCACTGTTTGCAAGATGGCTCAGTACCTTTCCTCTATTGATGGCCTTACAACAGTGAATGCATTTTGCTAAATACTGGTCTTTCATACCTCTGATGTCTTACAGGATGTCCTCTTCCTCTCTGAAAGATTGAGTGCTGCTGCTGGGACTGAGATTCAGGGTGGAGCAGGAGGGAAAAGGCTAGATGCAACTCTCATGCACCCACTACCTGATCTTCCAGTGAAGGGGGGGAGGTGCTCTTTGCCTTAACAGTATCACTTTCTGCCTCCTGTGGCTGCTTACTAGAGGATATCATACAAGTAACAAGACTCACCAAAACCCTGTGAACTACTAGAGTTCAATATTTTCTGTATCTGATAATCCCTCACACGAATCTTCTGATTCAGTGCTTTCTCCAAGTATTTCCTTCCTGCTGACACTGCTCATCAGAAATCGGGGTACACTATACTGCATTTTGAAACTCCACTCATAGTGCCCCTGCCACTCTACTGCTAATTTAACTCCCCTGTTACTTTGCCTTTTCCTGCCCCTACATTATATAGAATAGAGATGAGCATGGGAGCAGGCAGTAGATGCTCTTCCAGCTTCAGCTTCTTCTTGTCCATCCTGCCTTTTTTCCCTCTGCTAAAAATGATCTTGGATAGGGGATTTCTGTCTTCACTGTTATCCTCATCAGTGTTACTTGTGTTTACCCTAGGTTCTTTTGGAGGAAAAGTCTTGCCTCTTCCTTGGCTATCGTTTTTGCTACTAGTCTATTTCCTTATTTAAAAATGTTTAACCTACCAATACAAAGTTCTTGGTGAGATACATAAAATCATTCATGTATACAATAAAAAAAAAACATACAATGATAATGATGATCTTCATATTTGCCACTACCATGTTTACCTTTTGCTCCTTGTGGTATGATGGAATTTGACACTCAGTCACTAGTAGTGGCTAGTACTAAACGTAGTGTACTGTAATTCTGTACACAAGTACTAGTATGGTACGGAGATATAAGGGAGATACCAGATGCTCTACCACTGTATGCAACAAAATATGAATTCTACTTTCTATGAATACTGACCTCAGAGGGACATAGACTTTAAAAGTTGTATACTGACAGGTCTGTTCCAGCAAAGAAATACTGTCTCAGCAGAGAGAAACAAGCTAAGGGACTTTGACCAGAATAACAATACGGGCACAGCTTATCTGATATGACTATTTACTTAAGGGCTATAAGTTTTTCTATTAAACATGAGTGAAGCCCAGGACAGGGGCAGGTCACAGAGACAAAAACAATAATCCAAAGGCAGTTTATTTGTCAGGTCAGCTGACAGAAAAATGTTGATACTGCAAGACAGCTCGCTGGTCAAGAGATTACTAGACTGGACTAGACTTCACTTTGGAATCACCACTAGCAGGAACAGTGACCCCCCCCCCCCCCCCCCAAATGGAGAGGGAGGCAGCAATCTGAAATGAAGAAATGACCTCTGATTGACTATGTATGAGCTGTTGCATATTCATGTCCTGACTGTTAAAAAGCTGTAGCAGAGAGAGACTCAGGGTGGTGGCCGATAGAGAGAGTCAATACCTGACAACACAGAAGTATGAACCCTGCACCTCCCTGTGTCAAAGAGGTAGAAGATCAGGGGTATCTGCTGAGATTGGAGTGAGGAAAGCCCTGCCTGATATCTAGCCACCTACCACAAAGCCAGAGATGGCCCCAGAGCTGAGAGATGCCTCCTCAGCCCAGCCAGTACCAGGACCAAGGAAGCAAGCTCTTTCCCTTGAGATAGACCCTGAGTTCTCCAGCCAGAGACTGCTCTGGAGGTAAAAAGAAAGGAATCTCCCAAAGTAGGCTAGCAAGCTAGTTATCTTTATTAATACTCTAGGCAGGCTAAGAGGTCTGGGTCTGGCATGTTTCAATTCACTAATGATGCAGAGTTTTATTTTGAAAAAGCAATGCTAATTAGCAAGGACTTTAGAGACATGTGCTGTTTATTTTCTTCTAAATGCTAATCCTGCAAAATCTGACAAATAAAAATCTAATTCTGTGTGTAAAATGCGTGGTCTTTACTGAACTATTCGGATTGTAGGAGGTACTAGAGCAAACTGTCTGTAGCAGTGCCAGCCCTGATAGGTGTGGGGGAGGGGGAAATGAGGTGCACAATAGCAGACAGGTTCCAGAACCACTAATACTGCTTACAGACGGCTCGATACTGTAAGACCGCGGCAGAAAGAGTGCGGCATTGCCAGGTGCACCCTTCCTCCCCGCACGCACAGTTCTCTTGACCTAGCGCCTGATACTCTCTTCTAATTGCATGCAAATGCATGCCGCGGCTGTGAAGCGTTAGGAAAGGGTTATGCCCGCGCAACCCATTTTACTGTATAGGCGCTTAATACAGCGCCTATACAGTAACCTGGGTGCGCTGGTACCTGTCATTTCAAATGACATTTGAAATGAGAGGCACCAGGAAGTGTAAAAAAAAAACAAAAAAACAAAAATATGTAAAAACCTGAGTGTTATAAAAAAAAATTTTTTTAAATACTTGTCACTTTCATGCGGTCATCCAGGCAGCGGCGTGGGTCCAGGCAGCCGGCGGGCGGAGGCGGGAGCCGGGTGTTCGATCGAGGCCGCGGGCGGGTAGGCGCGTGTTTGATCGGGCGGGCGGCGGCAGCAGCGGCGGGATCCGGGGGGTGGGTGGGCGTGTGTTCAAACGAGGCCGCGGGCGGGTGGGCGCCTGTTTGATTGGGCGGGCGGCAGCAGCGGGATCTGGGGGGCGGGTGGGTGCGTGTTCAAACGAGGCCGGGTCGCACAGGCGCGCATTAATTCACTGCCGGTGGGGGTTGCCGGAGGCCGCTTTCGCCACCGGCTCCCTCCGCCTGAATTAATGAGCGCCTGTGCGACCCAGCCTCGTTTGAACACGCGCCCCCCCCCCCCCCCGGATCCCGCCGCCGCCCGCCCGATCGAACAGGTGCCAACCCGCCCGCGGCCTCGTTTGAACACGCGCCCCCCCCCCGATCCCGCCGCCGCTGCCACCGCCCGCCCAATCGAACACACGCCTACCCGCCTGCGGCCTCGATCGAACACCCGGCTCCCGCCGCCGCCCGCCGGCCGCCTGGACCCACGCAGCCCTCCGGCTCCCACCTCTGCCTGGATGACCGCACGAAAGTGACAGGTATTTAAATTTTTTTTTTTTTTCTGACAGGTTTTTATGTGTCCCACAGCATTACATTTTCTCGCTCATCTTTGTATCGCTTTTTTTTTTTTTAATTGTGTTTTATTGTGTTTGAGTATCTTAAGTGGTGTCGATGGATTTGTTACTAGACTCACAGTCCTAACACCTACTAGGGGGAGGCGGTAAACTAACACGTTAAGGCCGCGGCAAAACAGCGGGTTACTAAGGAGATAATATCAGCCCCGTTACAGTATCGGAGGGGAATAGCTAATTCCTTCATTATACAGCTAATTCGTTCATTTACACATCATATACATGCCGCGTGCGGAAAGGGTTATGCGTCTGTTTTAAGAAGCGCTAAGGATGCGCGAAACTGGAGACTATATCGCTGGATCGCCTTGCGCGTCCGAATTGTGCGCTCCGAGCACGTTACAGACGGGAAATCTTCAACCGAACGATACTATATCGAGCCGAGAGAGAGACAAACAGACAGCAGAACCGACAGTACACAGTCACGTTTGTCCAAAAGCATGCCATATACTTTCTGCTTGATGACTATGACTCTGTTGACTTCCTCTAGGAAATTACAGAGGTTGTGAAAAAAAGTCACACACATACTGAAATGTGTATACTGACTCCTCTCTCCACATGCAGAAAGTCAGAGAGAACAAAGAAAAAAAGCTGGTGTTCTACCTGGTTAGAGTACTGATAATCACTGGTCAGACACTGCAGATGCACATGCACAGAAAGATAGGCTCTTACGCCTGCCAGTTCAATGGTACAATAACTCCGTAACAGTGAACAGTGAGAAAATTGCAGTATCTCCTCTTCCATAGTGCCACTGTGATAAGAGAAAACAGCACAGCCCACCTTGTTTTAAATTTCTTATTCTTTTCCTTTCCAAATCTTTTTTTTTTTTGTACTTTTTCTTTGGCACTCAGAAAAAGCTTTAGAAATACAACCTCTCTGTCTGAAATCTAACAGAGAAATGAAGGAACAAAATGGTGACTGTTCAAAATTGCATTCTGCTTTCAGTTTCAGGTTAAAATAATGAAAAAATCATTGTTAATCTAAGCTGGTGACAGATGGCTGAAAAAAAAATGTTTGACTCCTTTCTGTATGGCTTCAGTAACTTACTTTGAGTAGAAAAAAATAACCCCATAGACTTAAACAGGATCTGAAAACTAATGCAAACAAAAACGTTCATTATTTTCAGGAGCATTGTCCATTTGCTTCAATTTAAATGAAACAAACCAAAATGTCCTGTTTTGTTTTGGATTACCTAACCATTTCAAATGAATGCATAACCCTAGTTACAACTGTGTCTAAAATCATGTCTGTTAAGAGAGAAGCAAGGACGAAGGTTTCTGGGGTTTCTTTAAAATGCATGACTTTCTGCGAAGAAAGGAGAGACCTTCTTTGGGTTGGGCCTGGGGAGGAGTTAGGATTTAAGTGCGTACTTCTGAAGTTTCAAAAGTATGCACCCATATTTCTCTGGAAAAAAGTATGTGCACAAATAGCAGTTGGAGGTCTGTGTGCATACTTTTTCTGAGTCAGTTTTTCAAAGGGAACATTTTCCCTTTGAAGTTAAGTCTGTGGGTAAAAATTCCCACAGACTTTATTCTTCTGTGCACAGCTGCAAAGTCCCCCCCTTAAATATTATAGTCCAGCTGCACCCAATTAGTCATTATGGTCCCCGTTTTCAATTGCATCTCACCTACTAACCCAGTATGAGACTTTAGTGTTTTCCCTGATTCTCTCCCAAACACATATTTGTCTTCTCTGTCTTGACTAGACACAGTAGGCTCCACAGAGCAGGGACTGCCTCTAATGTGATTTGTACAGTGCTGTGTATATCTTGTAGTATTATAAAAAGGTTTAGTGGTAGCAATAGTAGTAGTAGTATGGACTTCCCGCCCATGGATAAATTGAGGTCCATGACAAAGCTGGATCTGTACCCTTTTGTTCATGAGAGCGCACAGTGCATGACATGCCTGCCATCATAAGCACTACGGGGCGACTCAGCTGCCTGGTGTGAAGCGTGTGCGTGCAGAATGTGTCTCAAGTGCGCCTGATAAGGTGGGGACTGTAGAATCTGTAATGCCAAGAATGTCCGCTGTGCTTTATCTGTGACTTGGGGAGGAAAAAAAACAAAACTTTCCAGAGACTCCAATCTGACTGTGTGACATAATCACTCAGATCGGATGATGACAGGCCTCTTTGATATGCAACAGTTTGTTTCCTGCCTCAGGGTGACACCTACCTGACTGAAAAACAACAACAAAAAGCCAAACTGATTTCTCGATTTGCATTTTTTTGTCAAGAGGATTATTGAAATGTTACAGTCCTCTAGTTGCTGCTGTTAATTTAATGCTTATGGTAAAAAAAAAAAAATAGCGTAACAAAAAAAAGATTAAGATAAATAAATGAAAAGCCTAGACCTGCCGAAGCTGCTATTAAACAAGAGTTGTCAAGTGTCAATAGGCTTGGGTTTGTAGATTTAGTCATGTGTTACTATAAATTGATACTGTACCAGTTGATTTAAATGTTGATAAAGTCAAGAGAAAGCTGTTTTCTTAATAAGGAAAAAAAGGATCTTGTATTCTGTTTCATGTTTTAATGAAGACAAAAACCAAGTGTGCCCACTCCCAAAAAAAATGTCATTTATAGTAAGCAGTGGCATGCATTATTAGTTGCAGTATTGCAGTTCACCTATTAACAACTGGGCCCTTAATAGGGATATGCATTCATTTCCTGTTGTTTTCAAACAGAAAAAACACAAAATTTCATGTTTTTCCTTCTATTGTTTTTAGTGCTCACTGTTCCAAAATAGTGCCTAGTGTTGCACTATTCTGGAACCTACAAAAACAAAAACTTTTGGAAGAAATCCTAAAAAGCATGGAAATTTGCCACCAAACAACACAAAACAAAACATGAATTTTTTTTGTCCTGCATACCCCTGGCATGGACCCTTTATGATAGTAAAAAAAAAATGTCATTTTATATCAGGTGCGGTAATGCGTTACCACGGCTGATAATGCATGCCCCTGTTGTACAGCACAGTTTATATTGGATCTTCTTTCCTTTATAAGTTTGGGGGGGAAAATTCCAATTCAAACTAGATTTTCAAATGTGTAAAACCATCATGGAAAGCATGTAATACTGCTTTCATATAAGTTTCAAATATATTTGGGTCGATATTCAAAGGATTTACCTGGCTCAAATTGGGTTTGAGCCAGGTAAGTCTACCCCGTTATAAATGTAACCTTTCTAACCACAAGCCACACAAATTTAGGGCTGGATTTTCCAACAACACAGAGTTTTCTGAATATCATGGTAACGGGGGGCGGGCCCGCGAAAGCCGGCAGCGATTGCAACACTGAGGTGTTATCGCTGCCGGCTTTCGCACCCAGTAGCGCCACCATGAAAGGTGGCGCTACTGGGTGCGCTACGGGCAGCGATAACGTGGATTACCTTCTCGCCGCCAGCGAAGTTTCCACAGCGTCCGCTCCGACGCCGCCCCGACTCCTCCTCTTCCGGTGCCGCCGCCGCCCCAACTCCGCCCCTGTTTAGCTATCGCACGCGAAAAGCTTACAAAATGACCCCCTTAGCCAGAAAGAAAAATCGGTCATTCCTGGGGCAGCCCTTTGAACTTGGCTGGTTAGTGTGATATTCAATGTTAACTGACTAAATATTGCCAGGTAACCTCAGCCACAGAAATAACAGGGCTAAATCTACCTGCTCAGATTCTGAATGGGTAGCTATAGTCAGATATTCAGCCACACAATTAGTCAAGCAAGTGTGACAGAAAATTCATTGAAAGACACCTGGTTAAATTTACCCAATTATCTTAGTTCATTGTGAGTTTCTGAAAAATGACCCCATTGTGGATAAAAATAAAACCTGGTTTAATATATATAGATGTCTGTTGCAAAACTGTCCAGGGCTCAGTTCACGTAAAAGCTTGCGCTTAACCTGGTTTGGAATGTAGTTTTATGTACACTGAGCAGAAATGTTCCGGTGGTGAGGGGGTGGGGGGCGGTTTGAAGGCAGGGTAGTCGGCACTTATGTTCATACTTTTTGATCTTAAGGGGCCTGATATTCAAAGCGTGTTCAGCGAGAGGGACTTATGCAGCCAAGTAGTGGCCACTGACTGTGCCCCTATGTTCAGCGGCCACCGCTTAGTCATATAAGTTCCTTATATGGCTAAAAGGTCCATGCACAAAAAGTAGGCGTGTGCTAGCTGAATAAATTATAACTTATACCGTATAACTTATACCAATATTTGGAGTTAGCCGCATAAGTATATGTGTAAGTTTAGACGCCCTATAGAATAGGTCTAAACTTAGCCAGGTAGACATGTCTGGCTAAGTGCATATACATATGCGTATATTCAACAGCCTCATTGTGCCGCTGAATATGCATTGTAACTAAGCCGGATAAATTCTTACCTGCTAAGTTACTTACACAGCCAGCTTTGAATATCTACCCCAAGAAGTATACACGTAAGTGTATGCACATAAGTTACAGCCTCAGAATAGGAGGTGTAACTACATGAGTCAATCTCTACACATAGCTGGCCAAATATCTGTGAATTTTTAAAGCAAACTTAGGCACATTGTTGCGCTCAGGGGTGGACCCTTGTCCTGGAGCAGTGGAGAATGGCTCCCTGGTAGAGACCAGGAAGCACCTGTTCCCAGGGGGCGGAGCACTGGAGGGGACAGAGGTTAGGATGAACTTCACCACTGGAAGCCCACGGTCCCCCCAGGTGGAGCCCATAGGCACCCGGGCCACTTGGACTTAGGTGGGCCTCGCAGGGTCTCCTGGAGAGGTAGTAGACAGGCATACCCACAGACAGCAAGGGAGCGTGGTTGGACTCGAAGCTGTAGGTCTGATGGAGCAAGGAGGACCAGAACAGCGTAGGCGATGACAAGGCAAGGGACAGAGCCAGAATCAGGAGGCATAGTCAGAATCTGGGAGTCAGTCCAAAGTATAGTCAACGAGGCAGAGGTCAGATTCCGGAGGTCAGACTAGGTCACAAGGCAGGCAGAGGTCTGAAGGTAGGCAGCAGACAGAGAGGTCAAGGAACAGGCCGAGGTCAGTACCAGAGAGACAGTCCGAGTGTACTACCTGGGAGACAGACGGACAGACGCAGGAACAGAGGGACGCTGGAACAGTAGGATGCAGGAACAAGAATGGAACAGTAGGATCCTGGAACAAGGCTGGAACAAGCCTGGAACAAGATTGGAACAAGGCTTAGTATGCAGTGGCAATCTAGCACACAATACAATGCCGACCCGAATGCCAAGGCAAGGAAGTGCAGGCAGCGACCTCCTTAAGTAGTTCCTTCAATCAGGGTGCGCCGCAGAGCTAAGACCCGCCCCTGGCCCTACAAGAGGCTGGGCGGTGCGCACGCACGTGTAGGGGCATGTCCAACACCACGGAAGACGCTGAACTCCGGCGTGAGGCCTGGTGCACAGTGGAAGGCTCGGCGACCGCTGCCGTGGGACACCGAGGCCAGGAGGAGCTCGCGGCTGCCGCTGGGGAGGCCAACCCGGGACCTGCAGAGGAGACAGAGAGGTGAGCAAGCCCGTGTGTGGGCCGGACGCGGGCCGGACGCGGACCAGACACGCAACAGTACCCCCCCTTCTAGGGCCTCCTGTTAGGAGCCGCGCTCGCGGCACGCCGCGCCCGAGGGGCGCCGCTTACCAGCGCGGCAGACCGCCGCAGTTGCCCTGATGTGGTGCTGAGTCGTGGGTCCGGGGCCGCGGACCGCAGCACAACATGGCCGCGGCGTTTCGGCTCCTCTTCCTGGTTGCTGGCTCCGCCCCCCTTCAGGGACTAACATCGTTGCCTCTGATTGGCTGCTGGATACCTCCTGCAGCGGGATTGGCTCTCCCCTGGTATGCCAGCTGGAAGGAGCTATTTAAAGGCAGGTCTTGCACCTCAGACCTTGCCTTGACTTCCTCTGGGCTCCTGGCTTGTTCCTGTTTGTGGTTCCTGTACTTGATTCGTGGTTTTGACTCCTGGACCGGCTTTGGTGATTTCTCTGGCTTCTGACCCCTGGACTGGATTTGGCGTATTCTCTGGCTTCTGACCCTTGGACCGGCTTTGGTGAATTCTCTGGCTTCCGACCCCTGGACTGGCTTTGGGGTATCCTGTGGCTTTCGACCATCGGACTGACTGTGGAGTTTCCTTCAACTCCCTTAATCCGAACTGTTCCACCTTTGAGTCCACGACCTGCTGGAGGCGCCAGCTCAGTTTTACTTTCCACAACCTGCTGAGGACATCCACCTTTGAGTCCACGACCTGCTGGAGGCGCCAGCTCAGCCTTACTTTCCACGACCTGCTGAGGACATCCACCTTTGAGTCCACGACCTGCTGGAGGCGCCAGCTCAGCCTTACTTTCCACGACCTGCTGAGGACATCCACCTTAGAGTCCACGACCTGCTGGAGGCGCCAGCTCAGCTTTACTTTCCACGACCTGCTGAGGACATCCACCTTTGAGTCCACGACCTACTGGAAGTACCTGCATCCAGATCTCTGTGAGAGTCCTGGTCTAGGCCTCGCCAATCAGCGATCGAACATTCATTCCTCGCTGAACCAAGGGTCCACATCCCGAAAGCACAACAGTAAGTCAAGGCCATGGACCCGGCAGAGGCCTCGGCACTACGAGCAATTCCCGGCCTGGCACAGAAAATAGTCGAACAACAGGGTATGTTAGAAGCCATGGCCGCCTCCATGGAACGACTTAATGCTCGATTAGACGCTGTAGTTGCTACGCAAGCTACTTCACCTGCAGTCAGTCCGCCAACTGCACCTACTACACATATGCTGCAAGGATTTCCTCGTCTGGTTGTACCTTTACCGGTTCCACCTCGGTATGCTGGAGATCCACGCTTATGTTTAGGATTTCTGGACCAATGCAATATGCATTTCCGGCTACAATCTTCTCTCTTCCCGGACGATGTAACCAGAACCACCTACATATTGTCATTGTTAGATGGCAAAGCTCTAGCATGGGGTTCGGCCCTATGGCAGAGCGCTGATCCAGTACTACAGGACTTCTCTCGCTTCATGGAATTGTTCCGGTTGGTGTTCGAAGAACCAGGGAAAAAAGCCGCAGCAGGATCTACCCTCCTACACCTTCGTCAAGGAGGGCAAGCCCTCATGGATTATAATATTGAATTCCGAACCTTGGCGACAGAGCTTCGGTGGGAAGAGGCCACCCTTCGAACAATTTATTTGGAGGGCTTATCTACGAAAATCAAAGATGAACTGGCGGCCAGGGAACTTCCTGCTTCTTTAAATTCACTTATTGAATTAGCCACCAGAATTGACCGACAAATTCAAGAAAGAGTCCGGGAGGGTCTGGGAGGTAGACGACGCCTGACCTATTCCTCCACTCAACCTCCGCCTCTCACAAATACCCGAGAAATACATCCTAATGAAACCACTACTGAAGAGCCCATGCAACTCGGCAGAGGTCCCTTGTCGCCCGCTGAACGTCAGAGGCGACGTAGAGAAGGACTTTGTCTTTATTGTGGAGGTTCCGGTCATAGGATTGCAGGCTGTCCCATCCGACCGGGAAACTCCAAAGCCTAGGGTCCATGGGGGGAGTAACCCTAGGTCTTACATCTCCAGCTCCCCCACTTACGCTACCTGTCACCCTCACAGTTAAAGGACATGCATTTACCACCTTGGCCCTAGTGGATTCCGGGGCCGGCGGAGAATTTATCTTACAAGAAATAGTCGAGCAACTACAGATTCCTACCCGACCCTGTCCCAAACCATTAGTCGTCTCCTCTATTCATGGGGATCCTTTACCAGGGACCATTACACATCAGACGGAACCTCTGGAGTGTCATATTGCACCAGATCATTGGGAACAAATTACGTTCTACGTACTCAAGAAAGCCATTCATCCAGTGGTTCTGGGTATTCCGTGGCTACAGCGCCATAATCCCCAATTTGATTGGACTACATTAAAACTAAAGCAGTGGGGATCCAATTGTCTGGGAGCATGTTTAAATAAGACTTCTTGCACACAGAGTTTTATTTGTACCTCTGGCCTAGGGAAATTACCCTCCCAATATGAACAATTTGCGGATGTATTCTCCAAAGAGGCCGCGGACATCTTACCTCCTCACCGGGAGTTCGACTGTGCTATTAATTTGACTCCGGGATCCACACCGCCTCGAGGGAGAACGTATCCCTTATCCGTTTCAGAGACGCTAGCCATGTCCGAATATATCCAGGATAACCTGCAGAAAGGATTTATACGAAGATCTACCTCTCCGGCGGGAGCTGGATTTTTTTTTGTCAAGAAAAAAGATGGGACATTGCGACCTTGCATTGATTTTAGGGGGCTCAATGCTATAACCATCAAGGACAGATGCCCGCTACCTCTCATCACAGAGTTATTTGACCGGTTGCAGGGAGCTCAAATTTTTTCTAAGCTGGACTTACGTGGCGCCTATAATCTAGTTCGGATTCGTGAGGGTGACGAGTGGAAGACGGCTTTTAACACCAGGGACGGACACTATGAATATTTAGTTATGCCGTTTGGCTTAACTAATGCTCCTGCCGTCTTCCAAAACTTCATCAACGAAATCTTCAGGGATCTACTTTACGTCTGTGTGGTGGTTTATTTAGATGATATCTTAATTTTTTCTAACGATTTACCAGCTCACCGTCAACATGTTCTACTGATTTTGCAACGTCTACGGGAGAATCATTTATATGCTAAATTAGAAAAATGTGTTTTCGAGACTGCATCTGTTCCCTTCTTAGGGTATATCATATCTCACCGTGGATTTCAGATGGATCCGGCCAAATTACGATGTATACAGCACTGGCCTCAACCAACTGGTCTCCGCGCTCTGCAGCGGTTCCTTGGATTCGCCAACTATTACCGCAGTTTCATCAAAGATTTTTCCAAGCTCGCGGCACCACTTACTGCACTCACCCGTACTGGGGCTAATGTTAAATCCTGGCCTGTGGACGCTATTGCGGCATTCCAAACTCTTAAAGACTCCTTTTTACGACAGCCCTGCCTGCGTCACCCGGATCCCAGACGTCCCTTCATTGTCGAAGTTGATGCGTCCACTGTAGGAGTAGGTGCGGTCTTGAGCCAAATTTCTGTCTCTGGCAAGTCTCATCCCTGCTCTTACTTTTCGAAGAAGTTCTCACCCGCTGAGCGCAATTACTCGATAGGCGACCAAGAGTTGCTCGCCATTAAACTTGCTTTCGAGGAATGGCGCCAGTGGCTGGAGGGGTCTCCGCATACGATCACGGTTTTTACGGACCACAAAAACCTAATCTATTTACAGCAGGCTCAGCGGCTCAATCCACGTCAAGCCCGCTGGGCACTTTTTTTACCCGTTTTGATTTTGAGATCCGATATCGACCCGCCAGCAGAAACATTAAAGCAGACGCGTTATCGCGCTCTTTTGTCAGCGAAGACATCTTGGAGCCCATTCAAAACATCATTGATCCTGCTCGCATCATTCTCTCTGCGTCTTTTACGGTTCCTGTTGGCAAGACAGTGGTACCTCGAAGACTCCGCACCAAGGTATTGAAATGGGGCCATGATTCCCAGGTAGCTGGGCATTCGGGGCAGAAACGTACGCTTGCCCTCCTGCAGAATCACTACTGGTGGCCTGGAATGCGTAAGGACATTTGCGCCTACGTACAGTCTTGTCCTACGTGCGCTCAACATAAGGATCCTACTGGACGGTCTTGGGGGCTGTTACAACCTCTTCCGGTGCCTGCCACACCTTGGTCTCACATCTCCACGGACTTTATTGTTGATCTGCCGCCTTCTGAAGGTCATACGGTCATTTGGGTTGTGATAGACCGCTTCTCAAAAATGGCTCATTTTACCCCTCTACCAGCTCTTCCATCTGCTCCACGTCTGGCTCAGCTCTTCATGTTACACATTTTTCGTCTCCATGGCATTCCACAGCACATTACCTCTGACCGTGGACCTCAGTTCACTGCAAAATACTGGCGGAGTCTTTGCACTAAATTCCACATTGCTCTGGATTTCACCACGGCGTTCCACCCCCAGGCCAACGGGCAGTCCGAACGGACCAACCGGTCCTTAAAGCAATTCCTACGAACTTATGTTAATTCTCAACAGGATGACTGGTCGGCCCTGCTGCCCTGGGCTGAGTTCTCTCACAATTTTCACACTTGCACGTCTACGGGGGCTTCTCCTTTTACGATCGTTTATGGCCAGCAACCCGCTCCACCCATACCCTTACCCTTGCCTGTTGCCTCTCCAGCGGCCCAGGTTACAGCTCTACAATTTCAACAACTATGGATCCATACGCAACAAATGTTAAGAAGGGCAGCCGCCACTTCCAAGAAATTTGCGGATCGGCACAGACGGCCAGCACCTCGATTCCTTCCCGGAGACAAAGTGTGGCTAAGTACCAGACACATTCGTTTACGGGTTCCCTCCATGAGATTGGCTCCCCGGTACATTGGGCCCTTTCCAGTGATTAGACAAGTGGGTCCTGTGACTTATCAATTACGACTGCCTTCCTCACTTCGTATTCATAATTCCTTTCATGTATCCCTTTTGAAGCCCGTACTTCTCACTTGGCCCTCTCGTAAGACACCTGTTTCTCCGTTGGTACGGGCTGAGGAGGATACCATTTATCGAGTCCATGACGTCCTGGATGTGCGCAAACGAGGACGTAAATGGGAGTACCTTCTTGCCTGGGAGGGCTTCGGCCCGGAAGAGAATTCCTGGGAACCTGCTACCAATATCTTGGATAAAGATCTTCTCAGGACCTTTCATGCTCTTCATCCCGAGAAGCCCAAGCCTTCTAGAGGGAGGCCTAAAGGAGGGGGTACTGTTAGGAGCCGCGCTCGCGGCACGCCGCGCCCGAGGGGCGCCGCTTACCAGCACGGCAGACCGCCGCAGTTGCCCTGATGTGGTGCTGAGTCGTGGGTCCGGGGCCGCGGACCGCAGCACAACATGGCCGCGGCGTTTCGGCTCCTCTTCCTGGTTGCTGGCTCCGCCCCCCTTCAGGGACTAACATCGTTGCCTCTGATTGGCTGCTGGATACCTCCTGCAGCGGGATTGGCTCTCCCCTGGTATGCCAGCTGGAAGGAGCTATTTAAAGGCAGGTCTTGCACCTCAGACCTTGCCTTGACTTCCTCTGGGCTCCTGGCTTGTTCCTGTTTGTGGTTCCTGTACTTGATTCGTGGTTTTGACTCCTGGACCGGCTTTGGTGATTTCTCTGGCTTCTGACCCCTGGACTGGATTTGGCGTATTCTCTGGCTTCTGACCCTTGGACCGGCTTTGGTGAATTCTCTGGCTTCCGGCCCCTGGACTGGCTTTGGGGTATCCTGTGGCTTTCGACCATCGGACTGACTGTGGAGTTTCCTTCAACTCCCTTAATCCGAACTGTTCCACCTTTGAGTCCACGACCTGCTGGAGGCGCCAGCTCAGTTTTACTTTCCACAACCTGCTGAGGACATCCACCTTTGAGTCCACGACCTGCTGGAGGCGCCAGCTCAGCCTTACTTTCCACGACCTGCTGAGGACATCCACCTTTGAGTCCACGACCTGCTGGAGGCGCCAGCTCAGCCTTACTTTCCACGACCTGCTGAGGACATCCACCTTAGAGTCCACGACCTGCTGGAGGCGCCTGCTCAGCTTTACTTTCCACGACCTGCTGAGGACATCCACCTTTGAGTCCACGACCTACTGGAAGTACCTGCATCCAGATCTCTGTGAGAGTCCTGGTCTAGGCCTCGCCAATCAGCGATCGAACATTCATTCCTCGCTGAACCAAGGGTCCACATCCCGAAAGCACAACACCTCCCTCTATGCGGCTGTGGCTTGTCAGGGTAAGTCCTATGGAAGGTCTTCAGGAGTTCCTTATCAAGGATGTTGTGGGAAGGTTCCCACGAGTTCTCCTCTGCCCCATAACCCTTCCAGGCTAGGAGGTACTCCCATCTCCCTCGATGCCGACGGATGTCGAGGACTTCTCTTACCTGAAGAGATGTGTCAGGTTTGGTAGAGACCCGTGGAGGAGAAGGCACTCTATGTGAGGGCCAGGAGAGGACCAAGGGCTTCAGCAGGGAATCATGGAACGTGTTATGGATGCCCATGACGCAGCAATTGGAGCTGATATGATACTGCTCCCACTCTTCGAATCACTGGAAACGGGCCAATGTATTTGGGAGCCAAGCGATGAGAGGGAAGTCTCAAATGTATGTGTCGGGCGCTCAGCCACACCTTCTGGCCAGGACGGAAGAGTGGAGCGGGATGTCTATGGGCATCAGAAGTACGCTTGGAACGTTCAGTGGCCCGGGTAAGGCGTTCTTTGACTTGGTTCCACACCTGATGAATGGTGTGGGCCATGGATTGCGCAGCTGGAGAAGGAACAGTCAGAGGAATTGGAAGTGGCAACCGAGGTTGTCGTCCGAACACCATGGAGAATGGAGATACGTTGGTGGCAGCAGCGATGTGGGTATTGTGCGACAGTTCAGCCCAGGGTAGTAGATCAGACCAGTTGTCCTGCTGATGATTCATGGAGGAATGTTTTTAAGGTTTGGTTGGTCCTTTCAGCTTTACCATTGGCCTGTGGGTGGTAGGCCAATGTGAAACTCAAGGCAATGTTAAACTTCTTACATAGGGAGCGCCAGTACCTGGCGGCAAACTGTGGTCCTCAGTTGGATATAATTTCCTTTGGGAGTCCATGGAGATGGAAAATGTGCTTCAGAAACAACTTGGCTAATTCTGGGGCCAATGGAAGGCCTGGCAAGGGAATAAAGTGACCCATCTTTGAAAAATGGTTGATGATGGCCCAGATTATGGTATTGTTCTGGGACGGAGGCAGGTCTGTAATAAAGTCTGTTGAAATGCTGGACCAGGGGTCGGGAACCCATGGCTCGCGAGCCAGATATGGCTCTTTTGATGGCTGCATCTGGCTCGCAGACAAATCTAAATCAGTGTGTTGCCACACTTTCCAGTCCCCCGCTGACCCAGCTGCTCCCCGGTCCTCCTCCGCCCGGGCTTAAAATGCTGTCAGCCCGGGCGGAACGCGGCAGAATAGCTGGAGTCGGCGGCACTGGCATGCTCTCTTCTTCCCGCCCCCCCCCCCCCCGCGGCCCGGAAGAGGAAGTGGTGAGCATCGGGTGCGTGCCCGGGAAGAAGAGACCACGCTAGTGTGGTCAGCGTCGGTCCGACGAAAAGAAGACTGTGTAGCGCGGTCGGAGGAAAATAAAGAAGAGCTTCAACCGCGGCCAATGGGACTCCTCCTCCGCGAGGGCTGAAAATGAAGGAGGTTAGTGTTGGGAGGAGGCTGCTGCTGCCGCGAGTTCCCGGGGTGGGGGAGAGAGAGAGTGAATGAGCGAGCAAGCATGTGTGTTTGAGATCCTGTGTGTGTGTGTGAGTGAGAGATTGCATGTATGTGAATGATTGAGAGCCTGTATATGTGAAAGAGAGTATGTCTGTGATTGAGAGCCTGCCTGTGAGAGAGAGAGCATGAATGTAAGTTTACGATTGGGAACCTGTATGTGTAAGTTTGTGATTGAAAACCTGTTTGTGTGAAAGAGTATGTGTGTATGATTGAGATCCTTTGTGTGTGAGAGAAATCATGTGTATGTATGATTAAGAGCCTGTGTGTATAAGTAAGAGAGAGACCATGTGTGTCTGTGTGTGATTGAGAGCTGATTTAGGTGAGGGAGCATGTGAGTATGTGATTGAGAGCCTGTGTGTAAATGAGAGAAAGAGAGGACATGTTTGTAAGCATGTGAATGAGAGTCTGTGTGTTAGAGAAAAAGACAGCATGTATTTATGTGATTGAAAGCCTGTGTGTGTGTGTAAGCGTGAAAAGATAGACAGCATGTGTGTAAATGTGTAATTAAGAGCCTATATAAGTGAAAGAGAAAAAGCATGTGTATATGTGAGTGACTGAGAGATTGTGTGTATAGGTGTGTAATTGAGAGCCAGTGTGAGAGAGAGCACTGGTATGTGACTGAGAGAGGAGAAAGTTCCAAGCAAACCACCCCTCCTCCTGCTAATTCAGAACAATCTCAGGACACCTGGATATCGAACGTTCCCAGGTATGCAGAGCAAAAGATTTTTTGTATCCTTATTATTTTTCATTAATGGGTCTTTGTGTCTGCTATTTTGAAATATTTTGTTGGTATCTGGAAATTTTTTATATGAGTTTTTAATTATTGGATATTCCACTCAGCTGTTTCAAAATATGTTCTTTTTGTTAGTACAGTTTTACTGCGGATGATTTTATATTTCTTGATTTGTTTTATAAGGATGGGTGATGTTTCTTTTTTCCTTTGTTACACAAAGACTCTGGCTTGTTGCAGTTTCCAATTCAGTTTTTTCTGCATGCTTCTAGTTATGCGTTTTGATCTCTTTATTCTATGTTAGGTGAGGGTCAGCATGTGATTCAGGTGAGGTTTTCTGCTGGCGTGTAGTTTCTGTGTAGGACTCTATAGCAGCCTGACTTGGTCCGTTTTCCTAATAGGAGATGTATTGGTGTCTTAAGGCCTGGTGTAATATTTTCAGAGACTTATTGTACTTTAAAAGTGTGATCTTACATAAAATGCACACATTTACTTGTATTTAGTTTTAAACATATTGTATGGCTCTCATGGAATTACATTTTAAAATATGTGGCGTTTATGGCTCTCTCAGCCAAAAATGTTCCTGACCCCTGTGCTGGACCATGGCTCGGTAGGTGCTGAAAGTGGTTGGAGTAGGCCTCAAGGCCGTCCAGTAGGTGGCTTCTGTTGGGCGCAGACGGGACATGAATCTACATAGTTTCGAGAGTCTTGCACCATGTTGGGCCACCAATAATATCTTCGTAACATCTCTAGGGTCCTGGCATGACCCGGGTGTCCTGCCAACTTGGAATCATGAGCCCATTTCAGAACTCGTTCACGTAATCTACGTGGAACGAATGTTTTCCCAGCTGGAACTGTAGTGGTCATGGCAAGGGATACACAGGCAGGGGTCTATGATGTATCTAAGAACGTCAGGGACATCTTCAGGTTCAAAGGATCTGAATAGTCCATCAGCACAGAGGTTCTTGGAAGCTGGGCGGTAACATAGAACGAAGTTGAACCGTTCAAAGAAGAGTGCCCATCAGGCTTGTCGAGGGTTCAAGAGTTGAGCTTCTTTAAGGTGCTCAAGATTGTTATGGTCGGTGAAAATGGTAAACTTGTGTTGCGCCCATTCCAACCAGGGGCGCCACTCTTGGAGTGCAACTTGATGGCAAGAAGTTCTCGATCACCAACGGTGTAATGTTGCTCTGTAAGAGAGAACTTGTGTGAGTAGAATGAGCAAGGTATCAATTTACCCTTGGCTTAGGACGGCTCCTGCTCCAATTGCAGAGGCGTCGACTTCGACGATGAATGGGCGTCTTGGGTCTGGATGCTGAAGACAAGGACTGGAGCAGAATGTTTCTTTGAGCATCTGAAAGGCGGCTTGTGCTTTGGGAGTCCACACATGAGTGTTAGCCCCTTTCTTGGTCATGGCGGTGAGAGGAGCAGCTAGGGTAGAATAATTGGCAATGAACCTCCGGTAATAATTGGTAAAGCCAAGGAAACGTTGTAAGGCCCATAGGCTTACTGGCTGGGGCTGGTCTTGGATCCCCTGGACTTTATCTGGGTCCATGGAGTAACCTCGATCAGATATGATGTACCCTAGGAAGTGTAAGCGATTTCGCTCGAAGAGGCACTTTTCTAACTTGGCATAAAGATGGTTTTTCTCTTAGGCATTGGAGGACAATCCGAACATGATCTCAATGAAATTCAAGGTCTTTAGAAAAGATCAGGATGTCGTCAAGATATACGACTACGAAGGAGTACAAGAGGTCTCGGAGTATTTCGTTCATGAGACATTGAATGTCCGCTGGGGCGTTGCATAGCCCAAAGGGCATTACGGTATATTCATAGTGACCATTCCTCGTGTTGAATGCGGTTTTCCAGATATCTTCAGGTCGGATGCGTACCAGATTGTACGTACCTCTCAGATCCAACTTGGTGAAGATCCGTGCCCCTTGAAGGCGGTCAAACAGCTCGCTGATAAGGGGCAGGGGGTATCAGTTTTTGCGGGTTATGGCAATGATCCCTCTATAGTCAATTCTTAACGAAGAAAAATCCTGTGCCAGCAGGAGAATCAGAGGGACGAATGAACCCTTTTTATAGGTTCTCTTTGATATACTCAGACATGGCTAGGGTTTCAGGCAGCAGACAGAGAGGTCAAGGAACAAGCTGAGGTCAGTACCAGAGAGACAGTCCGAGGGTACTACCTGGGAGATGGACGGACAGACGCAGGAACAGAGGGACACTGGAAAAATAGGATGCAGGAACAGTAGGAGACAGGAACAAGGCTTAGTAGGGATGTGAATCGTTTTTTAACAATTTAAATTATCGTCCGATAATTTTAAAATCGTCATTAATCGGTAAGGGACTCGATACAATAGGAATTCCCTTGATTTATCGTGAAAAATCGTTAAATCGAGTACGGGAATTATTTGGGGGGAGGGCGGGAAAACCGGCACACCAAAACAACCCCTAAACCCACCCCGACCCTTTAAAACCAATCCTTTACCCTCCCCCACCCTCCTGAACCCCCCCAAAATGTCCCTTATGGGTCATCGCAGTGAGAGGAGCTGCCAAGGTCAAATTGTTGGAAATGAAATGGTGGTAATAGTTTGTAAATCCAATAAATCATTGCAAAGCTCGGAGGCCTACAGGCTGAGGCCAGTCTTGGATTCCCTTCAGTTTTTCTGGATCCATGGAAAACCCTTGCTGCGAGATTAGGTATCCCAGGAGTGGTAAACTAGACTGTTCAAATAGGCACTTGTCCACCTTTGCGAAGAGATGATTCTCACGGAGACGTTGGAGGACCGTGCGCACATCTGCACGGTGCATAGCGAGATCCATAGAAAAGACAAGGATATCATCAAGGTATGCTATGACCTTAACGTACAAGAGGTCTCTGAAGATCTCATTGATCATCCGTTGAAATACTGCTGGAGCATTACAAAGGCCGAAGGGCATCACCAGATATTTGTAATGCCCATCCCTGGTGTTAAAGGCTGTTTTCCAGATATCTTCAGGATGGATGTGTGCCAAGTTGTAGGCTCCGCGTAGATCTAATTTGGTGACGATGGAAGCCCCTTGTAACTGGTCGAACAGTTCTGAGATCAAGGGCAACGGATACTTGTCTTTACGAGTGATGGCATTCAAGCCGCGGTAATCGATATACGGCCTTAGGGATCCGTCTTTCTTCATGACGAAGAAAAATCCCACTCCGGTGCGAGAAGTCAATGGTCGAATGAACCCTTTAGCTAGGTTCTCTTGGATATACTCCGTCAAAGCTTTAGTTTCTGGTAGTGGCAGAGGGTAGGTCCACCCTTGAGGAGGCATAGTTCCAGGTAAGAGCTCGATGGGACAATCAAACCTCCGAAGAGGTGGAAGGATATCCACCTTCTGCTTTGAGAAGACATCTTCAAAGTCTGCATAAGGAGCTGGGATGCCGGAGGAGGTGGTAGCCAAAGGGAAAATTCATTTTTGAGTTAGTGCGCTTTAACCCAAAAATTGAGGCCCCCCCCAAAAAAAACCTGATCCACGGGAAAAACAAAATTCCCATTGGGCGGGGGGGGGGGGGGGGGGAGGCCGAAACGAAGCCTGAAATGAAATTTTTACCCGAAGCATATCTCTAATTTTCAGTGGGATAAATGTCCCATTGAATATCTCTGTTTAAAGTTATCTGGTTAACAGTAGCTAGATAACTTTAAACATAACCGGATATTCTTTTGAATATCCTTGGTTATGTATAAAATTATCTGGCTATGATTAGCTGGAGAACTTTAGACTTAACCTGCTTTGTTCAAAAGAATGTAGCCGGTTAAGTGATGAAGTGTTTAAAAAAAACAAACATCATGGGCCTACAAGCCCTAACCATTCCCCTTTCTCCCTCCCAAGCTCCAAAGACTCATCTGCCTCCTCCTCAAAGCACCCACTAGCTCATAATTAAAAAGCTATAGGGGTCTGGGGTCAGTGCCTGTCCCTTCTCTTCCCCCCATCTCCTGCTACCGGATCCATCTATTTTTTTTTTTTTTTGCAAATCTATTTATCTCCAGGCCCCCTTCTTAACCCACAGCAATCTTTAAACTCCCACCCTCCCTACACCTTAAATTTCTGTTTATCTTCAGCTCTGATCATGATAGCCTCCTACTGCGACCCAGGAATGGCGCTTCTGGTGTTGCTAAACAGCTACTATGGAAGCACACTCTGCCTTCATAGCTCCTAGAAGCACTATGGTGGAAAACTCTTTAATAACATACAGGTCAGCCAGGTGGCATTCTGTAATATTGAAGCTACACAAGAAAATGTTCTTGACTGTGTGGTTTGTAACTTACACTCTCACACCAATGGTGTGGCTAACAAATTAAATGCATTGCTTCCACCATTGACTTTAATGGAAAGAAATGAAATGAATAAACTTGGGAACTGAAACGAACAAAATGTAACCCAATAGAAATAAACAGAGCCAAAAATTGTTTTCATGCACACGCTTAAAATACACTATGGAGCAGATAATCAAACTGCCAGGATTTTCTAGAATAATGGAACACTACACCGGAATGTAGTTTTGCTTATTGCTTATCAAAAATTACCTGCACAAAGCTGCTTTTACTTTTTCTACAAGTACCCACATGAGTCATCCCCTAACCAAACCTCACCCCAGGATCACCTCTAACTATGCTTAGGCAAAAGTACACATGTTGCTAACATACACAGGTACTTTTACCCATGGATAGGGTGGACAATAATCAAAATGCTTGTTTATGCATTTTATCCATGGAAAGGGCTTTGATTAATACTTTCTTCTTGCTTTTTCACTCTGGATATCTGAAAAGTCAGACCTACTGTTAACACTTAAGGATGGAGCTGGGAAAAACCACTCTATTACATTATTACGAATCAGCTTTGATCCTTTTTACAGAGCAGGTAAACTTTGGAAGACATGTTATATTTCTGGCTACTGTAGAACAACATGGCTCCAATATAAATCCTATTACCCAACATGGCTCCAATATAAAACCCATTAACTTAAAATAAAATGGAACTTAAAAAGAATATATAATGGACCTAAGTGGCCTGCAAGTAATCCCACTGCAGACAAGATTTGATCATTCATTCCTTGAAAGATAACATCTTTTCAATCTATGCAACATAAGCAGTCATCTTTACACAGAGAAAGCTCTAGATTTTTCTTTGGGCAGCCAGGCGGGCCACCAGCAATTATTTTCCAGGATAAGTACAATACTACCTATTGCCAAACTTTATGCAAACAGAAAATCAGCATAAACTGATTTTTCCCATGTGAACTTCTAAAAAACAAAAAAATGAATTAATTTCAGTCAAGGAAATGCTTTAATTTTAATAAAAGGTTTTTTTTAAATATATTTTTAAGAGTAGGAAAATATGAAGGATAGCTTTCAAACATATGTGCGTGAGGGCATATATGCACATATATGGCTGTGAGCAGATCTATAAAATATTTTACAACATATACATATGATATATGTGTATTTTTTAAAATGACGGTATTTCTACCTCACAACATATGTGTATTTGTAGGTTTCCATGAAAATACATATGATGCATTGAAACCATTGAACACATGTACTTTTCCTAATTTTTAAATATACACATATGTATTTTACATGCAAAAGTAAACTAGGACTTGTTGCAGATGTAGACCCTTGGACCGAGGTGGAGTTGACACAACTTGCAAGGAGGAGCCATGGAAGTCCTCATCGTTGGCTGGCGGAGCTGGCTGTAGCAGAGTCTAACTGGAGATTCACCTATACCAGCCCTCATTCCCCTTAGGTTGAGCCCTTGGGTGCAGGGACTGACAGGACTTAGGTGTAGGTCTCTGCAGTAGAGGTAGAGATCCGTCAAAGTTGTTGAGTATCTGGGGCAGGCTGAAGACAGGCAAAGCCAGAGAGAGGCAGCAGTCAGGGAAGGTGGCATTTGGTGGAGTCTAGGACCAGGAAATGGTCAATGGCAGGCAGAGTTCAATCAAGGTCAAGGTCCAGGCAGTGATCAGTGGCAGGTGGAGCTCAGTCGAGATCGAGAGGCAAGCTGAAATCAAAACCAGAGATCCAACTGAAGGGAGCTGGGCAGGAGAGGCAGGCGACAAGGAACTCAGAAGATGGAAGGCTGAGGAACAGGACTGAAGACTGACCATGAAAGAGGAGATAAGGAACTGAAAACTGACCATGTAGAAGCAAAGACAAACTAGGGACAAGACAACTCAGGAACACAGACTTCACAGAAACAAGGATCAGGAACACAGGAACACACGGAGACAACTAGCTCTACCAGGAAAGCAGTCAACCTATTACTGAGGCACTGGAGGGGCATCTCTGGTGGCCCCTTATGCAGCAGAGTAGGTGAGGTCCTCCCAGGTTTCCCACCATTGGCCCTTTAAATTTACAGCAGTTGGCACGCACGCACCCTAAGGAGAGCAGGGCATGCTGGTGTCGGCGGCATTCTGTTTATTGTGCTGAGAAGCATCTCACTGCAGCGTAGTGTGACCTTCTGCTGCATCCAGGAGAGGCGGGATGGCATCGGGGCATACACGTGGGATTCTGGTAGTGGAGGTAAGTGCAGAAGCTCGCAAGAAGGGTCTGCGAGCCGCCGAATGCAACAGGACCTTTCGCACCAAGGATGTGCCTCCAAGGCCTACTGCCAGGAAGGACGTGTTAGGTCGGCCGTCATAGTTGGTGATTCGATTATTAGGAATATAGACAGCTGGGTGGCTGGTGGGCGTGAGGATCGCCTGGTAACATGCCTACCTGGTGCGAAGGTAATGGACCTCCCGTGTTACATAGATAGGATTAGAGATAGTGCTGGGGAGGAGCCAGCTGTCATGGTACATGTGGGCACCAATGACATAGGAAAATGTGGGAGAGAGGTTCTGGAAGCCAAATTTAGGCTCTTACGCAGAAAGCTTAAATCCAGAACCCCCAGGGTAGCATTCTCTGAAATGCACCCTGTTCTACGCACAGGTCCCCAGAGGCAGGCAGAGCTCCGGAGTCTCAATGCATGGATGAGACGATGGTGCAAGGAAGAGGGATTCAGTTTTGTAAGAAACTGGGGAGCCTTTGGGGAAGGGAGAGTCTCTTTGAAGGGATGGGCTCCACCTTAACCAGGGTGGAACCAGACTGCTGGCGCTAACCTTTAAAAAGGAGATAGAGCAGCTTTTAAACTAGAACAAAGGGGGAAAGCCGACAGTCGCTCAGCAGTGCATGCTTTGGAAGGAGGTATCATCAAAGAATACTAATGATGCATTAGAATTAGGGCATCCCGACAGTGAGGTTCCAGTAATAAGAAAAGTAGTCTAAGTGCCTGTTACTAAAAATTCTCCTGAGCTAAAAAAGTCTAACTTATCCTTATCAATTAAAAAGCAGAATGAAAATACAAACAAAAAACAAACTTTGAAATGTTTGTATGCTAATACCAGAAGTCTAAGAAGTAAGATGGGAGAATTAGAATGTATAGCAGTGATTGATGACATAGACTTAATTAGCATCTCAGAGACATGGTGGAAGTAGGATAACCAATGGGACAGTGCTATACCGGGGTACAAATTATATAGCAATGACAGAGAGGACCACCCGAGAGGCGGTGTGGCGCTTTATGTCCGGGATGGCATAGAGTCCAACAGGATAAACATCCTGCATGAGACTAAATGCACAATTGAATCTTTATGGTTAGAAATCCCTTGTGTGTTGGGGACGAATATAGTGATAGTATACTACCGTCCACCTGGTCAAGATGGCAAGACGGACAGTGAAATGCTAAGATAAATTAGGGAAGCTAACCAAATTGGTAGTGCGGTAATAATGGGAGATTTAGAATTTAGTTTTTTTTTTAATTCATTTATGTAAACCGTTTTGATTAAACATTGTTTGTAAAAGCGGTATACAAACATTTTTAAATAAATAAATAAATACCCCAATACTGACTGGGTAAATGTATCATCGGGACATGCTAGAGAGATAAAGTTCCTAGATGGAATAAATGACAGCTTTATGGAACAATTGGTTCAGTAACCAACAAGAGAGGGAGCAATTTTAGATCTAATTCTGAGTGGAGCACAGGATTTGGTGAGAGAGGTAATGGTGGTGAGGCTGCTTGGCAATAGTGATCATAATATGATCAAATTTGAATTAATGACTGGAAGGGGGACAGTAAGCAAATCCATGGCTCTCATGCTAAACTTTCAAACGGGAAACTTTGTTAAAATGAGAAAAATAGTTAGAAAAAACTGGAAGGAGCAGCTACAAAGGTAAAAAGTATGCAAGAGGCATGGTCATTGTTAACTTGACCTCGAATGCTATGCCTGTCCATCCAGGATTTATGTCTCTACAAGGGTTTGACCTCTAATGCTGTGCCTCTCTGTCCAGGCCTTAAGTTCTCTATGAGGGCTTGACCTCAAATGCTGTGCTTGTCCATCCAGGCTTTATGTCCCTAAAAGGGTTTGACCTCGAATGCTGTGCCTGTCTGTCCAGGCTTTATGTCCCTAAAAGGTTTTGACCTCTAATGCTGTGCCTATCCATCCAGGCTTTATGTCCCTAAAAGGATTTGACATTGAATGCTGTGCCTGTCCGTCCAGGATTTATGTCTCTACAAGGGTTTGACCTCTAATGCTGTGCCTGTCCATCCAGGCCTTATGTCTCTCTGAAGGTTTGACCTTGAATGCTGTGCCTGTCTGTCCAGGCCTTAAGTCCCTACGAGGGCTTGACCTCTAATGCTTTGTCTGTCCATCCAGGCTTTACGTCTCGGCGAGGGTTTGACCTATAACGCTGTGCCTGTCCGACCAGGCCTTATGTCTCTACGATGGTTTGACCTTGAATGCTGTGTCTGTCTGTCTAGGCTTTACGTCTCTACGAGGGTTTGACTTCTAATGCTGGCCTGTCCATCCAGACCTTAAGTTCCCTATGAGGGCTTGACCTTGAATGCTGTGCCTTTCCATCCATGCTTTATGTCCCTAAAAGGGTTTGACCTCGAATTCTGTGCCTGTCTGTCCAGGCTTTATGTCCCTACAAGGGTTTGACCTCTAACGCTGTGCCTGTCCGTCTAGGCCTCATGTCTCTCTGAGGGTTTGACCTTGAATGCTGTGCCTGTCTGCCCAGGCATTAAGTCCCTATGAGGGCTTGACCTCTAATGCTGTGCCTGTCCGTCTATGCTTTATGTCCCTAAAAGGGTTTGACCTTGAATACTGTGCCTGTCCGCCCAAGCTTTATGCCCTAAAAGGGTTTGACCTCAAATGCTGTGCCTGTCTGTCCATGATTTACGTTTCTATGAGGGTTTGACCTCTAATGCTGTGTCTGTCTGTCCAGGCCTTACATCCCTAAAAGGGCTTGACCTCTAATGCTGTGCCTCACAATCCAGGAGCCCTTTCCTGCTCAAAGGAAAGGGAACTCTCCCTGGGGCCAGCCTGTCTTGCCCCTATGAAAACTACAGGGACCAGACTACCTCTGCTCTGCCAGCCTGTCTTGCCCCTATCAACTTTCTGCCAGTCTGCCTTGCTTCCATACACCAGATGACTCACTCAACACTTTGTGGTATTCTTGCCACTATCGTAGTTCCCCAGAGTGTTGGTGCTATTCTTTCTGCTTGCTATGTTCCCCCTTCATTGTGCTGTAGGATGTTGATGCCACTTGTCTTGCCACTTTGCCTGTCATGCTGCCTTCGAGGGTTCATGCATCTGTTATCAGTGCTCTCTTTTGAAGCTGTGGTGTGTTTTTGACACTCTCGCTGCTGCTTTGCACCTCTGTTAAAGCACTCTTGCCACTCCTGGTACCCCTTTGCACCTTTAAAGTTCCTTAGGCTATTCATGTCACTTTGGTGCCACTTTGCCATAGTCTAAGTACCTTGGAGCTCTTTTCTCATTCTGATGATAGCTCCCCAGAAGTTTAATCAGAATTGATAAGAAAACTTCAATTCTGCAGCCAAAAATAGGCTGCAAATACTTCCCCCATTGACTTTAAGGGGAATCAGAAAACGAATAAAACTTATCAACAAATTGGTTTTCCCCCGTATGAAACAAATGTAATGAATTTGGGTCCCGGCAAACGAAATACCAAATAGCAACACATTTTTTCCTTCTGCATATTCCTACTACCTGGGAACTTTTGATTTCCAAATGCTCTGAGATTGTTGGTGATTAACTGATGGAGTGGGGAGTGGGGTTTGTTGTGCACAAACTTTCTTCTTTCTCTCATAAACACACATAATTATACACGCTCATTCTTTCTCACACACAAACACACACAGGCTCTCCCACAAATGCACACTCTACTAGACACACATACTATCTCACTCTTTTGCTCTCATATCCTCTCCCTCACATACACATGCCCTTATTCACTCAGACAGACCCCCTTCTCTCACACACACATTTGGGTTCCTTATCTCATTCACACATGTACCCTTGCACAGGCTCCCTCCCTTTCTCAACACCATTGCTCTCTCATTCACACACAATTCCTCTCACCCACATGCACACCCTCATACCAGCTCCCTCTCGCACTCACATACACATTCCCTCATAAAGGCTCCCTTTCCCTCTCACTTTCTCATACACACCCTCATTTAGACACTCCCTGTCTTGCATACACACACACCACTCACACCCTTCACACAGGTTCCCTCTCTCTGGCACACATAATCTTACAAAAGTCCCTTTCTCACACACACACACACCTGCACTCTCACTCCCTCACACAATCTCGCTCACTCTATCTCTTGGTCTGCTGTGGTCTGCTGAGTCTGCTTCTCTCGCCTGCGAGCAGGATAGGGGCCGCTCATGGCCCGCCAAGCAGGATGGGTGCCGCTTGTGCCCCGCTGAGTCTTTACTCCTTTCCACTGTGAGTGAGATGTGTTCCACTCGCGGCCCCACATGGCTGCTCTTTGCGGCCCCCTACTGGTTGGTGCTTTAGGAGACCACCTTGTTTTACCTAGTGGGTGCAGCGACCCTGAATCCATCTCATATTTATCTGCCTGGCTAAATTCTCTCTGTGTTCTATTATTTGGCACAAAATTTGTCTCTGTAAAAGAGTACTATTAAATCAGTTCTGCTTCTCACTGTGCCAACTGTAAAACTCCCTCAGGATTCTCTGTAACTGTAGATGACATCAGCACATATAGTTCATACTTCCTAATCTATATCTGAGGTCGTTATTTAGATGTTTTAAACATTGAGCCACACTCACAATGGTGGTAACTTTGGGGTATTTTTAGCCCGTTGTGAAGTTTTGATATGTTCCAGATTAGTTGATTAGCATGGAACTGAGGTATGTTCTTATGCCTGCCTTTTCACTGCATTTCTGCTCACTAGCCTCACAAAATGGTATGCTAGCTAATTTACATACTGTAACAGCATTGAATTCTCGGGAGCACTGTTGTAAAATGCAGTTGGCACTTGGCAGTACTGAAATTTTGAATTGGATCAGGGCATTCCAATAGACTGGAGTCAAAATTGTTCAGAAGTTTGGATTTCAAAATAAAATTTTCACCAGAAATTGCTCCTTATGTTTTTGTATGGTGTTCTATAAAGTACCTAAATGTGAAAATCATTTTTAAATCCTACTTTTATGTCTAGAATGAGATCACATTGCTCTACAGTGAAATTATCTTTTCCAATGGAATTTTCTGACATTTAAACTCTGTTATTGGGGTCATCCATACTCCTAGGTAATCTCAGGATTTCTCATAGAATCTATGTCTTTTAACTCATTTTTAAACCCTTTATAATAGCACTTTGAAATGCCACTGTTTTAGCCTTTTTAAGTCCCCCAAAAGCTCCTAGATTAGAGGTAAAGAACACTCCCTTACATGTTTCCAACCTTCATAGTTATTAAATTTAATGTATTTTCAGTGTTTTCAGAAGTGGTGGTGCAGGGATCATCAGGGTGCTTTTCTGGGTTCACAAACAAGGAGGGGGCTTCCTATAAGCTCTCCCACCTGATTTCAGGCATTATTTTATTTTACTTTTATTTATTTATATCTTTATTTATAATTTTTCATTTTGCCCGATTCTGCCGTGGGACAGGAAATGACACCTCCTGTGGTTGTCTAACTCTGCTGAAAGCATCAGGGGCTTTTCTAAAGCCCCCAATGCTGAAAAGTGGCCCCCCTCTAGCAGCAGCAGCCCTGGGCTGCTCATGCAGAAATGAAAAGCATCACGGCAGCTCTGCTCAGCCACAATCGTGACAATAATTCCTCCCCTTCTCCTCTACTAGACAGCTGCAGCCCAGATAGAAATGCTTCCGACTCCTCACCGATTCACAGGCGAGAGAGGAAGCCAAACGCTCCTGCAGCCACTCTCAGCCAGAAGATTGTTTCTCTCCTGTCCCCGTCCTTAAACTTGAGCCATAGAATGTTCCCATAGTGCAAATAGCTGTACTGAATAGGGATGTGAATCGTTTTTCAATGATTAAAATTATCGTCCGATAATTTTAATATCGTCTTAAATCGTTAAAGAACACAATACAATAGGAATTCTAACGATTTATCGTTAAAAATCGTTAAATCGGGTTAGTGCGCACTAACGGGAGTACATGCAGTGCCCTATCCCTAATACCAGGAGTGTTGTGATCTTCCTGCATACAGTGCCCTATCCCTAATTCCAGGAGTGTGGTGATCTTCCTGCACGCAGTGCCATATCTCTGATACTGGGAGTGTTGTGATCTTCCTGCACACAGTGCCCTAACCCTGATACCGGGGGTGTTGTGATCTTCCTGCACTGAGCAGGGATACGGCACTGCGTGCAGGAAGATCACAACACTCCTGGTATCAGGGTTAGGGCACTGTGTGCAGGAAGATCACAACACTCCTGGTATTCGGGATAGGGCACTTCATGCAGGAAGATCACAACACCCCTGGTATCAAGGATAGGGCACTGTGTGCAGGAAGATCACAACACTCCCGGTATCAGGGATAGGGCACTGTGTGCAGGAAGATCACAACACTCCTGGTATTAGGGATAGGGCACTGCATGCAGGAAGATCACAACACCCCTGGTATCAGGGATAGGGCACTGCATGCAGGAAGATCACAACACCCCTGGTATCAGGGATAGGGCACTGCATGCAGGAAGATCACAACACTCCTGATATTAGGGATAGGGCACTGCATGCAGGAAGATCACAACACTCCCGGTATCAGGGATAGGGCACTGTGTGCAGGAAGATCACAACACTCCCAGTATCAGGGATATGGCACTGAGTGCAGGAAGATCACAACACTCCCGGTATCAGGGATAGGGCAGGGCACAAGTTCTAGTCACATTGACTGATCGCATTACTTTTTTTGTCAAGCTACCAACTGTTTCCATTTCCCATCCCCCATATACTGTCAGTGGGAACCTTGGTAACATGAATAAATAAGAGGGCAGCCAATAGGAATACATATTCATTCCTAAACTGACCTTAACTGACCTGAAAAGTGTCAAATTGTATCATTTTCTGTTAGTGCGCACTAACAATGGTTAGTGCGCACTAATCGGAAAAACGATTTTTTAGCTAAAAAATCGTGCCAAACACGTTTTCTTCACCTGCCAGACGATTTCGATCGTTAAGACAATCGGGCACACGATTCACATCTCTAGTACTGAATACAGTACCCTGCTGGTTTCCTTTTCCTGTAGTTCAGTGCTGCCTTTTCTCTATGGTAAAAAATATATATATATATCTTCCAAGACCATAACAGCTTCATGAAAGTGAAGACTCACATTCACCTGACCAGCTTATTCAGCACCCCAAAAAAGGTTCCTTCCAATCAGATAGGCCACCCATATATAAATAAGTTTTTTTTTGTTAAATTTAGCCCCCATGTTATCCACTTGTTACACTTGCCTTCAACATTTCTTTCAGGAGGGCTATTTACATATCAATATTTCCGTGAAGAAATATTTTCTGATGTTGCTCCTGAGTCTACCCCCTTGGAGTTTCATATCATAACCACTAGTTCTAGAACTTTCTTTCCATTGGAAAAAGTTCGAGCCTTGTGCATCATTGTAGTGTGGCAGGGTCACCTAAATGGTTGTCCAGACCCCCAAGAGCTTACCTGTATCAGAGCTGTGCAGTACAACCATGGATATGGGATAAGCACTAGGCTGTTTTTTACTGTGTTCCAGAGTGTGCAATAACTGAGCTATTTGACACTGTCTTCTCCCTTACTGTCTTCTCCCTTACTGTGTACTGGGGAATGCTAGAAGACCGCTGTCCCTTTTATAAGCCCAAGAACAGGACTTGTGCTACTTGTTGACTGTGTTTATGAATAAACCAGCAATTTCAAGGTTAACAAGCTGAAATTCACAGGAAACCTAACTGCTCTGTTACTGATGATGTTAGGCAGGGTGAGAAATCAACTACAGCAGGAGCAAATCAGATTTGCATTTTCTTCCCAGGCAAAACGTGCAACAGTTTCAGTTGAGAGGGAGCACCTGACCTGAAAGCGGATTGTGATAAATTGCAGGAGGACCTTGTGAGACTGGAAGATTGGGCTTCCAAATGGCAGATGAAATTTAACGTGGACAAGTGCAAAGTGATGCATACATAGAAAAATAGACCTTGTTGTAGTTACACAATATTAGGTTCTATCTTAGGAGTTAACGCCCAGGAAAGAGATCTAGGTGTCATTGTGGATAACGCATTGAAATTGTTGGCTCAGTATGCTGCGGCGATCAAATAAGCAAACAGAATGTTAGGAATTATTAGGAAGGGAATGGTGAATAAAACAATGCATGACATAATGCCTCTGTATCGCTCCATGGTGAGACCACACCTTGAATACTGTGTGCGATTCTGGTCACTGCATCTCAGAAAGGATATAGCTGCATTGAAGAAAGTGCAGAGAAGGGCTACCAAAATTATATGGGGCATGGAACAGCTGCCCTGTGAGGAAAGGCTAAAGAAGTTAGGGCTGTTCAGTTTGGAGAAGAGACGACTGAAGGGGGATATGATAGAGGTCTACAAAATCATGAAAGGATTTGGTTAATAGATAATAGAAGGACCAGGGGGCAATCCATGAAGTTAGCAAGTAGCTTATTTAAAACAAATCAAAGAAAAATATTTTTCACTCAGCGCATAGTTAAGCTCTGGAATTCATTGCCAGAGGATGTGGTTACAGCAGTTAGTGTAACTGGGTTTAAAAAAGGTTTGGATAAGTTGCTAGAGGAAAAATCCTTTAACTGCTATTATGGTAATTAATAAGCATTAGTAGCTTGTGATTTATCTAATGTTTGGGTACTTGCCAGGTACTTGTGACTTGGATTGGCCACTGTTGGAAACAGGATATTGGGCTTGATGGACCCTTGATCTGACCCAGTATGGTATATCTTCTTAGTTTAAGTGGTGAGAGCTAAAACTACATAACTATGTTTACAGCAGCTGTTAGGGCAGCCTGGCCTTAAAGAAAGAAAAAGAAAGGCAAAACTAACAGAGACTAGAGGTATAGGTTCATACAGCAACATGATCTCCATCCCAGGATTCACCAAAGCAAGGACTCAAGCTGATTGTCTCTCCTCCTGGACAGAGATAAGTATCATATAACTTGTTTAAGAAGCAATCTTTTGAGAAGAACATAGCAGCATTTGGACTGCATCCCTACTGTGTAGCAGCCCCTTGCAAGTGATACACAGACTCCCTCAGTGGGTACAACCAGCTGAGACACTGAGTCAATGTGCCAGGGGGCTGCTAATTAAAGTTTGACTTTAAGTTTGCCCCTCACCAGTAGAGATGTACAGGGATAAAAAATGTGTTTTCATTTTTTGGTTTGTTTCGGGTGTTTTTTTTCCACACGAATTTCAGTTCATGGAATGCTTGATTCATTTAATTTGTGTGAAAAAAAAAATGAATCAAACACATTAAAATAATTAAAACAGGACCTCCCAGCCCTACTACCTATCCCTCTCACCTACCCACCAGGAAAAATGCTGGGGCCAGGATCTCCAATGGCCCCCCACTTACCCTGTCCAGTGGGTATCCCCTGGCGAAGCCTAGGCCCAGGCCTAGGCCGAAAGCCTCAGCCTTGGAGAAGCAGTAGTTGTGGTAGGTCACCATGACCTTGGCCTTGGCCTATGCAAGGCAGAGGCTTCGGCCTAGGCCGGAGCCTGCCTCATGCCCAATGCCATGGCTGAGGCCTAGTCCTAGGCTAATGGCTTGGTCTTGCAAGGGCCAAGGCCCCTGTAGATCACCGCAACCTTGCCTTGGCATACACAATGCCAAGGCTTTGGCCTGCCCGGAGGTCAGGTCTCGATGCCAGGGCCCGATACATACATCAAAATGGTGCTGACTGCTGGGGTAAATATGACGGAATTAATTAACTTTGGCGGACGCAACAGTTAGTGATAGAATAGCCAAAGAAAGAAGATCTAGAAGAGGAGCTTCAAGGCCTGGGCTCAGGGCCTTGGCCTGACCCTGAACCAAGGCCCAGATGTTGGGATCTGGCCTCCCAGCAAGGCCATAGTATCGGGTATTGGTACAGGCTTTGGCCTAGGCTGAGGCCCAGGTGTCAAGATCCTGTCTGCGGGCTGGGCCTTGGTGTTGGCCTTGGGTGCAGGCCGAGGTCCTGGCATCCTGACCTGGCCTCCAAGCCAAGCTGCAGCATCCGGCCTGGGCTTGGGCTTGGGCTTGGGCCTAGGTCGAGACTGCGGCATCAGTCTTGCATACGCCGAGGCCAAAGTCACAGCAACCTACCATGGCCTCAGCCTAGGGAAACCCAAGGTTTCAGCCTGGGCTTTGGCCTAGGCCAAGGCCAAGGTGTCAGGACCCAGTCTGTGGGCCAGGCCCTGGTGTTGGGCCTGGGTCTGGGTTGAGGCCCCAGCATTAGGACCTGACATGCGAGCCGAGCCACGGAGTCAGGCCTGGGTCTGGGCCCTAGCCTAGGCCAAGGCCTAGGTGTCAGGACCTTGCCTCTGGGCTGGGACCCAGCATCAGGCCTGGGTTTTGGTTGAGGCCCAAGCATCAGGACCAGACCTCTGGGCAGGGCCGTGACATCTGGTCTAGGCTCAGGCTCTGGCTAAGAGCCATACCTTGGTACCCAAACTTCATCGGATATGCAATGGATCAGGTAAGTTTGTTTTGATTTTTCTGGGGTCTTAGCTGAGGCCCCAGCATCAGCCCAGGCCTAGGCTGAGGCCCCAGCGTTGCACTCGAAGCCTAGGCCATGGCCCCTATTTTGGGCCTTGGCCTATGCCCTAGGCAAGGCTCCAGCTTCGGATCTAGGCCTTAACCTAGGCCAAGATGCCTGCATCATGCTCGGGCGTAGACCGCGGTCCCTGCTTTGGGCCTCGGCCTGCGTCCTAGGTGAGACCCCATTCCCAGTCCTAAGCTTAGTCCTAATTCATTCATATAAAATGAATGCAACAAATAAGGTTTGTTTCATTTGGGTGGCCACCCAATTCATTTCAGGGGCCCCCCCTCCCCGAATTAAACAAATTGGCCTTATTTGTCACGTTTTGCACATTCTTTTTAAATGAACTACATCCCTACTCACCAGTTGAGAGAGAGCAGAGGATTGTGTTTTCCTCTCAGGAAAAATTTGTTTCGGGGTCCCCGAACCAGGACGAATTAGGCAATTTCAACAAAATTGCCTAATTCGTCCTGAACGATAGCACATCCCTAATACTGACTAATGCGTGAATGAAATTAAAATGTAACTTAATAGATTACAAAATACTACCCTAGCCCCCTAGTTAACTTGTATTTGATGTTGTGTTGACCTAGAATATGTATTAGTTGTTGCATGGACCGAGAATACAACTGTTGAATTAGAATATGAATATTGCTTTTGTAAACCATGGCGATCTTCTTTTGGAACGATGATATATAAAATGCTTAAAAACTAAATAAATAAATGCTGCAGTAGTTGAATAGGCAGGCAGGAAAATCCCTTGGAGAATTGGCTGCAGCAGAGCTGCTCAGTTCACAGCAGTCGCAGTGCAGGCAGGGATTGAAGCCTTGCTGCAGAGGGGAGAACACTGGGAAGATGGTCAGCAGGAGGAGGAGTGGAGTCAGGCTGTGAAGTAAGTGAGCTTCCCCTGGAGGCAGAGAATTGCAGCAGGCAGCAATGAAAAGAAAATCAGGAAGAAAAAAATAAACAGAAGCCTGTGCAGCAATCCTGCTGCTTAAGAATAAATGAAGCTCATTGTGCTGAAGACAGGAAGCACAAGGAAGAGGTGGAGTTAGACCAGAGGGCATAAGAAGGGACTCTGAAGCCTGGGAGTGTTAGTCATTCAGGAGCTGTGAGGAAGCTGTGAAGAAGCTGAACCCAAAGCTTCCCAGGAAGGCAGCAGTGCTCAGAACTTGGCAGCAGCAGGGGAAGATAACAAGAGACAGCCAAAAAGACCAGCAGAGTAGTAATTCACCCAGGAGCTGCTGGAGTGGAGACACTGCGGGAGACTGCTGGACCCTGAGAGACTCTGTGGAGGGAACTGAAGCCAGCTGATGTGAGAGGGGAACAGCACTGATACTGGAGGGAACCAGGGTGAGGAGAATCCAACCTGTGGGCCTGAAGTAGGAAAGAGAGACAGCAAGAGGGTCTAGCCAGGGTAGCTGCTGAGAGGAAGACTACCCAGAGAGCTGCAGGAAAGCAGAGACAAGCCAGAGTGAGTGCCCATAGAGAAAGTGCTCAGAACAGCTGGTTGTGATAATGCTCTGGAGAGAGCATATCCTGAGGAGACCAAGAGGAGCAGGCCTGATTGAAGAACTGAGGAATCTGTAGGAGTTCCAATAATTAATGTCTGCTGTAGAGCTTGAAGGCTGGAACAGAGAGCTGGGAAGACAGTCTGCCTGCTGTTGCTGAACCCAGAGGAAGGAGTGAAGCCTGGAAAGCAGGAACAATCAGAAGCCATCCCAGGCTTAGAAAGTGTGAAGATTCGGAAACCTCAAGCCTATCAGCACTGCAGTAGCTCTTGAGCAAGGACATGCCTTGCATACTTGACTGTGTGGTACGTGTGCAAGTTACCTTTCCCTTGTGTTTCAATAGGGATCCTAAATTGTTTTTGGTTTTTTTTACATATCTATATCCCTAGTGATTCAAGGGCTGCATAGAGAGGAGCAGCTGGAGCCAAGAACTACCCCCATTAGACTTGAAGATTGGTGATGGTGATGGTAGTGTTGAGGTTTTTTTATTATTATTATATTTATTTTCAAAAATTTTCAAATTATACAAGTCACAAGGACATTATAGAAAAAAAAAAACGGCTACAATAAAGCAAACAAACATACCTAGAGGAAAAAACACCCAAGAACATACATTATCCATGTAAGATCACATTACAAGGCCCTGAACTATTAGAAAACTAGTACAAAGAAGAGCTTATTATATGTATCTTGCAGTATTACAAACAATGAAAATAACCCATTAGGGGAGGGCAGGCAAAGGTCTTTCTCAAATTTGGAAGAAACCCTTCTAATTGGTTAGGATCAAAGAAAATATATTTAAAACCTATTTTTAGAACACACAAGGAAATAGTAAATGAAGTGATGCCCCTAAATCTATTACTCGCTTTTTAGACAAAAAGGTTTTCCATCTCAATTGGGTTGACTTAGCAACATCAGGAAATAATGTCAGGTGTTGGCCTAGAAAGTTCTTGCTTTCAACTCGAAAAAACATTTTCACAGTCCATATATGTTGATGTTCCATTGCAAATACCACAAGCAAAGTAGCAGTACCCTGAATTCCTATCTGAGATTCTTGTAACAAAGCAGTTAAATTTCCTAATACATTAGATTGTAAAGAAGACTGATCATCAGGGGTTACTCCCTGTCTATAGGGTAGATAAAGGCCTTGGTAATAGGAGGAATAGAATTCTGAGAAACCTTAAGGACTTCAACATAAAATTTCTTAAGCATTTCAACTGGGGAAACACCAATGGATTTAGGGAAATTAAGCATTCTCAAATTTAATTTCCTAGAATTCATCTCAAGTGCCTCTAGCCTATGTTGTATAAATTCCTGACCTTTAATTAAAGTTAAATCACATTTACCATGAAAGTCATACTTTTCCTCTAAAGAAGAGATATGATTAATATTGCACTTCATTGCCTGCTCATGTTCAGCAACTTGAATTTGGACTTGGCCAACCACGGAACTAACATTATCAAGTTTAGACACCAGACTGTTCTAACCCCTTAATGGCAATCCAAAGTGTCTCTAATGTAATCTGCGCTGGTCTCACCAGAACTGTAGTTGTTGACACTGCTCCCAAGGTCAATGTCACCCAAGTTTCATAAATATTTCTACCATGTTCAGGAGATTCCATCAAAGCAGGATCGCCCTCTACTGAAGAAATACTCTGGATATATTGAGGTTGCAGAGAAGCCTCCAATGAACCTGCTGTAGTTCAAGAATTTGAAAGAGAAGGTGAAATGCGAGAATCAGGGTTTAGGGAGATGTTCCCTGAAGAAGCGGCAAGAATCTCTATGGGGCAGGTGTAAGCATAGATCCAATATTGGGCTACAGCTTGAGGCAGGTAGAAAACTAGGAAAGTGCATATCCAGGCAAAGGTCAGTGGTGGGTGGCAGATGAAAGTGGTCAGTATCCAGTCACGAGTCAGGCGGCAGGCAAGAGTAGTTGAAATCCAGGTGAAAGTCAGATTGAGAAGTCAGTCTGAGAGCAGGCAACAGGAGATAAGGAGAAAGACTGACACAGAAGGCATGGAAGAAGGCAGGGCTAGAAAAAAGAGGACAAGCTGGACTGGAGAACGAGACAGGCTGGGCTGGAGCAACAAGGCAGACTAGGCAGGAGAGATGAGGTAGACTAGGCAGGAGAGACAAGTCAGGCTGGGCTGAAGATACGAGGCAGGCTGGAATAGGAATGCATGAGTAGCAGCTTTCACTGCATAATGGGATATAGTCGACTCATTGCTGAGCAGTCTGCTCATTGTACAGCTGGAGTTTAAATACCAAGCCGTGTGACATAATCTAGGCACACTCTTGGACAAGGTTCCCACCATGAGGTCTTTAGGAACAGGTGTGCGTTGCATCATGTGCACATGACTAAAGAAAATGGAGGCGGCAAAGTTGCAGAGTTCCCTTCTCTGCCAAAAGCAGAGTAGTGTCAGCGGGTCCCAGGGTGAGTGCGCCAGCTCGCAGGACCATCCCACATGCTAGCAAAAGTAATAGTACCACCCTTTCTAAGTCCCCTCCTCAAGGTCTGGGGCTTCAGTTTTTCAGGGAATTGATGATGGAACTCCCTCACCAGAAGGGGTACATTGAGATTGGTTGCTGGCTCCCAGAAGTTTTCTTCTGGTCCATAATGTTTCCATGCAATGAGGTATTCCAACCTATGGTGTCATTTGCGAGAGTCCAAAATTTGTTGAACCTCATAGTGCATGTCTTTTCTGAGACTATCTCTGTGGTTATGGAAGGCCTTCAGGATGGCCAGGAATGAGCCTAAGGTTTCAATAAAGATAAATGGAATACATTATGTATCTTCAATGTGGCAGATAGTTTAATTTGATATGTTACTGGTCCAATTATTTATAGGACTGGAAAAGGACCTATAAAGTGATGTGCCAGTTGGAGAGAAGGAACTCAAAGACATAGGTGCAAAATAATCAACATTGCCAGATCCCCCTTCCGGCATTGCAGACTCAGTATGCGTTTGATATCCAAATTTTTCAATGCCTGTGCTATGGCCCTGATGATTAATTGGTTCGTTTGTATCCATAGGTCCTGAAGTTCTTGTGCTGTAAGCCACACTGCTGGGCAAAACACTGAGAAAGGGAGCAGCATCAAGACTCATGGATGTTTGCCGTGGACAATTGAGATAGAGCTTATTGTACTAATGACATTATTGTTGTGTGAAAACTCAACCCATGGTGGCAGGGTGGCCCAGTCCTCTTGTCTTTCAATGATGTTTCCTCCAATTCTGCAGTATAGGAATGTCTCAGAGAAAAACTGGTCTTGCTCAGTAGAAATAGAGACCAGAACCAGTAGCTGGGGAGAGGAAAATGTTCGACCTTGTGTTGCCTCCCCAGTCAACCCTAGACATGTGAGTATCCTGTTTTTCAGGGCAGTGGGAAGCCAAGTGCCCATGGCCTCACAATATAGGTAGAGGCCCAGCTACCTTCTGCAAAACTTTTCCTCTGGAGAGAGCTTAATTCTACCCAGTTGCATGGGTTCCTCAGAGGCCTGGGTACAGGGCAGAAGCTGGAGTCAGAGGGTATTTGAACCGAGGAGAAAGTGGGTAGTGGTCATTGAGTAACTTTATGTTCCCATGCCCTTTCCTGGAAACAATGATTGATTCAGCCAACCAAGGAGATCAAGGCATCCAGTGACATGGGAATATTTCAGCCAGCCAACTAATCCTTAATTCTGCTCGACAGGCCCTGCCAAAATATAGCCATAAGATTGTCTTCTCCCCAGTTTAACTCGAAGGCTAGTGTGCAGAATTCAATAGCATACTATCCTAGAGTTTGAGCACCTTGGTGGATCTTAAGCAAATCACCGGCCAGGGAGGAGGTCTGGCCGGGTTCCTCAAAGACTAGCTGAAACTGCTGGAGGAAGTCAGGAATGCTCTGGAGGAGAGGATCCTTGTGTTCCCAGGGAGGAGAGGCCCAGGCTAATGCTGTGCCAGCAATGAAAGAATATATGACTTTTTAGAGCGATCTGTAAAGAAGAGACTGGACTGCAGCTCAAAGTGCATACGGCATAGATTAATGAATATGTGGCATTCTTTTTGGTCCCCCATTTAGCGAGGAGGTACTGGGAGTTGAGGCACATGCCTTGAAGAGGAGACGGAGCTAGTGGAAGGCGAAGCTACTGGGGGCGGAGTCACTGAAGGTGTAGCCATTCCTTGGATCAAGGCATCCATGTGGTGCATAAGTTTCTCTAGGACTATGATTACCTGGTTCAGCACCCCTTGTCATTCTTGGAGCCATTGAGCCAAGCCAGGTATTGCTTGGAGTGTCTACAAGGCCACTGGATCTATGGCCTTAACAATCTGTAAGATTTCTGGACCCTTGTGCCATGGCAAAATTGGCTAAACCTACAGGGAATGCCCTATAGGACCTCACCAACAGCTGGCAGATCTGCTTTGGGAAGAGACGGATCAGCAGCTTCACCTATACCAACCCCTTTCCCCTTAGGTTGAGCACTTGGCAGGTCTTAGGCAAGTCTCTGTGGGGGAGGCTTAAGCGTAGGTCAAGTATTGGATTAGAGTCAGAGGCATATGGCAAACTAGGAAGATTTGTATCCAGGCAAAGGTCAGTGGTAGGCATGAGTAGTTGAAGTTCAGGTAAAGATCAGATTCAGAAGTCAGTCTGAGAGAACACGACAGGAGACAAGAGAAGGACTGGCACAGAAGGCAGGGAAGAAGGCAGGACTGTATAGAAATGGATAGGCTAGACTGAAGGATTAGGCAGACTGGGCTGGAGAGACAAGGAAGACTGGGCAGGAGAGACAAGGCCGGTTGGGCAGGAGAGACGAGGCAGGCTGGACTGGAGAGACGAGGCAGGCTGGAACAGGAACATATGAGCAGGAACTCTCACTACACATGGGATATAGTCGATTCGTTGCTGAGGCATCTGTTCGTTGCATGGCTGGGGTTTAAATACCCAGCTGTGTGACACCATCTAGGCGCACCATAGCTGAGGTTCCTGCTGCGGGGCCTTTAAGAACAGGCACACGTAAGGAGATTGGAGGTGGCATGGTGGCAGTGTTCCTTTGCCAGAGAGAGTAGAGTGGTTTCTGCAGGTTCCAGGGTGCGTGCGCCAGCTCGTTGGGTCACCCTGTGACCTGGCAAATGTAATACATGAGTTCATATATAGTACAATTGCACTGAGTACTCCTATTCCTGTAAAGGAATGGAAGTTGCTTACTGGTTGAGTTTTGTTGTTTAGAAAACTGATAAATTGCCTGTCATCCTGATTTAACTTACACCTAAATACTATCCTCCCAACTGTAGAAAGAAGAAAGTACTTTTATTTCAATTATTCCTTTGGTTCTTTTTTTTTTTTAACAGGTACCAAAATGCATTTAAACTTTTGTTTTCTGTCCAAGTTCCTTTCACCTACCTCTGGAAGACACCTTAATAGGGTGGGATTACCATCATTTAAGTAACCAGTAGAGGGGTAGGATTGTAGGCGGCAGTTGGTCGGGCCTTCCCCATCAACCTATGTGCACTCCAGGTGTCATGGGGGCAACTTGAAACTTTAGGCCCACATAAACTCCAACACCGCTCTTACCTGCGCTGGGCCCGGGCTCGACCACGCGGCTTCCTGCTCCGTCTCCCGGCCGTCCCGACCGCCGAGAAGGTCCGCCCCCAGCGTGCTGCCAGCCAATCAGACGCGGCCCTGAGGCCCCTTAAAGGTGCCTGAAGCTCCGGGGATTTTCCTCTTCGTGCTCCCGCGGCGCTCCGTGACCGTCCTGAGCAAAGGCCTGCGCAGTCGGCGCCCAGACCCACCGGGGTAAGGCATCCAACACCGCTCTTACCTGCGCTGGGCCCGGGCTCGACCACGCGGCTTCCTGCTCCGTCTCCCGGCCGTCCCGACCGCCGAGAAGGTCCACCCCCAGCGTGCTGCCAGCCAATCAGAGGCCCCTTAAAGGTACCCGCATCTCCAGCGCCGCGCGCCAAGCGTCGCGCGCCGAAGGAGCGCGTCAAAGGGGCCCGCCCCTTTGTGCGCCCCTTCGGGCAGCCCCTTCGGACCGCCCTGAAGGACCCCTGAGGACCCTTGAGCCTCCAACCGGACCCGTTTCGTCGTACCACTGTCCTCTGCCCGAAGTACAGCTGTCTGTCTGCCAGCCCTCAGCCAGGACCCACTTGGACCCTGGAACACTGGAGTGAGTAGGCACCACTCCAAATAACTTATCTCCTCTTCCACAGGAGTTAGTTTCCAGCCCCCAGCCATCGGTCCACCCCCCACCCCCCTGCTATAGTAGCCAACCCTTCTCCTTCTCCTTGCTTAACTAGTAAAGTACGTACCGCATTGTACAACCTTTTAGTACCCACCTGTGCCTCTTAGCTCTGTATAAACTGCACTATTTATCTAGCACATTTCCCTCAACATACCTCCCAAGTTGCTCAACCCGCACCTGTACCACATGCATTATCTGTACTGTTTAATCCACGTTGTTTAATCTGCATTAACCCGCATTGTCTAAACTGCATTAATCTGTTTTGTTGGTATCCCACCTGTACCATCTGCACCTTCCGCACTGTTGTCTCCAACCTGCATCTAGTTGCTCTATTTAATCTGCACTGTTTAACCTGCATCAATTTGCTCCATTTAATCTGCACTGTTTAACCTGCATCAAATTGCTCCATCTATTCTGCACTGTTTAATCTGCATCAATTTGCTCCATCTATTCTGCACTGTTTAACCTGCATCAATTTGCTCCATCTATTCTGCACTGTTTAACCTGCATCAAATTGCTCCATTTAATCTGCACTGTTTAATCTGCATCTAGTTGCTCTATTTAATCTGCACTGTTTAACCTGCATCAAATTGCTCCATTTAATGTGCACTGTTTATTCTGCATTGTGCTCTCCCCCCCAGCAACACACACTAACACCCTAATCCCCTTCCTCTATTCGCCTACTGCTACCCTGCTTCCTTCTTGCCCACCCCTCTCTCTCTCTCCTTTCACCCCCTCCATCTTCAACCACAATGACCACACAACAAATCCACCGCATTCACCTCCCCCACAACAACAACAACAACGCCACACCGCAACCAAAGAAAGAGCATTCTCTATAGCGGGACCCACTATTTGGAACAATTTACCTCCTGACCTCAGACATGAACCCTGCCTACAAACATTTCGAAAAAGACTTAAAACCTGGCTATTCAGCCAAGCTTTCCCTTAATCTATTCAATTTCAGAACTCCACATCTCAAGCCTACTGGACAACTTACTTAGCGATACCCTTTTATCACAATGGTTATCCCTCTGTCCTTCTCTTTCTTCTTTTCCCAAGTTCGATCTCCTTGTTATATGTAACTTTATTACCTCCTCTGATTATTTTTCTGTTAAATGGCTGATAAGAATGTTTACCCCTTGTTACATGTAAACCGATTTGATATGACACCTGTCATGAAGGTCGGTATATAAAAGAATTAAATAAATAAATAAAATAAACAGACGCCCCCCATCTCCTTCCCCTCCGACCACCCCCCCTCTTACAAGTCCCTTCTCCCCATCCTCTCGACCCCCCTCAACCAATTTCTAGGACTCACTACCCTCTCTATCATCTTGTTCAATGCCCAATCACTCTCTAAAAAAACCCCCATTCTAAATGACCTCCTCACTGATGCCAACCCAGACGTCTGTGCGATCACGGAAACCTGGCTCAAAGAAACCGACATAGTCCTCTTGAACCAGCTACCGACCCACTCCTACGAATTCCTTTCCATTCCAAGACCTAAGAAAAAAGGAGGCGGCATCCTCCTAGCCTTCAAGAAGCACCTCAATCTCAAACTCACCCACTCCACCTCTCCCACCAAATTAGAAATTGGCCTCTTTAAGTCTCCCTCACTACAGATTTGTCTTATTTATGCCCCTCCTGGCTCCATTGAACGGGACCCCTCCCCCTTAATCGAATTCTTATCCACCAACATCAACACTGAAATTCCCTCCATCATCCTAGGAGATTTCAACCTCCATGTTGATGCCACCCCCCTTACCCCCTCTTGTGAGACACTCCTCACAGCACTCCAAGCAATAGGCCTCAGACAAATCATTGCCTCCCCCACCCACCAAGCTGGACACTCCCTGGACCTCATATTCATCAACCACTACTTCCTACCTTCCCACCCCCCCACCTGCTCCCCAGTACCCTGGTCAGACCACTTCCTCATAGAAACCTTGCTTACCCTTAACTTCCCCACCACCCCTACCCACACAAACAACACAACCTTTACCTTTAGAAAATCCTGCTCAGGAGATGAACTAGCTCTTGCTATCTCCAACGTCTCTACTATCCTTGACTGCTCCACTCCAGAAACTGCCATCACATCCTGGTTCAGCACAACCCTAGAAATCGCTGACAAACTATGTCCCATCACCAGACGTAACCTACCCCAATCCACAAAAAACCATCAACCATGGTACACGACTGAATTAAGATCCTTAAAACATACCCTTAGGCAGCGGGAGAGAATCTGGCGTAAAGCCCCCTCACCCCAATTCGCCTCAAGCTACAAATCCGCCCTTCACCACTATAGAATAACCACCCTTAAAACTAAACGAGATTTCTATGCATCCAAGATCCACCAGTACATGTACAACCCTAAAGCCCTCTTCAATTATGTTGCCAACCTTACCAAGTCCTCCCAGCCCTCTATCCCTGAAAATGAAGCCTCTGCCAAAAGCGAAGAAATCGCCCAATATTTCCTCGCAAAAATCACTAACATCCTCCGTAGATTTCAACTCCCTTCCCCTTCAATCCCCCTTTCCCCTCCGCTCCAACCTTCCCCCACCACACCCACCCTCCAAACCCTCGAACTGACTTCTTCCAAAGAAGTGGAATCTATCCTTAGAAAACTCAAACCTGCATCCCACCCTTCAGACACCATCCCCACAAAATCCCTCCTCTCCATCCCTAATTCGATATCCAAACCCATTGCAGACATTATAAACTCCTCCCTTTCTTCAGGCTCTGTCCCTGATGCCCTCAAACAAGCAATTGTTAAGCCCCTCCTAAAAAAACCAGCATTAGACCCCAAAGACCCCGCCAACTTTCGCCCCATCTCTAACCTGCCCTTCCTCTCCAAAATTATGGAAAAGATTGTGAACACCCAACTTACAGAATATCTAGAAAACAACAATATACTACACCCAGCCCAATACGGCTTCTGTAAGTACCTCAACACCGAAACACTCCTGCTCTCCCTCACTGACCACTTGCTCATAGGCATGGACCAAGGCAACTGTTACCTCCTCGCCCTTCTCGATATCTCAGCTGCCTTTGACACCATCAATCACAACCTCCTCATCAACTGTTTGACCGAAATAGGCATCTCAGGCCTAGCCCTGCTATGGTTTAAATCCTATTTATCCAACAGAAAGTTTTCTGTCAAGATAGGAAACGCCAATTCCACACTCTACCCCCTGGCTCAAGGTGTCCCCCAAGGTTCCTCCCTCTCCTCTACCCTTTTCAATATATATCTTACTCCCCTATGCCAGCTCCTCACCGAACTCGGCCTCAAATTCTACCTCTATGCAGATGACGTGCAAATCACCATTCCCATTCACAACTCTCTCTCAGACGCCCTCGCTTTCTGGAACACATGTCTTGCCAACATAAACGATTTCCTCACCAACATCCACCTTGCCCTAAACTCCGCTAAAACAGAGCTGCTCCTTATCTCTCCCCACCTTCCCCCTAAACCCTTGATCTCCAATGACCCAGCCTTCAATACTATAGTATCCCAACCTACTGTAAGAGACCTTGGGGTAATTCTCGATCAACAACTCAACCTAAAAAAACAGATCAACTCCATCCTCAAAGCAGGTTTCTTCAAGCTCAATATCCTGAAGAAGCTCAGACCCCTCCTCCACTATCATGATTTCCGTACTGTCGTCCAAGCTACCCTTTCCTCAAAGCTTGACTACTGTAATGCCCTCCTCCTCGGTCTACCCTCCTCCACTACCAAACCCTTACAGTTGCTCCAAAATGCAATTGCCAGGGTTATCACCAACACTCGGAAAACCGATCATATCACCCCCATACTCAAAGAACTCCACGAGTAAGGTATATAATTGTGCACGAGTAAGGTATATAATTGTGCACCCCCTGGCGCGCCGACCCCCGATTTTATTACATGCAAAATCGGGCGTACATGTGTGCGCGCCAGGTAGTGCGTGCACATGTAGGCTGCGCATGCTTCTTTTAAAATCTACCCCATAATTTGAATGATGGCACACAAGTAATTAAAAATTCATCTATGATTTGGTCAGGCAAGTTATCCTATAGGCAATTGAAATCTTTAAATTCTCAATTAGGCTCTTGTCCATTTGATATTGTGATGGGTTTAAAGGACATTGCTTATGGATATACAGTATAGTTCACATTATAAATACATCTTTGATTGAAGATTCCATTGTGAAAGAGTTGAAAATGGAAACAGCCTAGTGCAGACTTCACTGCTGGCAGATTTGGTTTCTAATTACTGGCCAATATAGAACCTTCCCTCTTTAGGGAAAGTGTTAGAAAAATGTTTATTAAAATAATTGGAGGAATTTATGGAGGAATGCTAAACAGTACATGCTCAGGAAGACACAAGACTAAAACAGTAATCTCACTGTTGGATACTTTCTACTGTAGAACTAATAGTGTGGTATCAGGTTTATTAGTACAACTGTCAGGTCTGGGCAGGCCATTTGAAGGTATTACCCGAGCAGTAGCAGTACAGGACTCAAAGATAGAGTAGTGCAGGTTCTTCTGCCTGGCCGGCTGCTTCTCCCTTGGGTAGAACCTGCAGGTCCAGTGGCCAACAAGACTTTGCTGGAATGGCACTTGGTGCAAGGTTTCAAACTAGAACAAGGCAAGAAGGAAACAGAGCAGACAAGCTAGGCCACTGGAAGATCTAGACAGGATGAGGGCAAGGCAAGGAATACACAGGCAAGCTAGGCCACTAGGAGACCTAGACAGGATAAGAGCAAGGCAAGGAATACACAGGCAAGCTAGGCCACTTGGAGACCTAGACAGGATGAGGGCAAGGCAAGGAATACACAGGCAAGCTAGGCCACTAGGAGACCTAGACAGGATGAGGGCAAGGCAAGGAATACACAGGCAAGCTAGGCCACTAGGAGACCTAGACTTGACAAGGGCAAGGCAAGGAATACAAGAACAATGCAAGGTATGCACACAAGCAAGGCAAACAGGAATTTTTGGCAATGCAAGGTAATTGAAAGGAGGGCCAAATCAAGGAGCCAGGGTGACTCAATGATAAGGCTCTGAGTTGAGTGAAGAAGACTTTTATAGGGCTAGCCTTGCTGCATCATGCAAACTTCAAGGCAGAGTACATCTGAGTGTAGCCCAGAGTAGGCTCCTGCTGGCAGCTCTTAATATAATCAGTCATGAAATTTTAATTAGTTGTTGCCATTCATATGGAATTGGAAGGTCGGTCTTGCATGGTTTACCTCATTTTTAAAAAGACAAGAACAGCAGGTACAGATAGGGGAGAAATGTTCAAACTCGAAGACATTGATCTCTGGGATTCCGCAGGGATCAGCCCTATCATCCTTGTTTAATCTTTATATATAACCTTTGGGGAAATTGTTGGCTGCTTAATGCAGATGACATCCAGTTTTTAATTCCGTATAATTTGAATGGTAGTTTACCAACACAAACACTCCTAGACTGTTTTAAAACCCTGGTTGTACCAAAGTAATTAGTGCTGAATATCTCCAAAACAGTATTATTATGGATAGGAAAATAAGGAAGGGCCTATTGGAATGTAACTCAGGTAATGTTAGAGGGTACAATAATACCTTTTACTTTTGAGGCTAGCAATTTGGAAGTCACTTGATTTTAATTTTTCTCTCAAGGCACAAGTAAAAAATGTTTCTAAGGCGGCATTTTTTAAATTAAAGTTACTGTGGCATCTAAAATTTTACCTCACAGCAAATGATTTTAGAATAGTTTTGAAGACTTTAGTTGTTAATCATTTGGACTATTATAATGAGTTCTATGTCGGCCTGTGAAAGAATCTAATGCATGTTCTCTAGTCTCTGGTTAGTGCAAAATTCAGCCTTAAGGCTTCTTCTTGGTATAATAGTGCAGGAATATATTAATCCAAAAATACAAGAGCTCCACTGTCATTATATAGAGTGGAAAGATAGTTATAATTGCTTACAAACTTCCTTATATGGATAATTCTTGTACTTTGGCTCACTTAGTTGTTGAGCAAAATATAAATAGAATTTTAAGATCATCATGTCTTGATGTGTTAATTATTCTTGAAAGGTATATATTTATTATTTATTTTTTTAGTATTTTTCTATACCGACCTTCATGGTTAAATACCATATCAGGTCGGTTTACATCGAACAGGGGGACTATAACAGAAAATAAACTTTTTTTTTAAACAGGTAAACAAGTAATAAACAGAAGAGACAAAGTTACATTTAACAGGGATGGAAAACTTGGAGGCTTAAGCAGCTGGAAAATAAGGCCTAAGAGGGCAGAAAGGTTAAGAGACATGTATTTACTAGTAAGTATAGGCTCCAATAGACATGGAAACGGGCATTCTCTTATGTAGTGCCAGTACTGTGGAATGTTCATCCAGCTATGCTTAAGAATGAACCAGATTTTAAGGTTTTTAGAAAAAAATTTAATGCATTATATTTTGTTCAGGTATTTCAACAGGAAGGATAAGTGCAGCTCAGTGACTTAGGTGGTTTTATGTAATTTTATAAAATATTGTAATCTTAGTTATGTATTTAATTTATGTTATTTGTTTTAATTTGTATATGTGTTTTATAGTGTTGATTTAATATTATTAAGATAAAATATGCGATCCACCCTAAACAATATATTACAGGTTGTGCTTGAACAAATGAAGAAATAAATAAATAAGTGATCTAAGAAAGATCAAGGAATAGTTGAAGGTTTGCTTGATAACTGGGATTCAATACCAAGAAGTACAGAATCATGAATTTGGGATACAGAAATTGAAAGGAGCTGTATGGGATGAGGAGGGGTAGTAGTGCAAAAGACTGATATGCACAGATCAGGAAAATGACCATGGGGTGATAATGTCTTACAATCTGAAGGCAGCGAAGCAATGTGACAAGGCAATGCCTATGGCCAAAGTGATTCTGGGCTGCATAGAGAAAGTCATAATCAGCAGAAGAAAGGAGACAATAATGCCCTTGTATCTTTGGTGAGGCCTCACCTGGATTACAGTGTTCAGTTCTGGAGACCATATCTCAAAAAGGACAGAAACAGGATGGAAGCGGTCCATAGAAAGGCAACCAAAATGGTATGGGATCTGCACCAAAATTCATATAATATGGGACTGAAGGACTTAAATAGGTATACCCTGGAGGAAAGGAGAGTCATGCCAGCAGAGACCCCAGCATCATGGTACTGAAGGTTTATTTTATTTATTTATTTACCGGCATTAGTAAGCATACATCATACCGGTTCACATTGTAACTGAAAGGCTGAAATTACAATCAACAGGGAGGGGAAGCAGGGAGGAATATACATAGTGCAGGAGACAATGAAAAAGAAGCATTAAACTGTAACAGGCTATTTACAGGTCTGGATATACAGGCTATTTACAGGTCTGGATATACAGGCTTAAACGTGTTGCTTACAGGGTCTATATACTTACAAGGGCCCAAGGGTCTATATACAAGAGGTTCAATGAAGGAGGGTGGAGATTAGACAGGGTAGGCTTGTTGGAAGAGCCATGTTTTAAGTTTTTTTCTGAACTTGGAGTAACATGGCTCAAGCCTGAGCATGGTAGGGAGGGCGTTCCATTGTTTAGGGCCTGCAATGGATAGTGCGCGATCTCTGGTGGCGGAGAGGTGGGCTTTTTTCAAAGGGGGAATGGAGAGGGTACCTATGTTGACAGAACGAATAGGTCGGTCAGAACGTATGGGACAGAAGGGTTCATCCAGCCAGTTAGAGTTGTGAGAGTGGATAGATTTGTGTAATATAGTTAAGACTTTAAAGAGAATACGAGATGCGATGGGGAGCGCAGAGCCCCGGGAGCCAGTGGGTTAAGAATACCCTAACCCTCTTGCTGCTTCTGTGCTCCTCTGGCGATGCCTTAAGAACATAAGAACTTGTCATACTAGGTCAGACCAAGGGTCCATCAAGCCCAGTACCCTGTTTCCAACAGTGACCAATCCAGGTCAAAAGTACCTGGCAAATACCATTTTTAAATAATTAAAAAAGCTTGATATTTTACAACTAGGGTATTTGAATGGATGATCAATTAGAGACACAAAAGATTATCTTCTAGACCTTATTTTTCAATATAAATTACCCTAAGGCTTCAAAATAGGGCACCAATAATGGCATAAACCCTCAAAGGCAGTATGAGAAGCAAAATGGCACCAAGAGTTGCATCAACATTATAAAGCATCATAAAGGGGGAATGAAACAGAAAAGGTATTGGGAAAACCCCAAGGCACTGATAAAGGTGCAGAGCAGTACAAAGAGTGGCATTAACACACCAAAGCACCATGAGAGGTGGAAACAACCACTCACAGTGAGAAGAACACTCCAAGATATAAAGTCTGGGGAATGACAGCAAGACAGAGTGAAGTTTAACATGGACAAGTGCAAAGTGATGGATATAGGGAAAAATAACTCTTGTTGTAGTTACACAATGTTAAGTTCTATCTTTGGAGTTACCACCCAGGAAAGAGATCTAGGTGTCATAGTGGATAATAATTGAAATTGTCGGCCCAGTGTGCTGTGGTGATCAAAAAAGTAAACAGAATGGAAAATAAAACGGAGGATGTCATAATGACCCGTATCCGCTCCACGGTGAGACCACACCTTGAATTCTGTGTGCAGTTCTGGTAACCGCATCTCATAAAGGGGCGGATTTTAAAAGCCCTGCTCGCGTAAATCCGCCCGGATTTACGCGAGCAGGGCCTTGCGCGCCGGCAGGCCTATTTTCCATAGGCCTGCCGGCGCGCGCAGAGCCCCGGGACTCGCGTAAGTCCCGGGGTTTTTTGTCGGGGGCGTGTCGGGGGGCATGTCGGGGGGGCGGGGCCGATCATGGCGTTTTGGGGGTGGGACGCGGTGTTTCGGGGGTGGGCCCGGGGGTGTGGTTTCGGCCCGGGGCGGTCCGGGGGCATGGCCGTGCCCTCCGGAACCGCCCCCGGGTTGCGTCTCGGCGCGCGGGGATTTACTTCTCCCTCCGGGAGGTGTAAATCCCCGGACAAAGGTGGGGGGGGTTTAGATAGGGCCGGGGGGGTGGGTTAGGTAGAGGAAGGGAGGGGAAGGGAGGGGAAGGTGAGGGGAGGGCGAAAGAGAGTTCCCTCCGAGGCCCGCTCCGATTTTGGAGCGGCCTCGGAGGGAACGGAGGCAGGCTGCGCGGCTCGGCGCGCGCCGGCTGCCCAAAATCGGCAGCCTTGCGCACGCCGATCCAGGATTTTAGCAGATACGCGCGGCTACGCGCGTATCTGCTAAAATCCAGCGTACTTTTGTTTGCGCCTGGAGCGCGAACAAAAGTAAGCGAACGCGCCGTTTTTAAAAATCTACCCCAAACGATATAGGTGCATTGGAGAAAGTGCAGAGAAGGGCGACCAAAATAATAAGGGTCATGGATCATCTGCCCTATGAGGAAAGGTTAAAAAAGTTAGGGCTGTTCAGTTTTGAGAAGAGGTGACTGAGGGGGGATATGACAGAACTATACAAAATCATGCAAGGACTTGAATAAGTTAATGTAAATCGGTTATTTACTCTCTCAGATAATAGAAGGACCAAGGGCACTCTATGAAGTTAGCAAGTAGCTCATTTAAAACAAATCAAAGAAAATTCTTTTTCACTCAGCGCATAGTTAAACTCTGGAATTCTTTGCCAGGGGATGTGGTTTCAGCAGTTAGTGTTACTGGATTTAAAAAAGGTTTGAATAAGTTCTTAGAGGTTAAATCCATAAACTGCTATTAAGTTAATTAATAGGGATGTGCAGAAGGAAAACATTTCTTTCGATTCGGTTTTTGTTTCACTGGGACCCAAATTCATTGCATTAGTTTCATAGGGGGGGAAACCAATTCGTTGATTAGTTTTATTCGTTATCCGTTTTCCCATTAAAGTCAATGGGGGAAGTATTTGCAGCCGATTTTTGGCTGCAGATTTGGGGTTTTCTTATCAATTCTGATGAAACTTCTGGGGAGCAATCATCAGAACGAGAAAAGAGCTCCAAGGTACTTTGACTGTGGCAAAGTGGCACCAAAGTGGCATGAATAGCCTAAGGCACTGTAAAGGGCAAAGAGGTACCAGAAGTGGCAAAAGTGCTTTAACAAAGGTGCAAAGCACCAGCAAGTGTGTCAGAAACACACCACAGCTTCAAAAGAGAGCACCGATAACAGTTGCATGAACCCTCAAAGGCAGCCCAACAGACAAAGTGGCGAGACAAGTGGCATCAACATCCTACAGCACAATGAAGGGGGAACACAGCAAGCAGAAAGAGTGTCAGAAAAAAACAAGGCACCGATAAAGGGGCAAAGCAGCAAAAAGACTAGCACCAATACACTGAGGAACCATGATAGTGACAAGAACACCACAAGGAGTAGAGCGAATCATCTGGTGTATGGCAGCAAGGCAGAGTGGCAGAAAGTTGATAGGGGCAAGACAGGCTGGCAGAGCTGAGGTAATCAGGTCCCTGTGGTTTTGATAGGGGCAAGACAGGCTGGCAGAGCTGAGGTAGTCAGGTCCCTGTGGTTTTGATAGGGGCAAGACAGGCTGGCCCTGGGGAGAGTTCCCTTTCCTTTGCACAGGAAAGGGCTCTCTAGAATGGGTTTGCCCCTAGAATGGGGGGTTCCGTTGGCATCTAGTGAGCTCTCGCTGGTGGATGTAGCAGATATAAAAACGAGAATTTTCAAGGCCAAGGCAGAGGAGGTTTCCATGTGAACAGCATCTAGTGGAATCGCTGTGTGAGTACAATACCACTGAGTCTCCCTGCTCTAAGGGATCAGGTACTCGCTCCTCGAGGGCCTGCTCTCCCTGCCTCGGAGCTTCTCCTATATTACTTGGGACTCTGTATGTTTCTCACTGTGTACTCATAACTCTCAGTCTCTTTCCACTGCAGCACAGCCAAGCAGAGGATTTGCTGTTCCAGTGTCCTGTGGGATACTCGCCCAGCCGGGCTCAATATCTACTACTCACTACTGCCACCTCTGGTGGTTTCCAAAACTGTTTAAATAAAGATTCAAATGTGTGTTTGTGTGTCCAGAATCTAGCCTGACACAGTGGTCCCTCACAGGACTGACCCCGTGGGCGTGGTCAGCTGCCACAGTATCCAAGGATCCACCCAAACAGCAATAACCTTAACAGATAGTAAGAATATATGTATATTGATGCTATGAATTAATGTAATATATCTGTCATTGTATATTTGATCACGTAAATAAAGCTGTGGCTGCTATATCTTCTGTACAATCTAGCCAGAGACTTAAATAATGTTGGGATAGGAGATAGATAATGAGTATAGATTCAATATAGATTCAGCTAGGGGATTTATTTATTCATTTGAATGCCATATGTCACATGCCATTCCTAAGTTAATTAATCAGTCAATAGTAGTTGGAAATAGCACATTATTTCTCTTCTGTATGAACTCTTTTTTTAGATTTTTCTTTCATCTCTTTTACAATAGCAGAATTATTCTTATTATTAAAAATTCACTGAAAGCTACTGGATTTTGAATATTTCATATAAAATATGACAAAAAGAAAATTCACCTCTGCAGGATGCAGAAACCTAATACTTGTGCAAGAAATTAGCAGCACCATGACCATGCCAACCTTCTCAGGTTGCTGTAGTAACTCTATTAGGGTTGAACTAAATCGTGCTGATTAAGTCCCAAGATGCCAAACCACTAAGTAAACCCTCTCTTGGGATTTTAACACAGCTGTGACTTCCAAACAAATGGTTACTGTATGTTCCTGTCAGTTATTTCTTATGATAGTTTAAAGGCCTAAACACATACCCACTTCTAGAGCATTTACATTAATATAATGTCTAAAATATTTACTAAACTATTTTCTTGCATGAACAGTGCACTTACGAAACAGCAAATCTTAAGTGATTATACCCAAGCATCTGAAATAATAGCAGAAATCATCTAAAATAATAGTGGAAATCTTTATTCCCTGTGATGCTACAGATTCACCCTATTGTTCTGTTACCTATAGTCAGTCTTTGCTTCTGCTTCTCCAAGCTGGAGAGGATTCATTCTAACAGGTTGATTCACCTCCATCATTTTGGGCCCTTACTTGGAGAACAGCAGCAGTTTTTAAGGGTTTGTTGAATATCTACTGTTGTAAAAGGGTTTATTTACAGAATCTTTTGAACAAATGAATATTTATTCTGCATAGTAACATAGGGGGGGTCATTTTCCAAAGCGATCACTAAATGGGGGCAGCGTCAAGACCGGAACAGGAGGAGTCGGGGCGGCACCGGGGGCGGACGCCACGAAGACATCACGGACAGCAAAAAGGTAAGAACCCTTTTCGCTGCCAATTTCGCGCCCAATAGCACCACCTTTTATGATGGCACTATTGGGTGCGAAAGCCGGCAGCGATCGCACCGCAGAGGTGCGATCGCTGCCGGCTTTCGCAGGCCCGCCTCCCGCTTCGCCCCCCCCCCTGAACCATGCGATTCAAAGAGCCCCGGCGGTATTAGGGAATCTAGGCCATAGTAACATAGTAATGACGGCAGGAAAATCCATTCAGTCTGCCCAGCAAGCTTTTTTTCTTTTTAGGGTAGGTTGCCCTTTTTTTCATTTCTATTTAGGATAGTAACTGCTGTTCCTTGCAGGTTATTCCAGTTAACAACACAGGTTACCCCCTTTTCTTTCATTTCCATCCTTTAAGCATTAGGTATCCTCTGTGTTTATCCATGCCCTTTTGAATTCCATTACTTTTTCTTGTCTTCATTACCTCTTCTGGGAGGGCTTTCTAATCATCCACCATCCTCGCCATGAAGAAATATTTCCTCTTGTTGATCCTGAGTCTACCCCCTTGGAGTTTCATATTATGTCCCCTAGTTCTACAGCTTTCTCTCCATTAAAAACAGCTCAATTCCCATGCATCATAGTATCTATTTCATATTTCCCCTCTCCCCCCCCTCTCATTCATATTTAGGTCTATCAGTCTCATCTCGTAATTCTTTGGGTGCATACCCGACACCAATTTGATTACCTTTCTCTGCACCACTTCCATCCTGTCAATAATATTGTTTTGATATACAGTCAAAAAAAGCCAATAATGGGCTAGTGAAAGATGACAACCCAAATCTGCAAAATTCTTTTACTAAAATAGTTTTAAAGGTAATAACTTGGATTCATATTAAGATAGTAAGGAGGAGGAAAAGACCTCAGAGATCTGGCATACTGTGTCAGCAATCTTCAAGATGTCAGCATTTTGCTAATCATCGGTGTAAAAAACGTCCAACCAGGTCGATTTTTATTCAAGTGTCGAAAATCGTAATCAGTCCATCTGTTTTTTTAAATATTTTTCTAAATAAAATAAAAGAACTTATCTTGTAATAACTGTTCTTTCTAATGAACCAAAAAAATCTCGGCAAAAGCCACCCCGCCGACGTTGATACAAAACTGAACACAGTACTCCAGGTGAAGCCTCACCAGGGACCGGTACAGAGGCATTATCACTTCCATTTTCCTGCTGGTATGCCTCTCTCTGTGCAGTCCAGCATCCCTCTGGCCGTGTCACATTGCTTTGCTGCCTTCAGATCATCAGACACTATCACCCTAAGATATATTCCTGGTCCGTGGACATCAGTTTTCAACCTCTATCAGACAGAGCTCCTTTGGATTTCTGCACCCCCAAATGCATGACTGCACTTCTTGGCATTGAATCCCCAGCTGCCAAACATTCAACCACTCAGGGTTGGTGGCTTCCATTAGGCAAACTAGGCAGTCGCCAAATACAACCGACATTTGGGGGGGCAGAAAAATTCTCCCAGCACAAGGCCCAGAGGGGTGCTGTGCCAGAACTAATACCATCAAAAAGGGGAGAACTGTCCTGGAGCCACTGTCATCAGTAGGAGGGAGTGCTGAGCTAGAGGTAATGTAAATAAGGGTAAAAAAAAAATAATAATAATACAAATTATAATTACCTGCCTTAGGAGAGAGGAGCTGTGCTGGGACTGTGCTGGAACAGCTTCTGGGACGTCTCCATTGTCTGGCTGGGGCTTGGGAGCCCTTAGGAGAGTGCCCTAATTTTTTTTTTTTTTTTAAATGAAATGTAGGCCGAGGAGCATGTGCCTGCTGCTAGTGGCTGATAGCCATGAGATTTTGCTGTCCTTGGGGTTTGGGAAGCTCCCTGGGGAGGTTTAAGTGAGGCCCGGTAGGAGAGGCAGCCTCCTGCTGCCAACAGCACTGAGCAGCATTTAAAAATTAAAGTATAGTAAGCTGCAATACGGACAGGAGGGGCTGCGGGAACCTGGGCAGCTCCTGGCGGCATGAGGAGGAGAGGAGCAGGAGAGGACCGAAAAGCTGTTTAAACTGTAACACTTGTTCCAGTCTCCTGCTCAACTGTGAGAGTGGCAGAGGTAGCATTTTTTGTAAATAAATCAATGCCGTTGAGTGCAGATGAGGCCAAAAGGCAGTGACAGCACTGGGGATGCTGTTGCTGCAGTAGTTAAGACCTGGAGGCCAGAGCTCTAAGCAAACCCCCGACGCATTATGGGTGCAAGCCCATGAGTCCTTGCTGATGTCATCGCTGATGTCGGTGGCTGGCTGGCCAGGAGAGCGCCTGCAGTGTGTGTGTGTGTGGGTGTGTGGGTGGGGGGGTGGGAAGATAGGGAGGCTCCCACCTAAAATCATCCATTAAGGAACACCTTAACAAATTTGGTGCCAATAAGTTCTTAATTTTTAAAAAAATTCATTTTTTTTGCCAGTGTTGATCTTAGAGACCTTACCACATTAGAAATTAGGGGTAAAAAGTGAATATTAAGAGAGTTATTATACCCTTCTTTCTAGGAGGTTCCTAGGGATTAAAAAGTGATTAAAAAAAAACCCACTTCAGAAAGTGGGAATTTGGTGGTGATGGTCACCAGATGGGATTAGAAATACTCTGTTTTGACCTTTGGTTTGGGAAAAAATATTCTATTATCAAGGAATAAATATAGTTAGCTCTAAGACTGCTTAAAATAATTAATATGGTTTATGAAAAGACACAGGACACCTGTAGAATTTATTTGGAAGCTAAACTGAGCATTGGTATGGTTTGAAACTGTGTGAGTGGGCTTTTATTAGTTTTATTTGACTAATTTTTCTCATTCACTTTAATGGACAGGGTTAAGGGTGGATAAAAATATGATCCATTCATCTCTCAGAGAAGGAAAAAAAAATTCTTAGCATTAAGACATCCCTTACACAATGTCATAGCAACACTATAGCAATGATAGAACTCCTCAGAGTTTATGCAAAGCAGTTAAGTGATTACGCCTGTGTAACAATACTAAGTTAAAGCCAAAGCACAGGAAGATTTAAGAAATAAATCACCTAAAGAGAATCTTTGAACTTGTTAAAAATTATTTTTGAGGATTTTTCCTTAGCCAAGGGAATTTTAAGTGGTTCCTTAGGGATAAGTAGGTTTCCTGAAGTAGTTGCAGATTTCTGTCGCAGAGGCCTAGTTTTACATAGAAGAAGCATTTAAAACACTTAGAAACACGTGGTTGATGTATGAAAGTGTGTGTATGTGGTGTTGTTGTTTGTAAAGTTTATTGCTGACAGAGGTAAGAATTTAGTTAAGTAAATTTAATTTATAGCTGAGTTCACAGTGTATATCAACTTTGATAGCTAAGTGAATGTGAGGAAAAGTGATTATTGGTAAATTGAGTCTTCATTTAACTGAAATACTATTTCATAGAATCCCATAGAATTCAAATTGTAGACATTCTACCTGTACATAAAGGCACTGCGGTGTAGGATAAATAATGGGGCAGATTTTCAAAGGGTACACGCATAACATACGTGCATAACCTGAGAAAACCTGCCCCTGTGCGTGCCGAGCCTATTTTGCATAGGCTCCGTGGCACGCGCAAGCCCCAGGACGCGCGTAAGTCCCAGGGCTTTCAAAAGTGGGCAGTCGGGGGGCAGGTCCGGGGGCATGGCAGTCCAGGGGCATGTCCTGGGCATGTCCAGGGTGGGTCCGGGGGCGTGATGGTGGTCCGGGGGCGTGTCCCGAGCCCTCCTCCATTCTGGCCATGTTGGGGGTTCGCTCGCTGGCAGGGCGCCGGCACACTCAAGATAGACCTGCCTCCAGCAGGCGTAAGAAATAAAATAAGGTAAGTGGGGGATTTAGGTAGGGCTGGGGGGTGGGTTAGATAGGGGAAGGGAGGGGAAGGTGGGGGGGCCGGAAAAAAAGTTCCCTCCAAGGCCGCTCCAATTTCGGAATGGCCTTGGAGGGAATGGGGACAGCCATCAGGGCTCCCCTCGGGCTTGGCGTGTGCAAGGTGCACACGTCTGCACTCCCTTGTGCGTGCCGAGCCCGGATTTTATAACATGCGCGCGGCAGCGCTCGCATGTTATAAAATCGGGCTTAGATTTGTTCGTGCCGGGTTGCGCAAACAAATCTACGCCCGCACATAAGTTTTAAAATCTGCCACAATATCTGTAGATAAAGGTACTTCTGTGTTTTTTCCTTGGAGGAAAAATATTTGGAATGATTTGGAATGTAGAAATCCCATAAATCCATAAATTGTTCCTGTGTTTACTGTCAAATTTATCAGTAAGATAATAAAGGGTGAGAAAGAGTTTAAGTGTGGAATATGAAAGAGAGTAATCATCATTAATTATTATCTTACTCTATAAGTTCTCACAAAGAAATTGCCTGTAATTTAACATCTAAGTTGAGCCTCTAAGTGTAATTAATTCAGGGCTGATACAATTATCTTTTGATTTCTGTTAGTAAGAACTCCAGTCTCAATTAGATGTCGAGATACACATTAGCAACATTGTAGGCTGTGGAAAACTGGTCATATGAGGAAGTCAGTATATTTATTGACTTGATTTGAGTTACTATAGTAGGTAAAACATTGTATCCTGAGACTTTGTGATCAAGAGCATACTCTATTCATTGATAACAAGCCACCAAAGCTTCACATCATTCTTGGATCTGTGCTCTCTATCTAGCGTTCATAAGCTGCGATCTCAAAATGTATTACCCAGAAGAAAAATTAAGATAAGCACACACCAACAAACTGTTAAAAAATTTGGTTAATTGCATTAGTAAATTAGTGCAACACATAGACACAAGAGATCATAGTTAGTCACTGAGAAGTTAAGCAAGGTAAAAAGAAAAAACCCTGTTCATACTTATCTGAAGGAGAATCCTGGAGAATTCTAGAATATCCTGAAGCGCCTATAATGATAGGTTAACACAAAGAATCAGATTTTCTTGGATTAAAGTTGAAAACACAAGATTTGTTCTCCTTAAGAAAAACTAAATAAGAAAAATACTTATTTGAGAATTGAGAAGTAATCCTTGTAAAGGAACCAGTTTCTATTCAAACATAGAAACATAGAAATGACGGTAGAAGAAGACCAAATGGCCCATCCAGTCTGCCCACCAAGTTTCACACTTTCTTTTTCTCATACTTATCTGTTTCTCTTGGCTCTTAGCAAACTTTCAGTTCATTTATTTCACTTACACCCCCCCATTAATGTAGAGAGCAGTGTTGGAACTGCATCTAAGTGAAATATCTAGCTTAATTAGTTAGGTGTAGTAACCGCCGCAATAAGCAAGCTACACCCATGCTTATTTGCTTACCCAAACTATGTAATTCAGTCCTTGTTTGTTGTTGTCTGCATATAGATCCACTTTTCTTCATTCCCCCTGCCGTTGAAGCAGAGTTATGCTGGATATGCATTGAAAGTGAAGTAGCAGACTTTCTCCCCCCCTGCCGTTGAAGCAGAGAGCTATGCTGGATATGTGTGAAGTATCAGACTTTCTCCCCTGCTGTTGAAGCAGAGAGCTATGCTGGATATGCGTGAAGTATCGGTCTTTCTCCCATGCCGTTGAAGAAGAGAGCTATGCTGGATATGCATGAAGTATCGGTCTTTCTCCCCTGCCGTTGAAGCAGAGAGCTATGCTAAATACTATGTTAAAAATTAGAGTGAGAGTAAAATATAAAAATTGTTTTGTACATCAGAAGTAAAATATTTCTCATTGAAAATATTGGAACAATTGAAATGCTTATTCTGTTCAGTAATTAAACTTGTTTTCAGAAGTGAAGAACCTGAAAAGTAATCCGTTTGCCAGTAAAATAAAATTCTTCATTTAATTATAGCAATGCCTTTGAATTAATTTTCTATTTTAACATTCTAATAGTGAAAATACTCTGGGTATTCAAACTATTTCTATGACATCTTTTAAAAGTGGAAACCCCAATAGCCTACCCATCTGGCTACCAGCATGACAGTGCCTGAATTAGTTTTGTGCCCAGATGTGTTTACAGTAAATTGGAGGAGAAAGTGCATGGCTCAAGGTTCGCCTAGGGTGCCAAACACTCCTGCACTGGCCCTGCAACCATTCTCTAGCTTTCTATGATCACTTTTTATTCTCTCTACTCCTTCAGTTTAGTTTCATCCATATGAGGACAAATGTTTCCTTCTAACCCTTCCGCTATGATGCTTACAAAGATGCAGTATTTAACAGAACCAGCCCTGGAACTGATCCTTGAAGCGCTCCACTTTGCTCACTTCTCTCCTCAGAATAGGTACTATTTGAAATCACTTGCTGTCATCTGTCAGTCAAAAATTTGTAACCCATTATACCACTTTGAGACCCATTTCAAGACTTCTCATTTTGTGCTTGAGCCTCCTAAGCAGGACAGTGTCAAAAGCTTTGCTGAAATCCAGATAAATCACAGTGAGTGCTCATGCTTGATCTAATTCCCTAGTCACCCAATCAAAAAACTCAATCAGATTGGTTTGACACCATTTTCCTCTGATAAAACCATGTTGCCGCGGATCCTGCAACCCATTGGATTGTAGATACTTGGTTATCCTTTTCTTCAGCAGTGCCTTCATTAATTTACTCACCACTGAGGTGAGGCTAACTGACCTGCAGTTTCTAGCCTCTTGCTCCCACTTTTGTGAAGCAGGATCACCACTACCCTTCTCCAATTTTGACGCGCCATGCCCTGTTTCAGAGACCTATTGAATACGTTTTTCAGTGGACTTGCCAGCACCTCTCTGAGCTCCTTTAGTATCCTGGGATGAGTTTCATCAGCCCCAATGGCCTTAACCACTTTCAGTTTTGGTAGTTTCACCCAAACATTCTCTTCTGTAAATGAGGTTATCTATCCCACTGTCATCCGCACACTTATTATTAATTAATTAATTAATTTAGAAATATTTATAACCCACACCCTCTAATTGTTTGCAGTGGGATGTGATAAAACACGCATAAAGGAAAAACAATAGCAACACCATGGGGTAAATATCATTAAACTCTATTTAACAAAAACATAGTTTTTTTAAACAGTTATATGCCCTAGTCTGTGGCAACAGATTGAAAGGGAGCGGAGACATCATTATGAAGACCTAGCTATGTGTTGCATTTCCAGCTGCTATGAGGCCTCCCCTCCACTAGAGGACCCTGTGAACCCGGCTCCGAACTATCAGCATATCCAATGGGTTGCAAGTTCTGAGACAACATGGTTTTAACAGAGGAAGATGGTGTCAAACCAATAGTACCTTTGCCTGTTCTACAGCCTCTGCACCACCAGAAGACCTCCATGAGTCTCGGCCCTGGCTGGCCAAGCCCTTCTCTCCTGCCCGCACCAAGCCCTTCTCTCCTGCCCACACCACAGCCCTACTTAACCCTTCTGTCCTTCCAACTCAGTGCTTTGGCATTGAGTCCTCTTTGGCTCCCTGCTTTATCCACTCTCACTTTGTGGCCTTCCAAGGGCTTTCCTTGTGTTTTTGTGTGGCCTCTGGGCCTTCTGAACTCTGTTCTGCCTTGCTTGCTCCTGTGACCCTTGGGCCTTCTGTTCCCAGTTGTTCCCTGTTTTCTCTGTGCCCTGTGGACCTTCTGATCCTGTTCCTATTCTGTGGCCTCAAGGTCTACCGTGTTTCCTCCTGACTTCTTGCCTAGTCCAGAGACTCCTAGGTCTCTCTCTGCTCTAGGCTTCTTTATGCCTTGCCCCTTGGGGCTTGCCTTGCTTACACTGCCTTTGGGCATTCTATGTTCCATGTTCTGTGTAGTCCTTGTCCTGGTTTTCCCTGTCTTGTCCTAGTCTGTCTTGCCCTAGTCCCTGTTCCAGTATTCCAGCTCCACGTTTAACTGCGCTCTGGTCCATCTATTCCAGTTCACTCTTATCTGCACTCAGATCCAGTTTGATCCAGCTGTTCCAGTTTACTCTCTTCTGCACTCAGATCCAGTATGTTCTGGTGTTCCAGACTTCCATAGCTTCATCCCTGCCTGCAGTGCGTTCTTGAACTCCAATCTAGACTGCACTTGTCCCTTGCATCAGCCTCACTGGACTTCCTACACTCTATTCCAGTCCTGCTGTCCTGCGCCACTCCAGGAGGTGGTGTCTACAACACCCCTTCTACAGCTGTCCCCATAACACTAAGGGATTTGAAGGCTTTTTAAAAAAGGTCCGTTTTAATTTTTTTTTTTTTAAAGCCTTTGACTCTTTTATGTTTTGTAACTCTGAGGGAAGAGAGTTCCATTGCATTGCCAATCTGATTCTTCTTACTGCCAGCTGAGGATCCTGGAAGGTGAACCTACTAGGCCCATGCTGACAGCTGGTGGATATACCCTTACAAATAAAACAAAAAATATATATTTACCTGAAAAATCAACTAGTCTTTTTATGCCAATGATTTCTCCCATTTTTGTTCTTGTAATAAACATTAATAAATTACTAGGAAAAATAAAATAACTGAAAACAAAAGGTCCCTAGTCATAGCAAACTACAACTCAACTAATTTTGGTCACTATCATTCTTGTGGTAGACAATGAACCTATTAACCATATGTTAATATGGTTAATAGGTATACAGGAACTTCCGGTATATAAAAACCAAAAATAAATAAATAAATGTTAAAATCCAAAACTGTACAAATCATCTGGGAAAATGGATTCTTACCAGAATGGAGAGAAAAGATATGTGAAATATGCAACATAAAAATAAAACCAAGTACATTTTAGGGGTTATTCAAATATGCTGAAATATTTGGATTTCCCTAGATTTGCTGGAAAAAATATGGGGAATTCTGGGGAATATTAGAGTAGATTTGCTGAAGTTTGTTGATATATCAATTCAAGGAAATCCACATCAGATCTGCCCACTGCAGATTTCTACCATTAGCAAATTCATTCAAAACGCAATGCTAGGGGTTTCCAGGACAGTATTAACTAGCTAAGATGATGTCCATAGCTCCATGCCTTTTTCTTCTTTGAACCCATTATCTGTAATATTTTTTGCCACTAATTATGGGGAAAAGATGGGAAGATGAGAATATTACTATAATGTGAACAGTTAATTATCAATGTTCAATGAGCCACACTATCTCAAAACCAATACGTTGCAAGCTACAACCTTTCTCTTTTTTCTTGTGCA